>NC_086202.1:25897045-26528636 GCF_035770615.1 Melospiza melodia melodia
CTGTTTCCTTTGGGCTTGTGGCCCAGCTACAACTGCCAGGGTAACACTTGGACGTGTAAACCTGCCAGTAGTTACCAAACATTGTGTGTGTGTTGTGTTTTAAGTAATTTTGACAAATACCTTTTATGTTCTGGAGGAGCCAGAAGGACAGTTTGTCTTTGAGAAGTGAGGTGACATGAGCGTGTTCTGTGTATTTCGTGGGATTGTATCCATCTGGATATAAAGGAACTCTCTTGACAATGGCCTTTGATAGAATGTGAAGTACTCAAAATTTTTATTCTAAGTGACATCCCTGTTTTAACATGGAAGCTGGAGGCATTGGAAATGGGCAGTTCTGAAAGATACCAGACATGTGAAACAACAGAGGTTTAGATTCAGGGCCTGAGGAGGTCTGAATTTAATTTCCAGATCTATAATAGATTCTCTATGTTATTTTGAAAAAATACTTTTGTCATTCAATACCAGAGTGCTCTCTTCCTGTGAAGAGGCAACAATTCTGCAATGCTGCTGGCAATTTTATGCAATCTCCTCATGCTTTTCTATAAATCAGAAACCCCTGTGGCACTGCTGCTCTGTATCTTTTTGTACCCTCTGACAGGTCTGGTCAGAAGCTTGCCAAATTAGGTTGATTGTTATTTTAGAAAGGATAGGAAACACTGAAGTTGACTGAATTTTTTCTACCAAAGGTGAAACTGAGAAGTTCACCTTTGGTAGAAAAAAAATTCAGTCAACTTAATTGTTGCCTATCCTTTCTAAAGGGACTCATCAGTAATGCCAAATCCAAGGGGAGGCTTTAGATCTGTTCTCAGTGACTCTTGCATAACCAGAATCTATTGGCAGCTACCAGCCCATGGATACTTTGTATGAAATGAGTGGGTGTTTACATCCTGTTTTCCTCATCTTGGAGTTACCTTATCATTTTAATCAATAATGTTGTGGTTATTCACAGTCTCTGAAGAGAATACAAAAATGCAACAAGAAGTCTCTCAAGAACACAACAATATTGAAAAAATGAGGATGAAAATGATGGAGGCTGAACAATGGATTACATGGGCATTTCTAATCAGGCTTTGGTTGGTTTGTACCTTCAAAAGCCATCTATCTGGGTTATTCTATGAATGAATATACACATTTACTTTTTTATTTTTAAAATATTTTTTAAACAAAAACTCCTTCAGAATTCTGTTCCAGGTTCAAAGTAAAAGAGAATAGTTACACTGAATGAGTATAACCCAATTGACAGATGAGACCCCTTCCATTTCTTAATATTCTTTGCCCTTGTAGTCAGAATCCTGCAGCTCTCTGGGGAAAAGAGTTCAGACAGTGTGAAATAAATTCCATCTGGCAGTCACTTCTCCCATCTCCACATCCAGAACTCATTAGAGCTAAACAGAATTCTTAAAAATGAAATGAACTTTCCTACTTAGACAGTGATTTGGATCCATTTGGTCCTCTTTATGCAGGACCTTTTACATCTTTCAGATGTAACTTCTGAGTTCCTTAAAAATGCATGAAATGGGAAAATTGGGTGCATTTCTGTTTTCCACCTCTGTTAGCAGATTCTTTTGCATGGCTGCACACATGACAAACCACAAGCTACTCCTTCACAAGGCTCAGTCCCACCTGAAGATATTTGCTATCTGAACCTGGTTTTACCTTACATTAGTTTAAAGCCAATTTCTTGATCCCAGTATGTGAAACGGCTGAGTAAATACCTGTGTAATATATACACAATATACTGTTCTTTAATTACCTTAACCACACCCTTCCATGGCACCTACTGGTATTACAGGTGTTAACTACCTGCACCTGTGCTAACTACAGGTGTTAACTACCTGCACCTGTGCTAACTACAGGTGTTAACTACCTGCACCTGTGCTAACTACAGGTGTTAACTACCTGCACCTGTGCTAACTACAGGTGTTAACTACCTACAGACATATTTAGAGAGATTCTTGGATAAGTTATCCTGTGTGGGAGTGTTGTGATTAAAGAAAAGTAGTCAAAACTTTATTAACTATCCCTGCCTTTCCTGATTATTTGGCTCCTCCCATTTTATCTGAATTTATAACTGTTTTCTTTTATATGGGAGGTTGTGGATTGTGTTCAGCTGGCTCTGCTTTGGCAGGGCCATTGCAATTGGCCAGTGCACTGGTACAATGCAGGTGGAGGAAATCTGTTTAATCTAACTAAATTAATAGTCATGGGATGAAATGGCAGAGGGCACACAAACCAGGATTCTGATGGGACACGTGCTCTATGCAGAGTTAATGAGTACTTCCAGCAGGATTTTAGGGTCAATGCAGTGGCTCTGTCTCTTGAAAGATGAGACAGGCTGTTTTTATTTGCTGGTCTGGTCAACCATATTTTCAATCCCTCTAATTCTGAAGAATATTTTAGGATGGGTCTGCAAAGAATTCAACCTCTTCCCTTCTAAGAGAGAATTCTTAGAAACTCACAGTTCACCAAGTACATAAACCTTCTCATAGCATAAAAGCAATGTTGTGGCATGACAAGTGCTCCCATGCTTTTCCACTGCTCAGAACAGGGGATGTCTAGGCCCTTGGCAAGCTGTCAATCATTGATCACCAGTTTTATGAGATTACAGCAAGCCATGTAAACACATGAAATCATTAGCTTTTAATTCCTGAAGTGCATAGGTTGGTTATGTTGCTTGTGGTTTTTGTGATCTTTTGATTTGCAGCTCCTTCTGTTTTCTGTTTTGCTTCAGTTCATTTTGGTTTTATTTCATTTTGGATGATTTTTTTTTTTTAATTGGATTATGGAAGGGATACTTGAGAGATCCTAAAGAACTGATCTTTCCCTCTGCTGCTTTATTCCATGGAATCAGCTGATCCATGCTGCCTCTGTTCCAATGCTGAATACTTACAAAGAGAAGTGGCAAGTCTTTCCTACCTCTAATCTCATCACTTTTCAGGGTGTTACTTCGCCCTGCCTAACTTTTCTATTATCCTTTTATTGTCTCTGCTTCAGTACATTTTCCTCTTAGTACTTAGCTTTCTTTAGCAAATAAATTGTTTTCTTCTGGTTTTTTTTAAAGAAACTTTATCTGTTTAATGTTCTAGTTTTTTAACTCTTCCATAAGTCAGTGTTGTAAACAATTTGCTGTCAAAAGCTTTTGTTTATTTTCCCAAAACCCTGAGGCTGAAAGCAAAGAGTTGATGCATGTAAAATTCAGCCCTGCTATGGATACAACTGTCTGTCCATAGAATAGGTTATTTTGGTTTTGAATAATAATTTCCATTAAAAGTTGATTAATTCATGAGGAGATATTGCAAGAAGGTGTTTATATGTATGTGTCTATATATATGTAGTAGGTATTCTTATTTAAAAGGGAAAGTATTAAGCAGAGTCCTTTCTGGACTCTGTTTGCATTTTTCTCAGGGTTGGCATTTTATATAATGAGAAAAAGGTAGAAGAGAACAAATTCTAGGAATAAATCATAGTGCCTTCATTTATGATGCAGCAGTTTAGACCTGGAAATGTTTCTGCCATCACTGTTCGAGGCAGAAGTTTTCCCTCAGCTAGGAAAATAAAAAGCCACTGTTTTGAAAACATCTGAAACTTTGATGCAATACCTAGACTGATTCTGTTCTCATTAGCACAGCTTTTTAGCCCCTGGTTTAATTGGTGTCAGTTACTGTTACACAATGCCAATCTGGTGGCAGTTTAAGCCTGAGCAGTATAAATTACAGTGAGAATGGATCTGCAGACTTAATTTTAATTTTTTTACAAAATCCTTAAAATACATGGAGGAGATTGCTTTAAAAAAAAACACCCAAACAACTCTGTATATCCCAAGTGTTGAACTGCTGCTAATTGAAAGGACAGAACTGGCTCAGAGATGTTCATGGGAACAAAAGGTGACTGTTCAAATGGCAAGGTTATGACAAGCCTCTTTTACCATTTTCTTACTGATACTCTCCTCAAACGGGAAAAACCCGATGTTTAGCAGCTGATCAAAGCATGTGTGCGGTCTCTGAAAAAGATCCTACAATTCCAGAAACTGCTCCCAGAAAGGCAGCACCGCTTGCCCAGGGAGGGGCGATCCTCGGCCGTGGGAGCCGGGCTGTGCCTTCCCTGGAAGCCCCGGAAGGCAGCAGGAACCTCAGGCTGCCACAAACACCGCCCTCTCCTGGAACACAAATGCTGAGCTGCTAAGAATGTTTTTCAAAAATGCAAATGAGATGTTTTCAACTCTTTTATATTTATGACTGTATTACTGTGAGGCTGTTAAAGAGTTTTAATTTTGTAGTTACCCCACCTGCTGTTTCATTATTAAAACCTCGGGTCTGATTAATCAAAAATGTATTCTGCAGTCAGATCACAGCAGTTGTATAAAATTTGTAAGCATGACTATACTGTGAAAGCTGTTCATGACTGAAATAACTTTTAAAGTTTCTGATCGTTTGTGTGTGTCTTATGAGGAAGCAGTGTGGTAAAATGGGTGCTACTCCAGTGTCAAACAAAACCGTGATGCTGCTCTGAGGGATTTTCTTTCCTTTCATGTAAAATCCCTCCACCCATAAACATTACATGCATAAAGGGGGAGAGTTCATGTGACAAGTTATTCTCATGAGCACTTGAAGATGTAGATACCAAAAGGATATGGCTGACAAAATGGCAAAAGTCATGGAAAACCTTGGCAAATTCAGTCCCTTACCTCATGTAGGGGGTGTAGTTTTAGTGCAATTCTGCACTAAAATTCTGCAATCTGTTTCTCTAAGGGAAACTGTCATTAAACAATTTGTTTTAAAACACAAATATCAGATGAGGATGGTATTAATGAATCATCACACTTCACTTAGATCAATAAACCTCTTTACATCAGTCTTCAGCTTTCACTGGCTCCCAACTTGGCTGAATACTTTTCTTACAACAGAAAATGTGATGAGAACTTGCAGTTGATGTTTTCAGGGAAGCTTTCATTTGATATCTGAACAGCCTTCACTGTCATGTAGCCTGGGGATAATGAAATTCTTCAGCTGCTGTGGAATTTATGCTTTCCCTGCTTATGTTTGTACAGAGGCTAACAGCAAAATGTTGCTGTGTATCTGTACTTTTTTTTTCTTTACTGCAGTTGTTAGTACCTTGTATGGGAGCTCCTATTAGGTTTTTCCATACTGGTGCTGCCATGTTCAGCAATTTATTGAGGAAAAAAATGAAAGCAGCTCTGAAAAGCAAGTTTGAGGATGGTAGTGTCCAGAGTTGAGAGGGCCAAAAGGTAACAGCAGAGAAGCTCACACTGACAACAGAATTTTTTACTTTTGCAGCACAAAAAAAATATTAGCAGAAATAGTGTAGATGGATAAATTCTTCAGACTAATGGTTTGAGTGCAGTTGAACCCTGTAAATCACAGTTTTCCCTAGTCTATTAGACTCAGAACAGAAGGAAAACACTTTGTCTGATGTCTGGAGCAGCTCAGAGAAATAGTTAATAATAATTCATGATGAATTATACTATAAGAAGTCTGTTAAGATGAAATTTACAAAGGCAAATTTCCAATCATATTAATTACATTTTAAAGAAATAAAATGAACTTGCTTTTGGGATCCCAGTCCTCAGGTGACCTTTCTGGTTGCAAAGCAATTAGTTCCATGTACAGCGCTTTGGCAGTATAGGAGGCACTGGGCAATGGCAAAATCTTCTGTGGAACTTAGTGCAAGTGAATGGAGTTTTTAAAAGAAGGAAAAAACCTGCTAAAACCAGAAGTGCATCTCACAAGCTCTTGTTCTAGTCTCACTCATGTGTGTGCTGTTTAGCTGAAGGAAGGAGTGTCATTTTCTGAGCTTGTTTGGTGCTCCTGGTTAAAGGCTAACACCGAGCTGCTGGCACAATTCACCTTGCTCCAGATAGCTCGCCCTGAGTTCTGCCTGTGGTACCACCACAGGCAGTGTGATAACATCCTTTGCTTTTGCCTACATTTTGTATCCCAGTGCTACCTTGGGCAGAAATGTGGCTGCCTGGAACTTCACTTGGTGTATCAGCAGCCCAGTGCTCAATATCAGCAACATCATTTAGCATTTTCAGGGAGAACTGAAATGGACATTAAGCTTCTTGAATTTTCTTTGTGAATTATGTGCAGTTTTGCATTGCCTGCCTTTCTCTCCTTTGCCCTCACAAGATAGCCAGTTATTCTAGAGAATTCTTACCAAAACAAAGTTTAGTATAGGCTGTTTCAGTCTTTGAAACAAAATTCTCAGCCTCTTTTCTTATATCTTGTGAATGTGGTGATATAAAAAGAGATTGAATCTGAAACTTAATAAGTAGTAGTAGAAGTTACTGAATCAGGCACCTTGGAGAGATTTGATTTTTTTAAACAGCACTAAAAAAAAAAAAAGACTTGAAGTAATGTAAAGCTATACCAGATTGTTTTCTGGGGAGCATGTTGTGATACATGTATTGTGCTCAGCCTGTGCAGGAAAAGGGTGTGTTGCACTTGAGCATGGAAACATAAGAAATCTAAGTATGGTTCAACCTCCCACTGGTCATTTATGTCACCTGCACAGATCAGCTGTGAAACCAAAACAGAGACATGTTTCTAAGATGTCTGTTCTGTTACTTCTTGTGATGTTTGAGGTTCTGAGCTCTGCCTGAGTAACTCTGTGCATCAGAACAGGCAAAAGTTTGGGTTCCTTTAAAGTCTTTTCAGGAACATCACTGGAAAACTTTGCTATTCATGATGCTCAGGGTTTTTTTTTTTTCTAATTGCAAGGACAAAAGGCATCAGTAAGAATGATATACAGCTATATTCCTTTTAAATATCTGAAAAATAAGCAAGGCTATTTGAGAATTTAGTTGACTTGAGGTATAGAAAATTATTTTTACTCATATCTTTCTAAAAGGGCTCAATATAAAAATATGCTAGAAAATTGATATAGAGGATGTTACGATCATTTTGTATTTATCCACACAGCAAGCATTAGAGCTTTCAGTCTAAGAATCCCAACCAGGCTGTGGATGGCTTTGGGGTAGTGCCATTTCGTTCCCCTGGCTGAACATAACCTCTTGTATTTGAACTCCCAGGAACCACAACTTAGACAAAAGAGAAGAAAAAGTTGTTCTGGGAAATACATTTCAAAGGGATCTCATTGCTAAGGCTCTTGTGGAGATGGGATAGGTCTTCCTGTTGCTAATTCTAGCCCTGACTTACTTGCTGATGCCTTATGTCATTAATTTAGAACGACTAATTTAGTTTTGAAAGCTCTATCAACTCTTTTAGCAACTTGGGTATTTAAATTTGATGCTTACAGTTAACAAATTTGTCCTTTTTTAGCAATATGGACACACACCTTTAAAAATTTCATCAAAGAAATGTGATAGTGTGATCAGAACCACAGCAGTACTGAGCAGGGGAAAAACTGGAACAATAATGAGTAGAAAATAATTTGCCAAGAATTTAGGGGAAAATTGCCTGGACTGCAGAAACACAAGGTGGGAAATGCTGCTTTCTTTTTGGTTTTTGTCTGTCTCTTCAGTATAAAATCTGTAATGTAACAATTTCAGTTAAATATAGTCCCCTGGTAAGAAATATCAATATTTATAAAAAGCAAAGAATTAGACTTGTGAAGCAGTTGACATTGCAAGGGGGTCTCTGGAGATGATGTATTCCACCTTTACTGCTGAAAAATGGATTAAATTAATACCAAGATTGAGGTTGAAGCGAAGAAATAACAACTCATTATTTTCTAGCTAATGCATTTATTTCTGGCTGAAAATATAGAAACAAAAAATGCAAACTCTTAACACAGTTTTCTCTGTCTTACCAAGTACTATCTGCTTCTCATCTGTGTTCAAGGGCTATGCTACCTTTAGTTCAAAGAAGCTTTGCAAAGTCAAAGGGAGCCCAAATGTGCACAGCTTTACAGTATCAAAGCGAGTTGTGTGGTGGCTGTTAATTTTTCTTGTAAGTTGTTAGGAAAAAACCATGATACAACTGCTTTTACCTTGTGGAGAGATAGAATGTAAGAGAATAGTGCAGAAGGCAGTTTCAGCCCTGAGGAGCTGCAGCTGTACCAATCACCAAAGATTAGGAACAGGCCTGCCCTTAACAGGCTGCACCTGTGTCCAATGAGGATGAGTGCTATAGAAGGGTGGGTTAGCTGGGTGAGGAGAGTGATGGAGTTTGTTGGCTGTGCTGTGCAGAAGGAGTCAGTGCTGTGAGGAGCTGCCCATAAGAGATCACCAAGAAGGTATGGAACTTTGCAATGAGATGACAACCTTACCTCGTATCCTTACCACTGCACTGAAGTAGTAAGAAAATAGGTGATTATTCAGCTGTGTTTTACCCATGTTCAGTTTCCATAACAGTCTTCTGCCACTTTGAATATTGTGTGTGACAGTGCAAGAAATTTTTCAGTTTTCTCCAGTAATCATGCAAAACAGTATGAAGGGACAGGACCATGGGCTTACTCAAAGTCAGTATTGATATTTCTAATTGTCCTTAGTAGCAAAGGGAGAGAGACTGTTGTACTGACAGTCTCGCTCCTCACAGCTGTACCATGCACCAGCTTCCTATGGAGAAAATTCTTTGCTTCCCTCAAAGCGTTTTTCATCCAAAACTAAGTTGTACATATATTTAAGATAAAACTTTACAACTGAATTGTTGTTTATAATGTAGCTTAATGTATTATCTGAGGTAGTTCAGAAATACTAATAACACTTTCCAACTTGAAATTAGACTGTTGCTGGCCTCAGTTCTATTATCTGGAGTAGTTCACTTGAATAAAATATATGTATTGAATTTTTTAAAGTATATTTTGGCTAGAAGTTGAATATGGAGGGCATTATGCATGTGTATTAAAATTCTTTCTATGCAAAACTCTGAGCAATAGAAATAGCATGTCCTCTTATGTGTGAACATTGCAGCATCCATTTCATTAAAATATGCCTGTTTCATCAGCTCCCTGCTGGCAAAATTAGATACTATTTTATAGGGAGTTTGACTGGACTCAGATTGTGCAGTGCTTGGTGGGTTACACAGTGGGTTCTGCTTTGGGTCTTCTGCTGCACCTGCTTGTCAGTGTCCCTTAATGTGGAAGATGTTACAGCCTTGGAGGGCTGCTTTATCTGGTGCTTCAGAGCCACCTCCTGTAGCTTGGGGAAGCTCCACAGAATTGGGAGCATCTTTGTTGTGAGCCCCTAGGAAATCACTTCAGGCTTTATCTCAGCACTAGGATATCCTGAACTTTCTAGTCCTTGAAAGTAGTGACACTTTTCTGAGTTTCCTTAGGGGAGCCTGCATCATTTTAAAGGAACCTTGAAGTTTACAATTTTCCTATTGAGAGTGGTGAATAATCAAGTCCCAGCCAGACAGGCACTGCCAAGGTTTTTCTGTATGTGAAGTCATATTTCTGAAAGCAAATTAAGTATGCAAAATGTCCTGTCTCAACTGGTGCCCAGGGCATGTGTTGGTCAGGCTTAAAACTTAGCAGAAAGCTTTAGTGAGTTTAAAATTCATCAGAACTTCAAAGAATTCTAGGTCCTTATCAGACCAGGAAGGAGGGGAGTGAGTGCACATACACCCAGTATGTGCAGCATGTTCAGGTCGTTCTGTGATTACATTTTTTTTAATCTCACCACTTGGTAAAAGGTCCAGGGGAATAGTTAGTGACTGAACATCTAATGGAATGCAGACTACAGGCTACAGTAGATTTTGATAGGTATAATGGATCACTGCAGGAGCTCTCACCACAGCTTTCAGTCACAGGCTCTGAATGTGCCAGATACAGCTTGAGACTTGATTTGGTTCATTACTCAGCCCTCTGACTGCACCATACACATAACAGGCTGAAGTGGTATTTCTTGACTGAAAGGCCACCTGGAAGTTCTAGGGGGTGAGCAGGTAGAGCAGCCACAACCACAGGCTCATGGAATGGTTTGGGTTAGAAGGGACCTTAAAGATCATCTAGTGCTACCCCTCCCTTCCCCTGCTGTGGACAGGGACACCTCCCACTTGATAGGGTTCCTCAGAGCCCTGGCCAGGCTGGCCTTGGAACACTCCCAGGGATGAGGCGTCTGCAGGAGCTCAAGGAAGCCTGCTCCAGTGCTTTACCACCCACACAGTAAAGGGTTTCTTACTAATGCACTAAGAAAGGCTTGATTCTCCTGCTCTGTTTTAACAGTTGGCTCGTCCTTTCAGCATTGCAAACCTGGCCCAAATATCTCCTTTGGAAGTTCTTGTGTGACATTGCATACATTTGTTAGAGTCCTCAGAACACAAAGGAAGGCAAAAATTTTTTTAGATCAGTTGGACAATAACATGAGGTCAGGAAAAACCTCTTATGTTTGCTCAGTACAGTGAGTCTCTTGTGTGTGTCCTCAATCCAGGTGAGAAATTGAAGAGCTAGGAGGGAATCTAGTGACATGAGAACAGAGTGTCTTGGCTGTGATTAGTAACAAATCTTGGAACAAATAGGAAGAACAATGAAAGCTACTGGTGATAAGCCTGGCATAAAATGAAGAGAGCAGAGACAGCTTCTGTTCCATAGGCTGTAGTACTTTTAGGAAACTGGTGAAAACCAGACAAGGCAGGAGAAGAGGGGACAGAACACCAGTGGAACCCTAGACAGTGTGTGTTTCAACGTGTGGAACACAACAGAGATCTATGGACATTAAATGGAACAAAAAATAGAACCAAATGACATTTCAGATGGCAGGAAAACTGCACACCCACACACCACCTCCTGTGATCCTCTCTCACCACCCCTGCCCAAACAAAGCAAAAAAGCCCTGTCTCTACGTCATGTGCTTAATGGCCACCTTACAATATAGAGATCCATTGGAATGGAGAATGGTGATTTATCTTCTGGGGAAATTTGATTTTGTACCAATGCATTCCTATCTAATACAGAAAATACCAAAGCCCCACCAAAACAATGTTGCCTTTTATTTTCAAGAATATTGAAAAGAATAAAGCTCAGAAGTGGTCTAGAAAAAGAAACCCACTGGTTTGTTAATGCTAAGAATTTGTCAGAAGGAGTTTTCTTGAAGACCAATCACTTATAGTCTTTCAGATTATGACAAGGTCCAGCCACTAAATGTGTATCTCAGAATATTTTAAAAGATTGTGATTTCCATTCATAAAAAATAGGGAAGAGCTGAAAGAGGATACATGAGACGCAGTTTTACAGTGCTAATCTTTAGGGTGTTTTTTTTTTTTTTTGTTAGACTCTAACCTTTGATATTGTTATGAATAATGTAAAAAGGCAATGCCTTGACAGATATTTTAGATTCTGCTTTTGATATGGCTTTAGAGTTGCTGATTATATTCTGATACCATGGAGAACTGATGCAGAGAATCTTTAATTCCAACAACTGTTGCTGTTGACCAGCAAGCTTCACTATAAAAAATTTAAATCCCAAGATTTTACTGGTGGAAAATTGGGCAGGTTCATTTATTTCAGTGGCATTAAGCAAATTTATGCCATCTAAGGATTTTACAGATTATTGCATCTAAAGCTGTACATTAGAACCGTTAAATATTTCATTAATGGAAGAGGATAATTGCTATCAGGATAAATTATTACATTTCTTAAAAAAAGCCCTCTCAATTCTTTAAATGCTTCAGCTTATTTGGAAGTACTGATGAAATTGCACAG
This sequence comes from Melospiza melodia melodia, assembly GCF_035770615.1. Classification (NCBI taxonomy): domain Eukaryota; kingdom Metazoa; phylum Chordata; class Aves; order Passeriformes; family Passerellidae; genus Melospiza; species Melospiza melodia. Next base: position 25,908,668 of record NC_086202.1, read on the forward strand.
TTGGGGAAAAAAAATCTTTGGAAGAGATATTTTTGCTAAAACCAGAAAAAAAATCTTTCAAAAAAGAAATATTAAAATGCAAAATGAAATACTGTAAAGTCAGTAAAGCTGTGTTTTGAAGGTTTCTTTGTCTCTAAGGAAAGAAAATTCAGAAGCGAGAAAAAATTTCATATAATCAGAAGTTACTTGGGAAGAAAAAGGTGAATCCATACTTTTTTTTTTTTTTGAGAGGAAAACTCTTATGATTGAGGAAATGAGATGACAGAAATTGTTAGTGAGGAGGTTGAAGAAGATAGGAAGCTCCAAAGTATATTTGTAGGAATTATTGGCTGACTCACATGGTGTCTTTCAGCACAGTTTGATCTCCATAGAAGTTCAGCAGGGAACACCCAGTTAGTTTGGACTCATTGCCCCAAGGAAGTGGTCTTCTGATTTAGTGGTGTTTTTATCCAGGTTGTCAGTATGGCTTGTTACTGCTTCCTTGTTACCTAGCTGACACTCTCCATCACTATTATTTATTGCCAACATGTCAAAAAGCTCTTTTGTGCCTGGCATGGTGCAAAGATACAGGCTGTCCTGGGAAGTTTGCAGTTTGTATACTGAGAGGCAAGAAATAGGTGATCTTAGGGTATGTAACTTAACCATCCTCAAGCCCTTAATGAATCCCCCAAAAGAGCCTCATTAACCCGAGAGGGATTCTGCAGTGATGGGGTCTGCCACAGGACCCACACTAGGAGTCAGGGAGGTGGATGTCCCCAGGATGTCACCGTGATGAGCCCTGATGGGGTGTCATCCCACGCTGCTGCTCACATCCCCAACAGCTTTATGCATGTGCCATGTTTATGTGTGTAGGAGAGACAGTTGCAGACAACGTGTCAGAGGATGACTGTAGGGAGAGTACAGATCTATAAAGTACTGCTGTGAAAATGGGAGGTGTCAGTATGGAGTGTCTAGGGGCTTTCAGTAATTCTGAGCACTGACATGAACTCTAAGCAGGCTCTGTTGGACTTCCTTGCACCAGCCTTTGATCTCTGTTGTGCTGTAGAATACATTTATAGCCACTACAGTTTATACTGTATACATTTTATATGCTGGGAGCTTCTTATGTAGGGGGATTTTTTGATTGGTTTGGTTTTCTGGTTGTCTGGGGTATTTTGGTTTTTGTTGGGGTTTTGGTTTTTTTTTTTTTTTTTTTTGTTTAGGTTTGGTGGTTTCTTTTATTTGTTTTTTGTTTGATTTGGGGGCTTTTTTTGGTTCATTTTTTGGGGACTTGCTTGGTTTTCATCCTTTAAAGGAACGATCTGAGCAGAAAAGGTTCTGTGATACAATTAAAAAAAACTCACAATAAAAGCGAAGGCTTATGTGTCTCTTAGGGCCCTTGTGGGATTGGTGACAGCTTCCTTTTGATCAGGAGAGGAAGCCTTGCTTATTTTGGCAATTATGGACTCCTGGGTGGCCTGACCCTTACCTAGCACAGCGCTGTGCTCCCAGACAGGGTGCATCTGTGCCATCTCCAGCTGTTTCAGACTGGGGTAGAATTTTTTCTGGTGATCCAAAGTCAACTCTGCAGCCTCTGCCTGAGTTTCAGGCTACAGCAGTTGCTCTGTGCTACCAGGACTGTGGCAAGGAGCAGAATGGCACAAATAGAGGCAAGAAGCACATTTCCCATATCCTTATCTGTCTTCAACATGTTTCACAGTGGACTTGTACTGAATGAGTTGTTGCTGTAGCAATACTGATTAACAGAATGAGGAAGAACCTTTCAGGGAGCAGCTGGCAGCAGCCTGGATTACACCTTCCACATGGAGGATAAGTAGGCTGATTGAAGCTGTCTGTCAAAGCCTGGCTAGAGCAGTTTGTTTCACCTGGCTTGTTCTACTATAAGTCAGTGTCATATTTTAATGTGAATTAGTTTTTTAAGTTGAAGGCTGGAAGGAATTTATTTCCTTTATGTTTTCTCTACTGTATGTAGAGATAAAGGGAAGGCAATATTAAGCACTGGTAGAATATGAAGGCTGGTGAGCCATGTAGCATTGTCTTACATGTTTACAGCACCTTTTAAACAAGATGATTCTAGGATGTGCTCTATCCTTTGAGTATGGAAATCTCTATCCTTTGAGTATGGAAATGTGTGTTATGAGTTGTGATGCTATAATGGGTCTTGATAAAGACACATTAGCTTCTAAAACAGAATCAATGAATAAATTCAACAGGTTTATGAGTCCTTAAGTTCTAATATTTCAAGAATCCTTTGTTATATGGTGGAATACCACTGTTTATAGTGAGGATTGTGCAGTCGGCTAGTGATGGCTATCCAGAGCTCTCTGAAAGATGGAAGGAAAAATGGGGTTAATTCAGTCAATTTTTGGTCACAAAATACCCTCTTGGTCCTAAGAATAATAGCAGTAATAAATAGTTCTTGTTTTGTCTGTTAATTTTGGCATAAGCCTGTCAGTGCAACAAGACTTGCAAGCTCTTTACTAGATTAATAGTGCTAGTAGGCAATTTGATGAGCTACAGACCATATTTTGGGGTTTGATAATCTATTAGTTGAAGACAATAGATTCTTGATTTCAGGGAGACTGGAAAACTGTTCTTTGAGATTGTTTTGGAGCACTTGAGAAATGCTGGCCAAGGAGCATTGATACCACTCTTGCATTGTGTAATTTTCCTTGTGCAGCCTAGTCACTGTACTCTATATTTATTGCACTTTTCTCATGATTCACAGAATAGGCAGAAATGGATTGGAGTTCTATTGTTATTTGTGTTTCTTAAATAGCCACTCAGTGGAAGGGGGGGAAATTGCTTGTATGCTGGATGCCAACTGAGATTTTTGATAAAACAGACACACAATGAACTGATATTATACTAAGAGGGTCATGGTGGTTCAATCTGGAAGTTGGCTTGAGTGATTTGTCTAAATCTAGACTCAGCTAAATTCTGTGCAGCTCTCCTGATTTACTGCTTTACTTAAGAATGGCTGCGGGTTGTACTTTTAGTAAGGGCAATAATCTTTTTTTCTGTTCTCCATATACCATTGTTTTACTTTAAGTTCTTTTATTAATAAAATTTTTGCATTTTTTCACACTTTTACTAGAACATGGTAGAGAAACCTCTCCATAAAAAGATGAAAAGGATGGCATTCAGCATCCTGTTGGTCAAGAGAGCATAGTCAAAAAACAAATCACTGCTATTGCCATGAAAGTTTCTAAAATCTTGTTTAGTTTCAGACTGTCACAATAATGCTTTGTGTGAAGTGCACTTAAGGATAGTAATTGAGTCCTCAGTCTTTCTTTCAACCAATAACAGAGATTTGGGCTACTTAATTATTTTAAATATGACACAAAAATATAAATACAAAAGACTCTTACCTATGGAATCTACATATTATCTACATATTACTAAATCTACATATTAAGATCTATCTTGTTTCACTCTTTTTTCCTCAGGGATTTTGCTGTTAGGCAATGTTGATGAAATCAGATCCATGATTTCAAAGTTGGAGCTTTCATATTTCTGCCCCAGATGTTCTGATATTATACAACTTTGATATATGCAACAAATAACAGCACTGAGTTGCTCCATCCTCTCTGCTCTGCTCTGGTGATGCCCCACCTCCAGTGCTGTGTCCAGTTCTGGACTTCTCAGCACAAGAGCTGAGGAGGGAGCACAGCAAAGGGCCACAAAGGTTATTTAGGGACTGCAGCATCTGTCCTATGAGGAAAGGCTGAGACATCTGGGGTCCTGCAGCCTGGAGAAGAGGCAAATCTCAGTGTAATTAAATACCTGACGGGGAGGAGCAAGGAGGAGTGAGAGGTTTTCAGGGGTGCCCAGTGACAGGACCAGGGGTGCAGACCAAACCAGGAGATTTTTGTCTGAACATGAGGAAATGCTTTGCTGTGAGGGTGACTGAGCACTGGCCCTGGCTGCCCAGGGAGGGTGTGGAGGTTCCATGCTTGGCAATACTCAGAAGCATCCTGGACATGGTCCTGCACAGCCAGCTGGAGTTGGCCCTGCTCACTGGAATGCTGGAGCAGATGATCTCCAGAGGTCCCTGGCAGCCTCAGCCAGCCTGTGATTTACATTGTTTGCATAAGCCTCTCTGGAAAACTCTAACAGATGACATTTGGTAAATAAAAAACAGATACAGCAGTGGGTTTCCTGCACAAGTTTCAAGACTAGAATTAGTTCTTATACAGCTTTTGATTTTCATACACGTGGTGTAATTATTCCTAATTTTTAAACACTACAGTGGGATAAAAGATACAGGAAATGCACAAAATACTGTGATTCTCAAGGCCAATAAGGATAAGCCAAGCAACCAAATAAAAATACTTGTACTATCTGTCACAAAAGGCAGAATAATACAGAAGAAATTTATGTAAATGAAATTTCAGGATAGGCGTAAGAATTATTCAGACACCAAAGGACTTGATAATAGACCAACATAAACAGAAGCATCTGTCTTTCTGAAGTGCTGGCTGATTAAGAAAATTACTGCATGTGTTTAACTAAGCTTTTCTACTAACCTTAGGTTAGTGGTGAGGATTAGAAGCTTTATTTTTTTTTTTAATGGAGTATTTTTAATTTCATCTTTGTGGAAAGGCACCTGAACAACCTCTTCATTTACATGTTGGGCTTGAATATTATTTATAGATCTGGAAGCTGAAATGTGTCAGTAGCTGTAACTAATGGGGAGAAGGGATAGAACAAAAACTGTAGGAGGGCTTCTTTGCCTCCTGCTGATCCACCTGCATAGAAGAGATTGTCTAAGCACCTAAATCATTGAGGCTTAGTATCAATTGGCATTACTGAAGCAGCTATTGCATTGTGCAGAGGGGAATTTTTTTTCAGAAGACAAACTCCTTTTCTGCAGCTCCCACTGTTTTCTAGAGGAAATACAGGTGTTTGGCAACTCCCCTGAATGAAGTCACTGAATTTGTGCAAGCTTTATACAAACACAAGAAGACAACATTTGTAGAAGGAAGTGTGTGCTGGGTTTGGTGTTGATGACACAGAGATGGGTTTGCTGTTGCTGAATGGAGCTTACACAGAGCCAAGGCGTTTTCTGCTCCTCACCCCTCCAGTGAGGAGGCTGGGGGTGCACGGGGAGTTGGGAGGGACACAGCCATGACAGCTGGCCTCAGCTGACCTAAGGGATGTTCCACAGCACGTGGTGTCAGGCTGAGCATAAACACCTGGGGAAGAGGGCGGGAGGGAGGAAGGAAGAGGGCTGATGTTCAGCGTGGTGCTGTTTGTGTTCCCCAGTACCGCATGCTGGAGCCCTGCTCTCCCGGGGGTGGCTGAGCACCTGCCTGCCCATGGGAAGTGGTGAATGAATTCCTCATTTGGCTTTGTTTGGGCGCACAGCTTTTGCTTTCACTATTAAGCTGTCTTTATCTCCGCCCACAGTTCTCTCTGCGGCTCTTCCGATTCCTCCCCCATCCCTGCAGGGAATGCAGGAGCAGCTCTGTGGGGCTTAGCTGCTGACAGGGTTTAAACCACAGCAAAGAGCAGCAGTAAAAGTTGTGGGGAGCAGACTGCTGTAATATTACATGCACTTCAAAAACTCCTTTCATGACTGAACTGAGCTAAGTGTTCTGAGGGCATAAGAAATAGTCCTATCCCAAAATCCACTTGCTGAGCCTGTGTTGTAATCTGTGCCTATAAAGAAGTCATGCAGCATGTGCTGTGTTACCTTTGAGAAACCCACAGTTTGCCGGGGCAGCACTGAGCATTTACTCCTTGGGAAACTGTTTGCTCCGTGTGTGCTGCAGCCTGGCACACAAGTGGGAATAGCACAAGGGAGCCCAGCAGGCTGCTGCCATGGGGCAAACTGAAGGAATGTCACATTTCTCTTTTGTTGTTGCTGTAGTCCAACAATGAGCAGAGCAGAAAAGAGCTGGTTGAGTGAACTCCAAATTTTAGCAAGCTATTCCCTTGCCATGGAGTTTTCTGGTGGTGGGTATAAGGAATAAAATAAATCTGCAGAGAAATGGCTATTAATGATTTTAAAAAGCTATGGAAGTTTCATAAACTTTTCTATGGGAAAAGACCCTTTGAGTAATGTGACTCCTCTCACTAATACTATTCCAGCCAGGAAATAGTAGAGAATATAGCATGTCTATGGAGTTGGAGTACTGTAACATAATCAGATATTAGCATCAGAACTGATCTTGCATTCTTTCTACATGCACCTGGATGCTTCACACAAAGCAATATGATGAGAAAGCTTAGTCCTCAGAGACTTAACTGAGCAAACACACTTGAGAAATTCCTTTACACCAGTTTAAAAAAGTTTGCAAACTCTGGCTTTTCCCTTCTCTACCTCATCTTGAAAGGGAGATCCATTAGAGCAAATCAATCTGTAAATTTCAGCGTCTTCACTGCTTAATGTTTTTCTCTTCTGTCAGGGTTGTATTTACGAGCAAAACAATTGAAATACAATGTTAAGCCCAGGTGGAGATCCTTCCCAGGACAGTTTTCAGGAGAAAAAGAGAGCTGCTTGCATTTCTGGAAGATGGTTCAAAGGCTTAGAATGTTTTCCTGTTTGTTGTTCTCCTCTATAAGGATTGCTATTTTGCTTTGGCAGCAGTATTTTCAATTTAACAGGCACACAGACGTGATTTGGAAGCTCCAACTCAGTGCTATCACCTCCTTAGCTGTTTAATGAACCAGCACTTCCCTCCTCTAACTTTAATGGATTACTCTAGAACAGAATGAAACTCATCCACAAAGAGCAGCAGAGACAGCAATTATTGAAAATTTCATCAAAGAACATTTTCAAAGCTCTTTTTGTCCATTTATCGAGTTGTCTGTAAAGCTGAGACATGTTTAATTTTACAGCTCTCTTTAAAAGGCTTTGCTTTATGTATCTACCTTCATATGTATGAGATGTGTGGGAAAGCACTGTGCTTATTTTAGGGCAAGGGTTATTCTCTAGCCCTGTGTTAAAAGGGGGAAAAATAGTCAGCCTTACCATTTACAAACGAGCAGCAGGATGGAAAATTTCTTTGTTTCAACCAAATTGTCTATTCCTTTAAGAGATCAGGAATTTACTGAAACCTTGAATGACCTACTGCTTTTTTGTTGTTGTTTGGGACAACCCAGAAAAGAAGGAATTACTTTTTGCCCAGCTTTATTAGTTGTGCAAAAACACCAAGGTTCCTGAGCTCTGAATCTGCATTGCAGCCAGGGACTGGTTTTTCCAGCCTATGCAATGTCTTCATGGTTCCTTGAGGCCAGAATGCATTTTTCCTAAAATTTCTATAGTCTCAATTCTATTTTTCATTTGGGCAAGCAGTGATTTGGATTATAGGTGAATAGCTGTTTTTGATAACTCTTCAAAATGAGAAAGTCAGCAAGGTACATGAGTGGAAATAATGTTCCAGGAATGACTTATATGAGAAAAGAAAAGGATCAAATTCTGTCAGGAGCAATTAGTTCAAACACATCAATGAATATTGCAGTGCCTTTTAAAAGGCAACAGTCAAATTGCAAAAACAATCAAGGGAAAGGGATCTTTCCTCCAATTCCTTTTGCCAATTGTGTGTATGTATGTGCTCTGCCTTTGTCTATATCTGTATGTGTTTGACTGTTAGCATATTTATATACATATCTCTGTATCCACACTATTCTCTTTCAAGTTATGAAAGTGTTTGCTGTGAAAACCCAAAAAACTAAAGTCAGGAACTGACTTCATAAGGAAAACATATTCTACTAAAAGATCATAATTTATAGGGAGATGCCAATACTTAAACAGTTGCAGTGGTATTTTCAGGTGGAATGTGTGCAGTTGCATCACATCTGTGATGTCAATAAATAAATGCAAATAAAACCTATTAGGAACCTTACACTGTTAGCTCAGACTTTTAATGTAGAGGCTTCATACCCCTTGAAGAATTAGCTTCTTTTTTTCACTGAGCAAAAATTACAAGTTTTCATCAAGCCATTTTTATATGGCAAAATTAACTTGTGAGTTTAAAGATGGATCTTCCCTGAGTGTGAGCATAAATATTGTCATAGCAACCTTTGTACTTCATTGCTTTCGGTAACAATCATTTCATTAGGAATTGAAATTAATTTTAAGTAGCTTTGTTTAAAGCAGCACTCACAACTCTCACAACCAAATAAAAGGTTTGCTAATAGCTTGAGGTCTGGTTGTGTTTTTGATTTTGTCTGTCTAGAACTCTGAAAGCATAGTAGTACCTTCTGCCCAAACAATGTAAGACACTGAATGGTGTCTTAGTCCCTAAAATAAAAATATAGAATAGAACACAGAATCTTAGTTAAGAGTTAAGAAATGAAGAAGCAAAATTTTTAAAAAACCCCAAACAGATTTATAATATATTGAGAAAAAGATTTTGCTGCTAAGCTAATTACCTTATTTTACATGAAAATTGATTCTTGTTCTGCACCATGTTCTACATGTGGTAAAACCCTTTTTTAATTGTAAATTAACAATTGGGTGGGCAATGAGTCAAGAGCTCTTGTTTTCTATTACTGAATGCCTTGGTAATTGATCAAGATGCTGTTGTTTGCAACACTTTGTGTTTGATCACCCTTTGTGTTCTCTGGTTTAATTTGAGTTGAGAGCTTGGCATAACAGTTACAGTATGAGAATATCATTTTACTCTTTTCACTGTATTGTAATGCAGAGTTGGCTGCAGAGGCACCATGGCCATTACAGCCATGTGGGAGTAGAATCAAGTTAACTAAGCTTAGTTTACTATGTGCACATATGCATGTGTATATGTACATTCATATTTACAGAATATATGAAGTATGTCTAAATATGTATATTTTCATTACATAAAAATATGATTTCAACATTGTTAGCATCCTAAGCCTTTTATGTCTTCCCATCATGATTTTGTGTTCGTGAATTAGGCCTCTTGTCTTTAGCTGGTTTGTTGAGTCTTCTCTTGTAAATGTAGTATTTTTGAGGATCAAAAGGTATTGCTTCCTTTCTGGAGCTCTACCAGGCTGAATTTCTTAGCTATCACTGCTCAAAAAGAGTTTCACTGTGAGCACTGTACAGTGTGTGCAGTTGTGAAGATTGCTTAGACAGCAAAGCTAGGGAGTGTGTTCTCTTTCACTATCTAATGAATTCCTCATGACTATCCACAGTCATTCAAAGAGATAATTTCCTTACTGGGATGATCTTCTTTTATGTACCCACATTTTGGTAAAAAGGAGCCATTATTGTACTTTTCATGTCTCAACCTGCTTCCACCTTTTTGCAAGGCACTTTGATTTTGCTGCTCCCTTTTCTTAATTTTATGTGACATTCTGTACCTGAGCACTTTTTGGCAATTCTTGAGCAAGCTTCCCCTGTCTGCAGAGTGTCTATTTTGGCTCATCTTACTTCCACAGTGCAGCTGGGCATGCTAGATTGAATTTTTCTGCTTCATACGTGCCAGCTGCCAGACCTTAATCTCTTTCTAAAACCAAGAATTATCAAACTCCTCAACTTTTTTCTCTCATTACAGTAGCTTGAGGCCCATATGGCAGATTTACATAGGAAGACAAAACAAAGCAATTCTGCAATTATCCTCAAAGCAAAGGCTTCTGTGTTGAATCAGTCCCACTGCACAGATTTGAGTGGAGTGGTCTCATGTGTCTTTCTGACAAAGCGATAGATTAAACTGGGCACCAAGAGCACTGAATTTTAATCTGCATTTCAGCACTGGCTGCCTGTGTGTCCTATGGCTAGTAATTTCACCATTTGCATTTTAGATAGTAAGGCCTCCAGAAAGAGGACTCTTTCCCTGTCTTGCTAAATTTGCACAGTGCTGCCTGCAGTAGGCTGCAAACCTTCAGCATTTCTGCATTAGAAGTTTCCTTCATCACTGATATAATATTTGTGATCTGAAACACTCTTAGCTGCTTCCATGTATTAGAGGACCTTGCAAACATTTACAGCTCAGCTCTTGAGGGTTCATTTACCCTGTTTTACAGTGAAAGGATTAGGGATGAGAAAGCCTTCAAGCTGTAGTTATATAATGACTCTATTCTGTCCCCTAGAAGGACATTGTATCCCTGATCTGAGGTGAGGCTGCAGCAAACCAAGAAGTTGTTCTGCTTCTGAGAGATGCGAGTTGACAGATAACACTTTAAATGCATATGTTGTTATTACGCTAGACTAAGTCAAGGTAGCAAAGGTGGCAGGGGTATGGAATCGCTGAATTCCAATCTGGATTGCTGGGGAAACACATTAATTGTAAAACTGCATTGCATTGTTGCTTCCTCAACAGTACACAAATTACAGATTTAGTTTTTAGGATGGCTTCTGCAACAGCAGGAAGTCAGAAATATCAATGTGTGACTGGCTCAGCACTGTTAATACCAGTCTAATGGCAAAAGTGCTTTTTCCACTGGCAGTATCCTTGAAGCATCTTGGAAAAATTGTATTAGTAGTTTGACCTGATTAATTAATATAATGGATAGGATTTTCCCCTGGGTCTTCCTCAATATTACTGAAAATCTGAACTAGACATGACTCATAGATAAAACTAATGGAAAAGCCAGCAGAAAGGGTTGTTTTAGTGAAACACATTTTGACATGTGTATCAAACATTTGTCATTGGGGAGATGAGAAGGAAAGAAAGAGTGAACTGAGAGTGAAATATATGCACAACACACCACTTTCCTTCAAATGTTTTGTTTTCCCTCTTACTTTATTATGGCATATTCCTTTCTTCTTTTGATTACTGAATTATATCAAAATACTTTTCTTTCAGAATTAGGAATGCAGGCTATTAAATATGATTGTTTCCTAGCCTTCTCATTGTATATTTTTTGTTAAAGCAACCCCTCTTATCAAGATATTGATCCTGGAAAAATCATAGGGATGGGAGGGAGAAGTCAATACTGATTGTTGCAATACTGATTGACAAAAAGTCAATCTTTTTGTTGTTTCTGTTTTGCAATTCCTCCTTGGAAATCACTGAGCAGGCCCTTCCAAGAATTCAGCTGCTAATATAGCATAAAGAACAGGAAGTAGTGGAACTAAATGACCAAATACTACATGGTGTTGAAATTGTGAAGCTATTTATGTGGTGGTTTTCATCTTGGCCAGCTGCCATTGTTTCAGCAGTCAGTTGCATCCCCAAAATTGCACTGGTTTTTCCACAATATCCATGTGTTATGCTGAGGTAGGGTGAATATCCAACAGGTGCTGTCACTTGCAGAGTTCATTCAGTAATGTAGCTACAGATGTGAGGAGCAGACCATTAACTGCATTGGGCTCAAGGACAAAGGGGGAAAAACACACTCCAAGTGACACTGGTTGAACAATGTAATTAAAAGGCAGATTTTTCAGAATATGGTGATAAATCCTCCCAGCCAACAGTTGTCATGCCTTTATCTAAATAAGATGACAAAAGTAAATAACTTAATGCCTGTTTCATGTGCACAATCAGGGTCAGAAGCAATTCTTTCAGCATGAAATCTTCTGAGATGGAGAATAGGCCTTCTAGGATTGTGCAACTCCAGGAACTTCAATTAGAAACTTAAAATGTTTGGATTTCTTTACTAGAGAAGCATACAAATTATTTATTATATTTATTTATTGCAGAAATAAAATGTTCAGAATTTATCAGAGTGTTTTTTAAAAGTGCTATTTTCTCTTTTTGGCTAGACTCTGGTCACATGCCCTTTTTCCCCTCTGGTTCTATTTTTCCTATTTTCCAGTAAAATGTGATATGCATTTCTGAAGTTTCAGCTCTCCTAAATATTTTAAGAAAATACAGGTTATCATGATGTTCTGTATTAAATAGTTTACTTGCAGAACCCTAACCATAATTTTGGTGCTTTTTAGGTCTTTTTGCATGTGTACTTAAGAATAAAAGGTAGAAAAAACCACAAACCTTTTTATTAGCACTGTTGCATTGCTTCACCTCAGTCCCAATTAACCTTCAGTTTATGTGGAGCAGCAGGCACTGTGTCCTTGTTTGCAAGATCTACAAGTTTTATGTGAGCTGTACCATGACCTTAGTACCTAATAAAAATATATATTTAAAAATAGACAGAAAAGTCAGAAAGGAGAAGGAACTTCAGAGTGGCAATACTACTTGACATCACATGTCCTTTTCTCCCCTAGTTCTCCTTGTTCCCTACCTATCTAGTTGATAAATAATCTCTGTGTTGCTTGTCTCTTCTGTGAAAAGGTTCATTTGTACCTGCAGCTAAGGAATGGTTTCATTTTTTTTATGATCCTGTGTCAGGAGTCCTTGAGGTGTCTCCATATCCTTATATTTCAATTATTTTGTGAAATTTTGGGCATGGTCATCTTGTCTAGGACCTCAGGAGGAAAGAGAGCTCTTTTGATGTGTGGGAAGCAGCAGTCAGTGTTGCAAACTGTCCGCACTACCTGGATGCTGTGGAGCACGAAAGAAATGTGGGTTAAAATGGCTGGGGCTGCTGCCTCTCTCCTTCCAATGGCCTTGGGAACACCTGGTGGATGCAGCCCTACATGGAAATGTGTCATGTTCCCTGTTTTTTAAAGCAAATGTAAAATAGCTTTTTACTAGGAACTTCTACTGGCAATAGCTTTCTTAGGGAATTTGAATGGTGAAGAGGAAACGTATCACAAGTTTTATACTTCTGGAAAATTAAGTGGTTAGGGCAGATATTCTTTTAATTAGGATTTTGCAACTAATAATGGGTTCTGTCAAAATTGCTTGTGGCTGTTGTTCTTGGAGCATGTATTGTGGAATTTCACCTCTAAAGCTGCAAACGTTCTTGAATAAAAATGAAAGGAATCCCAGGTTTCTGGTCCTGCACTGGTGCAGGAGGAGATGGACAGGAGATAAATGTTACCTCTATAGGGTTTGCTGTTCTGAGTGGCCAGTGCTTATTGCTGGGATTGTACCTCACTCTCAGCCACTTGTCTTGGCTGAGTTATGCCAATAAGAAGCAGGAAGATGCCTCCTTAATTTAAGGGCATTGAAACTGTCTGTAATAAATAATATTGGTGTAAAATATTACTGCAGCAGCCTAGACAAGGTTCAGTATGGTGCCTAAAAGTGTTCTTCTGTAGTTGTAAATCCTGTTATGCTATTTAATCCATTGTGGAAGCTGGACTTTGGTGGATACTTGAGCTCGCTTTATGACTAATTGTCAGTGTCCATACAGGGTGATAAACCAGTCTGCTCCTTCACCACTCAAAATCCTGCTGACAGATAGCAGCAAAATGGCATCAGATGCCGAGCAAGAAGTGATATCACTAGAGTAAGCTGAGGGAGAGATTCATAATTCACATCCAAGGTCTTATTGTACTTTGCTTTCATCTCTTACAAGGTGCAGGAGTCAGGCTACTGAGCCCAAATATCAAATACAGCAGAACTCTCATGAACAGTATGAAATCTCCTTTGCTTGGTGGGCAAAAGACCTGCTCCTCTCCCAGATGCACCAAGGCCAACATGGAGCTACCCAGTTGATGGCAATTGCTGTGCCTCAGCATACATCCCTGTTTGTCAGGAAAGAAACATCACCTTAGCATAAATTAGTGTACTTGAAATCTAAATCCAGCCTAAATTGCTTTATGTTGAATTGTGTGGCAGCAGGATCGTGGAGATGGCTTGATATAAGCAAAATAACCCAACAGAAAAAAAGCTTAGACACGAACACCCCAACAAATCCGCCCCAAAACCCCCTAAAACAAATGCAAAACCCCTGAAAAAATAAAAAGCAACCAATCAAAACCCAAGAAAAGCTGGTGTCCACACTGACTACATGCTAAAGTATGCGTAGAACCAAATCAAGCCTAATTTCCCCATTGCAAAATCTAGACATTGACTTAAAATTCTGCAGAGGATTTGGTGTCTTCTACAGCAATAGAGCAATAGTCAAGGTTCTTCCATAATAAAGTAGTTATTGGGATAATATTTGGGTTCACAGCATAAAAAGAACTAACAGAAGGGCATAGCAGAAGATATTAATAGAAAAATCCCCTCTTGGTAGGCTTCAAAAACAAAGATGTGTTTAATGTTTATATTCTGCAGACTAGCTATATGCAGTAAAATTGGTATTTAGATCAAAGGCTTTTGTTTAATTTGTTTTACATTAAAGGAAGATAAAGTATCCTAACTGTAGCTGTTCAGGTAACTGAATATGGGAGCAGATACCCAGATATAAATTACTACATTGTAGGGCAGCCAGCAAGCTAAAAGATATATAAATAAATGAAACATAGAAACAGAAAAAGAAATACATGGAAATATCTGAAATTGCATATGTATTTTTCATATTTCAGGGTATTTTTTTCCTGTCTAAGTTGACAGTGATTCATGTTCTTGAATCTGGATTTATTTTTATACTTATTCATATAGAATGTAACTGCTGTTTTACATGAGCAGAATTTTTTTTGTCTTACTGCATTGCAAGTATACATGGAGCTATAAACACCATGTGCATATCTGTTTATTGGATTTTCATCCAATTTGGAGTGGAAGATACCTTGGTTTTCTTATAAACTCAGTTTCCATTAAGAATGAAATCAGTATCATATATGGTGTACAAATTCAGTTTTGTTAGTAGCTGTTTGTCCACAAGAGCTTTGTTTTTCCTTCCAATTGACAAATCTTCATTCATGCATCATGCCTCAGTTTTCTGAAATGCCTTGCTTTAATACCCTCTGAGAAGACAGTTTATTCTCCTTTGGCCTCTTTTAGCTTGTCCCACTGTTTTTCTGGTGATCTTTTCTTGTCTTATAGCCTAATAGCATAGGGCTTTTCTATTTCTGTTTTTCCATCTCATGGCCTCCTAGGAGGTGCCACCTTTCCTCCAGTGCCAGTATCAGTGCCCATCCAGCTGTGGAAGCTCTCAGGGCTCCAGGGCAGCAGGTAGATGGGTACCAAGCCATGGAGTTGATAAACCTGCATGTTTGTGACGGCGACAGCCTTTTCAAAGAAACTGCCAGCAAATGTTCTGTCACAAAATTAGCTTTCTAGACAGACCACATTGAGGTCTTATAAGGTTCATTAGTCTGTCCATTGACTCCTGACATAAAGTTTATTCTGAGATGCAATTAAGGCCTTCATTTAAGGACTTTGTTTATTTTGAGACCTCAGTTGTTTCTCTCCTTTGTTCACAAGGGAGCAGACAACAGTCCCATCAAAGGACAGGGTGTGAGATTGCATTGCTGTGCTCATCTACTGTATGAGATTACAGCAGCTCAAGGCCACTGTGGTGTTTTAAAATTGTTTTTATTTCCCTCACAGGATGTATTTGTAAACAAACATAGTTTTGCTGTGCTGAAATTTACCACAGCAGGTGTCAGGATGCAGTGCCAGGATTACCCCTTACATTATGTGCTAGGTGGCATTGTGGGACCATCAGGGTTATACTTCTTGCACTCTGCTTTACAGTGGCATTTTGAGGTCTTCCACCTGGCTTCCTTTTTATTTCTCATCTTCTTTCACCATCTTTTTTCCAAGGACACTTGACCTTTTGCTTGGCTCAGCCAGTCTGGTTTTTCTGTTAATTGCCCTGTATGGAAGCATCAAACTGAATCCTGCTCATTGTCTACCTCTAAAGAGGAAAGTGTGATGTTTCTGTAAATTCGCTCTACTTTTTAGTTCTCCTCTGTGTCAAGTATGATTTATTGACTGGTCAAGATGCTATTTTAAGCACACTGAATACACATAATAGATGTTTGTAGCAGGGGTTATTATCACTGCTGTTGGGGTCATGGGCACAACAACAAGAAAAAGCAGAGCATGGTTAGGACTCTGGGGCTTTTGTACGTTTGGTTCAGTGTATGGGTTATAATGACCCAAAGAAGGTGAGCAAAGTTAAACCAAGGTCTCCAGGCCAGCAGAATATTGATGTGCAGTTAGAGGCTGTGCACCAACCAAATTGTTTCCCATGTCCTGTTAAATGTCACAGTCATTAGAACGAGAAGAGAGGATTAGGAGCAGTAATAATGAGGTCTGCATGTCTGTCTGCGCTCTGAATGGCTCAGTGTGTCTTATTTTCCCACCTGTAGTGCTCAAGTTCAGTGCACAGAATGTATACTGTGAACTGAAGAACAAAATGTGGAGAAATAAGATTGCCACAGATGTCTAATATAAAAATGTGCTAATTAAAATGAGAAATGGCTGTAGGTATAAGGTCAGCATTGTTTCCTTGGTCTCAAAAGCAAGGAGAATTGCTCAGAGCAGGTACCCTGAGTTGGAACTGAACCCTGTAGAAAGTACTGTGAACTGGAAAGATACAGCACAATCTAGGTTGACAGGGAGGTTCTTAGCCAGGGCATGAACACAGGCTCTGTAAAGGGGATAGAGAATTCTTCTTTGGTCACTATTTTTTCCATCAAATTTTTCCCCAGTTATGTCCTGTCATGAGCTGGCAGAGCAGGGACTGAATCTGTTACTGGGAGACAGGCTTATAAAAATCACATTGTTTCAAACTGGAAATAATTAGAGAATTTAATATAGCCTAAAAAACCCCAAACCCACAAAGCAATATTTGAATCTTTTCTGGGCTCTGGTAACTGATAAAAGTGGTATTTTGAGTTTCATGGTGAAGGAAATAATAATTGAATGTGGCTTTTTAAGCCATTCTAATTTTTCTTTTTTGTCAGCTAGCAAGAAATAATCTAAATGACATTTAGATGTTGTAACACACAAACTGTTTTTTAAATCCATGGATATGGTTTTGATATTCTTTTAAAATTGACATAATTTTTTAGGTATTCATCACACTTTTCTTATGGGAGAAGACTTGCTACATATTAAACATTTTTTTTGAGCAGTGGGTAAAATAGAATATAGGCTTGGCAAGCATTTCTCCAAGCTGGCATATGGTGAACAGAGGATGCCAAGGTACAAGTAGCCAAATTAATTATTATTGCTTGCAGGACACTGTTGGAAGGATTTTTTTCCCCATCCTTTTATGCTGACTTTTCCATAACCATTCCCTCACTCCCATTACAGGAAGACACTTGAACCTTTTCTTGCTAAGCAAAGAAGGATGCATAAAGAGAAAAGTAAAGCAAGTTAGTGCCCAGAATTTTACATTTAGCATCAGCTTTTGACATCTTCTGGAGTGTATGGAGCCAATGAGTCACAATGTAGTCAGCCAAGCAGTCAAAACAGGACTTTGAACTTTTCCTGAGATGGAATCAGTAGCAAAAGCTCACATTAAAGGTGTTGGAGAAATCTCTTTCAATAGCTAAAGTTTTTGGGTCTCCTGAAACTTAGTGCTGAATTAACATTTGTGTAATTATTGGAATTTAATTGTACTGGTTGTTTTCCGTAACAAACAGGTTTGAATTTGTAATAACTCAATTATTGAGTTAACCAGTATAGTCCAGGATGAGGTTTTCAATGACGACAAGCCAATCATCAGTAAAGCAGAGTCTGCTCTGAGTTTTCTCCACCATAAAACCACAGTGGTTTAACAGCACAGGCCTTTGCAGAGGATACAGAATAATTGCCCGTTACCAGGTCTGGTACTTGAAGGCAAACAGAATTTCTGCCTTCTCTGACTTTCCCTCAATGAAAAGAAAAGAAAACCAAAAAACCAACCCAAGCAAACAAACCCCAAACAAACAAAGAGAAAATGCAACAAAAATCCCAAAGCCTACCCAATTTATTTGAATAACAAGTAATTCAACAACTAGATTGTCAAAAATGCTGGATCTGCAAAGTAACCACTTTTCTTGGTCTCATTTTTATCACTTGCAGCAAATTTTAGCCATTTGTTTTCCTGAAGATGATTCAGAAATATTTAACAATATTTCAGCAACTCAAGTTTAAATGCTTTTTAAAATGTGCTATTAATTTTGCTTTTAATTACTTTAAAGGAAATGCTTGGGTTCAATGATCCTGATATCAAAATAAATTCAAAAAGTAGTTCTTCTAAATGCTTTTCCAATTTATTTCTGCTCAGACTTTGGGAGTGAGCCATTTTAAGATGCTGGTTTGATCCTCTCTGTGATCTGACACTTTCTCTAACAAAATCAAAACTAAGATTTTTCTGTTCTTTGCTAAGGATTGCCATCTCCTAATGAGTTTTGGTCACAGCTATTTGGAGATTAAAGACTTCTCATGTGGTTTCTCAGTACTGAATGAATCAGTTTGCTGCAGATTTTTTTTTTTTCTTTTATGTTTAGACTTTAATTGTTACCATAGCTAAAGGTGGGCAGGGACTGCATTTTCTGTAGTGCCACTTCCACCTTGCTCTCAAGTTTGCATGTAATTATGCTGTAAATAGATTTGATGTGTCTATGGTTTTACAATGCTTTGTTTCATCCTCTTCTGTGTGCCATAATGGAATTAGGCTCCTTCATCTGACATAAAATGAAAATTGAATATCTTCCTCTATGCATTTTTCAAATTTGAGTTGGTAAAACCTCTTTCCAGCCCTTTATTAGATTTGGCTTTGTGCATTTGAGAGGTGCTAAACTTGGATTTAAATGGATTCACTTAGGTGATGTGTTTAGACAAATGCTGTGTCTTAATGTCATTTTAGATTAGCAGCTTGCTTGTGGGATGGGTTGTGGAGGAAGTACACCGTGGTGACAGCTGAGAAATGCTTCTGCCTTGGGGCACATTGCAGCCTTCTAGTTCCTGTGACTTAATGGCCAAGCCACAACTCTTACTGTGAAATCCACCTTGACTTCTCAAGAAATTAAATACTGGATTCTGGTGTGGATTACTATGCTGGCTTCTGACATTTATACTTGCAGGAGCTGGCCTTATTGGAGTTTGTTGGGTTTTGGGGGGCTTTGTGGGTTTGGGATTTTTCTTCTTGGCTTCCACATGACAATATTTCTCTGCCTTCTGTGGGCAATCAGGAATGAGAAGAAAGATTGTTGCAGTAGCTTGTGTTTTACAACTTGCCTTCCCCTGCATCTCTAATATTTTTCTAAGATTTTACTCTTCCAGTTTCTGTAAGTGAATACTAATCTCATAATAAATTTAGGAAGTGTTGGATCTTAGGAATTACGTTTATGTGACTAATTCAGGATTTACTTCCCTCTCACATAGATTCTGGTCAGTCGTAATTTGTTATCTCTCTAAGCTTTTTCCCAGCTGATTCTGTGATTTAAAATAATAATTTTGTGGTAAGAGGCCCACAAGTGCCTAATTAGTCCATATGCAAGAAGAACATTCCATTGATAATGAAATATGTCAGCTTAAAGCAGTTGGTGTGACTTAAACATATTAAGCCACCAGGAAGTCATTTGAGCTGCCTACTGCACATGAAAGGAATGCAAAGAAATCATTCCTTCAGATCATTCAAATTCTTTATGATTGTGATTTCTCTTGGTTCCTCTGTCAAACATATTCCTGCTTGCTACATCAGTAGTTCCTCAGGTCAGCAACATGTCCATTTGTCCTAGTTAGCAGTTTAAGGTTTCCTGATGATCTGTTTCTGTAAATTTATTCTCCTTATACAACAGAGGACACAAATATCTGAATATGATGAATTTCCTAGAAACATGGTATTGCCCTGGAGATGTGATCACATGCAACTTTCTGGCCTTCTCTCTAGGGAAAAAAAAAATGAGGCAAATACCTATATAATAAAGTTGCCTTGGTCTGATATAGACCCGAAGTGAGATAATGTGATTGACTTCAGGTAGGGAAATACTAACATAAATCACATAACAGAAGCATATTTCTAAAACATTTTTATAATTGCTGCACTGATATAGCACTGTGGGAATGAGTTTCAGCTGTTTCTTTCATTTTGGTCTTGCATCTCAGTGTGCAAATCAGATTTGTGCTCAATGAGACACCAACACACTGAAATTGATAGAATTGCAAAATCTTCACTCTTATGAGAGAAACCCAGAGAGCTGCAATCCCTCCTGCTCAGCATGTGTCCAGTTTCTGGTGCTCAGGGCCCTTGCCTAGTGAAGTTTTGACTACCTGCAGGGATTTTTGGGTAGGTTATTCAGCATTGTTGGGTTTTTGGGAGAGGATTTCTCTGATTCGTTTCCTGTACCAAGTCTGCTCAAGAGTAAACCATAAGGAAAATAAATTTTCCTTAGAAATTAAGCTGGTGTTACTACAGTGTTGTTTTACTGCTGGGCATCCAGGGTTCAGTTGTCACACCTGGATTCCTTTTTGGGCTCAGAGAAAAGAGTTGGATGTTGGCTGAGGTGCTGTGAGAAGCACTGTCCCCCACCACGTGCAGTGAGCACAGCAGACAGAGCAGAGCCTGAGCCTTGGTGCTCCATGGGGCCACATCCCCTTTGGAATCCCTGCAGGAAAATTGCCCTCCTGGCTGCCATGTCTGTGCCCACGTGTTTCACATTCAGGCATTGCCAAGTTTACATCTCACACTAGAGTCACGCCAGGATTGCACAGTTTAGCTGGCAAAAAGCACTCCTATGTCACAGCAAACTTAATAATATAGCAAGTGTTTGATTTAAACTGACATAATTTTTTAACTGATTTTGCTAGTGCATGATTCTAGCTTTTTAAAAGTTTATCTCAATATGCCTCTGATTTTTCACCTCTTGAACCTGCATTGCTTTCTATTTGTGACATGAAAATTAGTTGCCATGGAAATGATTGCAGAAGATCTCTTAAACAGGGGACTTAAAAAAGATTGCATATATCAGCAGATGGGCTTAGCAGTGAGCAAGGAAGAAATATCACCTAAAAACTAAGGTGCAGGGGGCAGTTTTTTTTCTTTTTTAAACTGTCTAGTTTTTTGTTTGTCTCACAGCATCATTTCAACCATTGCTGATTTCCAAGAGCACTGTTTGCCTGTGGGTGTTTAGCTGACATCCTGATTGACTTGAGAGCATATCCTTATATCTGTGGTGACTGAGTACCAACTTAGGTAGACACAGGCTAGAACGAGATGCAGCAGGGAAACAAAACCTGTACGGGGGACAGGTGTAAGAACAAAGGTTCAGAGGATTCCTTTGCTGGCCCAAAGATTGATGCCACCCAACCCACCTTCCCCAAATTCTGTGCAACAAGAGCATCTGCCTGATGAGCACAATGACAACAGCCTGGAGGGCCAATTCTGCTCAGCTATATTGCAATGTTTTCTTGTCTTACTAAGGATCTACCTCTTACTGAGGTATTTCTAGGCTAATTCTTTTGACTGGGATAAGAATGAGACATAATGAATTCATGGTGGGACTGCCAGGCTTTCACTGGGATAGCTTTCATTCACAGCATTGGCACAAAGATTCTCCTAGATTCATGGGAAAAATCAAATGCATTTTTCATTATGGAGGATTATAGCCTTTCTACCCACATATCTACATCCACAGTGATGGGAAGCTGACAGTCTCTCTGCACATGATGTTAGGGAGAATGCTCAGTAGATTCAGCTCTGGTGTGATTTGTGATAAGGACAATTTCAGGGAAAAGTCAACTAAGCTTCATATAATGTAGGGGACAATATTTAGGTCTGGAATTTTTTTGCCTAGGTGTAGTACTAGTGTGGACATTTTAAAGGGGTATTTACAGATGTCCATTTTGTTTGTCCCTGTAGAGAAAAAAAGACAATTAGATCTGCTTGTTTGTACAGTGAGGATGTTTAAAGGTGAAATCATCTCTTGCTTAGAATATTAGTCCTCTGCAAGGGATCACATGCAGCCTGGGCTGAGTTCTTACTAGAAACAAACCCTGTTTCACCATATCTTTGGAATAGGGGTTTGACCCTTTCTTGTGCAGTTATGACCTACAGTGATCACAACAAAACTTCATAGAATGCCCCAGGTGAAAGAATTTGGCTGCACCCATAAGCTGGGAGGATAGGCTTTGGAGAATATACTGCAGTATTCTGGCAGAGCTGCTGTCCTGTCCTGATGGGGCATTGGCTTTTGCTAGCAAAGTATAAATATAATACCTCAGAAAGCTTCACTTGTAGTCACTGGAAAAAAAGACTATTCAAAAAAAAAGCTCAAAATTTAGTTCAGACCATTCTTTTGTTTGGTTTCTACGAATATTTTAGTGTATAAAAATATCTGTACAGAGCATTAGATTTTTGTGTGTTTAAGAATATTTTCCAAAATCACATTATGAATTTATATAGATGTCTTTAATCAGAAGACAAAAATTTTAATGATTATGCTTATAAGTATATAAAAAAATACAACACAAAAAATTTAAGTTAAATGGCAATGCTTGATTTTTGCTTTATATACTCAAGATGAAGGGCTCATCAATAATCCCATCATGGAAGATTATTTGTAGCAATGGGTCTTCAAATAATTAAATTATGATGTATTAGAATATTTTAAACTTCTTAAGGCCATCTACAAATAGAAAAATAATTTGATGTAAATTACTTGTTCTAACTGGGGACTTCCACAGGAAGGGTCAATGTCATCAGAGTTAAGGGACAACTTATTCTTAGCAGCCATTTCTCCAAATTTACAGTGAACTTGAGCCCATCTGCCACATCTCCATCTCTATTTCCTAGGAGCATTCCTAGTCTCATGCTGGAAAATTTTTTGAAATGCTTCTTTAAAATATTTCTGACTAATCTCTTAGTTGCTTTCTTTCTTTATAAGCATCTGTGTAATATATGCTTATATATTACTGCATAGGTAAATATTTTTATTGTTTATATTTTGCATAGGTAAATATTTTTATTGTTTATATTCTAAATATTATCAAATGCTTGTTATTATCGAAACATATACTATCATGAATCTAGGGTGTTGAAATACCTTGTATTTAAAGCCTCATGTCTTCTATGTGTTACATACTACATACATGTGGTTTTCAAAAGAACCATGAAGGTGTGAAGTTTGTCTTGTTATTTTTTAACCTAGTGCTGATATTTTTGTGTAGAGTTAACAGTAGTTCTTAAATAGAAAGATTCCACAGGCATCTGTACTTAATTATGCAAGTGGAATATCACAGAAATCACAATATTCATGGTGACTTCATTGTTTTTATCTTATTTATGTACTCTCTGTGAACTGTAGAAGGGGCTTCCTTCTGGTGTCTACATCTAGCAGTCACATCTCCAGTGATGGATTTGAAGGCATCTGAATCCCTGAGCTGAGGGGTTCTATTTTAGTATGGAAAAACTGAAGATATTGCATTCAACAACCTTAGAGGTGTTGTCCAAGCTAAACAATCAATACCTTGTTGGAACATGTGGAGTGTCAATGAGGTTTGTGTTGCTGCTTCATGATTACAATCCTTCCTGGAGTGGTGACTTGCACCGTGCTCCTGAGTGATGCCCCCATACAGATTGCAGTATTTTTGTTCTGTGGGGCAATATTGAGGTGAATGTACAGTACCCTGCAGGACAGAGTATTAAATGCTTCTCAGCTGTGACTTGGGTCTCTAATATAATGGAGGAGAATTCAGTACATTTCCACTTTGGAAAAGGAAAGAAAGATTTCTAGGCCTAATTAAAGAAGATTTTTAGGTCTAAAAAGATAGAAAAAAGTCTCAACAACCACAAACAGGAGCTCACTGTTGTATTTGGAGGCTATTTATTTAAAGAAAAAAAAACCAACCTAAATCATAGACAATATGGTTAACACAACCCACAGTGTATATTCTTGCTTGTCTGCTCTCTTGCATGACAGTAACACAATACCCTAAACAAGAGAGCATGTTATGAGACAGCTTTTCATGGGAGAAAGCTTTTTGCAAACTAAGATGGACGTTTCTGATTGAGATGTTTTGTGTTACTTTACATCATGCAGCATCTAATCTTCATGCTTCCCTTTTGACAGCCAGGCTGTTGCTGTCCCTCCTCATTAGAGAGCCCCTAGCAGTGTGAGCTCTCTGTGTCCTCCTTTGCTAAAATGGTCAGCTGCACCTCCACAGCACAGCCCAGCCTGAAGGGGTTTTTGACCTGACCTTTTCTAATTGATGTCTGAACTCCCTGGTAAATAACAACTCTGAGCACTGTGAATTTTCAGCTTTTGGGTTTATCCTTAAGTACATTTGATTTGAATTTGCTTAGACTACAAACCATTATATCTACCATTTGGATATCCTCCTATTTCCAGGATTTCTCCAGGCTGAAGTAGGCATCATTTTCTTCTGGGTATTGGCTACATCTGACTGTGCCTGGCAGTACTTTCAGCCCTAACAGGTAGCATAAATCTAGCCTTGGACCATGCACTCACAACACCTGGCTGTGAGTGTGTGGATTTATTTGGAGGTTCAGGTACCAATGAAGGAGAAACTTTTCCTTTTGAAGCATTTTCAAGGGTTATAAAACTTCTGCCTATGCAGAATGGAAGAAGAAGAATGGAAACATTTTCTGTGGTTTTCTCTAAGGGCAAGCAACTAAGCTGCAATAGTAATCAGTTAGCAATTTATTCAGACCCCTTGCTGGGAGGTGATTCCTATCCTGCTACTAAAGGTCTCTGATTGATGTGCTGTTTTTCAGCACTGCCAGTTGTACTTTGCAATTGCTATTTTGCACCATTTGCAAGAGAGGGATTTGCCCATCCTGACTCCAGAGTGAAACCAGAAAGAAGGTCAGCAGTTATGCTACTTATCCAAGCTGCAGCCTGATGAAGAGGAGGACAGGCTGCTATTTAAATGGCTCTTGGTGGTACACCAGCCAGCATTTGTTGTGGGTGTAGCCAGACACTTCCCGTCAGCAGCCTGCCTCTGTATTCCTGTGTTAGCCTCCTGCATTCAGGGAGCAATGCTTTTGCTTTGGCGTTCAGCATCCTTCATACAAACTTTCCCAGCTTTTCACCACTTGGTTTGGCTGCCACTATTTGTCTTTGCCCTGGCATACCTGAGCATACACTTGCTGTCACACCAGCTGAAAGGCATTTGAAGTTGTTCCTGCTGTTTTCTGCTGTGCTGCTGTTTCTGAGCTGCACACAAGCCTGATTATACGGTAACTTGAACCTAATCTCAGGCAGTAATGATGTTTGCTGGGCTGATGGATTGGACTTGGGCATTAAACATGTATTAGGATCATGGCTTGAATAAGAAGCAACAAGGTTACCAAACTAAAAAAATCTCAGCCCCCTGCAAATCTAATATAAGCCTTGCAGACATAATGAAAATCAAAGTTACCACGTGAAATTTTTTCAATGGCGTATCCATTGTAGTGAGTTTGCATAAAACTTCAGTAATTTCTCAAAATAGCGCAGGAAATTATTTTGTATTTAATTTCTTTATGCAGTTACCTTTGATCCAATTGGCAAATATTTTGTAAAATACTTTCACATCCAAATTTTAAAAATTCAGAGGACACATCTAAAGATCAAGAGCTCAGTAGAAATTAGTAAGCTTCCAGTACTCAGGTAGAACATTGTTCACAGAAAGGGTGATGAGATATGGGAATGGGCTGCTCAGGAAGGTGGTGGAGTCTCCATTCCTGAGGTGTTTAAGGGAAGACTGGATGTGGGACTCAGTGCCACGGTGGCATTAGAGGTCTTAACAATATAATTGATACTGGGATTCTGTTAATCTCAACCACTGGAAGCATAAGAGTCACTAAACCAGTAACCCTCTCTCCATTATCACATAGCAAATATGTAAAGCAGAACAGCACTAAAAGGTGTTTCAGAGCCCCCAGGTGTGTGATATAACTCTGATAGTGTGTGCTTCAAAGACAAGTGAAAATGTAGACTAAACTCCCAAGAATTTAAATTCAGACTCTGGAAATGAGTAGGAGTTTACTATTAATGATCTTGGAAGCCTTAAGAGGAGTGTATTAATTTAAAATGGTTTTGACAATTAAAAGACTATAGATAGCTGCTTTATCTAGCATCTAATGTTTTAGTTTGGTTTGTAAGTTTTTAATATTTCATAAGCCTCCATGAGTTTCAGCAAGATTTAGAAACTGGGCTACTAAATCATAGAAGTGTTGTGAAAATGTGATTTAAAAAAAATTCCTGAGCAGTGCTGTGCTTGGACTGGTTAAAACTTTGTGTCCTGAGTGTTTCAGTCCTATAAACTGAATCCTTGCTTTGTGAAATCTAGGGGTGCCTTTCCTCCTTTTAAATACAGTGGGATCAAGATGTGAGCCTGTGTTGTTCCTGGGCTGGACCAATACTTGCTGCTTGATTATAAAAAAAAATGAGATCATTTAAATAATGAATAATAGAAGCTTTAACGCTAACGGAATATTCCATCCTTAGGACTTAACAATCTGTGAAAATACAGGAAATGAAATTGCACATTTGCTGCCATGTAATCCAACTGGGGAGGAAGATAGAGGGAAGGGAGGGCAGGCAGCTCAGTGATCAGCAGGAGCTGTGACAGTGAGCTTGGATGCTCATGGAGAAGCTTTTTGCTTTGTTTTTATCATGATGCCAAAGGTGCTACCACGGTTGTGTGAGGTAATGACTCCTACTGAATTTCTGGAGGAAACCCTGTTACAAACACAGCACCTTATGCAGAAAGTGGTGTATAGCTCTACCACACTGCCCCCATACCTCACCCAGCAGAAATATACTTTAGTTTATGTGTACCAAGATACAGGCAAGCCAAGAAGCTGACATTTGTTTTGCCTTTTATTTGTTTGGGGTTTGTTTTTTCTGGGGTGGAGGGGCTTTTTGTTTGTGTTTGTTTGTCTTGTTGTTGTAGTGTTTTTTGTTTTGGTCAGGTTGCTTCTTGGTTTTTTGGGGTTTTTTTTTGAGGAGAGAAAATGTGTTGTGATTGCTTTTTTCTGTTTTTCATTATGTGTATCCCTGCCATCTGTGCCAGTGACCCCCAAACCACTCACAGAAGAAATGCTTTTCTAGGCCAGTCTCCCCTCACCCTGCCACAATCTGTCTGCAGGGGTGAGAATGCAATTCATTCATTCCTGTTCTGACTGGTCAGAGCTCTTGACAGGATGTCAATGCCTACTGTGATAGCTGTTCTTAGCCTTTTTTGTGATTTGAATATCTTGGAAAAGAGCCCTGAGCTTGTTGAAATAACTCCACAGAGATTCTGAGAGAGCTTTGAGATTTTAAGACCAATCAGTAAACTGCACTGGCTTTGAAATACAGCCCTTTTTATCCAGTTACCTCTAGTCAATTCAAGCTGTGGTGTCCTTGCATCTCTGCCACTGTTCAGCTGTATTTTGGGTTTGTTTCAAGGCTTTCACAAGGCAGATAGATCTCTCTGAGACAGTCAACAATAAATGCCCATGGAGTTCAAGAGCATGATATAAAAAGAATAGTGTATCTACTGCTTCCTTTGAATTCTTATAAAAGCAAACAAAAAATAGTAGGAGAAGTTCTTTGCTGAGCGAGCTGTTGAAGAGGACAGCAATGCATTCTGTGCTATGTGGAGGAGGAGTTACCAGCCCTGATACCTGTACTCTGTATATTCATTATTGTGCTTTCATCTTCTTCCACCTTACCAGAATGTGATGATAATATCTAGAAGTTTTAAGTTTAGCCAAATTTCAGTGACTCCAGTGGGGTTTCTTCCTTTTTGCTTCGCTGGATGACATGGGAATGAGAAATCTTTGACCAGATTCCTGCTCCTCTAGTCTAGGATGGCAACTGTCCAAGAGCTGTTCTCAGTTCTTACCCTTACCCTCATCAGGTATTTCCTTGCTCTGTGAAGGATTATTCTATGAACAGAGGAGCTACAGAGTTCAAAATGAATACAGCTAATTATAGTTTGAACTCTTCAGCCATTCTAGAGAAGTCTGGGAAGGGAATACAGCTGGGGAAAATTGCTGCAAATATGTATGAGTGGTTAAAAGGATGACAGTGATTTCATGGGCCACTTACTGTATCAGATGCATCTCTTGACACAAGGTAAGGGGGAATTACTCAAAATACCTTAAGCTGGATGAACTATGATGTAGAGCCTCTAATTCTTTATGCTGTACAAACATAATGTGTGCTTTGGGACATGCTTCCTATATTCTTAAAATGTGGTGATGTACACCCTATGGAGGATATTCCAACAGCCTCAGCTTATTTCTCTTCTGAGTTCCACAGTGCTGCTTGGCTGGATTGCAATGTGAGAAGATGAATTATGGAAATAGAGTATTTTTTATTTTCTTCTCCTATTAATAAGACCACATGAAAATCTCCCTCAGGAAAAAAAAGACTATTTTTTTTCCCAAATAATCCTTCCTGGAAGTAACTTTATGAAGGTGACTCATTTAAATTCTCCATCATTTAGGGACCCATGGTATTTGTACTGCCTGTTGGTAATGTCCATTAAGCAGCAGCAGAAATGCATTTTTTTCCTTGGTTAGACACTCCAATGAGTTCAATTCTGCAGGAAGAAATGTCTTTTACTCTAAATATTTTTTTGTTCCTGGTCTAAATGCATTATGCAAATAATTCTCTTCATAAAAAAGATAACAAATGTTTGTGTTTTGGTTTGGAATTTTTTTCAGACAGCTCTGAACATGATAGCTCAGGAAGCCAGTGTAATTTTAAGAGCTTAAGAAGAAGCAGCTACAGTATAATAGGATCTGGGTTTTATGCAAATAAAACCATTATGCCCATTACTGGAGCATAGCAAAGTAGAGAGACCTCTGCACTTATGGGCAATATGACAAGTGCTTTATTTATGATAACTCTTCAAATTTTCTCATGGCATTTTCTTACAGTTCCATGTGGGCTCCAAAAGGCAGAGTTTTATGTTGCTGAAAAGAACTTAACAAATTACTTTGTGCAAAACAAATGTTCTTCTCAGATTTTGTTTTGTTGCCTTTTAGC
Source organism: Melospiza melodia melodia (assembly GCF_035770615.1). NCBI lineage: Eukaryota > Metazoa > Chordata > Aves > Passeriformes > Passerellidae > Melospiza > Melospiza melodia. Next base: position 25,937,268 of record NC_086202.1, read on the forward strand.
CCTCCAGCAGTTCAATATAGTTTTGACACTACAAAGGATTGTACTTCAATATATATGCTTAATCCAAAATAAACGTAGAAGGTGGGAAAGGTCTTCAAGTGTATGATTAAACAGCTCCTAAGTGTTACAGGTTCAGTGTGTGAAAGTCGACAAAAACCACCTTGCCACAGGTCAGTGCAGAGTGCCCCATTTATTCTCCTCCTACACCAGGCCGTTGAGTATGTGAGCTTCCTAAAGGTCTGCTCAGATGCCCCAATGATCTGCACATGTTCATCTTGTCTGTCATTCCATCTCTCAGGTGTTTGCATTCTACAGATAGTGTCCTAAGGCATAGAAAAACTGAGTGATTTCCTAACTCTGCAAAAGGGCAGTTATGGCCCTTGGCTTTCCAGAGCCAATATTTTGATCATCCTTCATTTCCACAAAGTCTGACTTGTAAGTTTGTGTGTTCAGTGACACCATGGTTTTGATAATTCAATTTCTTCTAATTATACTAAGGAAAAGACCAAACAACTTTGGGCTAAGGTGTGCCTGAAGTTTATTCTTAAACATATGGTACCTAATGAGATGATGCTTTCAATGAGTACTTTAATAACAGCTAAATCTCTGAACAGAACTCTTACCTGCCTCTAAACAGGAGAGGTTCTAGGTTCACTTCCATGGGAAAATTGTTACAACTACTAGAGTACATTAATATTTTTTCTTTAAACTTGATTATGCATGATTTGATCTCTCTCCCATAGAGATTTGTTCTCTCTCTCTGTCTCCATAGACATTGAGCTTCAGTGCATTGGCATGGCAGTGGCCAACAAAGGGACTCTTCTGTGCCACTGAACTCTTCAAGCTTTGCCATAAAAATTATTATTAATTTGTGTTTTGAAAAGAAAAATGCCCATCCATCTCAGTTACTGGAAGCTTACAGCACACAGTGAGGAACTGGTAGCTAAAGATGCCTTGTTTCTCTGGTGGTGCTTTTGTTGCTGTATCAAAGCTTATAAAGAATAAACGCCTGGACTTTAGGGAAGCACACCCGAAAACCTTCCCACTTCTGCTCACAATATTATTCTCTCTGTTAGAAAATAAAAAGTAGGCAAACCTGCTTTTCTTTTGTTTCCCAGTCTTCCCAAGTAAGTCCCACAGCCAGCAGCAGCAGAAGAGAGAGAAAATTGTGATGCAGTGTAGCAAAATGGAACAGATAATATACGTGTAGCCAGGTTATTGTGCTGCAGCCTCAGAAAAAGGAATAGTCCAGCTCTGCTTCTGTCAGCCACAGAGGAAGTGTCAGTTTACACATTTATGAACTAATCACAGTAATTTCTATTGTAAATCTCATTAACCTTGGCTTAGCTCTATAAGTCAAAGCTTATTCTCTGCTTCTCTGGTCAGTGCTGGGGTTGCTGTTCTGGTCATTGGTGGGGCTATTGGAAGGGAAGGCAAATGTGCTTTTGAGAAATTGAAGCACTATTGGGCCAGTGATGCTTTAGCACCTGTTGGGTGCAACTTGCCCATCTGGAATACCCTTAGCTATCATCAGCCAACAGTTCAGACTGCAGTGCCTTTTCTTCAGGTTTTATGTGCAATACATAAAAATGTGACAACAGCTCCTTGAAGGCATTGTGCAGCATCTGCCAGCTGACCTGTCTCCTTATTCACCAGTGGGGGGGATTTGGCAGCAATAGCTTTATAAACTGGCTTAAAAATAAAAATCTCCCATGATTTTATTTATTTCTGCTGACCTAAGTGCAAGGTAACAGTAGAAATTTATGGGGAAAGCACTTCAAGGGACAGAGTTGGCAAACTACCATCCTTTATGTGTGGGGTAGAACATCCACTAAGCAATGGGCCTCATTGACTAGCCTTCATGCAAATATGTGAATGCCACCGAATGGCCCTTGTGAGCTCAGTATAGTTTCCCTCAGTGAAAAATGCTGTAAGCAGAAGTACTTGGAGATACCCTTACTACTGCAGTAAGCAGAAATCCAGATATTGCATGTAATTAAAGACAGCAAGGTTAGTAGAATGTGCAGATTATGCTGGCAAGTGTTAGGATATATAATATGCATTCTGCTGTTCCACGTGACCTAGTAGGGCAAGACAAACACATTAAGCTTCATGAAGCAGCTTATGAAAAAGAAAAAAACCAAAACTATTTGTAATCAAATGTTAAAATTTTATTTATGGAACTATCAGCTTTTGATACAAACTCAAGACCATTCAAGGCATTTGTACTTAGAAAATCAATCTAGAATACCCAAAGTCTGCTTAATATTTGTACAAAGTTGTTTTTCATATGTTTCAGTAACTTAGTTTAATACTTCATTGACTTGCATCTCAAAAGCTTTGTGTCCAAATCTTGGCACTGAAAGAATTTTCCTGCACAAAGACAGGGATCTTGTCTTTTAAGTCACCTGTTCATGTAGGAGGTGGCATGTGATTGCCCCCCAGAGGCTGGTTTACTTTTGTTAATTAAATAGTGATTCCCTGGGTTAGAGAAGTGTGCCATCACTATCAGCCAAAAGCTAAACATGCTGCACAGGAAGGGCCCATCTTGTTCTCTTGCTGTGTCACTCCTGAGGGGAAGTGAAGTCCTGCTGCTGCCAGCTGCAGTCTGGGCTCTATATGAAAATCATTTCGCTATTACTGCATTTCCAGTCTCAGCACTGGACTTCAAAGGAATGATCTTGGCACTTGTATGGGGATTTTTCTGTAGGCAGGACAGCACCAGGAGCAGGTACCTGTGTGAGACTTCACAATACAATCTGTATGCTGTAGCTCAAGGTGAAAGAGAGAAGAGAAATTCATTTTCCATCAGAGAGTCATCCCAGACTTTTAGCATCTCTTCTGCCCATGACAGAGATGAGTGGAGCCCAGTAAGGTGGGAACAAAAGGCCCCAAAATAGCAAACACAGGTTTTTTTCTGTGTCGTTGCTCTGCTACAATGCAAGTAACTCATTTTGCATTTCATAAAACAGAGCTTGAGATTTTGAAGGTAATTTTATTTCCATCAAATGCATGAGCTCTGCTCACTTGCTTTGCTGGCTAAAAAGGGTCTTGAGATGAAAAAAAGGCAGAGCCTAGAGCTGCAAACGATGCATGAACTGACACAGCCTCACATTCTGCTGTGATTTTGTCTGTGATGCAGCACTCAGTTGTATAGAGTAATCAAAACACATTAAAGTCAGGAAAAAAGTAGAAAAACTGACAACTGTGGGGTTTTTGGCTTCCTCGGTTAGTTTATACTCCACAAAACTCGGATGCTGTGTAGTGATGTAACTAAGAAAATAATTAATCACATAAATAATTCCTGCCACCAAAAATTGCAGTGTTTTTAAAATAAAACCTGCACAGAACCATTTTGCCAAAATACTGGTTTCATTGATCTTACATCTTTTACAATCTTAATTTAAGTTTGGGATTTTGTATCTAAAAAACATGGCTTTTTGGATTAAGGGCTTTTGGGCAAAGAAACATGCTTGATTGACACTAATACATGTGATCCCATCTGATTACAGTTGTGAAATATGCTTTCAAGCCTACCCCACAATATATTAAAGGGATGTTTTTATAGTGTGCTGCTCTGTACAAGTAAACAAAATGCTTTTTAATGTGTCCAGGAGGGCTTTTAAAATTTTCCATGTCCACAACCATAATAATTTAAATAATGTTTAGATTATTCTCTGTGAGGTCTGTGCATTAGTGCTGAACTCATACTAAGCAACAGCCAAAACTATATACTCTCTCCTGACAAAATTATTTTTAAGGGCAGATCCTGTTAACCCTATAGGGAAGCTCATTGTCCTTGAAAAAATATGAGAAAATATAGGAAATTATATGCTCTGAGTTAATTTCAAAGTCAGATTCTGTCAAAATCTCACTTGTTTTTTTTTCCTCTACAGCTCTGAGGTTTCTGTGTAAAACTATAAATGTTCAGGTTATGATGCTTCAAGGCTGGATTGAGACAATGATTTGACATGCAGCTACTCTGAAGTAGAGCAAATGTGTGGGAGAAGCAATGCTGATGGCAGAGTGAAATTCTGATCCTTTGTAAGCTTCCATGTGCAAGTTTCCTATAATCCCTGCATTCCTCTAAACCAGTTTTAATTCTAAAACTGCTTGTTTTATGTGGTGTGAAATTTGTATTGCTGAAATCAAATGGCTTGGCTCCTGATAAATAAATGGAATAGCTTAGGAGACAGTATGCACCACTGATGCCACCTATGTTTCCAGACAAGCTTTTTGAGCTCTGAGTACAACCTCTTTTAGGAGACTGATTTCAATTAAAAATATCCCAAGTTTTGATATGATTGGAATATCCATGGAACTGGTGTGACTGTAGAGGCTTGATAAGCAAAACACTCACAATTTAACAGGTGCTGTGGTGTGCTTTATTTAGATTCTGCTTTTGCTGGGGGATAAAAACAGCCCAAAAACATGATGAAGAGTGAAAGAGTTAACTTGAGATTAATGTAAAATGAAGTAGATAGCTGGGAGTAGCTTGGTGGTATGTACATCTGAAGCTGGAAAATTAAGGTTCCAGCTGACTAGTCAAGTCAGCTATAGCTAAATAGTGTTCAACGACTGCACCAAAAACTTCTCATATTGAAACCCTTTCTTTACTGGCACTAAAGTAGTAGAGAAATTACATCTGTGAGGAAGTGAAGATGCCACTAATTTGTAATTATTAAAAGAGTCTGAGATTGAGAATTTCCAATTACTACTTGGATGGCATTTTATTTGGTGAATAGATAAGGGGTTTGCATCCTTTATTGAAAAGGATTTCTCCATTAGAACTCTCTAAGGTGCAGCACACAGGGAATGCTTTGGGAAAGCAAATTTTGATTACAAAAGGTACCTCTGATAAGTACCTCAGTGGCTTGAAGTCACATTACCTGAATTTTAAGATCAAAGATTTATCTTGACAATGAAGACTACTATTTTACTTTGTAAGTAAGTTCTGTTTAGAGAGAAACTTCCAGGAAATGTATCTTCTTGGAAAATCCTGTGCATGTTGGTGGCATTATTCTAAATGGAGATCCTGGTTCTATTATGAAATTCAGGATTGAATTCAGGTGCAGACAAGTGTAGCTGGGAGGAATGCAATTCCTGGCATCAGTTAATGCCTAAGAGCTTTGGCATTGCACTGTAGCATTCTCTTCTTTCTTTCTGTATCACAATTATACATTTTTGGTTGTACTGAAAAGGTGACTGGGAAGCAGTGTTTTCAAACAGTCTTCTGCTGGCAGAGGTTTTACCCTGTGGGACAATGACCAGTGTGGAGCTCAGTAACAGGCTGTTAACAAAATGCACAGCAAGGAGGCAACGTATGAAGCTGAACCTTGGCAAAGCTTTCTAAATCAAGGGAAAGCTTTGTCCTTTTTGTGGATTTTAAAATGTAGGAACAGTATTTTGCTCCATAAAAAATAATACTTTTGAGATTTTAATCTTTGATATCATATAAGAAGCTTTATGAGGAAATGTGTTGCAGCCTATTTTGGATAATAATATCAATGATTTGTGCAAACAAGTACTGTTAATTGTAGGGAGCATTTTCACTCCAAGCACTAAGAAAAATATGTGTGTGTTCTGCTGATTACCATTAGTGCTGAGTTTCCCCTCCTTCAATTCTTTTAATATTGTTTGATTAAGCTTGAACTTTATTGGTTTAATTTCTCCTTCCCTGGGATCCTGAGTGTTAATTTGGAATGAACTCTATCCAAAGCATGCATTTGAGAAGGGAGGTGGTCAACAGGAGAGTTTCATTGCTAGAGAGGTTCTCTGGCTACACCCAGAAGTATCTTGTGTTTGTGAACTCTCTTTGCCCTGCACAAACATTAATTAAACTGAGTTCTTTAAAATCTCACTGACCCTGCAAATTTCTACATTATATCTGTACCTGCACCATTTATATTTCTGTAATGTTTTTTGCATTCAAAGCTGTTTCATGCAGTTTTGCAGAGCAGTCTGCGTGTTAACTGGGAATTCAGCAGTGGCATCTCTATGCTGCTGTACACGCAGGCATGGTTCTAGAAATCTGTAGTTGCTCTATTTCATTATCTGCTGGTTGTGTTAGGTGGCCTCATTAACCTTAAATAAAGATGAGAGTTCACTGACAATGTGGGTTAATTGTAACTTGTATCCTTTTCCAGTGCTCTGTAGTGTTGGGCATTCTCTGGGTGTTGCACAGAGGCAGAGATTTGTACAAAAAATAGAGTGCTCTTAGCTGAAAACAGACTGGGTTTTCTCTATACAGGGCTGTCAAGATGTATCAAGTCTGTCTGGAATGACATCTTCTGAAGGAATATTTCATTTGTAGTTTTAGTGATCTGCAATTGTTACTGTTCTGATTCCTTATCCTTATTTGTTGTACTTGCATGCTAGCACTTCATTCTCACTGTTTCTCAAATTCAGACCTTGGAAAAATTTCTCCAGCTATTTCTTAGCTTAAATGTACTGTCATGCCTGTAGTTCCTATCCCCTCCCCTGCCACTGATATTTCTCTACATCATCTTTGTTTCATCTGTCTCTGCTTTCTGCCATGCTCCATGCATGACCTTTCACCTAAGGCAAACCTCAGTGTTCTTTGAGCAATGTATAAAACCTTTCTTAATCTAATAAATGCAGTCCACAATGGCAATACCCCACACCACTTTTTTTTGTCTTATATGCTTGTACTTAAGATGTGCGGTGACACAGCAGGTGCTTTCAATGCCATAGCAAATAATTTGGATTCCTTTGCTGAAATTGTCAAACATGTAGATCTTCTGTTTTAACATCAGTATTTTTTTATAAATTGGATTTAGATAGTCCATACAGCGGTTTCTTCATTTCCTCTAAGCTATATTGGGACACAAAGACTCTTACAACCTCTTGGATACATATTTTAGTACCATGAAATTCTTTAGTGGAGGTGACTTCTGGGAGGAAAGCAACAGACAATTAATTCGTAACCCTAAGTGGTAGTGGGTCTGGGAGAACTAAAGACTAATTGAGCTAAGCCTTCACTTGCCTGTTTATTTTTATAACCTAATTGTTCATTTCACAATGACTGTAAGCAATGTGATTAATATAAGCTGTGAGAGCAATCAAGCTGAAAGAAGATGGTAATGGACTACGGGAGGATATTCTTGTCCTCAATCGTCTTATTTTGCTGCAGTTTTGTAAAGCTCTTCAGCTGAGCTATGGAATGCCCTGAAATTGCTTTGGTAGCCAGCAGGTATATCAGGCTCAATCTACTGACAGGCATAGTGCCATTGCTGGTAGTGTTTATAGCTATAAAATTCGAAATAGATTCTTCTATTTTGTTTGTCCTTTGGTTCTTTCCTCTGTATCATCCTATATCATCCTCAGACCACAAGCAAGATATAAATGCTCACTTGCCATTTGCAGGTCAGGTCTCATTCTTTGCACAGAGAGACTCCTTCCCAGGAGACTTTCTCTCTTGCTTGTTGCTCCATTTTCCACTTTTAGAAGGAATAAAGGCCCTTTGTCATTTGGCCTTATTTCCCCTATCACTTTAAAGAAATGTGCTGCTTTTCTGTATATGAACAAGGTGAGGCTGATTGAATGCGAAGTTCTTTCATGTAGTTGCCTGCATTAGACTTTTAAATTGCAAGGCAGAATTAAACTAGATATGCAGTGATGCTTTTATAAGGTATTTAAAAGTCCAGTTCTGCTGGCAGCTGGCCGAGATATAGTCACAGTATTAGATTTCTTCAGCAAACTGGAAAAGCATGACCTTGACATCTTTGCTTCTGTTAGCCTGAAATAAAGGTGGTACCAGTCACTTTCAAGTGGGAAAAAAAAACATTATAAAGCCACATGTGCTTGTTTTGAAGCAGGTAGACTTTAAAATCTCAAGAGTAAAAAGAATTTTCTTTGGTTCAGTTTCTTATTTATGAGCTCTATATGCTGAGAAATTCTTCTTGCAGTCAACTGAAAGATGCCCGCACTTTCATTTTTTAATCATTTTCTCCCTAAAAGTAAGCCATAGGCTGCATAAACACTTCATATGTGCTGCTCAAAATCAAAATCAGTGCACAGCAATAAAGCCAGGCTCAATCCCATTAATATAAATTGCCCACCTGCAGAAGAAAGAAACTGTATCATCATCATCATTTCATTTATGCTTAGATAGCAACTGCAGAGCCTCACCGTTAAATCAGCACAAGCCAATATGTAGATATGTTGTGGTCAAGATAGATAAATCCGTGTCCCTAAAGCCATTCCTTCCTTTTAATGCTTTTTTACACACAGCTGAAAGAATAAGTTCCTCCTGGCACAATGGATAAATGTGACCTCATGCTTGGCTTCATGTTCCAATAGCCTGAAGTAGAACCCCCAGTGATGTGTATGGTTTTTGTACTGTATTTTAGTTATTTTCCCGGGTGTACTGGTTTTGTGACATTGATGCATGACACCCAAAAGTACTGTCTGAGGATAGGTTTTCATAATTTTATGTTTTAGGTGAAAATTTTTCTTCAGTTGGGCCTTCAGTGCTTATTAATTTCAATAATCTCAGCATCAGGAAAGTAATACCAAAGACAACTATGTTAATTTTAGAGCTGCCAATAAATTAATTTCTACTGTTTTCTTCTCAAAAGCAGTTTATATGAGAGTGATGAGAGTGGTCCAAGTTCTTCACCCTTTGCTCATGAAACTGTAACAAAGTCCAATATTGCAAAATATTCTGTCATGAACCAGAAGTAGAGGATGTTGGTACAGATTGCTGAGATGGAAAGGTGTCAGTATTGGTGCCTCAGGCATAATTCTTCCTGTGGGATTGGGAACAAGAGTGCCTTCTCAAAGAGAAGTCCCCCTGAAGAATGGGAAATCCCAGTGATCTGAACCCATCACTGAAGGGTCTATAGAGGAAAAGCAATTCATCCTATTCCACAAAGCAAAGGCTCACATTTTTCCTACATTTTTGAATGTTTTCAGTGAAGTTGACAAAGGCTTGACCTAGCCAAAGAAAATCATGACTGTGGGAAGACACAAAATAAAAAATAATTTACTATGAACAGCAAGAAAAATACTGGCTGCTCATCAACACAGGAAAGGTGATTGGATTTTGAATGTAGAGGAGTATTGTGCCTGCCCAAAGAGCAAAAAATCAAAGGAAGAAAAATGAATTTTCTAATTTCTTCTTCTTTTTTTCTTTTATTTGATCTTTCAAAAAAATGCTTCCTTGTTGGTATGAGCTTAATGAGAATGTGCTAGACATGAGGAAACTAACCAAATGAACCAAATTAGAATTTTTCTGCCTTACATTGCTTTGGAAGCTTCCCCTATGGAATCTCCATCTCATCTTAAAATGCAGCCTAGTTCCTTGCCTAAGTCTGCATCTGGGTAGTGGATTAAATGTTTCACAGCTGAATGGAAGAAGTCATTAGGTCCATGCTGTGTTTCTGTTCCCCTGCATGTGCCACCAGGTTCCTTGTAATTAGTGGCCCTTGCGCTGCAATTATCACCATGGAGCTGCACACGTGCTCACCTCTGCAGTGCAGCACGCAGGTGTGTGTGTGCATCCTGTCAGACAGGAGGGTGCAGCCTGCTCCTACAGCAGCACCCAGAGAGCTCATCCCTGTTATCTCTGACTTCTGCACAGACTGGGGCTTTAGTTCTAGGCATTATACAGACAGGCAGCAGCAACAGGCTCTGTTGCATGAAGTGCTACCCTGGAAACACTGCACCATCCTAGGGGAACACCAAGGGAACAGGGGCTGTCCTTACCTGCCTTAAGTGTGTGATTTCTCTGAGTAGCAGTTTGCTGGTTAAGGGAGGAAGAGCTACTTTTTAAATCAGGGGGTGTAGCTGACAGCACCCATCTAGGAAAAGAGAATTTCATTGCAATACTCAGTGTCTATTCATAACAAGATTTTTAAGCAGCTTTTGAAATTTATAGGGGTGTAGTGCTAATCTTTGCTCCTACTGTTGGTTTTTATACTTATAGGAAGCAATTCTGATAATAATGTTATAGAAAGTAATTTCAATATAAAGAAAAATCTCATGTTATTTGCTTCCTTTGTGATATTTGTACCACTTGCTCTTCAACTAAGTCCTTTGCATTCACATCTGATGTTTATCTGCTTCCCCTGTCAGAATGCCACACACCTGCCATGATATTTTGGTGCATTTTATTTATTAAAATGTAGTGGATACAGATGAATTTTTTGCTCAATATTTATTGCTTCATCTGTCATGAAAAAAGAAATTTTGCATGCACGGATAAATGGGTAGGGAAGGTGCCTGGCATGATTTCTCTGCTGATTGTTAGATACAAAAGTGCTTTGTTGAAATGCTCCATTCTAATTTGTGCTGATATACTCTGGAGAATTAAAATGTCCACATCATGATGAGGAGCAGCACTTTTAAGAGGAGTAACTGTCCTTATTACTCAAAAATTGAAGAACACGGCCAGCACAAAATTATAACAAAATTTTGGTGCTTGGTAATACTGTGAAATGCTGTGTTTGGTGAGTTCTGTCTGCAATTTATTCATTTAAATGTTAGACAATTATTCAGGGAAGAGAATTTCTCTGGCTGTTATCCTGTCCTAAACACAGGGTCAGGCTCCAGGGTGAGTCAAAAATGTAGTGATAACATTGCGACGTATTACAAATAGAGCAATCAAAGTTGCAGGGCTTAGTGCAGCCCATGAAATGCAATAGCTGGAGGCCATGTCAAATAAACTCCCAGCAGTGAGTCTCTTCTGCCTCATGTGATACTATTGATCCAGGAGCTCCTCCAAAGGCACAGGAGAGCCACAGTTCTCCTACAAGGGAGCTTTTGTACTTGGAATGAGTTGGGGCAATAGTTTTGCTCTTCAATGACTATAATAATTTGATAATAATTTGAAGATTTCCATTACTATTGGAAGTATTGGGATCAGAATAAACCAGGGTGAATTCTAGTGAAATTCATACTTAGCTTTAAGCTAACATATTTCAAGTTGCTTTGGGGTTTGTCTAATGTATTACTAAACACAGACAGCAGAAACACACAGCATTATCTTTTTTGAAAATAAGAAAAAAAAATTATATCCAGACAGTAGTTGACTACCGTACATGGAAACAATTCAGGTGTCAGCTGATTTGACTATGAGATGTGAGGAAATTAATTTAGAGTGCATGTAGCTCTTTTCAGTTAGGAAAAGCATGATTACTTGCATGGAAACTATTTTCCCATCACCTTGTGCTGAGCTGAATAATGCCACTAAAACCCTCAGGACAGAAATGAGCCCAAAACACCAATCATGTGTTCAGCAGTTGGTGCAGATAGCACAGTTTGTAGTGTCTGGTGCTGGGAAGGGGCGTGTTGGAAGACTGAACATGGGAGCAGATTAACTAGCAGGTAATGGTGTCAAAAGCAGCAGGAAGAAAGGTCACTCCCATTCCATTCTAATTCCAGCATGCCTTTGTGAAAACATCTGTGGAAAAGCAAGTGAACTGAGAAGCAGCTGTGCTATGGATGCCAGCCCTCAGTTCTGTGACAAGTGATTAAACTCCAGTGCCATGTTCTCTGTTAGGCCAGTTCCTAGCAGGTAGTCAGGATCTCGTTAGCTGCTTTTGGTGCTTACAGCATGTTTCCCCTACTGCTTAGGTGCATTAACTGTGATTGCCAGTGCATGAGGAGACCCTGCTGCTCTGGGGGTTTTGCCTTATTGCTCATTAGGGGCCAAGAAACTGCAGCTGAGCTGGAGTCAGCTCTTGGCTTTCCTGTGCTCTGGAGCCCTAAGCTTGACTCCTCTTTCATGCTGTTCACCTGGAACCTGGTGGGAAGGAAATTGCTGCTTTTGGGAAATTTATTCTGTACTCAGCAACTCTTTTGTCTTATCCTTTCTCTTCTACTCTGCCCCAAAAGTGGAGGTAAAGGCTGGTTGTTCTGCCTCTGCCTGTGGCTTGGTACTTCGGGCAGGTTGTACTTTTTGTTCAAACTTATGTGTTGCCTTGGGCTAAGCAGCCGTGAGGGAGTGGAATTGCACAGATGTTGGAGTAGGTAAAGGGTGTATAACTTATTTAAAAAGACAAAAAATGTTTAAAAAATGTATTTTGACCATGAGTAGCAACCACCCAAAGGAAAAAACAATGCATGAAAGCTTTAGGAAAGAAGCTGAAAGCCAGACCTTTGGCCAGTATAAAATGTGTTGCTGTATTGAAGTCTGATCAGCCCCAGCTGAGGAAAAAGGCTGCAAAAAACGTCTGAGGAAATGAGAGAGGAGAATGTCTCATACAAACAATGCTGTGTGCCATGTAATTTTTAGAGGAATGGAAAGAATGTTGTAAAATCAAACTACAGTCCACCTCCCTTTTTCCTCTCTATTGATTTGGAAATTGCTGGCCAATTTTACATGTTTCAAGTAGCAATCCTAGAGGTAAAGGTAAGGTGCTAAGAACTAAGTATATGTGGATATATATACTCAGTATTAGACTCCCAATGCATCAAAACAGAGGCTTTAGAAAATGCTCTGTACAAAATGAGCTACAGTTATTTTAACTGTAACTGAACATAAAACAACTTTCTTTAAGGCTAGGCAGTACTGCTGATACTGAGAACCTGCTTCTATCAAGTCATTAATACTTCTCCTCGTCAGTACAGTACTTTTAAATTAAAGAATTATCACATGTATGCAACTTTCAGCATACTGCCCTAGTTAAGTATTTGAAAACTATAATTTAGATTTTAAAATTGGATGAGAGAGGCCCCGAACTAAATCCATTATCTGCTTCTAGAGATGTCTGAATTTGGCAGTTCTGTCACAAGCCTTGCTGTGGAGTTGCTAATGTTGTGACATAGCCTTTAATGTTTTCCCTTACTCATAGGCTGGACAGGAGATGTTTAGAAAACACATTAAGGTAAGGGCAAGTATTGCAATTTTTGAAATTTAACTACTATCCAGTCCACTTAATCTTGTGACATTTGCCAAGAACTGAGTATGTCTGAACACAGAAAGGTGTGTTTTAATTTTTCATTAGAATCTGACATCTTAAAATGCTTCTGCTGCTCGGTGAAGACTGAAGTCCAAGTTGCATACACAAACTGTGCATGAGAGTTCCTGTTTACTATCCAGAATGTGTGAAGTTGCTGTTCCTAACTCTTTGTCTCTAAAGCTATGGATTGAGGTAGTTGCAAGCATCTTTGAATTTCAGCAACTACTTAAAAATTTATACAACAGTATTGCAAAATGTATGTATTCACAGGCAGCCTTTTTAGCTTGGAGATGTAATTAAAGGGGCAGATGAGAATTCTTCAAGTGCTCATTTATAAGTTTTTTAGAGGAGTCATTCTAAAAGTAATAAAACAGTACTAGTATTGAATATTCTTCCAGTATGAAAGAAAGGTATGAAAATGCAGTGATGTTGTGCCTGATATTAAGACATTTTTCACTGTAGACTTGAAAAAGCACTGGAGGACACTGAAAGTACTGTGAAATGGGGAACTTCTCCATGTGCCAAGATTAATCAAGGGGTGGGCTGTTTGTCTGAGATATGGGTGTGTACAAGGTAGTCCCTGCAGCAGTGGTTCAAAACCAAGGCAGAGTTAGGCTGATGCTTTCTGCATTCATGCAGCATTAGAGTAATAAATGATAGTGTGGGATTGCAGCTGTAAGAGAAGCATGTACTTTCTTGTTTTCGTGGTCATTTAATGAAGCATTTGAAGGTCTTTAAGGCTGCAGTGTTATGGCATTTATTTAGTACCATAAATCAATAACAAAGATCACTGAATCTATATAGAGATTGCCATTCAAATTTTTTAGATGTGAAAATTAATCACAGGATTTTAGCTTCCTGGTATTTCAGACTGCTTGGCTTTGAGGCCAGATCATGTTTAATGATGTCAGTCATCTTCACATCAAAAAATATATTGGGCAAAACTGATAGAGTGTACACAAGCTTCTAATTGTTATCAGGTCTGAAAATGAGACCTCCTACAAAGGAATTAGTGTCATTTAGTATTTGTTTGCTCCCTGTAATGAAAGTCAGGATTGAGATGCTGTTATGGATGTTTTATATAATGAGGACTTTGGATTTTCAGTCTGTGAATGTAATGGTTTTAATATGTGCTGAACTGAAGCAAAATTCAAATTGAGCAATGTAAATATTCATTAGCTATGATGAAGTTAAAGCTGTGTTTTAAAAACACAGTTTGTTTCATTCCTGAAGGAACAAATGTGCTGGAGTGCTTCTGCTAGCAGCTCTTGGGTTGGTGTTCCATCCCCCAATGTGACAGTGTGTGCAGAGGGGCTGCACAAGGACAGGAGCTCTGCTTTCACTGAACTTACCTAAGAAATTTAGCAGAGGGGTAGAATTATCCATATCAGCCTTCATCTCTATTGGCAGTGTAAGTCACTTCAGGCAGATCACCTTAACAATTTCTCCAGGTAACATAAGTTTGTGACGACCTATTGCAAACCCTGCAGTTGACAGCTGGGCTTTTTTCATCCAGTTACACATTAAACTCACTGGGGACAACAAAGGGTTTTAGAGAAATGTAAATTCTCTGTTTAAAAGACTGCAACCAATTGGTAAGTAATTACAGTTGATAATTCCATTACCTCCTAGGCAAAAAAAAAAAAAAAAAAAAATCCTTATATAGCTGACTGTTTCTAGCACTACTTTCCAGACATGGCTTCTTGTTATCTTCTTCTGTTTGATAACTCCTAGAGTCAGATACATTCTGCACACAAAAGCTAACTAGAAAATGTGGAAATTCATCATCCTGTACCTTTTGATAAGGAGAAAAGACAAAACTCTCATGAAAAACATTTTGCAGTATGATCTATGTTGAGAGGTTCAATTTTTTGATTACTTTGCAGAGGTGTAAATACAGAAAACTAGGCATGATCATTCAGTACTGGTAATATATAATTTTAAAGTGCATTCTGCATTTCTGTATTGCAAGTTGCATTGGTGAAATAATGAACTATGCAGGCCTTGCTGCAGTCCTGGCAATCTGGTGAATCCTCTGAGCTGGAGGCTGCTGAGTGCAAAGGAGGATGTAGCAGGCAAAAAAAAATTGTTTGCAGATTTGTCAGCCAGCAGATCCATGGTTTTGCTACTTAAATGTTTATTGTGCTCCTGTGGAACATTTGTATTTGAAAATTTTGTGTCACAAGCCAATTCTTACCTGCTTGGCGTTTCAGGCAGGAGCCCCTTCATGCTCAGGGCTGCCTCTCCGAGAGAAGCTTGCAGTACCCACAAAGGAGAACACAAGTGCTGTGCATAGATTTAGTCATCTCTTGGACTTTCATTTGTAAAACATTCTAGCAAGCTCTAAATCGTGTCATTTGGTGCTGTGTAGTAGCCCTCCTTGTTTGGCCTATTGACAATAAACCATAGCAAGGACAAAGGATGCAGATGGCCTTGTTCAGAATAGACACACTCACACTGGAGAAGTTCCTGGAGGATTTTCTCACACTGTGAGAAAATGTGTTCTAGTTCTAGTATGAGTTATAAATAACATGGTAGATCTCCCTAACCACAAAAGACATTTTCATGCCTGTTAGTGTCTAGACTTGTAAAATAGCTATAGGTCTCTTCCAACAATGGACCAAAACACAAGTGTGGGTCCCTGAGAAACACGGTTTTATGTGCCACTCTCTCAAATGTATAAGTAGGAAATCCTCTGTATCCTGAAGCCCAAATAACGAGAAAAGTGAGTATCAGGTGAATCCTTGAAATCCTAGCAGATGGCTGTATCTAGCTTGATATAATTTCATCTTATCAGTGATTTTTGAATTGTCTCAAATGTCATCATCTATGGTAAATTACATATTGCATCTGTTCTGCAGGAACAAGTGAGATCAGGACTGAAATGCTATTGAGCACACTCCCATCTGCCTAAACCAAGGGGTGCATTTAATGAGGTCTCTTTTCTTCTGCACTTCCATTGTGCCAAATGAAACTAAGCATGTCATGAGGATTTTTTGCAGGAGGTGATGCAAATTTAAACAGTTGGGCAATAATGAAGATGGCGCCTTTTTTTACCAATGTCTTACAAAGAGAAAAAAAAGCCCAGAAATTATGAAACTTACTTTCACACAAGTGTTTTGGAGTTTCTTTTGCTTCATTTTGTTTCAAATTAATTTTCAATGTAGAATACTGCATGGGATTTCTGTTACTTTTGGCTAGAAGAGAAGGTCTGGCTAGAAGCCTGGTTCAAATCAGAAAACTGCCCTGTCACTGACTGTGGCTCAGGCTGGGTGGACCTTTATTCTGCTGCTCTGAACTACCCAGAGCAGCAAAATCTCTCGAGGAGAGAGATGGAGAGTTACTGAAAGAGCTCCCTGACAGCTCAGGATGCCACGTCCCAGGGCAATCTGAGCTTGTTCTGCAGGGACATGCTGTCCTCCTGGACAGCTGAAAGAACTGGAGCTGCAAGGCAGTGGGCCCTGCCCTCAGTGTGCTCCAGAAGCACATTCCAGGCTGACACTTGCGTTTTAGAAATCCACGTTTCGGATGTTGCTGTGATGCCCTGCTGGGTTATTTGTGATGGAGCACTCACCTGTTCCCATCTAGTGCCTCCTTGCTGCAGGAGCACTGTGAGCTGTCAGCTCAGTAGCCAGCAGCTGCAGCTGGCATTTCCTGACTACACTTTCTCTTGCTCCCCACATACTATTGCACATATATCTTCAAAAGTGCCAATTCCTTTTACCCAGGAAATTTGCCATTTAAATGATGATATCAAGAAAGCTTTGCTACTCAGAGAAGTGTTTTGGGTGCTGTTTGAAAGGTCATGCATGTAAGTAATTCTACAGCATATTTACTATATAATTTGGGAGTAGGAAAGCCCAAAGATTGTCTTGTAGTTAGGCTTTGTTTGGTTTTTTAACTACTACCTTTTAAAAATATTGAGGATTTTGTCCTCTCTTCTTTTTTCTTTTCCTTTTCAAATGATACTCTATGAAAAGGATTGTGCTCTTCTTTCTACTTTATCCTGATAAGAATAGAAGTGCAGGCTGAAATCCTGAATCTTAACCTGAGAAGATTTGGAGAGCTTTTAGAGTACATAAGACAGCCTATCCCTTATGCATGCTAAGCCAGAAGAGTGCATGCAGGCCCTTTAATTTGGATTGAAAATAGGATGTGGAATTTTAATGCAGTAGTACTTTTTACCTCTTTTCTTTTTCTTTTTTTTAGAAATCTAGACTAATATGAACATGTATTGGGAGGCTATTTTTCATTTAATTATTACAGGTGAAGGCAGGCTACATTGTGAATTTCACTGTAGTCTGAAACACCTTATTCCCTAAAGCTGCACTTACAGCATTTTCTGCTGCAGATATGGTGTCTGTTGGATCTTGGAAACACAAGATACTTCATTTTATTCAAATTCCTTAAAGGCACACATTTTTTTCCCTAGTGCTGCCAGATATTGTCAGTAGATCTTCCCTCTCTAATTAAGTGGTCATTTAATCAATCTTCAGGCAGTAGTTTTTCATTTTAAAGGACCTTCTCAGGGAAGGGCAAAGTGCTCCTTTAAGGCTCTGAGATGGTTTTCTTTAGTGCTGTTCAAAGTCTTCTCATAGCAAACTGCTGCAGCCAAATTCCTAAACCTCCTGATAAAAATCAAACACTTCACAGTATGCATTAAACATTCTCCTTCAGGAATAATTTTTGTCTGAAAGCAAAGGAATTGCTCTGAACTCTTTACTTGGCCTAGTTTGGGACCAGCAAATTAAATGACTGATACTTTCTCTTCACAACTGAATTACTTCAGATTTGTTCTTTGAACTAGAGTTTGGGGATTTTTTTTCCCCAGCAACTTGCATGGTTTGTTGCTCTGGTGAATGAGAGGCTTTTCGATGCAGAATTTTTCTATTTAATATCAAAATGGAGCTGCTGACGTGGTTCCTCATGGCTGTGTGAGGTGGTGAATGTCTCGCTGCTGCAGCAGCCTGTGGTGACAGTGACACGATGTCCTGTGGCTGTGGCCATTGTGGTGCCCCTGGGCTGGCTGCGTGGCACAGCAGGACCAGAGGCTTAGGCAGCCTGAGCCACATCTGCGCTCCAGAGATACTGCACCTCCTCTTTCTCTGATGTTTTCAGCAAATGACTACCTAAAAATGGCACCAATAGGCTCCCAAATGATCTTGTAATGCTCGCTAGTTTTTGGTGGGGTCTTTTTGGTTGCTTTTTCCTAGCTTGAGTTGATTTTATCTTTTGTCTGAATCAATCCTTTTTGCTGTTAGAGCTTCCTGGCCGGGGCTAATGATGGCATTTCAGGCTATAGCAATTGCTGCTGTCTATTTTGGTTCTGCATTTAGAGTCTCTTGTCATGTGCATTCATCTCTGCTTATTCCCGTCGCGCTGTTCTTCTCCTGCTAAGCCGTGCAGTCTGTCCCAGGCTCTCCACAGCAGGCAGAGCCTGCCTCCTGGGCAGAGCCTTCAGGGGCCCAGCTGGGCTGTCACATGGCCATATTGCTGATTAAATCCATCTCCACAGCCCAGGCCAGCCCTGTGTGCTGCCAAAACCCGGGCCCTAGCTGCAGGCTCAGGGCTGAGGGCTCTCTGCGTGTGCAGGAGCAGAGAGGGAGGTGGCAGTTTGAGATCCTGTGTGATGGTTACCCCAGTCACCAAGCGACAGTCTCCATCCTGCATGTGCAAAAATTCCTGGCACGAGAATGCAGCCCCCAGTGTTTCTGGCACCTTTGTCAAGTAGGTCATCTGCATCTTGTAGGCTCCTTTCTGCTACTGGAAGGTCGCAATTGGGTCACTCCAAAGCCTTCTTTTTTCTAGGGTAAACAACTGACTTTTTTTAGCCTTTCCTCACAGGAGAGGTGCTCCATCCCTCTAATCATCTGGGTGGCCTTCTCTGAACTCCCTGCAAGAAGCTAATGTCCTTCCTGTGCTGGGACTGCAGAGCTGCATGCAGCACTGCAGGCGGGGTCTGAGCAGAGCAGAGGGGCAGAATCCCCCCTGCTTGCCTGGCTTTGGATGCAGCCCAGGACAAGGCTGCCCTTCTGGCCAGGTCATGTCCAGCCTCTCACCCACCAGCATCCTCAAGTCCTCCTCAGCAAGGCTGCTCTCAATGTGTTCATCCCCCACTCAGTATTGATAGGTGGACTTGCTGTGTTTTATTTTCCCAGTTTAATGTCACTCAGGCAATTCCTTTGACATACTCAGTGGAGCATGCCAGAACGGTGTAGTGGCTTTTAGAAAAGATTTAAAGCAGAATGGATCCATCTTGAATTCAGGTGCCAATATGAATTGGCACTGCCAGAGGTATGCAGTGACTTTTTTCCAGTCAGGAGAGAAACCTGTGCCAGCTACTTCAAATTTTCAGGTGTCTGGCTTAACTCTAGTGTTGTGCTAGACTCTTGAGCTGAGAGTGAAAGCTACTGCCTTGTGCACAGTCAGAACTTCCTCATAAAAGAGGAATTACATAAACAAAATTATTACCTCTCAGAATGGGTTCCCTGGGGAAGTAGTCATGGCATCAGTCCCATCAGGGTTCTAGGAGTACCTGGGCTATGCTCTTTAGTCATATTTGGTTTAGTTTTAGGTAGTCCTGTGAATATCACAAAAGCTGAACTTGATCCTTATTTGTCCCTTCCAACTTGAGAAATTTTTTGATTCTATGATTCTATCATATTTCTTCACAGGGGAAAAATAGAGGTTGTCTGTTATGAAGCATTAACATTGTACCTCCTGCAAGCAATGCAATGCCTTTTTTAATGCCACTAGAAAATGAATTATTGCAGTGTCTATAATTCCATTCTATTCCATATGAATTATAACTTTTGCAATCTATATAGGTGAAAAAGTATTTCAGAAGTGTTTAACATCCAGGAAGGATGTTAATCCCTGTTCTGTTTGATGAGTCTCTGCTCTAATAGTTTAACACTCTCTAATGTCCCTATAGACTGAGGTTGAATTAGTTAAGCTGTGTATACTGAATTCTCATATATTCACAATAGACAAGCAACAGATTATGTTAAGGAGAAAGAAAAGTCATTTCTATCCTCAGTTGCCTAGCAAATGATAAGAATTTTGAGACTTAACTTCTCTCTTCTTTTAGTTTTTTTCCCCTTTATTTAATTACAAAAGATTTGCTGCCTGCAAAAAGTGCCTGCCTTGAAAATTAAATCGATACACATACATGCACTGATCTTGTGTCACGAGAACAGGCAGTGGAAGCTTCCTAATTTTTCATTCCCAGTGCCTTCCCTCAAAGGAATGGTATAGTTTGCTCTCCCTGTTTCCCAAAAAAAAATCCTATTTAGAGACTAATTCTGTGCCCTGACCTCTCAATTGTTCAGCTTTTCAAAAGAGTGCAGATGCATTCTGGATGATTTTGTGAGTAGCATCGGGCCCTAACATTTGTCAGTCAGAACAAGAGTGCCAGACATTTTTGATTAGTGGTCAGAGAGCACTTTCTGAATCATCTAAAGGGAAAGGTCCAGCACCATAAATCCCATGTTTTTATGTATAAAAGACTTTTTTCTGTGGAGTTAATAGTAATGCAGAGGTTGGATTGCATGCTGTGTAATTGATGCAAGATTAATAATTGTTTAAAAGCAACAATCTTGTATCTGGAAGACTGAGTCATTTGTGCTTTTTAGCAGCTGTTGTGGGGTTGCCTTTAGAAAGCTTAAATTAACTTTACATTATTCTGTGTTTTCTTTTTTTTTCAAACTACATGATGGATTCTAGCTTACAGCATCAAGAGTTACAGGTAGGAAGAGGAATTTTCATATTTCCTTCAGCACCCTGAGTCTGGTACTGTTTTGTGGTGGTTTATGTTAATATCACAGATGATGAAATAAAGAGTGCACTTAATAGATCTGCAAATGGTAATAAGCTCTAGGGAAAGGCCTTGAGCACTCTGAAAGTGTACAAGACAATCTTGGCCAATTGGTGGAATCACCTGCAATAAAAAGGATTGAAAAAGGCTGAATGCAAACTGTAGTACTTCAGTAAGAGGCTCTGTCTTCCAAACACAGGACAGGAAATGGGGCAGGCAGAAGCTCTGTGGGTAAGGAGCAAGTCATTGGCCTGGTATTGTTACCAAATGCATTGACCCCAGATATCATGGTGGGATATAAAATGGGTGCCCTATTAAAAAGAAATCTGGATATGAAAAGAAATCTTTTGCATGTCACTCAGCCCTAATAATACCCCTGCTCATGTACTGTTTTAGGTTTTGAGCACCATACTTAGAAAGTCCTGGACCCAGTAAAGCAGGACCAGAGGAGAGCAACAAGAATATTCCAATGTATGTGAGCGCTGAGAAACACTTTTAGAGAGCTGGATATAATTAGCCAATTTAAGAAAAGACTGAAGAGTGCCACAAAAAGTCTTCAAAGGCCCAAAACCCCAGCATAGCACTTCTGAAAGCAAAAGTAGCATTGGAATTTAGAGTGGTGACTTTCTGGATTTGATATGGCTAAAGGTCATTAATATTGTAATTTTTTGTACAAATTGCAAATATTAATACATCAATATGCTAATATTACAGAGGTTTTCTGTTTAATAATAATTTGCCTTTTAAAATGTATTTACATGTTTGGGTGCATTGTGAGACTCGTGGTTTGGTTTTTGGAGTATTATCTTATGCCCTGGTCCAAGCAATGAATTTTAAGGGAAGGTTGTTTGAATTCCTCTGTGCAATGAGAAACAAAAAAATTGCCAGGAGGCTCAATACCAAACTTTTATTTGCAAACATTAGATGATTAAGGTAGAATAAAGTACTTGGCAGATTTTAAGATATCCAAAGTAAGGCACTTGGCAAACCTAACTTAGCAAACTTTAAGAAACTGAGAATTAATGTCTTCCCTGTAGCGCCCTGCTGCCATGTGTGGCCTGCTTCTGCTTTTAAACCAGTGTAGCATCTGATCTCTGTATCTTGAGGTACATGTCTGGATCTTCATTTTTTGCAGATCTCATCCCAAAAAAAAGTAGCAGTTTATATTCAGACAGATTATATTTTTTAAATCAAAAGGAAAATGCTAGGTTGCATAGTTTGACCTCTGTCCTTACAATATTGTCCAGCTAATCTTATAAGGAGCTGAATCAATTTTCTAGAAGATTACTGTTTACCACTTCAGGTATCAATACATGGACATTCACCACTTTTTCTTTTGATTTATTTCACTGGTTATTTGCTTTAGTTCTGTAGGCTTTATAGGGCTTTACTTGGGAGGAAATCAGACAAGTCTTACTTGGATCTTACTGTGGAAATGATCTTCCAGAGAACCCCAGAGAATTTTCTATTAGCTTATTTAGTGTTTTTTTTTTCAATTAAATCTGTAAGAATTGTTACATTCTCTCTTCAATTTGATTGTGTGTTATTTCTGTAACTTATGTCTATGTGACAATTCCAAAGAGAATTTCTCAGTACCAAATTGATGATAGCTGTAATATTGCAATTAAGGCCACATGCTTGCAAATAAGAACATGTGGGAGGGCAGGATTTATATGAGAGTGAAGTAAATGTAAGTTATTCATCCTCTCTCAACCCTTCTTCAAAAAGCAATGACTTCTGGTTGCTTTTGATATTCTTATCTCTGATTTTTATTACTACATTACTTAGAAACTTCAGATTTCACATCTTCCAAGTGACAGGATTAAAACAAAAGTGAAGTCACTACCTGGTTCCTTTTCATGTGAATCTTTGTAAAGCTTATTGTTCAATACCTGGCATACAAGGAGGGGCTGGGGATTTATATTAAAGCATGAGAAATAACACAAATTTTAATTACATTATTGCTCAGAAATTTTGCATAGTAAAACTTCATTGCAAAGTGAATTCCTGCTCACCTTAAGAGGAGCAGCTAGTGATTGTGATTTACAAAGCCATCAAATCTATGGAAATGCTTACTTTAATCAGAACTGTAATTATGAAGAAATTTGCTGAAGGAATATTTGCTCACAGAATAAAGATTAAAAAGATCTGAATGTTGTCTGTCATAGTGCAGCAATTAAATTTTCAAGCCTAAGAGATCCTTGTGGAATGAAAGACTAAAGTAAATCCTGTCCTTTGATTACAGTGGAGAAAGTAAACTGCAACTGCTATTGTAACTTCTTCAGATAATAGCAGCAAATGTCTACAAATGGACATAGACACATTCAATGAATAGATTTAATTCCCTCTCTCAGGCTGGAATTGCCCATCAATGGAGCTACTTGTAATTAACTCCCTCTTATTAAATAATTCTCTTGTCTGGAATGTAACTAAACCACTAATCTGAAGAACCATTTTCCTTATTCCCAGGGCTGCTGGAGCCCCTGCAGCTGCCATGTGGAAGCTTGTAATATTTAATGCACTTGTCTTTCCAATAATTTCTATACAGTTGTCTTTTCCTTTCAGGAAATAAAGGTGGTGTCATCCTTATTGTGAGCAACCTGCCAGAGCTTGGCTACTGAATAGAAAGGGGCAGTTGTATTAAGTGAACCACAGGACCTAAAATCTGTTGAGAAAACTGATCTTTTTAAAATTATCTTGAAATGAGAGATTTATTTTCCAGATAGTGATTTCCCACCAGTAAGAATGATCTTATGAGGGAAGTATTATCAAATTTGGAACCTTATGAAGTTGCATTCCCACACTCACTGATGCAGCTGAGTCACGAGGGTGTGGAAGTGGCACAGAGCAGAGCAGTGCCCGTGTTAGCTGGAGGCCCAGTCTGATCTAATTAACCCTGCTCTGAGGCCAGGGTAATGAGCCTGGGTCTGTGGGCACAGGAGCTTTGTTTTCAGCTTGCTTGGAGCTGCCCTAAGGCTCTCTTGCAGGAGTGCAGCGGAGAGGTGCAAGTTATTAAAACACAAACAGATACTGAGTCTCTGATGCTCAAGTGGTTTAATGCAGGGAGATCTCATTAATGGCACTCACTCTCCTGGGCTCAGGAACTCTCTTAGAGCTCTAACTGTGCAGTCCTTTAGTTCCTTTCCACTTTCCCCACTGTCCAGCAAGTCAAAAAACAGATATTAATCAATATAATGTATTACTGCTTTTATTTCTAACTTCAAATACGTAATGAAAAAATCAGTTTAGAATAGCTTTACGTTTCTTCCTTATAAAGGTTCATTTAATAAAAAATCACAATAGCTGTGCCGATAGCTCAGCATTTATGAATTAAATAATAATTCTAGTATTAGTAGAATAAAGTGGATACTCTTTCTTCTAAAATTATTTATTACTGTCATCTTGGATGGTTTATGCCAAAGGAATGCAATTTATTTCACATTAATTAGGATATTCACATAGTAAACACAAGGCAGGAAATTATTTGTTTTTCCTAGAATACCAAGCTAGGGTCCTTCAGACCAGTAAAAGATTGGTGTTGTAAAACAGTTTAGCAATAACTTTCCAGTGAATAATTTATATTTTTAATTTCTGTCTCTTTGTGTGTCATTGGGTTTCCCATGTGTGGATTTTCCATGATCAGTTTTCTCTATTACTGCATTTACATTGAAATGATAAATAATTAATGTCCTTCTTTCTTCCCCAAACCAATGCCCTAATATTGACTATTTTTCTTGTGGAATTATCTACATCTTATAGGTAATTGTGGTCCCAGGTTTCTTAGCTCTGGGTGTTTTATATCAGTTTTCTAAAATGGGATTTTTTTCCCCTCAATCCATTATACAGTTTGATACTTTGAGTGAATAGTTGCATGTATGAATTTCAAATTCATACATATTTGAACTAGTAAAATGCATTTATTGAAAAGTTTGCAGAGTAAATATAAAAATGGATACTGATTAGTCCAAATATAATTTCTAGTCTGTATATTTGCTATCAATTTGTTCCACCACATGCTTTCATCTATGTCATGTACTTAAATGTTTTAGTAGAATTTGTTATAAAATGAGTTTGCTACTGAAATGTCAGCTCAATCTCACTTTTGGCTTAGCTATATTGAAAATTGAGAGTAGTGGTAATAATACTTAATGAAATGTCATCTGAATAGCTAAGTGATCTGGGGGTGCTTGGAGAAGAGAATAGATATAACTCTTCTCATTTGCAGATGGGGGAAACTGAGGCCTAAAAATAAGTGAAAGCTTGCCCAAAGTCACTCAGGACTCTGGAAGAAAAGTCAGAATTACAATAATGGTGCTTCAAGTTCCATTTCTCAGCTTGCCATTATAGGATCCATTGTTCAGGAAGCAGAACCTGTGGCAAACATGTCATGGATCTGATGTAACCCTTTAATAGAGAAAAACTAATTGTTAATAGTAAAGTAATATTTTCCACTAGTAAAAACTTCCTGATAGATTTTCCTAAGACGTTCCTCCTTTCAGCTAATTTCTTTCACAAAAATTCAACATATCCACTAAGTATTTTTTAGTGAATAAATGAAAATGAGTCACGGTCAAGGCTTTTTTACCAATACATGGGAAATCAGGAAATTTCGTCACAATTTGTTTGCATTAGATATGTTCTTTTATTTTGTAAGCCAGACCAAATCCAACTGAAAAACATTATGTTCCTCTAGCTCACAAAAGGCAAGGCTGTCCTGATCATGTTTTTCCCTTCCTGATTATTTTCCCAGAACACCCAGAAGCATACAAAATGCTTCATAGCAAATTTGCCTTTTTATTTATGTATGTGAGCACTTCTTAATTCTGAAGTCAGGCCCTTAGTTCCTGACTTCAGAATTCAGCAAAGTGTCAGTATAATATACTACATTTGTATTTGTCTGCAATTTCTGATAGATATATAGTATTTGCATGTGTTTTCCTTTATAGTGTTCTCCAGGCAGAGTAGTGTGCTGTTCTCTGCCATCATTCTGTGTGTAAATTCAAGGAGGGAAGCTGTACAAGTTTGTCTGGTAGTCCATGTAAGCTGCAGGGATCAGACTGATTTCCAAGGTATATAAGATGTTGAGGTTGCTTTCTCATTATCACTCCCTTGTGGTCACTCGGGAGTAATTCCAGTATTACCTGAACTGTCTGTCAGCAGGACAGAAGATATCCTGCTTCATTGAGGGGGTTTTGCTAGAGAGAGAGCACTCATAATGGCTGTGATCATACAAGCACAGTCACCTTTGGTGTTCCGAGTGGAACTTGCCTCCAGGACAATCCTCTCTGCACAAGAGCCTCTTCAGCATGGAAGCACAGTCAAGTCCTCTGGAGGATTTGCCCACTTATTTTGTTAGATGCCTCCTTTTGATTTTCTCTTACCTGTTTTTTCATGTCTGAAATGAGAAGTACAAAGCATTGTTTCCTCTGTTGTTTCTAACTTTTTTTCTTCTTGGTGCTCGTGGTCTTTTCTCACATCAGTTTAAATTCCTTCATCCCAAGAGTCTGTGAGGAAATCCTTCAGGTACAGATTGGTTTTTATTTAAATGATGAAAGGATTTTGTTGCTGTTTCCACAAGGGGGTAAAAGAAAAGTAGATTTGTTCAACAGCCTTTCCCCCCCCCCTCTTTTAAATATATCTGTATTGTTTATTCTTTAAAGCCACAGTGGAAGCTTTAAAGAGTTGAATGCGTAAGTTCAAAGCCTCTCCTGGTTGATCAGTATTCCCACAAGAAACATGGCTGAGAAAAGGTGGATGAGCAGAGCCTGGCTGGACTCATCTCATTGGCTTGGCAAAAATGAATTAATAGGGGGGAGGAAGCTCTCTTTTGTTTGTTTACTAGCTTTCATTTTTATTCCCCTCTAGGCACAAAACAAGCAAACAAAGCTCTGTTTAAAAGCAGAGCATGCCCTTGCTCCCACACACCATCTTTTCATAATCAGTGTCTTGGTAATCTTGTGTTAGACTTTCTCTATGAGCATTTTCAAGGATAAAAAAAATCTAAAAGAGCACCTGGGGGGAAACTCTGCAGTCTCAGGAAAGATAATTTTCTACCTGATTGCATAAATAAGAGAAAAAATTGATGTGTTGAACTTCTTGTATCTGTTAGTTTTTAGGCCACGATTCAGATAATTGTTTTTCCATAGGGTCAGGCTTCTATCTGAGCTCTTCAAAGTACTTCATCCCTGTGTGTACATTCATTATATCATCACAAAATTATATCCAAAAGGAATTGCAATGAGCTGCAGTGGATTTCCCCAGAGAATTCAGGATTTAACAGCATGATCTAGGTTATGTCCTTTGCAGCTTTCTTCAGCCAGTGAGTTTGCTTAATGAAGCTGTGGAAATTTGAAAGCAGATGTAGTTTTCTTATGCCTTAGGGAAGTGGCCAATCTTTAGTTGAGATGTTGGGAAGGAACTGCCTCATCTGCAGTTGCCTGCCTCGGGTTTTCAGGACCTGACAGTTCCAATAGCAGCCTGTTGGAGACACAGCAATGGAGTAACTAGGTTGATTGCCAGCTTTTATGTAGTTCTGAATATTCTGAAAATCCTTATTTCTTTATTTTCATAAAGAAATGTAAGTTAGAGTTGCTTCAGCCCTAGGTGATTTGGAGCAGACTGTGATTGTGACAATGCATAGCTTAGAAAGGAACTCCATCAGAAAATGGTTCAGTGCTTTTAAGGTTTGCTGTACAATGGGCTTTGTTCATTGCTTGTTTGTAGAGGTAAAATGTAATTCCCTCAAATATACTTTCCATCTGTACAATACAGAAAATGGTATTTTACTAGTTCTGTCATTTGCCACTATTAAATCAGAGGTTTGTTAACAACTCTGAGAACTGATTATTGAGATTCGTGAGCGATTTAAAGAAAATATCAGTTTGTAATTGAATAATTGTCTGGTGTACAGGCAGGTTTTTAACCCTATTTGGTCTTAATATTTATTGAGCTTCACAGAATGAAAATGGGAACTAAGAGATCTCCTTTGTCCAGCAGCATGGTAGGTTACATAAAATGCACTTACTGAAATTTTCCCATTGGTAAGTGATGATGCTTGCACCTCTCATACTTGGTAAGAATCACTGGATCATTTTTGCCGCATTCTTTTGGAAGGATGAAAAATTACTGGTTGACTTTGCCAAACTGCACAGCACAGATGGAATTGTGTGATGGCTAATGCATCTTGTACTTGTGTGCCTATCAAAAGCAGTAGCAAACAACTGCTGGGTTTATTTACTCTCCCAGTGACCAGCTACTGGCAGATTCAAAAAAGATGTTCAGACCAGTCCTTTGGCAGAAAGTCCTGTGCTGTATTGGCTTCTCTTGTTAGGAACCAAATTCCTGTAATCACTGCTAAGAATCCCCACTGACAGCATCTGCTTATTGGCTCAAAACTTGAGTCCAGAGGAATTTTAGTTTAGAAACACACAGTTTACTAGTTACATAGTCAGTACTCGTACATCCCCTCAGGGTTTTTGAATGGTTTGTCTCTCACAGTGTCTTCATTATGGGAACTCATACTGCATGTATAAAAATTGAAATAACTGGTGCAATTTGAGTGACATGCCGTGCTATTAAAACCAAAATTCTTAAGGAATATGTAAAGGATGGTGGTGAAAGAGAGAGGGAGGCTTATGATTATGCAGAAATTTCATGTTCAGTTCTGCTGATCAGGAACAGTGCTTCACTCCCAGAACTTGTCCCACTGCGATTAATGTTACAGAATCAGAGAAGGGTCAGGTTGGAAGGGACCAGTGTGGGTCACCTGGTCCAAACTCTCTGTTCAGGCAGGGTCATCATAGAGCACAGAACTCTGTCCAAATGGAATTGCTAGAGTCTGCATCCTCAGATGAGAGATGGACTGATCCTTCCGTGAGCTCAGCCAGCACCGAGGAACCCCTTTCACTCTACTTTCCTAAAGTCTACCTACAATCTTCCAGATTTTAACCTTCCTCTTGTAATTACAGGCTGCATTCAATGTCTTTTCAGTTATCTCAGAATGCTTATAGTGTAGTGTGATCTATAAGAAACAGTGACAATTTCCCCATTTGACCACCTTCACCCCCAAATACAAGATGGGATATGCACTTGAAAGTAGGAAATTTGTATGGAAGAGTTGGCCTTTGAGACATAAAATCAGAGAATGATTTGTCATGTTATCCCACAGACTTGTTTCAAACCAGGTTTGGGAGGGTCACCCCTGTTAGAGGAGAGGATTGAGCCACCGCATGATCTTCCCACAGGGTGTTCTTAAGGACTGGAATCAAAGTGGTGATCTGAAGAAAAATTGCTTTCCACCTTACTGCAACTTCCTAAATAACCAGATTTCCTGGTCGTTTGCCATCTTACTTAACCTGTCTTTTCATTCTGCACAGTAAATTTGCACTGTTAGATGGTGCTTCTGCTGCCTTTTGGAAGCTGTTCTCCAGACAGACTTTGTGTCTGGTGCAGCTACATGCATCTGCTTTGTGTTCACAGATGCCTAAGGCTTAAACAGAGAGTCTTTGTCGCCACCAGGCTAGAACTGGCATATGGCTGTTATGGGGGAGCTGTCAAACCACAGAGTGTCTGACTCTTGCTGCTCAGATGAAGTTTCAGAAACAGCTCTGCCTCTGTGAACAGAGTCCAGTCCATAATTGCACCACAGAAAATAGTCAGATACAAGATCTTCTGCTCTCTGCCCCAATAAATGGGGTTATATACACCTAAAACACTGTCTGATACTAACTTTTGTGTACTTTTATTATGGGAGGTAAATGAATGTTTATAAAACTGACAAGTTTTTAAATTTTAATTTGAATTGTACGACAAAGAATCTCTCAAGCCAGAGAGGATGTGAATAAGCCTAACTGAATAGCTGAAGCAAAGTGGTAGTTTTTGGTGAGGGGACAGATCTGTCAAAAACCTGGGTTATGTTATGTCCTCAGTTTTTAAGCAGAATTGTCCTTTGAAATCAAGGACCTGAGTTTTGATCAATGCATAACAAGTTACTGCATTTAAAAGCAAATTCACATCAGTAACTAACCTGACATCCTGCCAGAAGGGAAAATTCTTTTAGAATTTGCATTCCTTGATCTTTGTCATGTTGGACTAGGGTGGCTGTGAGGAGCAGTTTGCAGAGGTGCTGGGGACTGCTGGGCAGTAACTCAGGCATTGAAAAAGGCAGTGGTGAGAATACTGCTGCTGAAAGCTCATGTAAGAGACACAGATCTGATTGTGTTGTTGGTCTGACATGTGCAGATTTACAGTCATTACTGTCAAAACAAAAGGCAGTATCTCACAGGGAGGGAACAAAACCAAACAGCTTCCATAAGCATAAAAGTAAATGTCAAATATTTCACTTTATTAGTTCTCATAAGGATTAGGGAGGCAGGGAGCATGTCAATGGGACTGAATAATTATGGTATAATTAATCTTTTTGACAATATGTGTTTCTGCATTGGGCAGGGGCTGCTGAGAAGAGGCAGGCTCAGCTTTTAACTCCAATCTCCTATTTTTTTATTTCTATGGATATGTTTTCAAACACTGATTGTGGAGTGAACCTGAAGGTTGGTGGAATGTTTGTAAATTGGCGGATTAAAGTGGGTGAAGTCTTCAAGAGGGAATAGTTTAATCCTGTACTGTACAAAAGCAAAACAAAATCCCTCATTTCAGTGCTTGTGCTCCACTTCTCATTTCTTACACTAAGCTTATAGCAGATTGTGTGCCAGTCTGGATAGGACTCTGTATGGCAAATACCAGTGACAACTTGAGTTTGATCAAAACTAGGATTTGAACTAACTCTTCCAGAGGTTAACCTGATGTACCTGTAAGCTCTCCAGAGATTTGTGTGGCTTACAAATGCCATGTACGTGACCACAGTGGGACATGTTGTGAGTTAGATTCATGTTTGCTCCTGTGGAGTGTACAGAAAACAGCAATGTCACTTTGCTCAAGTGTTTTAGCAGGCAGGGTTGCAGCCTTGTTCCAATGGGAGACACATTTGTCAAAGCAGAAAAGGCTTCCCACCACATGCTGCAGCCATGATTCTGTACTGCTTTTTAGTAGTTCCTGTGATTAGCTTCTACATTTTCTTGACAAAATAAGTTTTATTTGAAATCTTTACTTTCTGGTGTCCTCGCGTTGTTTGGGGGAAGAAACACACATTTGAGTGTTTTGTAGGATGAGGACACTTGCATTCTGGGCTGGTTTTGTGCGAGTATGGTCCATGGTCATGCAGCTCCCTAAGCACCTGCTGACCTGGTGCTGTGACACTGTTAACAGCAGCTGAGGTTTCTGTGTGCACTTTCCTAAGGAAATAGCAGTTCCTAATGTATTTTGTAGTGGAATTTCTACTTTCCAATGCCTTTTTCGAGACTGATAAAACCTCTGAGGCAAAGGACTCTTTTCTGTACTATTTGTTTGCACAGTGAATTATTCTGAAAGATAAACCAGAAATTAAAACTAGCTAATGGCAATGAGGTGTTCTTCTGAAATAAAATATATATACAGTATGTATTTAGAATAGAAAGTTGTTTGCATGGGTTTAATATCCCAGTGGTTTGGAGTCTCATATTTTGGGAATCCCATGTCCTTAATTGTGTTTCTGGAAGTTCCTCAAGTGGAAGAGAGATGAGCTACTGCCTGAACCTGCATTTTAGCCCCATGAAGTTAGCCATGTAATGAGATTATAGACCTGTGGGCATTTCCAACTACAGCCATAATGCTAGCAGCAATTTCAAGAGCATAGCATGTCTGAAACTGGAACAAAGAAATTGAAAGCCAGGAAATAAATCTGGGACAAAGGTCCCTGATATTTTTTTTCCTTTATTTTTTTATAATCTAGGCACTTAGTAAACCCTGAGGTCTCTTGAGAATTGTGATGAGGAAGTTTGTGAAAACATAGATTGTTCCTAAAGCAGATGAAAGTATTTAATGTATAATCACTAATAAATACATTTCTTCACACATAAAATGTTTTGTTTCAAAAACTGGTTCATTAAAGCACAGGATTAATCTGACTTCTTTGTGCACAGAGATGGCAGAAAGTCCCTTGCTCCTGTTACAACTGCTTGGTTATAAACCCAGTTTGTGTAGAGAAATGGTGAAAAAGAATGTTTAGATAATGATAAATTATAAATGTGTATTTGCTTATTGCTTCTTTGAGACAGTTGAAACATGAAGCAGAACTTCCAAAATAATACAAGATTTTTGAACTTATGTACTTCCATTATTTCCTGGAGTCAAAGAAGTTCTTCCTTGGGGAATTATTGGCTTGAATGAAAGCCTTGCCAGTTTCAGAAAATGTATTGTGAAGTCATTTTTTTGTGATAATGAAGAAGGTCAGATTTCTGATTCATTGGTGATTAGAAGGTAAAAAGTATTAAAAAAACAAAATAAAGGAAAAAATCTTTTTTAGTGAGAGGCGGACAACAACTTATCTACCAAAGTTCT
Organism: Melospiza melodia melodia; assembly: GCF_035770615.1. Taxonomy (NCBI): domain Eukaryota; kingdom Metazoa; phylum Chordata; class Aves; order Passeriformes; family Passerellidae; genus Melospiza; species Melospiza melodia. The sequence continues at coordinate 25,969,443 of NC_086202.1, forward strand.
CAGTGGAAAGTCCTGCCTTTTTAAACATATTGATGAAGCAAAAAGGACAGTTAAAATTCATACACATGAATGATGGCCCTCGGCCTAAATACAAAGGTACTTTGTTCAGATGCAATATAGTTCTGCTTTTAATTTTCCATAATCAGAAGTTGCTCTTTAAAATTTGAGTTACTTTGGACTTCTGTTGGTTAGAGTCTCATTTTCATTGTTGACACTTTTTTCTCTAGGATAGAAGCAGCCATAATGCAGGAAAATTCTAGGCTTGCCAAAATTTAGTTGTACCATGTTTGTATGTCTATGTGTTCCAAAGCCCTAACATATTGTATTTTCACATTTTTCCATATTTGCAAGTATTTCCTTATGGACTTGTCCAATTTCTGGGTGGCTTGAGTAAATGCATTGAGGTCCATAAATGGTTTACTATAGTGATCAGCAGGACAAATATGGACTGAGCTTAACCATTAGGTTACTGGCCAAAATTGGTGTATTTGGATAATTTCAGTTTTTATGCATTTCCTCTCTGAGAGAATTGTCTCTTGAGACACAGGATTAGTTATTTTCCATGTATATTGAGTGGGAGTTTTTGGAAGAAAAATTTTTAATACCTTTTGTATGGGAAATTATTTTGAACTTTGAGGCAGCTGCTGGGTCACAGTTCACGACTGTGCTGAGCAGCAGCTGTGCAGGGCATGAGGGGTTTCTGCATTATGCTAAAGAAATAAAGTCATGTTTGGGAGGCTTTGTACATTCAGGAATTTGTTCAGCTGTAGTAAAAGGACTTCCTCTAGAGGCTGGTACTGGTTTTCAGAGAGGGAAATCAGTAATTTCTGTAAGCAGCCAATCTTATTGTAAACACTGGTGGTTTTCACAGGACCAATTGATGTATTAAGCTTGTTTTGCTGAACCACATGCAACAGATTAAGGCCAGCAATCATTTTTCAAACACAAAGGACAAAAAGCAAGTTATATGCAAGAGTAGTTCTAGTGTATAACTGGAGTTGGTGATAAGTTTCACAATATCTCTCTACTGTGACAGCGACACCATTTAGAGACCATGACAAGTAATTTGTAACAGAAATATCACTACCAATGAGCAGGGCAAACTCAGCTTGGTGAATAATGTGTTCAGGGACTACTGCCACATTCTCTGCTGTGGTCTGTGTGTGAGCAGGACTGGGATGCAGATGTTGCTTGAGGGAATTATGCACATCTGCTCCTGTCACTTCTGTAGTGCTTCCCAATACTATATTATGCAGTGTTGACTAACATGGCATCCTGTGGTTTTAAGTCAGAATAGCTTTGCTCCAGATCTACTGTACAGATCTGGAAATTGATATAATTTACTGCTACAGTTTCATCACAGAGAAAACCCCACTTTTCGGACTGATGTAAAGGCTCCCCTGAAGGCTGGGGAGCTGGAAAGAAAGAAAAGTGCTGACATGCTGATTTTTGAATGCTTGCTGGTAATAAAGGCAGCTGCATTGCTCCAGCAGCCATGTGGCTAGCTCAAAGTTTGCCTGGCATTCACATGGTAAAAGTGCTTTTCATGATAAATTTGCTCTGCTAACCTCAGCACTTTTTAGTCTCTGAGGTACACTTCTTTCTCTGATGAAATTGAAATTCAGTGCCATTGGAGTTGTTCTTTGCCCAGAGAAGAGTGACTGAAAGAAATGAACCTATGCTTTCTTATTTATGTTAAGAAAGAAAATGAGCAGACTATGAAACAGCAGAAGTAAACTTCCTGTGTTCCCAAAATATTTAATAAATGGATATCTAACACTTTCAATCAGAAATATGGCAGGATAGCATGAAAATCTTTTGATAAAGCACGCTGGCCTAATGCAGTCCTTTATGAAATGCCGCATGATCTCATGATAGAGTCAGGCAATGTTTAAATATCAGTAAAACAAATGGCCCCTCATGCAAAGGGCAGAGTTTCTTATAGCAAGGGAGGTGTAGCCAATGTACATCATGGACACCAGATTTGCCCTGAAGTAAGGTACAAATATCTGTCCATCCAAACAGCAGCTGTGCACCTGATATTTTCAGAATGCTAATGTTAAAGTAGGTGGTATCAACTGGGTGGCCAAAATTACTCCACATCAATTAATCTGCTTTGAATAATGGCATTTATCTGTTTAGTCCTTAATGATCCCGTTTTCTTGCTTACTTTTTCACACAACTGTCTTTAAATGTTTGAAATAACTATGAGTATGTATTGAGGTGGGCTGGATTTGGCTGAGGTACAGTTGATTTTCTTTGTCCTGGCTGGTATTGGGCTGTGTTTTGGATTTGTCCTGAACACAGGGTAATAGTAAAAAGACATTTTTGTTGTTGCTGAGTAGGGCTTACACAGAGCCAAGGCCTTTTCTGCTGTTCATATGACCTCTCATGCAGGCACCATCCCCACGTGTGAGGAGAGCAGAGCAGATTAGAAATGAGGGCACAGCTTCATATAGAAGTATTTGCAGAGGGAATTTCCTTGGCTAAGGAGAATATGTGTTGACCAAATTAAGGCAATTTTATGACCTCTTTCATGCAACCTAGTTTCTAAATAAATACATTGCAGGACAAGCTTGTCTGGAAAAGAGCAATAGTAGATTATTAAAGCCAAAAGATAAAGAATAAGCCAAGTTGTTGAGCTCTGCACATTTTACATTGTCTGCATGTAAGTAAGTTGCACTTGCAAGGGGAATAAATACAGAGCATATCACTGATGTGCAAGTCTAATTAATTAAACTCTAACAGATAAACAGGACAAAGCATGAGACTCTGTTATATCCACCAAAATTCCTGTTTCTCAAAACCTCACACAAATAAATACTATCTGGCATCATGCCAGCAAATCTGAAGTGTTCTGGACTACATAATTTATCAGGGTAACCAGTTATCTTAATCTTCAGTGATTTGACTTCCTAGTATGAATAACCAACTTTTATGTCTGTGTTTATCCTAAAATACAGCTGAATGTCATTTCTTTAAAGCACAAGAGCCTTGAATCTCCTCTCCTTCGGGGACAATCTACTGGCTTCTGCTGACCGTTGTACTCTGATAACTCCTCTTTACAAATACCTCCTTTTCTCAAAAAGTGCTTTATGATACATATGCTTGGAAATAGGTGGTTTGAACTCAATTATGTAAGCAACCTGTAACTGAAGTCTCTGGGAATTAACTGTTTCAAAAGAAAAGACAGTGAACCAGCTGTAGGCTGTTTGCTTTCTAGGATACAGAGAACTGTTTTAACTCTATTTTCTCTAGCTTTTAATGATCACTATAGCTAAGTGTCAGTTTGGGTGTGAAGGAGTTACTTGACTGAGATGTCTGTGTCTGTTCACTGCATGTTTTCATTACACTCTACTTAGGAAAATGTTTCATGAACCCTTTCAACTGTGTATCTGCCAGTTTAGAGAATGCTTCTTGTAGCTTCCTGAGCAGACTTGTGGGGTGCACCCATTGTTTAATCATGTGAATTTAATGTGTGGTGTCCTTTCAGTTGCGCTGTGGCTTTGCACAGCGAACAACAAACCCAGCGTGTCCAACAGTGCGAGGCTGAGGGTGACAAACATGGTCCCTGCGCAGTGGGGAGGCTCAGGAGCTGCTCCCCAGCTGGGAGGGGCTGTGGTTTCTGCAGCATGTCATCGGTGTTAGTTAGCCCTGTTACTGATGGTGGGTGCACAGGTGGAGGGGGAAGCTGAAGCAATGCATACCTGTAATTTACCTCTTGCTTTTAGCCTGTAGCATTCCAGCAGAAAATGTTTGCAAAGAATAAGGTTTGTGATGCAGATGTAAAAGTTGTCCTGGCTGTGCCCTTAGCAGGGTTTGGTTTGGGCCTCTGTCTAAGCCAGGCAATATGTTATTTCTGTGTGTTATGGGACTTGAGGGAGTTAACATCAAAGAAAGCCTACAACTTTGTCCTTGCCATTTCTAATATAAAATTACTTTTTTATTTTCTCTTGTTATTTATAAATGTACCTCCAGTTTCTTATTCTTTCTCTCCCCTATCTAATTATATTTTTTAAAAAGGTGCCATTTTCTGCAGATTTTGAGAGGCATTGGCAGCTCCCTTTCTTTTGGCATCCTAAATAAGATGAACACTCCCTGATAGCAGTATAGCAGTGGGAGGTTAACAATCACCCACTGTAATCAAAAAACTTTACATTTCAAATGTAATCTAGATCTAGGCTGGGGAGAGCTTTCAAAAAGATGTGATATTGAACTAAATGGCTGCAGCTTAGATGTTATAATTGGCTATTTTGGGTTATACCATAACTCATTTCTGTGGATGCTTTTGATCAAATGGGAATAAAATATATTTAAAACAACTGCTGTAATTAAGATTAAATACCATACTTTTATTGTATTTTTAACTTCTAATAAGCTATTACATTTTTGGACTCACTTTCTGTCTTACTGTAGAACCTCCGTCTTGACCACATCTATTCAGAAAACACACTGCCAACATTTTTTAGAATAGAACCCATTTTATTGCTGTTGCTTCAGAATTTGCAAACTATCATATTTTTATTGCCTTTTTAACACCCTGGATTTATAATGGTCCTGGCAAGCTGTAAATGAGGACAAATGGAAAGCTAGAAAAATCCCTAATGGAAAAATTTGTTAGAAGTTCATGGCTTACAATTCACTATCTTCTGTGGCTTGAGAACCAAGGCTTCTGACCGCTGAAGCAGGCATGAATTTTGCTACTGACTTTGGAAGGGGTAGGTAGAGTCCTCATAGCTCTGCTCAGACCTCAGTACTTTGAAATTACATTACTCAGTTCCTCACAGAGAGGTTCTTGGTTTCTTCCACAATGTGGCTTTCCAGCAGGTGATTTGGTCACTGTCTACAAATAAAAAATGCTTTTCATTTTCAAAATTAGGAATTAGTCTCAGGAGGTAAGTACTGGCTTCATGCCACTAAGAATGGACTTAGAAGGATTTAGCAGATCCATCCATGCAACTCTATTTTAATTGCTCCTGCATTGCTGAGAGTAATATTTTACTGACAAATATTCAAGTGCCACCATTTAATCTTTATGACTTCTCTTGCTAGAATGATAAGTGTGCAAATCACATTCTCTGCCTGACAAAGCAAAGATCACTCCATAAGCCTTGCTTGTCCTTCTCTTCTCCTCAAAATGCTTTTAGAACAACAACCATAAAACCATATGTTCCATAATGGGAGCAGCTTCCATGCTACACGCTTTTCTGTTAATCTCATCCTGCTGTTACTAGTTCTGAGGCCATGGAGGAGTCAGTGAGCATTCTTTGGGCTGAGGAGCAGAGTCACAGACCATGCTATTGCTGAGAGGACTCTGCTCCTTTCATGCAATTGAGAAAGGCAGCTGCTGAGGGAATGTATCTCCCATCCCTATTCTGGCACTGGGGTAGTTGCATCAGTATCATGGTCATGGTGGTTTAATGTTAATAGCCATTGGTCTCTGGGTGAGAGGGATATTGTTCAAAACAAAAATCAATTAAAGGACGTTAATTTTGGTTTTCATTACATGCTTAAGACAAAAGGGCTCCTATACTCTGGATAATTTTGCCATTGATGAATCACCTTTGGGTTACTCTGATGTCACTTACTTTGGGTGGTTTAATTATGTTTTCCTGTAGGTTTGATTTGTCTACTAACACTAATGTTAGGTTCTGTTTGGGGTTTTTTTTCAGTTAAAGTAAAATATTCCCTTTTATCTCCCTTTATTCCTAAAGCAACCTGTAGGAAGGATACCAGATACCTCTCTTATTAATTCCCTTTCAGAAATCCATGCTGACTACTCCAAATCTCTTGCTTGGTTTTATATGTCTAAAAGTAGTTTCTAGGATTATTTACTCCATCAGGGATCGAGTTGTGGTTGACCACCTGACAGTTCCCCAGATCCTTCTCCTTGCCCTTCTTCAAGAGAGGAATGACATTTGATTTCTTCCTGTCCTAGGGAGCTTCCTTTGATCACCGTGACCTTTCAAAGATAATTGAAAGTGCCATTGTAATGACACCAGCCAGCACCTCTAGCACTTGGGGATGCATCTCATCCTAAATACATCCTCACCTTTTCCCATTTTTATCTACAACTTGCAAGTAACACTAGTTAATTAAATATATGACTATGTCCAAATGGCAACTATTTCACAACCATCTTTTCCCCCTTAAAGACTTAGTTATATCTCTCTGCTCATCTATTGAGCTCTTGCCCAATAGTACTTTATCAGGTGCAGAGTTTAAAAACTCTGACAAACATAACAGAGAAAGTCAACTGTTTCTCTTACAGCAAGGAGGGAGGGAAGTTTGCATTTCTATTTTTATGGTGATAATTATCCTACTGTCATTATTCTGTCTCATGCTTCAGCACAGATTTATAAAGCTGATATCATATGCCTCCTAGGCTGGCTCTCTGAGAAGTGGATAAAATTCTGTCTTTTTACAAGCCTGCAGGGAAGAGCTAATTCAACCAGGTTAGTCATGATTTATGAGCATTTATCCTAATCAGCTCTTCTGACAAGCCTCCCATTGGGATCCCACTAGGTTTGAAGCAGACACAAAAATCTAGTTTCATTTCTCATTCTGAGATGTGCAGGACTTTTCAATTCAGAGACTTCCATCTGAACACTTGGTAAAAGTGAGTTAAACTGCCATTCTAAGTTTCTCACTATTTCTGACCTGTTTCCAGCAGCTTCCCAGGGCCACTGAATATATTGTATAGCTCATCTGTGCTTAGTGTTAGGGGTGCTGCTGAGCATTCAGGTGGGGCTTCACATTTTCAGTGAATAACTATCTTAATGTTTATTATCATTCCAAAGTCACCCTTTTGGGGTAATTATCTCTTTGAAATGTAAAGAAATGGAAGCAAGAAAATTAAATATTCTCTCAAGCAATTAAAAAACCAGAATTTGGGGTTGCTCAATCTTTTTCTTTTCCTTGTTTTCCTTCAAACAATGGATTTTTTAAAATAATGTTAGAAAAAATTAAAAATCCATCACTGTACACTGAACAGTTGCTGACTTTGGGGGACACTTGACAACACTTTCACAGATGGAGGAATAATTGAAGGGCTTCTATGATGTTCTGAATAATGATTTTTGACCGGGACCTAGTGATGGTTTTATTGCCTCATGTCCACAAGGGATGTTATCCTCTGTGACATTTTTTTTTTCTGGTTACTCCCTCCAAGAGTGACATTTAGAAGGAGGTAAATGTTCATTAGATGGAAGCTACAGTTCTGATGTGCTTAAGTGCCTACATATCTCCTGAGAGCACTGGACTTTGCTTTTTGAGGAGGCTGATGAGGTACTGAGCAAATTCAATGAACGGTCTTACCACTGTCTCTTAATGCTTCAATAATCATTTCCTTTCACATGTTTTTCCTTTTCCTTTAGAATTTGGCTTTTAATACTCACTGTGGCAAGCAGCACTTTTTAAAAAACTGGAGGTGATTACAAAATTCACATGTAAATTGGGAGGGCATGAGGAAGCATTTGTTACTTTAAATTAACACACCTAGTAAGGTTAAGGACTTTGGCAATATGGTTTATGTTATCATTCCAGCCACAGTTCTCCTCAGATGTATGTGGAATCTAACCTGGGAAAGACAAGCTCAATTTGAAGGATAATTAATTTGTAATTTTACTTTAGCTCTGAATCTCTCATGTGTAAACCATGACATTTAAGGGAACACAAAACGATGGTTCATGTCAGGTGCAAAGAGCGTTGTTAATTTTCTGGAGAATGGTGGAGATTCTTTGGTGTCAGAGTTCTGTGATCCTTACAAAGGAGGCACAGTTCCAGCAGGTTTCACAGCATCTCGTGTCCATCTGTGGTGGGCAGGCTGGGATCTTCCTCTCCAAGGAAGCCTGAGGTGTTCAGCTCCTCACAGCTCCTTCTGGCTGCTGGTGCCTGGAGTTTCAATACCAAACAGGGATTCAACTTTCTGGGAGGAGGTCAACAATTATTTCTAAGCAGCAGAAGTGGTCATCCATGTAAATTTCTGTAGCTGGTGTTTACAACCATAGCTGTACACTCTCCCTTAACCTGAGAGCTTAGTTGCTTAATAAAAGATCTTAGTTAATTAATTAGAGAAAAAGCTCTTACTAGCTGGAACAGCTATAAATACAGCAATAATAACAGCATTTATCTGCCAGGAAAACTAGAGGTGAAGGAGTTCCTACAGCCAAATGAATTAAAAGTAAAAAGAATAATGAAGTATGTTTAGCCACATTTGCAGAAAATGTATGGAGCATAGGTTCATTGAAAGCCATGTCCTTATCTAGATTTATACTGCCAGAAGATTTGCTTGTATTACCAGTGCCTCCTGGAACACACTTTTTCACCTCATTTGTAGTTGTTGTTCTTTGATGGTGTTTTTATTTTCAAAAAAGCTTCACTGCTTTTTAGTGGGAGAGTATACACTTTAAAAAACTCATGATTCCCACTCGCCACCCAGGTAAGGTTGAAATATTTGAACTGCTATCTACTTTTTGAGTATAATATTTATTTCTTTGGTTTCCTAGGCACAGTTATAAAAGTATTCCAAGTTCTTTATAGCTTATGCAGGCAGAGAGTTTTCCTTCTGAAAACCATATTTAGCTGAAAAAAGGGAGAGAGGATTAGTCCACTATCAAAGGCCACTTTCAGTGTGGGCTTATTTCAATATTGCTTTTTTTATGTGCAGTTTTCATTTACATTTAGAATCAGATTCTGCCCACCCCTACTTATTGTCATACAAATAATTGGTGACTTGTGAAAAATGAAGTATTTTACCCTGTAAGCCTTACAAGCAAATACTTTTTACTGGAAGAAGCTCATCTTTGTCCCTGATGGAAAAGTTTCCTCCACTTTCTGTAGCTAGGAGCATTCCTTTTAACAGGTAACAAAGCATCATGCCACAGTCCAAAGGCTGCCTTGGGGCAATCTAAATATCCCTTTATAGGAATAAAGAAAGAAAAGCAGACATTGGCAGGTATTCAGAATACATCAAATGCCCCAAAGCATAAATTTGCAACTCAGGAAAAATTAGTGTCCTATATTATAAAATCGTTGATGTCAATTTTTAATATCCTAAAATTCAGGGATGTTCAGTTCCTGAATTGTGGCTTAAAAAGAAATGAATCATGTAGAAATTGTGGTGACAGATTCATGCTCAGAGTATTTATACCACAGTTGTGATTGATACATTAATTTAGACAGTTTAGTTTGTAGATTTGCCAGTGCTATTTCTCTGTCACCAGTTTGGTGTTTATGTTGATTATTACAGAGCATGAGGTGTATTCCTGAGCACAGGGACCTCCTGTGTAGCTGTATCTGAGAAATTGGCTATGGATTCTTTGTGGGAGGATAGAATGAAAGGAAGTGAAGATTGTGCAGAAGGCAATCTCAGCCCTGAGGAGTTGCACCTGCAGTAATTATCAAAGATTTGGAACAGGCCTGCCCTTAGCAGGCCACAGCTGTGTCCAATGAGGATGAGTGCTATAGAAGGCTGGGTTAGCTGGGTGAGGAGAGAGATGGAGTTTGTTGGCTGTGCTGTGAAGGAGGTGTCAGTGCTGTGAGGAGATGTCCATGAGAAATCACCAAGAACGTATGGAACTTCTGCAATAAGATGGCAACCATTATTAGATCTCTGTTCAACACCTTTTATTCTCAATTGGGGTACTTCTTCCAAATGTTATGGGGGAAGCCTGCCCCCAGCTACGAGTAAACAAGTGACTTGCAGGGCACATACCTGGTGTGTGTTAAAAACCAGCAAATGTTGCATGTGTTTAGTGAAGTAGCCAGCTGATGCCATTGCAGGCAGCAGAGCAGTCCCACCTGGCATGCTGCCACAGCTCCAAACTTTCTCAGTCAAAGCTGCCATGAGTGTACACGCTGATAGACATGGAATTACGTGCACTGGATGAAATCCTGCTTCTGCTGAAGACTGTGGCAAATTTCCCATTGATTTTTCTGGAAAGCGGTGACCTTGTTTTGTACACCCAGCCTGTTTTATGTGTGAATCACTTGAATGATATTATGCTAATGTTTTACCTTGCACACACTAAAAATGGCACTCTGTATTTGTAGTCTCTCAATAAATACCAGGTTATGTCAGCTTGTACCCTACAGGTCCTGGAAATTCAGCAGAGAATTTGCCAGGTCAACAGACTTGCATTGACTTGGGCAGTAACACCTATAAAAATTTTGTAGCCTGTATCCTGCTTCCATTGATGTTCAAACTAGAACAAGCTCTTAAGTTTGTTCACCACCACTACCAGGACCGCTTAGAGACATTCAACTTCACCCACTTAGAAATGGATTCAAAGCTTGTCCAAGTTGAAAAAGAATTGACTTGTAGCTGCATGATTCCATGCTGATATTGGAGATTAAATGTCTCAACCAAGGGTTGAAGGTCAGTGAGTTTGACAACACTTCAGCTTTGTTACCCATGTTGATTTATATCAGTCAAGCCTTGATCTCAATTACTCCTCCATTCTTGGAAAAAGGCTCCTGTCCTGGTAGTCCCACCTGTAATAGTCCCAGTGTAATTTCGTGGTCTCCTCTAGATTTATATCCTGGGTGAGAAAACAGGAATGAGGTCCTTAGGTATGATAGGCACAACAGGCAATAAAAGGTGATACAGGGAGACACACACAAAAATCTACAGCTTTATGAGGCAGCTTCAGGAGCAGTATTTGTCTAACCCAGAGAAATGAATTGAAGGCTGTCAAGAGCACAGAAGGACATTTGCAGTGGCAGCAAAACAGAAAAACAAACAATCCAACTAAGGCTTTTGATCTATCAAAAGAAGAAAAGTCACATGAAGAGCAGATGAACAAAACATACTTTGTGCTTCCTTTCCTTTTAGCACTGAAAAGCAGGGAAGATTTATGGATGCCTGACAGGTATTTTCTTTATGATGAAATGCACCAAGAAATATTCTTAGTGCTGGTTTAATGAAAACACTACTGATTTTCTTTATTTTACAGTTTGGGCTGTGTTTGTCTTTTGTTCAAGTTTCCAGAATAAGTTTTTTGTTTAGGGCTGATGGGCTTGGTGGTTTGTTCCCCACCCTGAGAAGTTATATCTATATGAATTGAGCTGTATGTTAATTGTAACAGTAAAAAATCAATAGTTAAACCAGAGTGAGATGGCAGTGTATTCAGTAAACACACTAAGCAGGGAAGCTGTCCTCTTTTTGGATGCCAGTTATGTATGGTAACTATAATGAGCATTTCTTACAAAATGCTGGGGAGTGCTAGGGATAAAGTAAAAAATATAACTGACTTAGCTCTTAAGTTCGGGTGTGATATCAGTGGTGATCTGTAAACAGCATTTCATTCAAAATGAACATTGACTGAAAATAAAATGCAGTCTATAATGTAAAAATATTAATGCCTAAGCTGGCAAAAAGTCTGGAATTATTGCCACCTCAGTTCATTATATTTTTGGATACAGTGCTGATCATATTTATTTCAGAGAGGTGTTTTTGTTAGTGTCCTTCTTAAACAGCTCTGGACTATGTCAGATTAAAAAAAAAAAACAAAAAAAAAAAAAAAAAAAAAAAAAACAAAAAGACCCAACCAATAAAGCCTCAGAACCAATCTTTTTAAAAAGGAGCTTCTCCAAAATGGGAGTTACTGTAAAAAAATGAAATATATCAAAGTATCTCATATGTTGTAGTTTGAATTATTGTGGACTTATTTAAGGGAAACATAATTAAAAGAGAAACTTCCTGAACACACCACCTTATTTATTCTATTAAAAATGATTACTCATCTTCATCTAAATCAGGTTTACTCATTTACAAATAATCAAGGTTATGATGTGCTGAAAAGAACAAGAAAAATGTCAAGTTTGGCATACCAATTCATTTAATTCTTTCAAATGAAGAACTACAAAGGCCTCTTTTGAGCTGTAGAAGACAATACTCTAAAGATAAAAGCAGAAATAACAGTCCTGAAGTATTGCTAGGTAAATGAGGCTAGACTGAGCAATGGTCTTTATTTCCTTAGTTTGTGACAAACTTTTAATATTGTTTAAACTGGGAATATTGGACATTTTCTCACTTGTTCAGAGATGTACATGGAAATGTGTCCTGGACAAGGGCTTGAGCAGTGCACTCCAAAGTGCACTCCCAGCTATTGGGATGTGGAAGAAAATACTTTAGGTATCATCAGTATAATATTTTTTTAAATTGTGCTTATTTCACCTTTATCCCATTCAATTTTAATTTCCTTTTTTATGTATGTTTTCATAATGTAAATAATATGTCAGTAAAGTAGCACATATGCATTTAGAAATGTAAGTATATGGGAGTCATATTCAAAATGTTTACTGATGGCAGTGTGAGATCAAAAACTATTGACCTGGAGAGCAATTATCCACATGACAGGTCCACCCTAGATATGGTTTGTGGTCATACAATTGCCTGCTGGTATTGATCATGCATGGCTGCATGCAGAACAGGTGCAAATGGAATGAAATCAGACTCAGTGCTTGAAGAGTTTACAGAAAGATTCCTGCTCGTTTTTAGAAGATAAGGCTAAAGATGGTAGAGAGGTGATGGGAAGGTTAGAATGCAACTCAGAAAAATAAAACAAAATAGTTTTAGGAAAAATAATCCAAATAATCAACAGTGACACAAGAAATCTGTAATCCAGTTGAGCAGATAGAGAGTTATTAGATAAGGGAGGGGGGTTTGAAATTTGAGACAAAGCAGCACAAATAGTCAGAAGGATTTTGAGTTGTACTGTGGATACATGCATTATGGAATAGGAATTAATCATTTATGTTGCCTTGGCTCCAGTATGGCTCTGTCTGGAAAATTGCATTTTTCCCAGGATATTGCTGTATCAGAAACCTATGAACACACAAATTGAAGGAGTTTAGGACCAGTAAACTATTATGGGAAAGATCACAGTTATGAGATTATGTATAGAAATTAAAAGATTTATTAAAACACGCCTGTCTTGCAAAAGAAAGGAGAAGAAACAGACAAAGGAGAATAGGGTGAGGTGATATGGCTTAAAACATTGAGTGGCTCAGTGAAGAGCAGAAGAAATGAGAGAAGTGTTAAGCAAAGAAAAATAATTATGGCTTCTATATCAAATTCTTAATGACAACAGGATGATGATCAATTGCTTAAATTTTTATTACATTCCTGCTACTACGTGTTTTCCAAGAACATAAAAAGATGTTTCAGAGTTTAATGTTTAAAGATGGACAAGAGCTGAAATAGCACAGGTCTCTGAGATCAACAGGGAGTCTGTCTTGGCACTAAATTATTTTATATTTTCGGTTGTGGTGTTCTGGGAGGAAATATATGAGACATAAACACTGAAGTTTTGATGATGGCTCCATGTCACGCAAGGATGACAGAAACACTCAGTCCATTCTTATGGCTGTGCAGGCACCCTGGGGTAGTGGATTGTGGCAAACTGTGGGGACTGAGACTGCCTGGAAATGCTTCTGTATAGTGAGGAAAGAGGTTGTTTTCTAGGAGCTTGCTATGAATGAGGTGAAGCATCTGTGTAATTGTTTGGTAGGATCAGCACAATTATTTTTTCATAGGGAATTGTTTTCCAGATCAGATTCAAGGTTGTTTTTTATTAAAGTCAATTATTTGTCTTTCCTTGCCCTCAAGAAATTCACTTTTTTAAAAGAGCAGTTAAATGCTGATGTATTTTTCAGCATGAAGTACAATTGATTTAAAATATAAAAAGAGCAACCCTAAGTGAAGCATCTTTATGAAATGATGTAACCCTTTTCTACTGCATTTAAGTCATGCTATTTCTGTTATTGCACAACTCTCCACAGAGCTGCCTGAGAGCAGTTTTAATATGGTTTGAAGGTCTTGTGGCTTTTGTAATGTACTAGACAAATGTAGACATCAATCAAAACTAATTTGCCTCTGCCAACAACTTCTTATCCCTCTGAATAAAAAACTGCCACAAACACGCCACAAAACGAATCAGCTTGCCTTCTGCAGTTCTTGTGTCAACCCACTAAAATCGTTCACCAGAGTAACAGAAGTGTTACTCTGATGCTGCTCCCATGGTGCTGGTTGTCTTCTATCATTATGTTGCTCATGTTGCCTGTGTCTTAACTGGCTTGAAAGACTTTTTGCCACATAAAATGACAAGACTTACGCTCACACAGTTCTGAACTCAGAATGCAGATAGCTAACCACAGGAAATTTAACACTAAAATAACTTTCTGCTGTAGGCATGATCAGGCACTGGAGCAGGTTGCCCAGGGAGGTTGTAGAGTGTCCCTCCTCAGAGTTATCCAGAGCCAGAGTGGACTCAGTCCTGAGCAGCCTGCAGTGCAAGACCTTGCTCTGAGGGAGGGAGGTTGGCCTGGATGGTTTCCACAGCTCCCTCCTGTGATTCTGTGTAGAAGCCAAGTATTTCCAGCAAGCAAATGCCCGTTGTACCAGTTGTGGTATTTCTAGTTTCTGTGTGATCTCTGGTCTTTTACATCTCTCTTACTTAAATCATGCGCTTAGTGCTATCTGAAAACCTGGCTTTGTGCTGAAAATGGTGAATTTCTGCCTTCACTTTAGATTACTACTAGCAGCTAAGCAGTGGTCAGAAAACAATGGTGTTATATACACAGAGTTTTCTTATTATTGGCTGTGTAGCAGATAAACATTAGTAAAGAACATCCTTAAGGGATATTTTGGATGAAAGAACAGTGCAAAGACAAAGTGATATAATAAAGTGCTGACCTTTATTTCACTGTGTTAAAGACTCTTTTGTGTGTTTCAGGATCTCAGAAACAGTAAGAACATGAGAGCTGACAGTTGTATTTAAATAAATTAAGTAATAATGCATGTATTTTATGTAGTGCAATTAAAAACACAGCTTCAGATTTTTTTTTTCTTGCAGTGGATTGGAAAAATGCAGAATGGCAATACTAGCAATTATTTGCCCAGGAGCACATGCTTAAATTGAATTCCCACTGCAAGTCTTCATGCAGGATCCAAATGCTTTCTTTTCCAGTTCTTTTGAGGCATTTTCCCAGGCCCACAAGCCAATCCAAAAGAAGTCCTTTTGGCATTACCCACATGCCCTCAGGCTGGATGTGTAAAGGAGGTTTCCAGAATTTCAACCTGACACGCCAAAGTCCACATTGGCGTAATTAAACTGGCTGGAATTTTGTTTACTTAGAAGAGAATAAAAGGTCTTGTAAACTTCAAAGTTTTGTAAGTTCACGAGATCCTTAGGTTCTTTGCAGACTTTAGATATGTCCTCCATTATGGCCACAAAAGAACCAAAATTATGAATACTCTGCCTGACTGAGAAACCTTTTCCTTTCACTGTAACCTCAGGCCAGAATGATCAGGACATATCTGGATACCTGGGATGGATAATGCTCATTTCAGAGCATGCACCTCAGAAGCAGTGCTTACTTCTCTTTCGTTTTCCATTTTTATCCCCATACTCTTGCCTGTTTATAACTAACCTTCCCACTCTGCAGATCCAAGAGGTATCACATTTATCCTTTTCCTCATTTCCAGGACAGTATTTTGAGGGAATATTAGCCTCAAAGGTAATGAATGCGTCAGACTGTGAATCTTGTATTTTGATTTTTAAAAAGTGAAAGCTAGATAGAGTGGAAAACCATAAATCATTGTTTACTAAGGGTCAAGTTGGCAGAACTGAATTGTTGTACATATGGCTGGAAGCTGCTGGTGTGCCAGTCAGGAAGGAGGCATTGACTGCCCAACTCTTATTTGAATTAGGTATTACACATCCCTATTTTGTGTGACACATGTCATGGAAACGCACAAAAATGGATGAACACCCTGTAGCAACTGAGGGAAAGGGGGAAATGTACACACCTAGAAGCTTTATTTGTCTTACTGCATATGGAATTAATTGCCTAATGTATCTCTTCATTCTGAGAAGCAAGGAGCAATACTCGCATTTTGCAGGCTAGAAGTTTAGGCACAGCTGCATGAAGTCACCTCATCAGATTTCACTGGTTTGCTGTCTCAGTTGCACGGTAATTCTGTCCAGTTCTACTCAAGGCCCATGCTTGGGGTGGTTTTTTCACATAAGTGTAATTAATGATTTTTCAGTGATATTGCTCAGATCTGAGCTGATAGATACCTCAAGAACATTGTTGAAAATTGTCTTTCAGGAAAACAGTTGCATTTATAAATGGGGACTATTAATTTTTTTTAAAGGATGAGTTAATTCTTTCTAAAGGATGAGTTTGTCCACTTAACCTATTGCTAGCGTGCTTTGAATATTTCAGTGTCTGCTGTAGACATGTGAGTTAGTTAATGGGCAAGGTCAGTCAGCACTTATTACCATTAAAAACTCATTTAGATCTGCTGATCCCCTTGATGGTGCTTTGGTTCTCATGGCACACTGGGTTTTATGCTCCTTTTCAGTGTTTGGAACCAGGGGTGTTTCATTGCTGCTTTTGAACACGGGTAACAGCACTCAGAGGATGAGTTATGCGTCGTGGTGCACGTAGATCATTGCTGCTGCATCTGAACTGCTCTTGAACCTCACTTCATACTCCTCGTGCTCTTTTAACTCTTTCCAAGTCTCTGGAAGGGTAGAAGAGCTGTGAAATGGAAGAGTTTTGGTGTGGCTGCCACACAACTTTCTTGGCTTCTTGCTTAGCTTCTAAACTAACCTTCAGATGCCTTGCATAGCATTCCTGGTGGTCATACAACAGGAAGCCGAGGTTCGGGTATTGAAAGGAATCTGGTGTGCCTTGTGCTGTCAGCAGACATAGGGGTACAGGCTGTAGAAAGATATAGTCACAGTATTTCCTGTCTCTTTGGATTTGTGGGTATTTTCCCTGCTGTATTTGTTTGGAAAGCCATTTGCTAAGACTGACAGAGGGATGTAATGATGAGACATATTTGTAAACTCTTCTGGGTTAATCAAGTGTGTGAGTTACCATGAGGGCAATATGGACTGTCCCAGATTCATATGTATTCAGGTGATCTCTATGGCTGGGAAACGTTTGAAAAAGTGGTTTTAATTGTGCAAATACAGTTCTGTAGTGACCTCATTCATTCACAGTCTCTGTGAACCTGAAAAGTTATGCTTTCTATCTGAAACTTACCAGAAGTTTCCTTGTGTATCCCCAAGAGAAAGGCATACTTAATATAGGATATCTGTTTGCTGCTGAGCTGACCTTACTTGGCATTACAAATCAATAAATCACAGACAGACATTTCTGTATCACCTTTCTCAGGATATGAATTCTCCTACTTGTGTGAGCATTTCTATTTTAGAGCAGTGTAACCTACACAGGCCTGTAAATACCACAGTCAACACCACAGTACCTCTTCCTGAAGAGCTCCTAGTGGTACAGGCACTCATACCTGCTGTTTCTAGTTTGTTTGTTCACTTGTCTCTTCTGCATTCAAGTAGATGAGGTCTGCTTGGTTTTAGCACATCTATTAGAAATCTATTAGAAAAATATGGTTAGAATTTCACACTGTGTGAAGTATTTAAGCTTGTGTCTGATGCTGTGTATTAATTATAGCATAGTGATATAATTAGCTATAGGAATAGAGATGTGTATCTCTTTTTGTTACCCGACAGAATGTCATACATGATTATTAATTAAAACAATAATAAAAATCTTCATTCCATTTCCAGCAGAAAGGAAACTTCCTGGT
The DNA here is from genome assembly GCF_035770615.1 of Melospiza melodia melodia. Classification (NCBI taxonomy): domain Eukaryota; kingdom Metazoa; phylum Chordata; class Aves; order Passeriformes; family Passerellidae; genus Melospiza; species Melospiza melodia. The sequence continues at coordinate 25,987,066 of NC_086202.1, forward strand.
TTTGCCATTTTCATCTGCCATGTGAAAGATAAATAAAAAAGATCTAGATTCTAAACATAAATTAGTCTCTTAGAGGGAAACCCAGTTATGTGACTACCTTATGTACATTTTTAGGCGTTTATTTTTTAATGTATTTTTGTCTTCTTTTTTTTTTTTCCTCATTTCTCTGAATGTCCAAATCAGTGTTTGGATTCTGTGGAAGCACCTGCAAATTGTACAAAATCAAACTCAAATTATAGCTGTCATATCACATTCTCATTAGTCTGTGTCCCAAAACAATTTGATGAACTAATAGAAATGTAGGCAGCTGAAATTGATAAAGGTTTAATCTGGATGATTTTTGAATTGCTTTCCTGGCAAACAAGACTGAAATAAGCCAAGACTCATTTCTTCCATATGAATGAGTATGATACTCCCTGAAGGATGGTTTTGGTTTTGAGCAGTTGCATTCCTAATTTGTATGTCATTCTCCAGAAACAAAGGATGGGTCAAAATTGGCAATTGCCTTGCTTTGAACTGCCATGTTTCTAGCAAGCAGCTAGCCTTGCTCAGCTGACAGCTGCAGCTGCCTTGCCAGAATCTCAAGGGTTAATAACCAGATGAGTCACTTAAGATTCCTGGTCTAGGGAAAGGTGTGCTTGCCCATGGTGGGGTGTTGGAACAGGATGATCTTTAAGGTCCCTTCAAACCAAAATCATTCTCTGATTCCTGCATACATTCTAAAGTAGTATCTGCTGAGTGCTGGCTAAATAGGTATCTTAATCTGCTTAGGTGTGCTTCTGTTTTTAATTCCTAAGGAAGTGAATATCTGCTGTTCAGAAATATCTGACCTTAAGCTGGATTGATGTGGTTGATGTGTGACTGAGATGCACAGATGGGTATCTATCATAGAATTACGGCTTTCAAATGCAAGGACAAGATCTGCTTTCAGAATCAATTGATCACTGAGGTTTGTACTCCTTTGGGGTTTCTCTGGAAGGTTGTATCAGTATCACAAAATGCAGAATGCCTTTGGTGCAAATGACTCCTGATTCAGACTGCTGCAATACATGGGCAGAAAGTTTCATGGCTTATTCCACAAAACCAATGGATTCCTCTCAGTGAATTAAACAGAAGAATTGCTAGTTTGAATAGATTCTTTAAAAAGTAAATTTGAAAATCCTTATACTATTTGTTGTGTCCTAAAAGGATTTTTTTTTTTTTTGGACTCTGAACCTCCTTTAACTCCTCTAAATCTAACCTGCCCTTCATACTGGCAAAAGGCATCAATTCAAAAATCTTTGCTTTTATCAGTCCAGCTGTGGAAGATTGAATTAACAACACAAGCCTAACAGAGCTTCTTGAACTGCAAAACCTAAGCCAAATATCAGTTTTATCAATTTGCTTTGGAAAATGGAAATGCTAATTATTTATGGAGTTGTGCAGTATTTCATGACATGCAATTTCGTTTCTGACAGATCACGTAATTTTATTATGGGGGATGGGATTTGCAAATGCAGGGCACTGATCTAAGCCCCTTCACACCAAAAAGCTTGGATGGTTGATAAGAATTAACTTCCATTTTTTTCCTTTTTGATCCTTCTTCTCATAAGTTTTTATGAATTATAGATATATTCATGCATGTGCACAAGCGCAAGAGAGTGCATATTTTCTTCAGGCTTTTTCATTATGACTTTCATTAAAATGACCTCTATAATATAGTGTCTTGAAGGGAGTAAAACAGAACAAACTTTCTGTACATATATTGGAACAATGAAGTCTTTGATATCTTTACAGCTTCACAGTGGTGCCTCTTTTATCCAGACAAAAAGCTTCAAACACCATGGAAAAAATAACTTGTTCTGAAAGTTACTGGTTTTAATTCTTATACCTTTTTTTTCATCCAAGACATTCTGACCACCGTTACACCATGTTCCTAAGCACCACATGTACACACCTTTTAAATGGCTCCCAACTTTCCTGGGCAGCCTGTTTCAATGCTTGGTAACCCATTTGGTGAAGAGGTTTTTCCTAATATCCCACCTGTAGTGGGATATTATCCTTCCTGTAGTGCAGCCTGAGGCCATTTCCTCTCATGCCATCACTTGAGGCAGGTCACTGACTCATTTCCCCTTGGATTGTGGGGGCTTCATTCAGCTGCCCATCTTTGTCTCCCAGTTCAGGAAGCTGTACAACAACTGGCCTCACTGTGAAGGACTGAAGCAAAGAAGACATCAAGTACCTCAGCCTCACCCTCATTCTTTGCCACTGTGTTTTCCCATGAATCCAGCATAGGATGAAGATTCTCCTTAGTCCCCTTTTTCTTGCTAATACATTTATAGAGGCTTTTTGATTGTCTCTTATGGCAGTAGCTGAATTAAGTTTTAGTTGGACAAGAGATCTCCAGTGCTCTGCTGAACCTTATAGGAGCTATTCCACATAACTGTATTTTTCCTAGGTAAAATCAGAGGTGGCGTGTTTTAAATGACTGTCTCCTTTCTTCCATTTGTATTAAGTGTGACCTACCTTAACTTATGCAGTATCTTGTCCCAAGGTAAAACCAAACAAAATAAAAAGAGCAAGAATGTTATCTTTCTAAAGGTCATGTCTCTTATGATTAATGTGCTGTTTTGAACACAAATATCACTTAGCAATTATAATGTGAATGCAACTACCACATTTTTAAGAGACAACCAGCATGCTTGTGTATTTAGAGTTATGCTACCCAAAGCCATTTGGAGAATGAATGTTTCCCATAGGTACCCACACTTTATTCATAAATCAAACCCAAAAATTGTATAGGCTGTGAATTCTTTTGTATTTTCTCATTCCAAGCTGTGATTTTAACCTGACATTTCCCATCTGCCTTAGATGAGTGGCTTCTGTGCTAGCTTTTATTCCATTGTTGAAAACATGGTTAATAATGTGGAAGGTGAAGGGGGATGCTCATGGAATAAGGATGAAGGCAGAAGGAGCCTTGTATCTTTGGTGATAGTAATTTTCTTTTTTTAATTTTTTCCCCCCTTCTTGTACAGCCTGAAAAGTCTGCATGGACTGTCCTGAAATGCCAACTGGCTGTCAATGTCATCCATCAAGTGTCGAGCAAGGACTCACTGTGACAGACACCCTGCCTTGAAGGTAATTACCCTCAACCTCCCAACACTGAATTAAGCATTGGTTATAAAGCAAGATGCTTAAGGCCAGTGTGGAATCTCAGGTTTTGCTTCATATTTATTTTGCAGCTGCTTTATTTACACTTTGCCATATACTGATGACATAAATTAATCTGCTAGCTCTCTTTAGAGAGCCTGAGCTGGCTGTACTGATCCCAGAGTGGTGCAACTTGGCACAGCAGCAAAATGCATCCATGTCAATGCTCCTGATAGCAGCAGTTGAAGGAACACAGGCTTGGAACTCATGGCTCTGTCCCTGCCTCTGGGTGACCTTAGGGAAATTCTTTGTTGCCTCTCTGCTTCAGAGTCCTCTCCCCTACCTAGAGAAGAAATCCAGGGTACCCCCAGCTGGATAGTTGCAACAAAGATACAGCAGCACATCGCTTGGGGCCTGTGATTTAAAACTGGATTTTCTTACTCTGTACTAATTTCACTGACTATCACAAACCTCTGTTTTTTTCAGTCATACATTTAAAAATCAGAATAAGCAGACTGGGGCTAGAAGGATTAATATGTTTCCTTTGATACTAGAATTCTAGTCTTTTGGACTGTGCACTGCATTTCTTTTCTCCAAGACTGCATATAAAATGCTATTTGCTGACTTCTCATCTATATAATTAATGCCAGCTCTATTATCAGAAGTATTCTTATGAGGCTTAGCTGCTCTCCTACATACTCACTGTTTTACACTCATTAAAAATTATCTTCTAACTTCCCCTTCTAGAATAAATATATAGAAAAGTTAGAGAAATTATCCTATTGTCAATTTATAGAGAGAAATATAGGGAAAATAAGGTACATTTGATTTTGTTTTTCAAAATCAGTAGTTCTCTAAAGAGCTATAGATTTAGGTCCCAGTGATTGCTGAGATTGTCAGCCCAGCAGCTCTGGTGACTTGGACAGTTATTTTCCATACAGTAAGAAGAAACTCTCCAAATAGAAAGATTTGCTACTATGTAAATGTGAATCTTTGGGTTGGTTAGAAGAAATGAGAAAAAACTTTTCCTGATGCTCTTTCATAGTTTGTTTCATAGTTTGTTGAAGCTGCCTGTAGCCTTTCTGAACTCTGCCTGTGCCACTTTGCTGAAGGGTAGCTGCTTTGTTTGTTTGATAAGACTCCTGTAAGTGCCAAAGTAGAAGAAGCTTTCAGATGTGAGCATAATTCAATTTCTGTATGGAAAGTGCCTTGACTCTTTTAAACTCTGCTTCCTCAGACTGAAATTTCAGGTAGTGGTAGAAAATGCAGCCTCATATTCTCAGTCTTGTCTTCTTACCAGCTTTGCCTGATATTGTACTGGCCTGTGAGGAAAAATGGAAGGAACTGGATTTAGCCTAAAAATCTGAGAGATATAGAAAGCTTTAAATATTTTAAAAGTTTCTGCAAAGAGGAAGAGGAACAAACTGTTCTTCAAGTTGTGAGGAAAAATGTAATATGCTTAAACTGGAACAAAAGCAGATTTAGGAGGAGCTTTGTAGAAAGAATGCTCCAGTGGCAAAGATAATTAAGGACTAGAATAGATTGCACATAGAGGCTGGGGAATCTGGAGGTTTTTAGAGTGGTTACAGAACCATCTGTCAGAAATGCTTTAGTTGATTTGGGGCAGGTGGATGCACCAGCTGATCCATTTGAGTCTTTCTTACTCCTCCCTAGCATTTAGCAGTAAGAGCCTAAAGAAAGGGGAAAGACTACACCAAGCATCTACAACAGGGTGACTTTCCTATTCCAGTGTGGAAAATACAGCTGTAATAACAAATTTTGTCACATGCTATGCAGCTCTAGTCAAGCAGGTCAAGTATTCTCTGCCACCTTCCCCCCAGGCACTTGCTGATTGCTGGATCATTTGCTTTGAAGTAAGAAGGGATTTTTTAGAGTATTTGTTGGAGAGATGTGTGTGGGTTTGATTTACAATAAAGCATTGTCAGTTTGAAAAGGATTGCCATTATGCACATTTGTATTAAGTTGAGGAATGGGATAGAAATTCTCATCTCAGATCATATGGTTTCCTTTGCTTTATATTTTGTGGCCTTTGAGTAATAAAATTACCTGATGGCATAGAGGGTTAATCTAGTTTGCTCTCTCTATAATCAGCAAACTATTTTTAACTGGAGGTGAAAGGGTTAGTTAGTCTGTAATATCTGCATAAGGCACACAGTGTTAATTTAAGAAGTTAATTTATTTCATTTCACTAGAAAATATTCTGCCTCCAGGAATTATCCTTTCTGTGAAAAATGTTCTGACTGTTTTCTATTGTCTATTAACATGATGCTTTGAGGATATTTTCTATACGAATGCTCAGACTTAGAGCTGTGCCCACCTGCACTGATATAACTAGAAAAGCAAATTGCATTATCCTCTCAGCAAGCATTTTAGTTCTTTATTGTTTTAACCTGAGTTCTTGTAAATCAGCCAGAGCAATCAGTTTTAATGACTCCTCCAAGAGAAAAACAAATAACAATGGAAAAGCTCTGCTTTTTAAGTTTAATCCAGAAACAAAAAAAAAACAAAAAAAAAACAAAAAAAAACCAAAAAAACAACAGAAGAAGCACTGCATTTTCCCCTCATCAAAACCCCTGATAAATAACCAGTTCTCATTGCTTGCCCTGTGCTGGACATTGTGAGATTCCTGAGCATATGAACAGTAAAGCTGAGAAGTTGTTTTTCAGTGTTTGCTGTGAGCAGCACTAATTCAGCAATCTGCTCAAAGGACTGCACCAATAGTACGAAACAACATGGCCAGGGTCCAAAATAATCTGATTCTGGTCATTACATATTTAGTGATCCCCAAATAAGTTTGCATCAATTAAGGGCTCGGTTTGTTTTCACTGGAACCCAGTGCATGACTTCTCAGCTTAATTCAGCTGATCCATCCCTTCCGCCAGCCATCCATATAAAAATGTATTTCTCTGGGATGCTTTGGCTTTTTAAAGGAGAGAAAATTTGGAGAACCTTAAAGGACTGAGTATAAAACCAAGATGACTAACTGACTTTTCTGATTGCCAGGCATCTGCTCCTTCCAATTGTGGGGAATTCCCTCAACAGTAGTGTTGTGAGCCCTAAAAAGGAATGGCCAAGCCATTGAATTGTTTAAATCTGCTAGCATTCTCTCTTTTCTCAGCAGACAGAATGTCTTGATTCGTGAATTTTTAAGATTATAAATTATAACCATAGAATCATAAAATAGTTGCAATTGGAAGGAATAACTGGAGGTAATCATCCACGTCTTATAGATGTTCTAAAAGTAATGGGTTATAGTAACTGCATTCTAAATCTGGTAGCTTATTTAATTGTTAGATGACTGTAAGACAATATTTTGGAGATTTAAGGCCAGGAGCCCTGTTATAGGGAGAAGAGGGAAAAGCACATTAAAATGACAGGCTAAAAGCTGGAAATAAGAGGAGGAGAAGAGGAAGAGAATGAGAAAGGACATGATTTAAGGACATTATTCCACCTGAGAAGTAATAAGGTACAGGGAAAATGGACTTATTCTTTCCAACTATACCAGTTCCTGTAATAATATAATACCTACTGTGAGCAGTGCTTCCCTGTCCTGAGAGCAGTGGTGTTACAACACTGCTGCCTCAAAGACAGGGATTTTAACCTTGCACTCTAACAGTGAGTTCCTTGTTGAACAGCCTTACTCAGTAATAGCAGTGTGTGCTGTTGTTACACAGCAGCAGGAACAAGTTTGAGGCCTGTTTCCTTTCAGACTTCACTCTCCCTGCTCCCTAAGCCTTCTCTCCTGCCACAATGCTCCAAGCAAGTCTCCATCTCTGGAGAGGCAGAATTTCTGGAGGTGCTGTTAATGTTTGCATGTGTTAATTGTCAAGCTGCCATCTGCCTGATGACCAAAGCCTGCCTGCCTTGCTCTCAGTGGTGGCACTGGCTTGAATCTCTTGCCTGTTCAAGTATGGATCTTTACAAAACCTGGAGGAGCAGCAGTGGCTGGGCAGAGATGATAAGAATGTGAATGAAAGGGCTTTCTTTCCAGAGGACATCTTACTAAACATTTGTTAAGAAAAGAATTTCCTTCTAAACATTTAGTGTCTGCACTCAATCACAGTTGCTATATGAAATCTGTATTCTCTGCCAATAAAATGTTTTATATAATTCTGGAACAAATCCATTGGTGGTGGACCAAAGCAAATTCTAATGCTATAAATCATGGTCAGACAGGTTATGGGGGATAATAAATATTTATTTTCCTAAATGATTGTTTAATTAAGATACAAGGATGCCAAATCACATCTTTGTGGCAATATAAGAAAATTTTGAGTACTAATAATGAGCTGTTTGGTTAAGTTTCCTTCCCATCATACATGTCTTCATGAGCCTGCCATTAGCAAGGAATACAGTACCTGTACACAAAAAAATGATGGGTTCTTCTGTATCTGTACTGTGTTTGTAATGAATACATACGTATATATATGGAGTTTTATTGCTTTAATTAAAATCATCACAAATTAAATTATTTAGAAATCTAAAGAATCTCTGAGATAAAAGGAAATGTGGGAAAATATACAGAAAAATGTACTTATATTGAAGAGTTCTTTTCCATATTATGGTGCTCAATACATATTTTATTTATTCATATGTTTTGTTCTTCAGAAAGGAAATGTCTGTGAGATGAGAGACTGCTTGGAAAGGAAGGGAAACTCTTCTGCCCTTTGAGCTGTTGAAAATGCTGTTGGGAGAGCAGCTCCCAGAGCCCAGGGGTGCACAGGGAGGGGAGCCCAGCAAGGGGAGCATCGTGGCACAGTGCAGACTGCTGGAAGGAACAGGGACAGACAACCTGACAAAGTGCAGCGTGTCAGAGACATTCTCCTGGTGCATAGAGGGGACTGTGGAATCTGCTAAAACCCAGAAAGTGCCTGAGTCAGAATTAAACCAAGCCTAAGAGGATTTATTCACCAAAACCATGGTAAGTTCCTAATTTTCTAATTAAGAAATTTCTTATTTCTAATGCTTTTATGCTTGTTGTTTGGTTTTCATTTTTAAAGTTTGCCTTCAGTTTGTACTTAGAAAATAACTCATGTTTGCTCCTGAGAGCCTTTTGCATATTTCCAGTGGATTCAGGATGATTTTGTGATTAGATTTGGACTTTCTCTGTCTTGTTGTGTACTTTTCTGCAGAAGTATTTTGTCAGTTCTTCCAATAACTCTTTCACCCTCCATGGAGCAGCAAGCAGACTTGGCATCTGCTGTGTGCACAGCAGCAGCTCCTGCTGAACTGGTAAGTACAGTTCCAGTGAAATCATGCAAGGAGTGCTGCTGAATTAAGATATTAATTTTCTGTTTTCTCCACTGATTGGTAGTCAGATTTTGCTCTCCATATGTAATGCTTGGAATTACTATATTCTCTTTGTATGATTGCATTGTGGATCAGCTGCTTTTCACACCATTCAAGGTAGAGCCAGTATACGATTTCATACTGGTTTAAAAGCCTGGGTTTCCTATAAACAGTTGCATGAATTATCCAGTTTTTGATATCTTTATATTCTTAAATGGGCACCTGGGAAATTTTCTATGGCTTGAATGGCCAGTGCAACCTCAGAAAGTTCATGTAAAAGAAACAGTTATTTCAAATGAGCAATAAATTCTAACCTATCTCAATAAAAGCTACTGGCCAAATACCATCATTACAGCAAAGGTGAATAACTGATTGTTAGTCATCTCCAATTTCTATTCTGTTTTATCATTAGAAGATAGGAACCTGCTCTGTTCAACTGCTTTATTTCAGGAGTGCTTGATCAGCAAAATTGCATAGTAAAATGCAAGTACAAACTATTGAGGGGATTGAAAAGAGAGTTTGATTTTAAGAAATGCTTTTGTTTTTATTGTGCTGTAGCCCATTTAGATTCAATTTACACTCTGCTTCCTTCAGATTTTATGGAGCTTTTACTTTCTTGACTACAAACAGCATGTGTGTCAAAATCCACATCATAGAATTAGGCCTGTGGAGACACTTTGACGTGTTCCCCTGGATATGTGTAAAAAGAGGAGAGTCTCCACAGCATAACTTGACATTAGCTAGACAGCTTCCCACTATTAAAGCTGTCATGCCACTATCCATAAAGGGATCTAGGGTTTCCCTCAGACCTCTTGTCTTTTTGAAGACTTCCCTGATTGTTCCATTGAATGTTCTCTGTTTGAATGGCCTCAGGATAAAAGATGCTTCCAGATGACACTCTGAACTTCTATTATTCTACTATGAACTTCTATTATTCTACATGCAAAGATATTCAGAAAATCCTAGCTCTAGCCTATCCATAATGTCTTTTTATAGGCAAACTACTTATAATTGAGAAGATACTTGGTCTTCTGCAGTGAGATCAGCATTATGTGATTTCACTAGATTTCTTACCTGGCCTGTAAAATGTATATAATTTAACATAAAATATGGGATATAGCAGAACATACAGAAATGTTTAAATGGAGACAAAAGTTTGTCATCATCAAGCCCAACAAACAGAATTGGTTATTCAGTGTGGTGTGTCTTATTTGGACTGAATGTTGTTCGTGAACATGTAATTGGACTGCCAGTTTAGGTGTTGATGTTTTGCAAATCCACAGCTTCAAACTGAGAGGAAAGCACACCCAGAGTGGCCTCACTGGTGTGAATACACCCACAGACACAATGTGCTTACTGTCTCATATAGTCACTACTGGTTGGGATTTGAAAGGTTGATACATTTAAATGGGAACTCCTCCTTGTGAGAACTGTCTAACCTGGTCCTCAGGAGGACTAGCAAAGACTAGAAGGCTACTCAGCATGAGCTTGAAGTAGATTATGACAGATATTGGCATTCTGTCTAAAAGCATGTTTGAAGTGAAACATTTTAACTGCAGTAGACTGAAATCTGTCATTGTTACCTGAGCATGTGTAATAGTCCCTAGGCAGCCTTTAGAGCAAAAGGGTTTAGTTGCAGAAGACATGGTTTCCTGAAAGCCAGGTTTTTTTACTGGAAAAGACTGGACAGTCCAAACAGTAAAAGCCACTGGCTGGAAAGTACAACCCAGCCTCTCTTGAACTGCTAAATAGTTCACATTTAAGCAACAGTTCATGAAAGGAAAATTATTTACAGGTCTTCTTTTTCATTCAGTCTGTCTTGAATTAGTTATTCCACAGTCAGAGGTAGGGATGGATGGTAGTCACAACTCAGATGCCCTGGAAAAAGTACTTTTCTCTTTTGAGATAGACTTTTTTTAGGTATGGTGCTTACGTATGGTAAGTAAGCTTACTTATGATGTTTACTTATGGTGTTCCCTGTACTAGGGATTTGAAGGCTTGGATATGAGAACCATCAGACCCAGGGAATGTCTGAGAATCTGCACTGTCAAGCCCTGTAAGAAACATAGATATAGAGCTCTGTTAGGTGTGCATGACTGAACTTCTCATGGTGGCATCTGCATTATAAAACAGATAATGTATGTTGGCATCAGGATGGCATCCTTGACACCAAGAAGGGAGCATCTCAGAGCACACATGTGGATTTTTGTCACTGCCTGAGCAGATGGGAGTTTTGGTTGCATGTAATATGGATGGATTTGTTAGCCTGGGTCAATATATAATTGGTAGTATTTCAAGCAAGATCACTTGCTTAATAGACCAGATCTCTTCTACAGACTGTGTAACCAGAGAAGAATTATGGCTTTCCATTAGTAGGGAAAAATGTAAATATTTTGCACGTAGGTGTCAGATTTTTTAGGAGAAAAGGAATCAGAAAACTTGAGATAAGAATTTTTTCACTTTCTGTTAATATGACAAAGCCATGATCTATTGCTATTTATTTTTATCTTGCTATTTATAAAGCTAATATTTTTTTCATATTTTTATGCCTCCCTACAAATCACCTGCAGCAGTTATTAATTGTGAAGCAACTCAGAATGTTAATAACTAGAGTAGAGAGCAAGAGAGAGGTAAATTCACAGGTTCTATTGCCATCTCAAAACAGTGAATGCTTTAAATATGTCTTGGGTTTACATTTATTCAGATATGATAGATTATGGGAAAATACAAGACCAAAGAGGTACCTTAGGAATATGCTACTCTGGAGGAGATGTGCTACATCAGATGTGTCAGACTGCTCCTATGACTTCATGTGATTTTTGTTTGCATTGCTGGATTTTAATTTTACTATTGTAAAAGAGGAAGGTGCAGCTAATCAGAGGCGTTCAAAGCCTATTTTACCTCAACAAAGAATAAGTTTCTAACCCTGTGCCCTACAGAAAGAAATAACTGTCTTCCCTCAACACCAGCTTTCTGTAGCTTTCTCTTTTTTCAATTTCTTTTTTCAATTCTATCAAATAGAGGGACTAATGTATGGAAGCCAGTGCTTATTCCAGTCATGTGGTAGGTAGGACCTGTCTTTGAGTGAGCGAATAGACAGGGAAAACTGCCAGCTGTGGAGGAGGCAGGAAAAGGGAGTTTGTTGGGCTGTGTCAGGAGCTGGGTGTCTCTGTCCCTAAGATCAAAGAGCACATACCAAGAACTCATTGCAGTCTGATGATTTTAACAATTATCCACTCTTCTTCCTGGGGTATTTCTGTGGTAATGTGGCCCCGCTATTTGAGAGCAGAGTTCCTCTAAATCTAAAGTACATTTGCATTTTTCAAGATTCCCCTCCTCTAAGTTTCTCCCCCCTCAGCCAGGAATTCAATGCAGCTGTGACTTCCCAGCCTGGCAGCAGCCCTTTGCTGTCCTGTCAAGCACCACGTGTCTGTCTTGTCCTTTTGACACTATCAAGAAATCCTTTCAAGAGCTCAGCCCTGTGTGTGTGTGACCATGTTCCAAACTAGGTCCTGATCTCTTGTCACCCTCCCTCTGGTATCTGTTCCACCTTTGTTAAAAGATGACATCTGCTCAGCCCAGCTTGGGGCTCTGGTGCCACATTCCTGGCCCTCACCACCTCCCAGAATTCCAGCATTTGCTACCAGCACAGAAAAAAGCAGTGAGGAGAAGTGAGCATGGCCCATGGAAGCATCCTGGGTCTGGTGCTGCTGGTCTTCAATGTACCATGGGCAGCGAGGGCCCTGCTGAGCCCAGAGCTTCTCCTGGATCTATTCATCCCTCATGTTCCATCCTTCCTGTTTCTTTTCTGGTGAGAAAAAAAAGAAAATGCAGAGACAAAAAGGAGGTCACAAATCAGGAATGCAACTGAATGAAGATGAGATTAAAGTAAAGAGGAAAAAAAGAAGAAGCTACAGTTCTTAATATTTCCTTCATGCTATAGGGCAAGGCATGGATCAGTCCTTGTGTTATCCTAACTAATTTGTCTTCCTTTAAAATACAGCCCTTTTATAGAGATAAGCTTGCTTAATCAGTGTTCTTTAGATGAAAACATAGCTAGCTAAAGTTCTAATTCAGTGAGCATTTTCTTGACAGTGCCATTGTTTGAAAAAATCTGGTTTAGTCCGTGGTACAGAAAAGGTGGAGTGCCCTGTGGAGATTTTTCCTATTAGTATGCCAGGCAGTTGCTTATGCTTCTCCATTCAGTAATCCCTGAGCTGAATCCGAAGATTTACCATAGACAAATAGAAATATTCACAATACATGTAAATCAACTTTTGGTAGTGAATAGGATTTGTTTGCTAGCTGTTGATCACTCTCTCTCTTTACTGTTCTTTATGCTATTGCTTTCCAAATGGGTGCCATATAAAGGTAGAAAATATGTATTTTGAATGGATTCTTCTCAATATGCCACCACTTAAAGGCTGGATATTGTCAGAGGCAGATGCTTAATCAGAGCTTAATCAACAAACTAGAAGAATCAAAATTAGTTGATGATCAAAACAAAATATAAATGCATTCTCTAATTGATTAGAGTGGCTTGGGAGGTTCTGTAAATTAAAAGAATTTGCTCAGCTGGAATGAAAATCAACCTTTCCTCCTATTTTCCATCTAGAAATAATGTTTAACAGCAGTTCAACAATCTCTGCTCCTGAGGAAAAGTAGGAAGAAGATAAAAGGAATAAAAACAGCTTATAGAAGATACCTGATAATATAAAGAGTGCTACTTTGAATGTGTGAATTTAATCAGGACTGGGATGTAGGCAGGAAGATGGCGAAATTCTTGCAGTGAAACATTTTTTTGCCATGTATTTTCTAATTTTCTTACCTGCCACAGAAAAAATAATCTGTTAACAGTTTATGTGTATTTTTTAAAGGAGGCACAGTAGCAGAGAGGTGGGGAGAACAGCTCTGTGTGTCCAGAGGTGTTCTCCTTTTCCCTACATCTACATTTCACTGTGTCCCATGGTAGCACTTGTCAGAGGGTCACTTAGTCCTGTGAGAAAGGATGGCCTATGTGCATGGCAGGTGTGTGTCACAGGGAGGGACATTGGCCGTCCTGGTGGATAAAATATCTCTGGCAGGTGTGCAGTGTCTCAGGTGCAACTTTTCCAAAACAAAATATTTTGATTCTGAGCCAGATTTCGACTTAAATATTTTATATGTCTAAATTTTGTCCAGAAAAATAACTTTTTTGATAGACTAGGTTGTAGACCTAGAAGGGCTCAAATTATGAAGTGTACAGATGATAAGTATTCCAGACTGGTGATGCAGAGGGAATGTAACACACTGCATTAACAGATCAACACATCTGAAGTCTTTCTGCATTTCTATTCCAGTTATGTTCATCTGTTTGTCAGTGCCTATGGGAAGAGAGGTGTTGACAGATCGAATCTGCACCGAGTGAATTGGCTTTGGCCTTAACATCAGTTAAATAATCCTTTAATTATTTTTAAACTATTTTAAGCAACTTTTCCTATTTCCCAGTTACTGCTGCTACCATAGGAAGCATGAGAAGCCCTCCAGAATGTGGATGCCTCAAATCAATCCCAGCTCAGGCAATTGAAAGGCCATTTTAAATGATGAGGTTAAAACAACACTGGTTCATGCTGTCCACGAAAAACTGCACCTGTGTTATTGAAGTGCAGTAAAGATTCAACCATCAGATTCTGTACTCAGATAAAATTCACAGGGAAAGGCCTCATGGAATATTTTGTCATTAGAGAACTAAAGAATAATATTTTCTCTGGAAAAAATAATTGTAGGCATATTTACAGATAACTTATTTCCATAGTTAGTGGGATGGAGGTTATTGTTGGAGGCCTTTCCCCTTCCAATTGTATTTGACATAAAATAATTTATTTTCTTTTAAGAACACATCCAGTAAAATGAACATGAAAAAGCTGTCAGGCATGCAATTGTAATGGTATAGGATGAAAAGCTGGGAAGTGAACAAGATGGCATATTGAGAGAGACATCTAATTTCTGAGTCCTGAAGTTTAACTTGGCTGCACATTGCACTCTTAACAATAATAGAAGAAAGGGAGGAAGAAAAGAAATCAAATAGAATTTGCCAAACAAAAGTTTGTGCATCTGAGAAATGGGAAGCAAAGACTTACAGCATACATCCAGGGAAACTGGCTTTTCTCCTCTGAAGGTAGGGCAGCTTCTCAAATTCTAGACTAATTCTCTGCTTCCCATATCTCAGGGGTGCATTATGACACACACACCTGCAATTCAGCAGCCCAGTAAAAGGAGTGATTTTCAGAACTGTGTAATTTTTCAAGGTACAAGCAATGAATGCACTCCAGCATCAGTTGCTGGGTGTGCTGCCCAGCATGGCACATTGCAGAGTAAATCAGCTAGTCTGCTACTTGAAAAAACTTGCCAGGAACATTGTTGGATAGAAAGATAAAAAGTAGGAGAAATTGCTTCCAAAAACATGCCATGGAAAAAATAGGAATGATCTATTAAATGAGGAAAAAAAATAATCTATTGATGTCACATCAGAATATCCAGCAACTTTGGAATATTATTACTCTTGTCGGTTCAGCTGTCTCCAATTAAGTATTTACCATATGTGATAATATAAAGATTCTCAAAAAGTCACTAGGCATAATTATTTTTTGGGAGAAAAACATAGTGCTAAGTATATTTTAGATTTTCTCCTTTCTCCTTTCATTCCACGCTCTTGGCTCTAAACTGTTGTCTTCCAAATGCCTAAATGTGGATTTCCTTGCCACATGGAAGTTTAATAAATTAGCTGCCTCTGCCTAGCAACTGTAGCAACATTTCAGGGACAGTTAATGATTTACAACAACTCCAAGAAATGGAAAGCAAACCTCACATGCCAGAGTGGCTCTTACACTATCCTTGAGAGAACTCATTTGCAGGGTAAGCTGTGCCACTGAGAATCTTTTCTAGAACTCAGATCACTCTTTCTGTTGACAGCTCAATGTTCTAGTGTGAAAAAAGGGCAACACTTGACACCCCATCAGCCCTTTATTGCAGTTGCAACTCTGAGGTCTGCTGCTACAACATTTGCAGATCGGTCACACAAAGAAAGTGGGTTTTTAAAAATAAATTTATATCCAAGTGTCATAGCCACCTTAACTCAGCCAAGTATATTTAGTTTTATTAATTTTAAATGCCTTAGTAATCATCATGGGTTTATGGTTTTCTGAGTATAAAGTGGAGCAGACCTATTCTCC
Source organism: Melospiza melodia melodia (assembly GCF_035770615.1). Lineage (NCBI taxonomy): Eukaryota > Metazoa > Chordata > Aves > Passeriformes > Passerellidae > Melospiza > Melospiza melodia. The sequence goes on from NC_086202.1 coordinate 26,002,716, forward strand.
TAGACTTTGTCTCCTCAGTTGCCAAAAGAGCAATGTGGAGGTGTGCATGTATAAGCAAATGGGACAGGGCAGCGACAGGATGGGGGCTCTACTGCACTTGGAGGCTGCACGTTTGATGCTTCTTTCCCCTCTTTACTTTGCAGCTGCCAGTGGAATGCTTTCTGACACTTAGTGGTTGTCTTCTAGGGCAAGCCTGTGTGTGAGTCCCAGCCTCAGAGAAAGAAACAGTTCACAAAAAGAAACAGTTCACTCAAAGGCTATCAGAGGGGATCACATAACTGAGAGAGCAGATGAATTAAGATAATTTGAAATTAAGAAGCTCTTAAATAGATCTCATCAACATATCTCTCTTGAGCAGAGGTTGGAATGCTGAACTATAGGAGTCAGAAACATTTCCATTTTAATGGCATTAAATAGGACATGAGGCAATACCCTTGAATTTTTCTGCTACAGTCTTTGTCTTCTGAATGGGAGGGTTCATATCTTCTGACAACACTGACTGTACCATAGAACATCAGTCAGGGACTAGAACACACCTGGGATAGAAGCTGAGCAAATGCAGAAAACAAGAACAAGGAACCGTAAGACCAAAATAATTACGTGGCTTCAAACAGCAAGTTCTCAAAGTTAACACAGAGCAGCTGTATAACAACAGCCAAAAGCTAATCAGGAGGATGGCAAAGTGCTACAGTATAATTTTGTCAAGAGCTTTGGAAAGGTAAGCCATGGAATTCTCAATAGGCAGCAGAAATCAAGAATTGTCGTAAGTCAGATAAGGCTGAGTGCAGCAGGACCTTACATAGGCATATCCCACACACTTTGGCTATGGCTCTTTTCATTACCATTGCTTTTTTAGTAACACTAAATTCAGCCACAGATGTTTTAAAACTGTGATTAGAAATTCTGTGCTAGGCAGAGAAAAAGGGAAAAAAAGGAGCTGTATCAGCCTTGTTTTTCTCTTTTAATTTTCATCCAACATTCATAGGGGAGCCTCTTGAAAAAGAATCAGATTTCAGTGAAAATGCACTGTAGAAAGGCCTTTGATGAATCCTGGAGCTACCCTGTTGCTTTACACAGCTAAAAAATACATGTTATTAAAGGAAAATAATAATGATTGTATTCTGATGGCATCTTCTTTCAAAAAGGTGTCATATGTCTGTGTCCTATCTAAGAAAATAGCTGCCCTCCCAAGCCTGCCAGTAGGTAAATAACTTGTCTGGGTTGAGCAGCAAATCTCTGAGACAGTGGAATTTTCTTGTGGTGCTGTGCTTCAGAAACACTGAGAATTAAGGGCAAGGCTTTCATCACATTCCATTTGGTGGTGCTTGGAAAAGAGTCAGTGTCTGTGTGTTTATGAGTCATTAGGTGAAGCCAGTTGCAGACTTACAGAGGCTGCAGTTTGGTATTTCTGCCACAGTTTTTCTCATGGTATGAGTTAAAGTAAATCCAGTGATGTTACTAGAGCTGACAAACTGGAGGCCTCAAACTGGAGCACAAAGTGGCAAAATTGTTTAGAAAATAAAGGATCTAGTGGTTTAAAACTGCAAACAATATCTAATTTTAAGTTTTATCGCTATGATTTAATTTGGTTCAAGCACAACAAAGATTTTCATTATTAATTTCTGTTGTCAAAGAACTAGTCAAGAACTTTCATTAGTAATTTCTGTAGCCAAAGAACTACCAGATCCCACATCCTGGGACACTTCAAGAGAGAAGGAATCAGCTAAAATGTAGCAGAGTGTGGGATGGGCCTTCCTCTCTGTGAGTAGTAATCTTGTGATGCTCTGAAATGCTTGTTTCAAATCCTCTAACCCACAAAATGTGGTTGCTATTGTTATATTTCTTACCTTGCCATCCCTAATGCCACTGCAATCTATTGTTAAGAGTTTCAAAAGAAAAAAAAGCATAAGCCTCAGATTTTGAAACAGTTCTGTCTGTATTTGGCAGTAGCCAATTTTATTTCCTCACAGTTATCTTGAATCTAGATAATGTGTTTAAATAAATAAATAGAGTCCACCTTTCCAAAAGGCTTAGAGTATGAGCAGAGGCAAATATTAAAGTGCAATAATAAAGGAGTAGGAGTAGACAAATTTGGGAAGCTTAAAAGATTAATAAAAGCAGAGCATTTTTTTGTAGCTGGAATTTTTTTTAGCATAGTGACCTTTGTTGTATCACCATGGCATGCTGCAGATGCTACAGAACTGGGAAATCTCAAGGCTTCTGCTTTGCATTGCCTCTTGTGATATGTCAAAGCTTCTGGAAATCATAATTTGAGTAGTTATTGCATAAAATTTTTCCTTATCTTGGGTAAAATTCATCCTTGTGCAAAAGGCATTTGCATCACTTCTGGATTGCCAAATTTTCAGTGCTGTAGAGATCCATGGCACTGAAGAACAGACTAGAAAGAGATGGCTGAGTACTCTGGGGTTTGTCTAGTGCATATAACCATAAAACCTTGAGCAATTATACTATTAAGCATGATGTTTTCACATTCTTCATAAATTTTGTTGCAACTTACGAAATAGTTAGTGTTCACTTAAAGATTTATCTCCTGTAATCCAGCTACTAGTTTGGAATTTCAGCTTGCTTCTTATTTTCTGCTGTTTTTGCAAGGTTCTAATGACATGCTGGCAATGAAAGTGTTAAAAAATATTTACAAAGTAGAATAAAATAGGAGAAAATGAGTCAAATATCCAGATCATTAGCTTTTGTGAAAATGAGAAAACTCATTGCATTGTATATTTTTGTGGGCTTTTAATAATATATTTCCATAGATGTTTGAGGACTATACATGAATGCTACAACATTTCTTCCTCCTTACATCTGCATGGCCAGGTGCACATCTGAAGTGCAGTGAAACTTTTCACTTGTGTGTGAATTGCATTGTGTACTGTGATGGGAAGAAGCACTGGAGTGTGGTGACTACTATCCTTTAAGCATTTGAAACTTTGATTCCAATCTTGGCTTGAATTTCAAATGAAAATAAGTAAATATTTCATCTTTAAGCCTTAAGTTTTTCCCTGATTCCCGTGATGTAAGTATCCATCCCAATAGTTGATGTAATTGTGTGGCACTTTCTGTATTGAGGACTTCAGAGCCCCTAGCAGGGTTATTGATGGATAAGGAAGAAATGTATGTCTCATATTCAGTGCATGAAACCTTCCACAACAGCAGATTTGTTCAGTCTGGGAACAGGGCACATTTTCAGAGCAGTTAGAAAAAATGAGACCATTGAGTCCCTGCAATGAGCTGCTGGAATCATTGTCACAGTTCCAGGTTCAGCTTGGCACCCACCGTGGCTGCACCTGCTGATGCCATTATGTTGACAGGTACAAATCACCAGTCATGAAGGAGAAAACCATGAAACAGGCGACAACTGGTGCTGACTGCATAAAGTAATTACCAATCCCAGAGCCTGAGGCAGCAGTACCTAAAAGGAAGCAGGTGGATCACCAGGGACTGTGTGTTTTCTCCCCACCCCTCCAGTACAGCAGCCGCCAAACATGCAGAGACATTTTGCAAAGTGCTTGCTAGAGAGACTCCCAAGGATGTGACAAACCCATCTCTCTCTCTTTTTCTCCTTTTACACACATCTTTCAAATGCCTCCACGCCTTACAGAGATTTTCCACTTGTATTTTGAAATTGAATGTATTTTGCATCTTTTATGAATGTGCTGAGTGTAAGCAGAGAAGGATGGAGTTTTTTTGTGGTGTTGAGCAGTGTAAGCTTTAGTTTTGCCATGTGTCTAATTAGGTGGCTTTTCTAGTGTGTGCTCTGTATGGGCTAATTAGAGGAGTCTGGCCTACAGCCAGGCTATTTCTTCCTTAAAGATTTGGTTGCTCTACAGCATTATTGGAACAGATTTGTCTTTCTGGTTCAGACTGGGAATGAATAAATACCACAGGTGGCAGAATACGAGCACAGAACGTTACCTGCCTTGTTGATAGAGACAGACTGTAAGTCCTAAATGGGTGATATTGGCACTTGTGAGAAGTCAGTCCTGTTCCTCACTGATTATCAGAGACATTTCAGCAAAATGTCCAGCAAAGCTGCAATCACAGTAATTGCATAACAATTGCAATCACAGGTCTGTTTGGCCTTTCTGGAAGAAGAGCAGCTATTTGTTATACACTGGGAAGGTTTTCAAATGCCCTGGCAGTGTCAGGTTTGTTAGTGAACTGTGTGCCTTGCTGAAAAACTGCCTGGGGATCAGGAGTAAGGCACAGACAGAAAGGAGTGGCATCTATTTTAGCTGAGCTTGGCACAACACAGAGGGGTACCCAAACAATTCCCAGCATCTCAGAGGCAAAGAGAAAGTAAACAAGCTTACAAAACTGAAGTCTTTAGAGCTGTTTTCTCTCCTCTTGCTTTTCCTGATTTCTGCTTTTGCTCCCCGTATGTATATCATATTTATTACCTCCTTTCTACTCACTTCACTGTAATGCTTAATAAGAAATGTTATATTTTATTGTCATAGATAGTAACTATTGTCACATGCACGTATCAGAGCACTGTAAAATAATGGCTGAACTTGAGAAAACTCAGGAAAAAATTATTGTTCCTTGAAAAGTGGGATTTTCACCAACTATGCAAAATGTAAAGTGACCAGAGCAGGAGCATAATGTCTTGTCACTATTCCTCTATTAACAGGCATATTCTGTCCTTCTTTCTTACCCTTGATCATGGTATAGCACTTTTTCTCAGTATTTCTTGAATGGGTGATAGATTTCTTTATGCTACATGTAGCCCCAGATGCTGACTGTATGAACTCTAATCCTCAGACTAGAGAAGGGAATTGGTTTGCTGGAATATTTAGACATAAAATGGCAAAATCTTTAGTTCAAACTCTGCAGCTAAATGGAGCTCATCAATTGCAGAGAGCTGTGAGACCTGACCCTGCATCAAGTCAATAGATTGTGACCTAGAGGTGGTGAGGCCAGGCAGACATTAGGTGAGGAAGGACATGTGGTGATATTACCAGCCTGCAGTAACCAAGTGCATGTGAGCTCTGCAGTCACATGATAATTGGAAGAGAACTACAGAGGAAGAAAGCAATTTGGGCAGATGAGTTTCTCAGCCAGCCCCTGGACATGTATTTCAGCTACCCTCTTCCACGTGTGGGAACTGGAAGTGCTGCTGCTGCCCAGCTGGCAGGGGCCATCCCTCCCTTGCCTGCTGGCACTCTGGTCAGGTGTCCTGGCTGTTTGCTCCCTTCTCTCCATTTCTGCCTGTCTTGTTTTGACTCTGCTTCTCATGTTTTGTGCTTGTTCTCATTTGCACTCTCAGCTGGTTTTTGGCCCTATTTATTTTTTCACCATTAACCATGCTCCTCTTGTGGTGTTTAATGTAAATCAAAGGTCTGTGCCAAATATGGGTTTGGCACTTCCCTGAGGCTGGGAGCAGAGCGGCCATCTGGGCTGCAAACCCTGCCCCAAGGCTGCAGGGCTGTGTGTGCTTTTGGGGAGAGGTGCTGTTAGAAGGCATCAGCTGCTGCTTTTAATTGCAGTCAGGGGTGCACATTGTGGAGGTCCAGAGTAAAGTTGAATTCTTTGCTATTTTCACTCTGCATTTTTACCTCACTGAATGATATTAATTTCTTGTAAACCTGAGCTGCCTTGAGAAAACCTGTCCCAAACCGTGAGGGTCTTCTCAACCTCAAATCATGTATTTCAGTCAGGTGGCCTAAGGAGGAGTTGGGTCATTGTCCTCTTTTCACCTGGCTGTGAGTTGAGAAGGAACACCTGTGCTTGTGGCAGTGGGGAAAGGCAGCTGGGCTCAGTGGGCTTCCAGCCCTTCCCTCTGCACCCACCTGCTGGCTTCTAAAGGGACAGAGCTGCAGGAATGTGCCCTTCTCTGGGGACACAGCAGGGACATGGGGCCATGTAAAGGACACAAGGTGACCAGGGGTGCATAAGGTGAGGAATGAGACAGCCATGTAATTGTCACATAGGAACTTGTGATATAGAGGGAATTCTCTTCCTCAGATTGTGGCAAAATGTGGGGGATAGTAGAGGACCAAGAGGGAAAGTCTATGCATTTTCAATAAAGCAGGTCCTCAGTGTTAATTTAAGCTCATGACTTTTCATAGACTTCTGGTGTCTTCAGTCTTGCCCAGAAAGCTGCATGTTTTCCCAGGTGGGAGTGCCTCTTCCAGGTTTCCCACACAGCACAGGAAAGAGGAGACAGGAAAGATGCAGAAAATAACAAGGGAAAGTTCCTGTAAGAGTCAGAAGACCAGTCCCAAATAAAGTCAGAGAGTCACTGTAAGGCACTAAATGTGATAATTCTTGCTTCAGAGCCAAAGGGAAGCATCATTCAACATCATCCTCCTAACTTCTAGAAAAGAGAGTAGGAAAATACAGTGGTAGGTGAGAAAGCTGAGTCTGTGGTGTCAGAGTGCAAGAGGCTGCAGTTAGAGCAAGAGGCAAGATGGAAACAGCCAACAGGGACAGGAAGAGATTGTGCCAGCAGTAGGAGATGAAACCTAACCTTGAGCAAGATGTAGGAACACCAGCAGCTTCAGCAAGAGCTGGAGCCCTACTCCTCAAGAAAAAAATAAAATGCATGCAGGTTGTCCTTGTGTTATCATGGGGGAATCTTGACACAGAGATATCTTTATGCTATTTACTACTCCAGGTCATGGGTCTGACACTCTTGGATAGAACTGTTAACTGATGGTGGTTTCTCAAGTCACTTTCTGGTTCCAGAAGGACTCAGAAGGTGATCTGTTGTATGTAGGGAAAAACACACGGTCCTCAGCCTCACTATTTAGCGTTTTGGGAGGGACACAATGCTGTATGGTCCTAGTCCCAGGGAACTTCAGGAACAGCTTCTACAGCTCATTATATTTTTCACATTATCACAAATTAAGGTATTTTTCAATGGCTGTTGCTTGGCTCTTGGCTCAGCTTGTTTTATGAAGGAAACAGAATGAATTTAAATCTCTGAATAGGTGAAATAAGTTGTATTTTATTTCTTGATGTTGATAATAATAATAATGTCTGCAATGAGTTTGGGGGTTCAAACCTTCATCTTCAACCCTAAGGAATGAAAAGCCCTTAAACCTCCAGGAAGAGAGTGAAAGCAAGGATGTGTGGAATTAAAAAAACAAGCCTCAGAGGATAAACTGAATTATGATTCATGCTGCAACACGGATTGGAGCTTGTCTCACACAAGGAATCATCAGGAAGCAACAAGCAGTTCAGGATGAACCCAGAACATGCCTGCAATTTTAATGGCAGGAGCCAATCCTCAACAGGCACGTTTGCTTGTTGTGGTGAGTCTGACGAGCTCATTTTGGATGCTGCCACCCAAAGAGCATCATTCTCTTCCTCTGTGACTCAGGCACAGGCACGTAGGACGGTGATCTTGCACGAGGCTCCATGTTGCAGGCAATGTGTATCCTGTTTGGAGTAACATTAACAGAGCATTTTGGCACATGCAGGCGCACTAACAGATTGCAGAACCACACCAAGCTCCAAGGAAAAGAAGCTGTTCCCTCAGATGGCTCTCCATCCGTTGATGTAAGCCAGCCAGCTCTTCCCCCTTGCATTTAGTCCCAAGATTTGTCTGGGTTTTTTTATCTACCTCCTACTCACAGGCAAGGTGATGGAATGCTGCTGGGCATGGGAATTGTTCCAGAATCGAATCCAGCTGCACTTTAATTTTAAGGGCTTCATTATCAATTCACGGTTGTATAGCTTAGCCAGAGGAAGAGCAAGGCAAGCAAAGCTCTTCTCTGCTTCTGGTTCCAGGTAGTTAACTTGTGCATATTACTCCTGTACCCCCATTTTCTGAGACTAAGAGCAAATAATGGTCCAACACATGGAAACACTAATGTGCCTCTGTTCCTGTGACCAGCCCTGCAAAGCCCTGTCACCCTTGTTGTGATCATGCTGGTTACAAGTTCCAAATGGCATAACCTGATTTGCTGCAGGAGGTGTGTGTCCCAGAACTCTGTTCTTGCACTCATCAGATTTGCTCTGATGTTCTTGCTCTGATGCAAATCCATGGCAGATTGACTGACATTAATGATCTAGGAGAGAAGGTTCTCCACATCCCTTTGCATTAATGGAGAAGGTCCTGCTCTTTGTATAAAAATTGCATTTCAGTGGTTTTGGAAATTCTGTAGTTTAATGAGGTGAATGTTCTTTTTAGGAATGACAGGTTTGCTACTGTTGCTGTTGATTTTTATGATGTTTAATGTCCTTGAGGTTTCATAGGTTAGAATAAACAAGGCAAAGTAGAAAGCCAAAAGGCAAATAATGTTTAACATCTGTCAGGTGTTCTGTTGACACACTGAAGAGAGAATGTGGAGTTATAGGTACTTTTGAAAAAAAATTGGAGGTTTACAAATTGAAATAGCCCAAGTGAAAATCTTGAGATGAAAACTAGCTTCGATGCCTCAGCTTTAATGGAGAGGGGGAGCAGGTGTGATTCCCTCTTTCCTGCCTGAAAAACTCTAAGGACACTTAAGCTTTCTAGTGATTATAGATTTTTAATTAATAGAAATTTAGTGATTATAGGTTTTTAATTAATAGAAATTTAGTGATTTCTGTGCCTTTAGGACTTGTTACAAAATATAGAGCCCAAATCTATAATCTTCTGATGACAGAAGGCCAGGGGAGCCTCCATGCCATAGTAAATGTAGGAGGGAAAGAGTGTGAAGTGTATGGCTGGGGCATTGCCTCTGCCATGGCAGATGTGGGAGGTTCCCCCTTGGGACAGGGGAAAGCCCAGTGCTCAGTGATTCATGTATTTTTTCCTTTGGTCTTTCCCACTACAAACACTGGGTTGTACCAGGACAATGTGTGCCACAACAGAGCAAGAAAGAGCCTAAAGCCTTCTTCATCCTCCCAGAAAGTGTCTGACTGCAAGGTGGCAGCCAAAACTTCTGTAACACTCCATGGAGACATTAGCATTAAGGATGGCCTGATTTTAGTAATATTTACCTTTTTCTTATGAGCAACTTTTTGTTATATTGGCTAGAATCACATCCCCAAAGTAGAGAAGACTAGGAGCTGTGCTAGTAAAGGGTGACAGAAACTGCAGCTGAAATTTCCAGGCAGAAATTTCCCAGTAGCTGGGAGAACTTGGTTTTACCCAGTGATTTTTTTTTGCTCTCTCTTTGTATTACAACTCATTTGTTTCTTACTGATTAAAAGAAAAAAAATTTGGAACCAGCAGAAATGATTTACAGTTTAGTTCTTTAGAATAGGAAAATCAATCAAAATATTTTAAAAATAGAAGATAATAACAGGAGCCGCTTATCAAGATTTAGGACTAACTGCAGGCTTGAGTGAGGGCTCTAAAATTAGCTTTTATTTTATTTTTCATGTAAGCATGTGCAAAGCATTACTCAGTAATTATCAAACTGAAATGTCACTGAAAAATGGCTTAACTGGATCTTTGTATTAGATTAAAACAGAATGTCTTTTCCTGCTGTAAATCTCTTCAGCAAGTGCTCTCTATCTCAGAACATGTAGCTCCTTGTTTGAGAATGTGTTTCCACTTAAGATATTTTGCAAGGCATAAGCCTGTATATATACTCTAACTTCAGTAGGAATACTCTAATTTACACCAGATGATGAGTTGGTTCCACATTTTTTCTTTGCTAGTCCATTTATGTTTCACTCTCCATGGATTTGAAGTCTGCTGAAAACTGTTGTCCTCAATTAGCAGACTCAGTGCTGTCCTGAGCTGCCCCTTCCTTGTGTCTCCCTTGAATCTTCGTTGCTTGGGAGCAAGGGTGGAGCCAACTGAGACATGGAACTTAAAATGTGCTTGCCTGCCCTAAGTTTTTGTGCCACTTCTTTCTGTAGCTCTCAATCATTCCAAGGTTAGAAAACCATCCAAAAAATCCCTATGTGCAGTATGGTTTGCCCTCTGTTCCCATCCCTGCAAATGGAGGTTATGTAATGATATAAAGCACAAAGAAGCTGTGATTGTAAGCAAACATGCAGTTTTAGTTTTGATTGTAAAACATTCTGCATGGCTCCCAAATTGCAATAAAAATTGAAGTCTTTATGCATCCAGATAAATAAAACCAGGTGATTTCTAAGGTAAGTCAGTTTTGCATAACACCTTATAGGCACCAAAGGGGACTCTGGAGATTGGGTCCCCGTTCCAGTTACTCATAATGCTGGGCTGTAATGAAGTCACTTAGCTCTTAGCTGCTCTATTGCAAAACTGAAAATACTTTAATAGATCATCTAAATGGGGCATCTGGGCATCTGTTCCAAATGTTGGTCTCCTTCCTTCCCTCCTACAAAATAATGGTAATTCTTTATTCAAATTACCTTATTTTGTACAGGGCAATAGTATTGTCATGAGAAGAAAGCAAAAATTAATTGCCTAAAATAAAAGTAGAAGACTGTTTCCAGTATGGCAGGATTAGGGATTTGTGTAAGAGCCAAATTTGCTCTCTCTTGCTGTTTTAAATTAATATTAAATAATATATGTATGGATGAGCATTTCAGAATGAGTTCAACATTTTCTTCAAATTAAATCATTGCCAAATTTGGGCTATAATTTCTATTCAAAAATTCCTTCAAATCAGGAAATGCTTTAAGGTAGAAAAGGAATTGAACCTCTTCATCCTGGGGGCATCAAACCAAATGTCTTCATTTCAAAGTGGTGTGGGGTTTTTTCCCAGCAGAGTTTCCTCCAGAAGCCATCTGATTAAACACTAGCAAAGCTGTTCAGTCAATCCAAATACTTGGACATTATTTTTGTTTGCAGAAAAAAATCTGAAAACATTTTCCCAGCTCTCATAGTTGCAGCAGGCAGAACTTTGTTATCCTCCTATGACCTCCAAGTCCTCGATGGCTCTTTCACTTTAGTCTGAGCTTCTTCTAAATAGAAACTACCAAATCCAGGGCTGCTTCATGAACCATAAAGTACATTAGCCATCAAAAGAAATGGAAACTTTCCTCCGTTTGCTAAAGAATTAATAAGCAAAGTGCAATGATGGTTACAGTTTAAGAGGCAGGAGCACAGCCCTGGTTGCCTGGAAACAGGAGGATGCCTTTGGAAAGTCACACCAGGCTTGCTTAGGAGAGCAGTTCCAACACAAACTGATGCACATCTTGTCCTTTTTAAAAACATGATTTTTCTCATTGCCTTTGATCAAGATTTAAATGAGTTCCAAAATTAATTCAGTTTACCATATATATTTCAGTGCAAGGATATATCAAGCAGTATCCAAGAATTATAGATGGATCTGAATAATGGTCCCACATCCAAACTTTAAAGAAATTATTCAGATTTCATAACTGCTCTTTTACTGATGACCAAACTGCTCAGGAGTGCTCAAACCTGGCTTATGCAACTAGAGCAAGCAGAAGTTTGGGTGTTTTGCCAGGAGCCATACATGGAAGTTGGCTCAGTTTAAAGCCTGTGTCTTACATCTCGACCAAGCTTATTAAAAGCAGTGTGCATAAAATAAGTTATGTGTCTGAAGGAAAACCAATGTCATATCCTGATCAGTTGTGGGAAAACCAAAAGTAATAATTGTATTAACATTGCCAATGCATTCAATTTTCAGACATGCTTTCCATGCAACTTCATCAGCAAAACCATATAAATAATATCCCTGTGCTAAAAAGACCTTCCAGATCCAGCAGGTATGATGGCTTATGGGCATGAAATTATAATTAAACCAAAGCTGACCTAAACTGTTCTGCCAGTTCTTACTTGTCACCTTTTGTAGGCATGTGGAGCTCTGGGGATGCCCCCAGCAGTCAAAGGTAAAATGGAATTTCTTTGGAATTATGCTCCTGGACTCAGCTTCACTACAGAGCCCCACCTTTGGGCTGCGAGGACCATGTGAAAAGGAAATGCAGGTTCTGACATTACAACCCTTTGAATGTGATGACCAAGTTGATGAAAGCATCCAGACTTTACCTAATTTTTGGGTAAAAAAACCCCAAAATTCAAATCCAACACTTTGTCTAAAGTACTTCTCCTTTCAATGATTGTTTGTGCCCACTGCAAGTGAGTGTAAGGAATATCTTGCCTTTCATGTTGTGTTTTGCAGAATATTTGATGCTCCCAGCATCTGAGTAGCAAAAGTAGACACACTCTGAACAGACTTTTTCAGAGTCCCCAGGCATGGAAGGAGTTACTTTGTTCAAAAATGAGTTAAAAAAGAAAAAAAAAAAGTTTAGAGAGCAGAAAAGGATAGATTCAGGATACCAGCTTTATGCCTTACACTCTCACTCTCTGAGCTTGAACCTTTCTTTACCACAGTTTCTCTCTGTGTTAAGGTGGAGATAATGCATTTTTTCTGGGACTATTGTGACAGCAAGTGCTTTGCCAATTGCTTTGATGTGTTTGAAGGAAAAAATACTCTATCTGCTTAAATTTAGACTGACAGAACGTTTGAATCAGGTGCAGGTGGCTTTGACCAGATTCCTGTAGAGGCCTTTGTTGCATAAGGTATGGTGCTTTTATCAAACACAGCTTTCCTTTTTTCATTGCTTCCCAAACAGCCGTGATGTCCCCCACAATGTGACACTTTTGCTGAGAACTGTTTGTTCTTGCTTAACTCCTGTGTGTGCTGAGAAATAGGAATATTTCATGAGAGTCTTTGTGCCTGGTAATTTTATCAGTTCTTATCAGGTTGCAGTGAAAGAAGTGGCAGTAAATTGGATGTCTTACCTTGAAAAGCTTTCAAAAAGGAAACGTGACATGGTGAATAGATGCCTGGAGGGTAAGGCGTTTTTTCTTCTTGGGTTACAGGAACGCAGACAGGTCAATATGACAGAGCTGTGTTAGTATTCATGAGGTGACTTTCCCTTTGCCTCCAGAGCTCCCTGTAATGGCTTGAGAAACATGCTCCACTGTGGTGGCTAAATGGCAGATTGTATCCAGCATCACCGGCTGGGGGAATGGTGACATGTCCTGAATACCAATAAAGTAGGGCTGATGATTGCTGCAATTTGCCAGTGGCTGTGAAGTGCCTGAGACAGACAGCAAAACCTTCCCTTTTATTTTTCTTGTGGATGTTAGTCAGAGTTCACAGAGAATACTGTACAGCAGCTCAAACAACTAAAGGGTTTTCTCATTTCATTGGGTCACATGGCACTAGGCCTAGTGGCAAGCATCAGTGAGTGGAACCCCTCATCCTGGAACCTGGGATCTTAAAGTGGTTCTTCCCAAAGAAATAAATTAAACCTTGTGTTATCAAAGGAGGAAGGGGAGTCAGGGCAAGGGTGAGTCTCTTTAAGTACAGCTGGTTCTCAGCAGTGGTCTGTTTGTATAAAATCTGAATGTTAAAATTGGGTGAACACCTTGCTGTGGTTAGGTTAAATTCTTTACCTTTTTTGAGAAAAATACTAGGTTAAACATCACCATTTCATTATTTTACTTAGCACTCTTCAGTACCATGGGCCAATACTTCAGTTGGCATAAATCAACATCATTAGGCATGTGAGCATAACAGCAGCTGAGGCCCAAGAGCTTGTATGGATGGGTAGATCTGCATTTAGCCTTACATTCCTGGTTCCTTTTCCCTGTGTTGTTCTTGGTCTTGTTCCCAGTTTGTTTCTCTGTCTGTGAGATTCCTTCCTCAACACTAAAGAAATAAGCATGTCACATCTATTATGAACTGACTGCTTACCATTTCTTTAGATCCCTGTATTTGGGGCACTCACAGCAAACCTGATGCAGCAAGAGCTTGGCACACAATGGTTCCTGTGCCATTGCTGTCTCCTGAGGCAGTGTCCCATCAGAGCTGGCACGAGCAGCTCCACAGGCAGCATCCATCCCAGCCTGCTCTGTGCACACCTGTGCCCAAACCCAGCCTACAGGCAGGCAGGTCTTGCTGCTCTTAAATCACCAGAGCAGGAAACACAGGCCAAGGAGAGCCATCTAGTCTGCCTGCTCCTGATGTTTGCAGCCTGACCATGGATATGTGCCCAGCCTCATGAGCTCTGTTTGCTGCTGCTTTGCTGATGAAATACACTCAGTGACTAGCACAGCCAGGAGGAGGCAGCTGCTCCAAACAAGAGGCAGGCATAGACATGCTGGGGTACATGTACAAATTTTGGACTCAGCAACTGTGGTTTTTTTGTGATTTAAATGGAATACACTTGGAGATGATGAGAGAATTCAATGGATTCAGGATTTTGTCATTTGTCTGCTGGGTGAGGCACAGAGGGCCTGCATGGAACAGCTCCCTGGACCACAGCAGCCAGGTCCTTTCCAAGCAGCTTTCCTTACCAAACAGGAGAGCGGGAATTGTGTCCTAGCTGACATCTGGGGTGCCCTGCTGGACATAAGCATTCCCCAGGCATTATCATTCCAGTTAAATGTGTTACCATTGCACATATTTTGCAGGCAGATGATTTAAGTTTTTTGGTAATTAATTATTATCAGGCTGTACTTCATCTGTAGAGGAAGCAGTGTGAAGAGCTCTTGTTGCTCCAAGCCTGGAGGAAATTACTGAAAGTAGACTTTATATGGTGAAAAACACTGTGTCTGCTCCCAGCTCCTCTGCAATGCCTTCACCCGTGTTACAGCTGGGGTGATTCACAGGAAAATGCCACAAGACACCCAGGCAGGGGCTGGTGTCTGCAGGAAGCTGATGCCAGTGATGCCAGGCCCTGTGTCACAGGGACACCTGCTGGAGCAAAGCCTCCCAACAGCTGGAGACAGAGCCCAGTGCCCTGCGCCGTGGTTATGGTTTGAAATGCAGCTGAACTCTCATTTAAATGCAGCTGAGCTCTCGTTATTTTCTTTCCTCAGCTAATTGTACTGCTCTGTGTCTTTGTTAAATTTCCCAAGCATCAGCACATATGAGCAGAGGATTAAAAATTCTCTTTGATTTACATGATAACACAGATGACTGACCTTGTGCCACACTACAGCACTTGTCAAAATGCTGCTTCGGTAAGAGAGTTTCTTGCTCCTGCTGTTTCTGTGAAGAGCCCTGGCTTAGTCCTTAGGGAGGTGTGGGGCTGCTCTGTCCCCTCTGACCAGAATGTCATCTGGAGCTGACACTGCTGCACAACCTTGAGAAAAGAGGCTGTGTGCTTTGTTCTGTGGCATAAGGAGAGCAGCATAATACTCTTTTCACACTGCTATCTGTTACAGTCAACATCCACGTGTTCCTTTCTCTGCTCCTCAGGGGCAACAAGTACCCTTAGAAGCAAATGGAAGGAACACACCTTATTCCTCAGGCTGACTCTGCCAAGCTCAATGCCTGCCATGCACAGCAGGGGACTCTCCTTTGTGTGGTGGCTATTTCTATCCCTGTGCTGGGGAGCTCTTAGTACTGGCTTTAAGAGATTTACTGCTCAAGCATTTAGGAGTAGTAAGTTAATCACTTTAAATCTCATCCCTAACAAGGAAATTTCATTCTGAATTTTAAAGTGTGGCAGTAATACCCTTGGGAGCAGTATCATTTTGGGACTGCTAAGGGCACAAAGTACAGTTCTTTTCTTGACAACTAAGCCAGCACATTTGATTCTCTCTGCTGCAGCTGGGGCATAATATTGAAGTATTGATAATTGTACAATGATGATGGTGATACCAGGTCATCATCTCTCTGTGCCTCCAGTGAGCTGTGGGACAAACAAAGGAAGTTGTCATGTTTTCAGTTCCTTCCATTCAGGTGAGTTTGATGATCATCAGACAATTCACATCCCCGTGTACCCAAGTCCTTCTGATTGATCAAACAGAGATCTCTGAGATATTTGAATTTGAGGTCCCTTTCTGCATGGCTGCTCTCCAGCCACTTCTCCCAATTAGTTACTCCATCCTAGATGCAGAATCTGGTGTTTTGACCTGTTCAGTTTCATCCCAGCTGTCAGTGAATGCCCCAATGTGTTTATATCCCTCTGCAAGGCATCTTGAAACTAACAGCTAATGCAACATTTTCAAAAACAAGTCCAAAATTCTGCAAACTAGTAATGTCTAATATTGTGATGCAGAAGTTAAAAATGTGGGAATGTGCTGATGTGAGTTTCTCAAGGAGAATGGCGTTGTCTGGGTCAGGTTTCAGTCTCAGTCAATAGATGATGTGCCCAGGGAAAAAACAAAGCCATTTACTGTTTGCTAAAGAGGAATTTGGTAAAACTCAGCTTCTTCTCTTCCATTCCCATATTACACCTACAAGGCTGATAGCTGATAATCATTCTGTGGCAAGAAATAAGTGTAAACACATACCTCTTTATGCACACATAAAAAACATTGGTAAAATCTAGCATGTGTTAACTGTTGTGAGGCCTCCCTTCTCCTGTAGTGTGTAACTTTCATCCATATTGTAGATCAGGGATAGAGAGGCCCTTTATACCACTGAGTTCTGCAAACACAGCTCCTCAGTGCTCTGATGATGACTATCAATCATTAGAACTTAGATTAGCTCCCAAGTCCATGCAAAGACAAATCTCTCCATTCTTCTTTCTTGTCACCACTATTGATGAGCATCAGTTGGAAGTTTCACTTCCTTTCATAATGTCATTTTAGATGTTTGTTTCAAGCTTTTATGATGCAGAATCTCTCATGGAAAATGACAGGTAGTACAGTTCTATAGTACAGATGCTGAAGTGGAAACAAATGTTTTGCACAGTACTTTCTCAGTACTCCCAGAATCCATCTAGGCAAAACTGGAGCATGTGATGTACTAATATTTGGTTCTGAAGTAATATATCTACTTACTATTTATGTATTCACTTCAGGAAACTGTCTGCCTTTAGTACTGCTGATACAGCAGCGTGTTCAACAGCTGCAGAACCCAAATCCTATTTACCAGCAGGTAACCAAGCAGAGGAGCTCAGTGCCACTGCTAGCAGACCAGGCATCACCTCGGATCTCTAACTGGCACAATTCCAGTGGTTTTGCAAATAAGCAGCTTGGGCAGTAGAGACTGCAGAGCTCATGAGTGACATCAATTCACTGCTTGTGTCTCTCCCAGTGAAGCAGCAATACAAACAGAGTATGTAGCTGTGTGAGCAGTGAATCCAGGGAAATTTCTACTGGTGCTCATAACAGGCACCTCTGGCACAAATAATATCACATCCCTTTGCTCATTTGGAGCACTAGGACATGCTCTCACAATTTTATGTAATGTTTGTACCAGATTTCTCTTGCAGGACATCCATTTCTAATATATTTATTGTATGTTTATACTGTATATATGCTGTGTACATATATATACACAACTAGACAGAGCTAGCAGAGCTTTCCCTGTGTATTTGGAGTCTGTTGAGCATGTGTCTGCAGTAATTTGCCATAGGCTGTGCTTTAAACCTGCATCTGGAGTGGCGGCACAGCTTGGACAGTTTTTGTTGTTCCCTGACTTTCCCTTCTCTCTTCTGTCATTTGGGCTCAGTTGACTGGAGAGTGGCTCCAACCTCGGTAGTGTCAGTCTGATTCAAGCAGTAAATCCTCTCTAATGTGAGGGGTAGTTGTTTTTCTCTGTGAGGTGACATCAGATAATTTTGTCTGCCATGTTTCCAGACATGTGAAAATCAGCTCTCATTAAACTAGGGTGTCATGTTCTGCATGTTTTGAATAGTCCCTTTCCAAACTGGCCAAGTTTATGTTTTTAATCTGCAGTGCTTGTTTCAAGTACGAAACCTAATTCCAAGAGTACAATATCATTAGCATCAGCTTGGGAAAGTGAATAAAGAATGCACTTGCCCTTGGCTTTCCTAAAGAAGGACCCTTGCACTAATTCTGAACACACAATATCCAGACACACTTGGGCAAGCAGTGGGAAGGTTACTGCTCTCATTCACATTTTTCAGGAGTGCAGTGGGTTTGCTAGCAACTGTAGCAAAATACAGGTAAGAAGTAAAGACTTTTAGAAATTTACTTCAACACGTGAAGCAGTAGAAGTAAGCAAGGCATACCTGTAGCTGGTGGTAATGCATACACGTGGAGAAATGCACGTGGAGAAATAAGCCCATGAGGGGGGGCAAGGTCACTGATGTTTTGGGGATTTTTATCTCAGAAGAGCTGAGCAGAGAAAATGCTACACTTCACCAATGTTGGTAGAAAAGGCTGCTGTTAGTACAGATAAGCTCCTCTTCAGAGAGAGGAGGAGGGCATTCCATTCCTTTGAACTTGGTATGGGCTGGCTTTGGGCAGAGACAGGGCAGCAGCAACTCAGTGTTACCCTTCTCCCAACTGCAGGAAGTAAAATCCATTTCTGTGGGATGAGGTAGCTCTCACTTGCTGAGTGAGGCCAGCCCTGCCAAGATCGAGCCCCTGGGCTCTCCATCTGCAGAGAAGTGCTTTTACTGATGATACTAAAAAGATGTCCAGATGCTCTTCCTGTTTTGCATTTTCAGGCTGCTGCCAAACCAACTGGGAAGCCATATTGTACAGATGAGGCAAGTCATCTCCTGTATAAATTTGTGTGCTGTTCATAGCACATGCCTTTATTTTCCAGCAAACTTTTTTTTAAAGGTCAAACCAGAAATTTGGGAAGGTGTTTTGTCTCTCTCAGGGACAAAATGCAGCCTCATTTCAGTTGTAGTACCCACTTGCTTACAGGGCATGTTAAACTGGATCCTACTGGAGAAGAAATGTTCAGCAGGAGAGAGTTTAAAAGTAATTAGTAACAGGGGAAGTCAAAGAGGTAGCTTTAGTACAAGTGGAAAGTAGTGCATAATAATGATTAACTGGAGAGATAATATGTAAGTGGAGAAAAGAACAGTTAATTTATCAAGATAAACAATAAGACAGTTAAAATTAGGGGAATTGAGGAAGAGATAATTAAAATCCAGTATTGTTAAATAGAAAACCACACTTTGCAGGAGCTAGGTATTTATTTTTTAATCGAGCCCAACCGAGCAATTGAAGGAATGCAAGGTATTGGTAGAGTTCCCAAAAGAACAGTGAAGCATCAGTGTAAAGGCATCCTTTAGGAGACATTTAATCTGCCTATAAACAAAATTGTTTTGCTTCTATTTTGCTATCAGCATAGAAAATTGTAGTATGTCTCTGTCTGCATCTTTGTAACCTCTAACAGGAGGCAAATGGAGAATAAGAATGTGATGCTGGCATAAGTCAGAAGTAAGGAATTTTTAGTGCATTCAGTCTTAGATGTGTGAAACTCATACCAGAGTGATAGATAAAAGATACATAAAATGCCATATAGAAAAGCAAGAAATTCTACTGTGTTGCAAGTAGGCAAGCAAAGCAGCTGGGAAATAAAAGGGATGTGAAATACGGAACTAGTTCTTCTGTCCTGCATACAGAGTTTTGCTTTTTTGTTTTGTTCCTTTGGGTTATTTTATTTGGTTTTTAGCACTTTACTATTAAATAGAACTGGATTGCCAATAACATAGTGTGGTCCAGAATTTTGATGATGGAGAAGCAAGAAAATGTGGGCCTCTTTATAGAAATATCCTTTCTACCCTAATTCTTAGCACAAGTCTATTTGTGAGTATAAATACATTTGTGTTTTATAATCTCAAAATGGGCTGGAAAATACAGAAATTGTTAGGCCGACTTCATGGCCTAAGAAAGATGACTTAGGTGAAATTAGATGTTTTATCTGAGATTACTGTGCCAGCCAATGGCACAAGGAAGAATGGTAGTTTCATTTTCTGGCCATTTGTGCCATGATGACAGGCAATGCCATTTCAGATATTCATTGTAGTCTTAGAGATGCCCCCTCTTGTCTCTCCTGAGAATGTCTGGTTGGAGTTTCAGATTTGCCAAAATAAAAATTGGATATTACCAATTGCGAGGCACTGAGCTGGGTGGGGAAGTTGGGTGAAGACAACCCATGGCCTGCACAGGAAACTTTCAGCAAAGCAACCAGCATCTATGCAAATACCTGATTTTTCTACTGGGGGTTCTTCTGTTGGGTGTTTTTAAATGATTAAGACATTTAAAAGGGGGGAAATATGATCCAAAAATGGGATCACAGGTCAGTGGAGTCTCAGAGGTGTATCTGTCATAACTGCATTCGTGGCTAGCCACAGCAGGAGAAAGAAGATGATTTAGAACAAAAAAGAAAACTCCCTGGTGTCGTCTTCTTAGTTTACTTAAATACCATCAGCCACACGTCATTTGACTGCAACCACTTTGTAAAGGCAAAAGACATAAAAAAATGTGTCTTTCCTAGGAGTGTTTCTACTCCCTTTCATCTGGCAGCCTGCCCTAGTAATGTTTCCAAGGCAGAACTTCAATGGGAAGCTGAAAACTATCCAGAATTTCAGGTTTATACAACTCTAACATTTAGCATTCAATAAGATATATCAGAGGGCATATGCTACCATAACTTTGTTAATGCTGTGGATCCCATTGAAAAGAAAATAATTTTTCCCTGCATAACAAATTCTTCCCAAATCCTGTTTCACTGCAGCAGGAATATCTATAATGGACTGAAGCGGATTAAGATCTATGGCAGGTGACAGGTTTGAGAAGGAATGGTGTTTTCATAACTTAAAAGTGATAATGGGCTTTTCTGCTTTAGATGCTAATATGTGTCAGCAGCAAAGTAAAAGATGTCTTAGAAAGTGCTTTTTCTGTAGATGAAATGTATTGTCAGGAAACATATTTCCCCATGTTGCAAGAGAAAGTGGAAGATGGGCACTGAAATACCATTTACATTTATATATCACCTTTCATTCTGAAAGAGGAACAGCTGATTGGAGATCACCCTGGCTAGAGAAATCCCTTCACCCACCCCAGAAATGCAGCCACCCTCCAGAGACGCATGTAGCAGGTGTTGAACAGCGTATGGCACAATAGTGGGAACAAAAACATTCTGCCAGATGAAACATACTGGGGAATGATATTCAGGCAAGGCTGCTGTGGGCAGGCTAAAACTAAGCCTGGGGTTTGAATTAAAGAAAAATTGGATGCAGGTTGTGCTTACATTTTCAGCCTGTGACTAAACACAGTAATGTTTAAATGCAGAATCACTGATCTTATTTTTACATTTTACTCACATCCACTTTTTTCTCTGCAGCACATAGATTCTCCCCTCACAAAAGAGAAGCTGCCAGGCTTTGCCAATGAGAGCAGCACTTGAAGCAGATCCTGTAAATGGAGCAGTAGAATTCAAGAAGTGATCAGGGGTCGTGTCACTGTAAAGGTCATCCACTTGCTACTGTGTTTCCTTCCTCTTCCTTTTTCCCTTCTTTCCCATCCCATTATATGTCCTGAAATGGGCTCTTACTCTGTTTCATGCAAGGATGGCAGAGATTATTTTTATTGCGTTGAGTCACCTACATGGGATGTCTGGGCATCTTCCTCGTGTTGGGTACTCCCAGAGAGATGGGACATCATGAAAAAGGTCTGATGTCTGATCAGCAGAAACATCACATCAGATGTTTTGAGCATTCATTGTGCTGGGTTTCTTAGGACAAAATCTTGCAGACTGGTCTGTTGTTAAGACCATCAATATGAAGCTTTGCAGCTTCTTCTGTAGAGGTAAAGCACAAGATACTTGGAGGATGTGAATTTCAGCTGGATATTTCTTACAATAAAAGACATCTGAGATGTTTTTAAATTATTTATGTATATGATCCTTCTTAGTATATTCCAAACAATCCCATAAAAAACCCTACAGTACTAAAATGCCTGGCTAATTGCAAAGACAGTTTAAAGCTCAGGTGTCCTCTGGCTGCCTGGGACTGGTTAGGACTCACCTGTCAGGTCAGAGCTGCAGGTGGGCAGCAGCTTTTAGCCATAGACTTCTTTGTTCCAACCACTGAGGCTGCAGGAACCTGGCACAGTAACTTGCTGCTCGTACCTTTTATCCCCAGAGAAGGTATTGCTATTCTTCCACGCACTGGAACACTGAAAGACAGCTAACAAGCTGCATCTCTGAGAAGTTCTCTTCTGAAAAGGATTGCACTCTAATGGCAGTGATGCTGTGCTAAACTTGACATTTTTCCTCTTATATAAGTAATTTTCATATCTCCTAAGTTAGTTACCGGTTCCAGTAATGGAAAACTAATTTGCTGATGTCCCAGCTTGGTGGCTCTTCATGTGTGCACACAGAAATTCTCAGCAAACACCAATGTTGGAAATGACTTTTAAAAAGTCATATAGGCAATCAATGGTGCAATGAGGAACAGACAGAATCTGACTTATTTGTTACTTTCCTGGTGCTCTTAGCTGATGGATACCTGCAACCTCAATTAACTCATTCCCTATCTTAAGTGTTGTGTTCTTTCTTCAGGGAGCTGCAAATTCAGTCTATCTTAACTTTGCTTTAGCTCACATCAAATGTAATCAAATTCAAGCTACTATCTATCAGGAAAGAAGGAAATGAAATTAAAATTACAGCTAGTACTCAATTTACAGTAATTTGTGATATTAACAGCTGTGCTTACTATCTTCCGAGATGTGGCCCTTGCTCCAAGAAATTGAAACTTTTTTTTTTTTTGGCATTTTAGCACTAGTAGGAATAAATCTATCACCTGGAGGCAAGGAGTTTTCAAATGTTCAAGAATATTTATGTTTTTTAAATCCAGTTCTGGAAAGGTAGAATGCATGCAGGAAATAGGTGAAAGAAGTGTTACAGCTTCTTCCCAAAGTTCTTACATTTCTTTAACTGCAAATAGATGTTTCCTTGCTTTGGCATAACTATGACAAATGACCCATAAAATGTCTGTCCATTCACCTTATTCACATCACTACCTGCTCTGAAAATTACCTCTGGGGAGGGGGAGAGAGGAGGGAAAGGAGTCACAGCTCTTTTCAGCTGCAGACACAGCACTGGTGGTGGTGTGGCTGTCACCATCACAAGTGACTGATCTGGAGCTAATAAAAGGGCAAAATTCCTTCCCCCTCCTTCCCTGGAATTCTGGGCCCAATCACAATGATAAAATATCCACTCTACAAGGGAAAGCTTTGATATTTTTCATGACAAATTGTGCCAAAATATGGTCGGCAGCCCAATGCCTTCCCCAGTGGTAATGTCTGGGAGAAATTTCTGTGCTTTCAGTGATGAACTGAGGTAATGAAACTCTTGCCATGCAGTGGCTCTAAACTGAATTGGGGGTGGTAGGTAAAGTGCTCTCTTTGTTGAATGCTACCTGGTATTTTCTGTTCAGCTAATGGTCACAAATGTCTGTGACTATTATAGTAATGCCCTTGTTTTTAAATCCTCCCATATAAAACTACAGAAATTCTGTCAGGCTGCATTTCTCATCTGTTCAAATGAGTGGGTTTGGGTTTGTTTTGTTTGCTCCACAGCAGTGCTGCTGCATCTTACAGACTAAAGGGAATTTTTACCCCATCAACACCAAGGAGGTAATATTGGATTTAATTCAAAATATGAAATATGGGTTTGTGGGAACAGGTTAAGGATAGGAGTTTGAATGCTTTCTTGAGTATCTCCAGCTCAAGTAACTGTAAAATAAAACACTTGGCAAGGAGGTAAATTACCAAATCTACACAATCTAGTCTGAAACAAATATTTTTGTTGCTCCAAGTTATTTCTACCTATATGATTTTGATTCTTAAAAAATATACTCTGCAATTTATTCAGCTCTCCCTCATTAACCCAATGATTAATGCTTTTCCAATACTACCAAATCAAGTCCATTTGGCCAAAATTTCCATTGATGCATAGAAGACTGAGATCAGGAAAGTGATAAGGTAATTGTGAAAAACACAGAATACGTCTTAATATTGATGGTGATGGTTTATTATTGTTGTTGTTGGTTTTGCTGTTATTATTATTAATAGTATTATCATTATCCTGTGACATTAGGTCACTATAAAATTGCATTTGTCCTTGCTATATTAAGGAAGATTCATGATTTATATGTGAGGTGTTTGGCAACTGTAAAAACAGATGAATTGACTTCTAGTTACTTGTTTTAGTAGAAGAAGCGCTCAAGCTGATGTGAGGAGAGGTTATTTCTTTTACTGGTAAGAAGCATCAAGCAATAACAGTTGGTTTATCACTCCCATTGTAAGAGTGATAAACCAACTGTTTATCCTTTACAAGTACCATTTAACTGTAAATTGTACCTTTATTTCTGTGCTATACTTTTAAAGATGTAGGTAAATATTTAAGGGTTATTCAAATGGACTGTTTGATAGGAGCTTTCTTGCAGGTTGCAAAACCTGCAAAATGGCCAGAACACTTCTAGAACAGTCTCATTAAATGTTGAACAAACCCATCTGGCATGTGGGAGTCCCCTCTGGGTGATGGGTGCTAACACCTGTAGCAGGTGAAGTTTAGTGTTAGTTTAAAATGGTGGGAGTCCTAAAAGTAGCCTTGACAAACCTTCTCTTTGTAAGAAAAAAAATCCCATCGGGTCTTACAAAATTTCTTTTCCTTTTGATTTTTTTTTCCTGACGAATATCTGTATGGTTTTGAAGGTTCTTTACTGGTAAGGTGGCAGTTCTTGTGTCCTAAACCTCTTAGAAAACAGTGATGATTTTCTGGGAACCTTTGCTATGTTTTAATACTTAACATGTTTCAGTAGTTGCCTCAGTGCCCGTGCACAGGAGATGTCAGTGGGGGCCAGAGACACAGAATTCTTGCAAAATAAAAGTTATCAGCAGTGAGATGCTCATGCTGCAGAGGCAGTAAAGAATTAATTCTTTTTATTAGGTGAGAAGTTACTTTACTTTTCCAGATTAGCAATCTGTCATTTCCATAGGATACAGCAGTCAGACCAAGTGCCCAGTGTGTCATCTGGGAATATCAGTTTGCTCTAAGGCAACTCATGGGTGGAGAGAAGATCCTTTGTGATCTCCCTGGGCAGCTGGTAATAATTGCTGGTACCTGCTATAGGTACACTGAAGAGCATGCAAATAACTCTACACAATCAGCAAAGAGTGACTGAGATGTACCTGAAATACAGTAACTCTCTGGTGATGACCTGCAGAAGGCTCTGCTGCTGCCTGGGGTCCTTCTCTAACTGAGATGAATTTTACCACTAGCTGAAATATCTGACTGCAACTGTTACATGCAGGAAGCCAGCACAGAGGATCCTGCAGTGTTCCATGACTCCGCAAAGCAGAACTACCACTGACTTGCAGAATATCTGCTTGCTTCTTTCCTGGACCAAATAATATAATTTTTGTAGTATGGCACTTACCAGATATCAACCTCAAGCTGAAGGAGCCTTGTCAAGCTCACACCCAGAAAGGAAGGCATAGAAATGGTAGGAAGAGCATGCAGATGGGCTGAGTGCAATCAGTTGTCACACTCAGAGCTGTCCTTTCATCTTTGGTTTTCTGAAGCTGGAGATTGTTGTCAGGAAACATAAAAATGTACTAAACCTTTAGTGTAGTTTAGTTTAGAGTGTAGCAAATTGAGGGATTTTTAATTTGGGAGGAGAAGAATGAGAGGAGGACCATGGTCTTCTCTTTTGGTGTGCATGGATAGTATTGCTCTGCTGCAGCTGAGGATCAGCTCTAGGGAAGCATGGGAGTGCTTGTTGTGGGCAGGATCTGCTAGTAAACTTTGGCCTAGGATCACTGCACATTTGTGAGCTGTAATCACATCCTCAGCAGGGTATTAGACACGTTTGCCTTGCTGATGCACTGCCTCCCTGAGCCAATAAACCATTTCTCAGCTGTGGAACTTGGTCTCCAAGGCAGCTGAAACTGGAGGTTTACACAGTGATTCTGCAGAGAGGAGTAAATCAAAGAGGGAGAAAAAAACCTCAGGATTTCTCTGGCAGCTTGATGAAAAGCATGGTAAGACTAAAACTAAACTTAAGAATATCTCTCTGCCTGGCTTGTTTTACAGGCACTGGCAAAATAGAACCTCTTTCTCCATTTTGCTTAGTTTAGGTTTTCCTGACAGTTCCCTCATTTCTGGTTGGCCAAAATTTTGCTCCTGATTGTTTTGTATCACAGAAGCATCTCTTCCATGTAGGCAGTAAAATAAATAGCAATTTTTGCATCTCACAGCATGGAATTCTATTGAAACAATAATTTTAAAGTTAAATTTCACTTTGGTAGACTCTGCAAGTATATTAAGCCTTCAGAATTATATGTCCCTCTTGCCAGTATTTTATGGAGAATCTTGACGGATCCTGGTAGAGTTCAGTTCAAGGATTTAGGCTGGCTTTGAAAAGACCTGCTCCAATGGTAATGGAGCCCTGTTACTTAGGGCCTGGCCCCAGCAGCACATAGGGTTTTTTCTCACTGAGTAGAACATGAGATGAGAATCCCCCACAGGTCAGTTCTGGAGCAGGCTGGGGGCTGGCTGCCCAGCAGGTGAAGGGTGGGCACTTGGAGCACACTGCAAAACTGCTGAAATACAACCTTCCCCAAAGGCACAGGTAGATGGCTTTGGCACAGAATATTGCCAGTCTTTCTTTTTTGTAGCATGTCTTTTATCTGTTTTGTGAGGGAAAAACAAACAAAATGTTTAAGGTTGGTGGGGATCCAGTCTATCTTTCCAACCTAAATGAGAGATCATGACTTGTTGCTGTTTATTTTTTTTCCAATAAAAATATTTCCAAAAAGTGACTCTGACTTATAGAGTGGAAAAATTAAACACGCAAGAAGCAGCACACCCAGTACCCAAGCTGCTGCCAGTTAAGAGCAATGTGTTGGTTCATCCTGCAGAGGTGTAGGAGCCCTTGGGAAGTGCAGAGATCCCCAGCAAGTTCTCACTGCCACCACCAGAAGCCAAGCCTGGGACACCAGAGTGGTGGCTGGGTGAGCCCTCGTGGTCTTCAGGCAGCCAGCACTGACTTAGATATGCTGGCATATGCTTTGTGACGTGGCTTAGCACAGATAAGCCCAAGGGCTGGTGGAGTGCAAAGCTGGCTGCACACACTGGGCTACAGCTCAGGACATGCCTGCTTTGGGGTCTTCCAGGATCTGTACATTTGAGGTACTTAAGAATTGGACTCAATGATCCTTGTGGTCCCTCCAGCTCAGAATATTCTGGGATGCTGTTGGGCACAGCAGCAATGCTCAGTGAGACGCTGCCCTGGCTTTGATGGTACCTCCCTTCTGAAAACCTTGGTCCCAAACCATCAAAGCCAAAGCTTCAAGCTTGGGGAGGTCTGGCAGGCAGGAAGGAGGGGGAGAACACTGCAGTCCCGAACCCATCAGCCAGCAGTAAAGGTTCAAGGAGAGTGCTTCAAAATCCAAGGTGAAAAAACATTGCAGTGCTGTATTACATGACTAATAAAGCAGACAAACATCATCAAACACCCACAATACATTTATGGGCTTAATTTTGAGTTTTGCAAAGCGGATTAGAGACATTTTATTCATTAACGAGATAAAAACCATTTCTCTGGAACTCAAGTGTTTTATTAAAAAAGTGAGTTTTATAGGTGGTAAAAGAACCATAAACAGAGCAATGAAATTGTCTAAGAGAAAAAAGTCAGTTGTGTAAACTGCTTTAAAAAGAGCAAGGGCAATTCTTTTGCTTAAATCCCTTTTTAATGGATAAATGCAAATGCATTATTAAAAAAAAAAAGACATTATGTACACGTATGGAAAAAAACTCCATGGGCCTTTGAGTTCTCTCTTGCCTTTCTCTCTACTTACTGCAATTTGTCTCCCAGTAGTATTTAGAGGCTGTGAGGCTGAGGCCTCTGAGTGTTGTAAAGAAGCACTACTAAACTGGAGAAGCATCACTTGGATGAAAACTTGATGGAAAAGTCAGAGTGATGGTGGAGAAAAGAGAAATAGGGTCTTGTGTCTGAAATGGGCATGATGGTTACAGGAAAAACTAATGTGGAGTCATACAGCTTGAAGCAATCCCTTTTGTTTTAATGGGTAGTATGGGCAGGGCTACTGGGAATAATCTTGTTGTCTTATTATTTACTCCATTTTCATGTCATGTTTTCTCTCTTCTCCAGTTTTCTCCACTATATCCCTCTCTTGCTCTGTAGTTTTTCTTTCCCTGGCTCACTGTCCTTCCCTTCCTCTCTCTTTGGTTTCCTGTCTGTAGCACTCCCTGCACTTTCCCTTCAGAAGCTGTCAGCCTTTTTCTATCCCACTGTCTCCATCCACCCTCTCTGTGGCATCTCTTCAGAATTATTTACCATCTTTGAAAAAGGGCTTATAAAATAAATGTAAAAAACAAAAAAAAATAAAAAATATAACTCAGCACCTGAGTGATTTGCTAAAGGTCTTAATTGCCTGCCAAAAAGAAAGTGAATCAGGAAGATTCACTAGGATTAATTGTTTTGGGAAACCTGGGCAATTTTTTCCATTTTCTGAACCTGATTGGACCTTCCAAATGATCTACTAGGTGCCTTTACATCAGGCATGGGAAATTGTGGTTTAAAAGAGATTTGTGCTAGAAGCAAGGTTTTTTTGTTTTTTGGTTTTTTTTTTTTTTTAATGAGGGCAAAGAGGTATGTGCCTACAGCCAAGTTACTGCTTTGAGGAGCATTTGTTGCAAAAGGTGCAGAAGTGTCTGTAACCTGTTTTGCAGCAGAGTTAGACCATGAACGGTTTTTTGGCAGCACACCCTGGGGTTATGCCATACCAAGACAGCCTTCCCTGTGAACAGGATCTCTGACCTTGCTTAGAAGCTACTTCTGGGGAGCAGAGCAGGTGAGATGTAGATCCAAAATGGCATTATAGGGCTTCCCTCAACCCTGAGCCCTGCAAGTGTGGGTCTGACAGTCCTAACAAAAGATAGCTCTGTAATTACTTTCCACCAACCCATCTTGGTGAAGGATTTCATCCTCATTTCAGTGCTGAAACTGTTTCCTTTCACATGCATGTTCAAAATAGATGGAAGCCAGGATATTGAGCAGGTGTCCTTGAAAAGCAATTTTTAAATTTTTAACAGGATAGTATTATTAATCATCAAGAAAGAGAGGATGAGCATGAGATTTCTGGAGTGTTTTCCTGCTGTATAGCACAGGCTTTTTCTGAACAAATCACTGAATCTCCTAGTCCCTGTATGGCCATCCTTCAAAATGGAAACGAAGCATTCCCTTTTTCATTTTGTGTGCCTTGTGCACTTCAGTTGTAAACTTGTTGAAAAATAGTCTGGCTACTGTCAATCCCTCATTGTGTACCTCACTTTTGTAGTGGAAAGGGGAAACTGTGTTAGAATAAGGAAAAGCAAACCATGGGAATATTATTCCTTTTTTAATTTCACTTTTAATCTTTATGTTAAAATGCCTTCCTCCTGAAGTCTGTGAATTTAAAACAAGAGCACAGCTCTCTCCAGGAAGGAGGAAAGACTGATCCCTATGTATCCTGGAATAAACCACGGGTATGACTGTTGTTCATCCTGGTGTTTTTCCAAAGGAGGTTTATTTTTGCTATTTTTTGCAATTATTCCCCGGGATCTTCTATTGCAGGTCACAAACATATGCCAGCTCAATGGTCCTTCAGTTTATTTTTGTCTTCCTGCAAGGTAACCATTCATCCATGGAGTAATTTCTTCAAATGAAGCATTTTAATCCAAATTGCCAGTTAATACCTGCAGGGTCAGATTCCCTCCTGATCAGCTCTGGAAATTAAGGGAAGCTTCAAAAGCAGCTGCAAAGTTTTGCTTGCAGAAATTGTGAAGGATTTCTGAAACACAGAGCAAAATTAGTAGGACAAGGTCTGAACCTTCAGACAAAATGCAAAACTGTAGGGGAAAGAAATTCAAGTGACAAATGAACTCTTTGTCCGAGACTCTCAGTCTGGGCCTGGGTTTGGATCTGGATTTACTTACTCTGTAAGTAAAAATGAGGCTGGAGTCTCACTGCACTGTGCTTGTTCATTGATGTAGACTGAGCAGTGTTATGCTCTTCTGTGCTTCTTCCTCTTGAACTGATTCTCACATTGTTATCTGTGGTGCCATAAAACTGAATCACCATTCTAATCTTGTGTGTTTATGTAAAGGCAACCACTGTAGTCTCCAGTTAAAATTGAAGAGAATAGGGCAAAGATCTGTCAAATTATCTCTGTGGTATTTTTTCTGAAAACCTAAGCCAGACATTGAGACCACCAGTGAAGCAGCCTTCCATATCAAAGTACCTATGGAATTTGAGGGGAAACTCCACCCTGTGTATTTATATGACTTTGTCTTATTAGTAAATACTAATGGATCCCAAGTGCACAAAAAAAATCTCAACTAGAAAAATATGCAGGTCTTCTATTACATCTTCCGCTGGAGTAGCAACTGAATCAGTCAGTTCCTCTCTGAAAATTAGACTGTGGATCATTAGAGCCAAGTGTGATAACTCATGCAAATGGTGGTGGCTGTCCCTGTGCAGTATTGAAGGGGATGGAAAGCATATGGACACAAGCCAGGTTCAACTCAACTAGCTAAACCCATGTCCTGTAGCTCTGTTGGATCTATTGGCTTCATAATCGGTAAACTGGAGAGAAAGCTTCTGAACTTTATTGGAGATATTTTTAAGGTTTTAAGTTTGCAGTCTCATTAAAAACCTGTGTCCTGCTTTTTCCAGGGAATTGTCCCAATTGCCCCTGCTATTTCCCACTCTGCGTGGCCTCTTTTGCCTGCCAGCAGATGCAGTTTAGCAGTCAGCTAAATTAAAGAACTAATACGGAGAAGAATTAAACAAGAAAAACAACACCTGTAATTAAAAAGGCTGTAAGTTACCAACCAGTGCTGTATAATTAAAAATTTCAATAATTGTAATTGTTCTCTAGTTATTCATTCATGGCTTGTTCCTTTTAGTTTTATTATAAAAGCTACCTGTTGATAATCATGGCACAGTCTAAAGACTCGCTACACCATTAGATGGAGGGGATTTAAAGCTGTTTATAATTTCTTATAAATAGTGCAAACCATGTCAGAACGTGGTTCCATTTATTGGACTCAACCTTTAAGCAATCTGTCCATAATTGCACTAGAAAATGTTCAGAGCAATTTGCCAGGCACCTATGTGGACAGTAAGTATCCTGAATAACATATGATTGTTGTACTCTGAGCATCAATAATAAGCAGAGCACTGAATGTTCCTGCTTTTAAAGCAAAATGTAATTGTTTCTGGAATACTTGCATTTGAAAAATTATCTGAGTGTTTTTACTGATTATAAATTATTATTATGTTTTGACTTTGGAATAATGCAATTATATAACACAACTATGAGGAAGAAATGGGTTAAAGGGAACGGTAATTAGACTCAAAATTGAAAAACAAAAATCTCATATGTTTTCTGTCAGCCCAATTAACTTAGCTGCAGTTGTACAAATTCTGCTTTCTAAGATGGCATTGAGGCTTAGGATGGTTAAAAGCTGATTGCAGTTGTGCTTAGGGTTTTGCACAATAGGGAAGTGCTGCTTAACCCATCCAAACTTTCACAGAGTTTTCAGCAGGTTCTGGCTTTCGTTTCCTCTTTTTCTCCTCTACAAATATAACTTCAGTTACAGTACCTGTGCAGGTGATTGAGACTGACCATTGTGATATACATGATTCAGTCAGTCCAAATCAAAATCTACCATCCCTTGTTGTGTGTCTTCTCCAGCAACTCTAGCTGGTGATGGCTAACAGAGAATTCTTAATTGCTCTCTTAAAAGTCTTCCTTAGTTTAATATTTTACTGTGAAAAATACCAGTGTCCTACCTTTTATTTAAACTTTAATTAGACATATTTTGGTGTTGGCTACTTGTAGAACATGCGGATATTTATTCTGTAAGATCTTAGAGATAGCCTACTGTGTGAATCCTAACTGACCTGACAGGCTTTCTTCTAAGTTCTGCCCTTCTCTTTGTATTTTTGTTTGCTACAACATTATTTCCTTTGTTCTCAACAAATGTATCATTCCCCAAACTGCTGCTGCAAAGTTTTTTTTTGTCAAATCCATCAGCCAAGTATGTTCTATTCCCTTCTGCATTCTGATTCCATCTTCCCTAGGCTGTAACTCCTATGTGGCTTTCAGAGATCCTCTCTGCACATATCCAGTGATTAAAGTCTGGTTCCTGCTTCAGCATAATCATTAGTCCACATATTAGACTTCTAAACAAGTATATTTATACCATCTGCCATCAACAGGCTTGGGAGGAATCCCTCACAAGCTTCTGCTGATTTACCTCATTATTTGCCTTCAGGGGCTTCTTTCAAGCCAGTGACTCTGTGTGTGTTGGAAATGGCAAGATCCATTTTCACCTGGGGGCAAGCTACACATTTACCTCTGGAGGAGGCATGAGCACAGGCAGCTCCCAGGGTTCAGCTAATGTGCTGGAAATCTCCCCTCCAGCTTTTCTCACAGTAACTTGCTCGTAAGTCACACCACCAAGCTTCACCTGTCAGCCTCACACTTGCTTTCAGCAAGGCTGATTTCTCTTGTTCTCCCTCAGTTCACACTGCAGCAGAATATTTAAACTAAAAGGAGCTTTCTGTGCAGGTAATTGCTTTGCCATAATGTTTCTTTTCAATTTTTATGATAAACTTTTTCCCCAAATAAAACCTTAAAGGGAAAGGTACAAGGTAAGCCCAAATGTTTTCAGTTGCTGAAGCAAAGAGTCTGCAGTGAAGCTTCTGCTTAACAAAGTGGAAAATAAGAAAGTATGTTTTATTCCATCATTTATTAAAATTAAGGGAATGAGGGCCTCATTTGCTTAAAAATTGTCTATTAGTATTCACCTGATGGCAAGCAGCCTTAATCTCACACCGTTAAAGAAAACAGAAGCTTATTAAATAGTAATTCTTTTTAATAGTGACAGGAGCTTGGGTTTGAGTAGCACTGCTCTAAGTTCCCATGTAAATTGTTCATGATGATCACCAATAAGAGAATTTTTTGTGCCTCTCCCCATTCCCAGGAGCTTTCATTCCATATGTAATCATTTACAAATGTCAGACAGGGAAAGAGCCTTGCATCAAGGGAAAAAGCTTTCACTGTCAGACTTCTGATGTTAAAAACAGGAAAGAAGCCATTGGATACAAAGGAGGGGAAGTAATTCCTGAACAAGGGAGGAGTGTTCTGAGAGCCATGAGACCTTTGGGGGTCAGTGAGTGTTCTTAGCTTTGGGCCAGAACTGCTGTGGCTTTGAGACAACAGGAGGCACATTGAATTCTTCTGCTTTGGCAGCTGCTGTTTGACCTCTCATTACCTGACATATCAAGCCAACATGCTGGTGATGATCTCTCTCTGGCCATTGCTACACTTTTCCTTCCTCCAAAGGATTTAGCCATTAATGCCACCTTGCTGTGTAAGCCTGTAGTCAGCACTACCCAACTATTCATGTATTAAAGCCCTACTGCAGTGGACAGGGTGCTCTTAGGTTCATTTTAAACCCATAGCTGAAATTCCCATTCTACTCTGAATGTTTTAAAGTGTCCTTTGCTCTCATTACAGTCCTCAGTAGTTCCTCTGCTTTGCATGGCACAAATCACTACCTTCACTTCATGCAGCTGAGCTGCTTGTGGCTCTTCTGATGAACTGCTTCAGGCCATGTGGCCCTATTCCTTATTTAACACTGTTCTGCTCTCTCCCACACCATTTCCTGTGCTAGGGATGTCTCTGGGCCAGCCATTGTTTGTTTTGGGTATGTGTGTGGGAAGATTGCTTAGTGCTGCTCCTTAGACATGCTTAATTCAATTACTGCCAGATTTTCTAGGCCTCTTGACATTGCTATATATAGCTCTTTAGTAATAATATTATCAATTATTTAAATTTTAATTTGTGCTTGCCATAATTACATGATCCTTTACTGCAATGGGAAAGAGATCTCGCTTTCCACAATTATATGGCCATGGTTTGTCCTCAGAGGCCTGTTTTATTTAGCATCTAATGGAATCATTGCTAATACTCCTCAAATAGCCATTATCCTATGGGAATGCTTCTGTGGGTCCTTGCTGTCTCAGGACATAGCTTCTCTAAGAAGTTATTAAAGGTTTATCTCACTGGACTGGCTCTGTCAGTGGATGGAACTACACACTCCTAAACTCTTCTGTTCTGCTGCAGTCCCAGCCCTGCAAAGCTGCTGGGTGTTTATTCTGTGCCAGAGCTGCTGTCTGACTCCTTACACACAGCCCATCTTCTTGCCCAGGCTGCTTGGGGGGAAGCTCCTGGGGGAATATGTGCTTTCTTGCTTCACAGATCCTCAGAAAGATATTTCCAGAAAACCAAGTTCTCATGTCAGCACACCGAAAGCAGGAGCTGAATTCTGGTTGTGCTTGCCAGATGAGACAGCTGGCTGAGAAAGGTTTGTGAGAAGATTGGAAGAAGGTTAGCATGACATCCTCTTAATGACCTTGTTAGCTCTTCTGTACTTCACACTCTGTTGCAAATAGGTTTTTACAGTTAGGATTTGCATCAGCATTCATACTTCTGCTGTGTTATTACCCACTACAGTTGCTTTGGGTGACAAAATCTTCCTGTGTGTTTAGCACTTGCTATTACAAGAGCTAGATTAGTCTCCTGTCGTGTGCAGCAGCAAACACTGTGGCCTGGTGCAATGTATACATTTTCACTAAATGTGCTGTTAATGTCCTGTACTGTATAAACCCTGGGTTTGTTATAGCTTACATGCTGAGGGAATTCCTTTCTGTGACTCTGTCAAGCCAGTGGGTTTTTGTTTGGTGAGGGTTTTTCCAGCAGTCACAGGGTTTTTGGGATGAAGTGAAGATTTTGATTCCTTTCTTTCTGCCACCAAGTTTTTTAACTAACTCCCTAAGGGTTTAGATATTCACTGTTTTTTCTTTTGTTTGCTGCTTTGCTGTTGGAAAATGGGTATCTGCCCACAGATAAAGCAGCACAGAAAATTAATGTTACACCACATTTTCTCTGCACAGAGCATGGTAAGTAAAATGTTACCCATTGAAGGTTAAAACCTGCTGGAAGAAAGGGTTTTCTCCCCTCAGATCAGAGAAGCAGTGCAATTCATTCTGCCCTGGCTGCCCTCCTGCTTATAATGTGCTGTTTCACTGAAGCAAGGACCTGGCAGTATTCAACAGAGAACAGCTTTTTGCTGTAACTGAAATAAGGTAAAAAATTAAAAATAATTTCAATTACAGCTACTCTGTTGGTCTGGGGGAAAATATGAAGAGTGGATTTAGTGGGACAAGCAGTAAAGGACAAGCTGTATCTCTTCCATTCTCTTCCTTGTCATTCCTGCTTCCTGGACTTCATAGCCATAATGGTAGTCTTGATGATACTCTTTTCTGGAAGCCAAAACCAAATTCTTCTTATTACAAAAACACACATAATTTTTATGGCTAATTAAAAACAGGGAAATATAAAAACAAGCACAAACATAGATACAGGGGAAAATAGTGGGATTATCTTCTTTCACGGTGCCCTATAGAAAGGAATTAAATACATAATATCCAGAATGTATATGAGGGGTTTTTGGTTTCTACAGCAAAAAAAAAGGAAAGGTGGGATTTTGCAGGGATCTCATTGCACATACTAACCAACTTTTGTTCTTTAATTTCACTGGATAAACCTGCCACTTTGGTTCAGTCAGATGCAAAATTTTAAAAGATCTGGCCGGCAAAAAAAAAATTGGCTTGGGCAAAAATCTAAACTTTTTGTAGAAGAGCATGCTTTTCAGTACAATAAAATGAAAAAAGGTAATCAAAGTCTTGCCTTTCCTCCAAAAGTGGTTCCAACAGATGATGTTGAACAAATCCTTTTTCAGCTGCCTGGAGCCAGTGATGATCATAATCACAAAGGGAGTAAGAACATGAAAGAATAATCACAGCATCATAAAATTGCTTTTGGAGAGATTTTTGCTGAATTCCTGCTAATTTGAATGGGAACCACAGCCTTGGTTTGTGATAAAAATGTAACCATAGCATAACTCTCATTGCTAACCCCTTTCTTCTGAGCAAGCAGTGGATGTTGTTGTTCCCCCTTACAAGTCCTTTTTTGTAAGGTTTAAGCAAAATGTAAAGTTAAACCTGCCAGTTTGGGGGTGGTGACTCCACAAACCTCAGATGTAAACACTAAATGCAAACTAGAGTTTCTGCACTCTGGCTTAGCCTGTCTGCACTAAGGCATGTTGTTTTACAATTCCCTAGGGTTCATTCAACATGCAATAAAAGCATGCCTTTTACAAGCATGGCATTAGGTCTTTCATGTGGTCATGGTTTGCATTATTTCTGTAGAAATCTGAGATATGCTGTGATCTGCAAAGCACTGGACACGTCCATTAAATATTGCATGAACAGCAACACCAAGGGGAACATAAAATATTGAACCTCAGCAAATGGATAGCTCAGTGTAGGGGAATGCAGAGATTTTCACCTGTAGGCCACCAGATAAAAAACCAGCTCAGATTAGTGCCAACACCACAGTAGATATAACTTGGCAGGTGTTCATTGGCTGAAATGTTTTATGTTCCCCAGCTTCTGCTGGAAAAAGAGTTATATCACACAAGCCATGGTTGTTTGTGGCACCCATGAGACAGATCATTGTTTCCATAGAACAGCTAAGGTTTAAAAAGACCTGGACACTGTGAACTTTCCAGGCATGTCTAGGACAGGGTCAGGGTCTTAAGACTTGAAATTGCACAGGGGTTTTTATTCTCTCTGCAGAAAGAAGCAGTCTTCCTTCTCCAGGAAGGCTGGGCTGGCACATCCTCTAGAGTATGAGGCAGTGATGAGACTGCACAGCCTCCCTCCAAACCCTTTTCTCTGTTGGCCACCTGATCTTTTCCCAGGACAGCACAGACCACCCAGGGCTGTCTGCTCAGGGCCTCCCATGGAAAAGCATTTCTGGACCCATCTCACTTTTCTGCTTCTTTGCTCTTCTCCCACCCCCTTGCTTTAGGTTTTGTAGCTGCTCCTGCCTGCAAGGCAGCGATCACTGATGTGTTTATCAAGCTCAGGAGACACAAAGCAGATGTTCTTGGGGCCTTGAC
Source organism: Melospiza melodia melodia (assembly GCF_035770615.1). Classification (NCBI taxonomy): domain Eukaryota; kingdom Metazoa; phylum Chordata; class Aves; order Passeriformes; family Passerellidae; genus Melospiza; species Melospiza melodia. The sequence continues at coordinate 26,039,417 of NC_086202.1, forward strand.
TGGGGACCCATGAAGAGACTATTTCCATAATAGCAGCTCCCAGTCAGACTCATTGTTATTTCTTCCTCATTTTCCTGGTCTACAAATTCCTTACCCATCTATTCAGCACAAAAGCACTGTTCTTCTCTGACAGATAGCATCTCTTCTGACTTCATAAGAGGATCTATTTGATTCTTTGATAGGAAGAGATCCTTATCTATCTCTGCATCTGCCTTCAAGAACATGCCTGGTCTATTGTGGTTCTTCTGTGGATGCCATTTTGTAACAAACAAAGCTCTCTTTTCTCTAAATCTCAACTACAGTAACAGGTAGAGCTGTCCTGTATCTTTGTTGTGGCTTCACAACACTGTGCTCTAGGCTGAAATGTGAAGGTTGAAGTTCTGGGATCGAACAGAATAAACTGCTGTGATCTATGACACCCATGTATTTTGGAGAGTACAACAGTCTGTGCTAAGTGGTCTCCTACCTGGGAATGGGGAAGCTGAAGGTGTAAGCACCACCAGCAAGTACAGTGGCATCTCTGAAGATCTTTGTGTAGGAGAAGTACATAGGATCTGGTGTCCCTAAGACACTAATAGGAGTGGTTTGTAAAAATCCCTGAGAAGTCAGTGTGAGGGCTCTTGATCCATGAGCAATGCAGCAAGACTGGAAACAAAATTGTATGATTCTATGGGTAGGGAAAAACTTCTGCCTTCTAGCTCCTGCTGTCTCTTGGTGGCTGACAGCAATGTGCAAACTGCAAAACTAGGAGCTCAGAGACAGCTCCTAGCTGTGCCTGAGGTCTGGGATGAGTGGGAGCTGGGACTCTGCATCTCTATAGCACTGCCTCTGCTTTAGGCTTTCAGAGCAGTGCTTTCCCCACGGTTTTGAGAGGGGACCAGAGAAGGTCCCACCCTGTGAAGGCATCAAATCTCAGCCTACCCAGCTGCACTGCCCCGTGCTGCTCACGTGGTGTGGTACACAAGTGGGGCTAAACCTCTGCCTTCTGTGTCCATCCCTTGGCATGGGAGGAGCAGAAACTCCCCCCTTTTTTTTCAGACTGTAGTGAGGGGTTGGTGGTGTCACAGATTTTGGTGAAAATACAGGTGAAAGTGCCCTTAAACAGCTGAGTAAGAGCATTGCACTAATTATTCATGCACTTCTTGTGTAAATCCACACCTTGCAAAGCTAGGGGAAGTAACTGCACATGGAAAAGTCATGAAGGAAAGGAAAAGCCCATCAGAGATACGTGATGAGTGGATTTGGCCAGCCCAGCAGACTGGGTTTTGTAGGAAACTAAAACTCAGCATCAAAACAGCTGGCTTGTTTACTCTGCCATGCTCATAAGCAAGGGAGGTTATTCCAAGGCAGGCCTGCAAAACTGCTTTTTTAGAAACAGGAAAACTGCAACACTTGTGTTTTGAGTCTATTTTGAGGCTAAAAGTCACATTTGTTTGATGACTTGAGGGAGAGCTGGGGGAGATACTGGCAAACCCACACCTGATTCTCTCTTTCAAGTGAGCCTGGGCAGGCAGAACTGGACACCTCTGCTGTTTATTGTACACAGATCTGCAGTGGCACAAAGTACTTTGGCATCTAGCACAGCCACTGCTTGCCTGAATTTACAAGCAAATGAAATCTGTAAGAGCACTACAAGGAATTCTGAGTGGATCCCATCCCTCTGCTCTAAGGTCATTATGCAGCACAAAATGAGGCAGCCTCAGCTAACAGCTGATGTCTCCAGCACTCATGAGCCTCACACATAGCAGGAATGGAGGAAATCCCCCTGTTATTTTCTAGATTTTCTGTGGGAGTACAACAACAAAAAGAAGGTAATAGAATGTACAACTCAGAACAGGCTGGCTTGCAAATGCAACTTGTCAGTGCAGTACAGAAGCCCCTACTGAAAAATAATTTGCCTCTCCTGCAACACTCTCTCCTTAAGGTGTGAAGTCCAACATCATGGATTTCTCTGCAAGATCAGGAGTAGAAACTACAAGCTCTAGGCAGTAATTCAAATTGATTATCACATTCTTGCCTCTTCACACCAGCATCTTGGTTTTGACACCAGTGTTGCTCGACTGGTGAGAGGCAGCAGATGCCCAGGCTCTGCCATCAGATTTCAGTGGAGGAGGAATTGGGCCATGTTCTAAGTGGGCATTTCAATTGCCCTTGTTTGAATTAAAGGAACTGACCTGTGCTAAAATGGGCTGGTCAGAGAGCACCCTGGGAGAAGCAACACCTGCCTCCCCTTTGCAGGAATGAAACCACCAGCACTGGGGCTTCAGCCTCCCCTTTGCTTCACGTAGCACGTTCATCCTGAGAGGAAAAGCTCATCCTTGTGGAAAAGCTCTTTTCAGGACAGAGCCCAAACCACCAGAACCTGTCTTCCCAAAAATGTGGAGTTGCTTCAGTGCTATGGAAGGTATGAAAACTAGTATGTGTGTAGGTGTGCTCTTTCTTAGTCTTCTCTTGAAACAGATCACTTTTAATATGGAAAGAAATTTGCAAATTCTCCTTTTTAAAGGAATTTATTACTTCAGGTGTAAAGGAAATTTTGTTTCCCCTTCTTCAACTACAACTCAATTGCATCTGAAAGCAGAGAGAGTCACTATTGGCTTCCTGCGTCTTAAAAATGTTTTGAACTTTGCTGATTTTTTGGTAGGAAAGGAATTGTCTGGCTTCTCTTTTCAGTCACATTTTCTTTATTTATTTACTTGTACTCTGGGAGTGTTGACGTTCAGTTGAGGCTACAAGAGTCCGAGAATATTCATTGTGTATCTTTTTGAATAATAGATGCATTTTTTTTCAAATGAAAATCACATGAAAAATGCTTTAATATTTCATATTGGAAAAACCTCCAAGCTTCATTCATCCTGAAACGTAATATTTCTTTTTGTGATTTTGTGGGTGTTTATTTTATTTCAAATGAAATTGATAACATCTTGAACAAGTTAAAATCAGAATTTTAGTCAGTTTAGTAGGTTTTTTAAAATATCTAATTTTGTTCACTACTTTTGTCAATGATGTTGAATATATTTCTTTCACCAAGGAAATGTTCAGAAGAGCTGTTTTATTAGGCCTTGTTTTTAAAGCTTTTAAAAGTTTATTTAATGTTTCATAGTTTGCAGAGCCATAGATCATTAAAGCCTCTGGACAGAGACTGATTTCATTCTGTTATCTGGAACAAGGTGGTTCTGATTAAAATGGGGAGCAGACTGGAAAAAAGCTTTTATGAGCTTTCTTTGTGTGGTCACAACCACCTGGAAGGAAAAGCCTCATCAAAAAGATGTTCTTTAGCAATGCTTTAACCTCTTCTTAAAACATTTCTTTATCAATTAACAGTCATGAAATCAATAGTTCTGTCTATGTGTAGAAGAAAAATTGTAAAAGTTTTTTTAGGGTGTGGGTTTGTTGGTTTTTTCCCATGAATAAGTATCTCCCAGGAAAAAAAAAAAAAAAAAAAAAAAGGCATCCAGGTCTGAATTCTTCTGTCAATTATACACATGGAGATGCTGGTGTTTTACACAAAACCTTTAAAAACAGTTATACTGTTTTGACTATCAAAAAGTATTGAGGTGAATCTTCTGTTCTCCTCCAAAATTTGTGGCTTTACATTAGAAAAATCCCTCAGAGGAAGTACCTGTTGTAATGCTTTTATTTCAGAAGCATTATTTTTCTGACACAGTTGCTCTGTAATAGTGAGCCTACATGGTAAAAGTGTGGAAGATTTAATGATACATAAAAGCTGAGGTGGAATGATAAGGGCAGAAAGATTGATTGAGCCATGTTTGTTTCTTCTTTGGATTTTGGGTTTACTAGGCTTTTTGTTTTGAACAATGGATGGCAGGCAAATAATAAAAGATAGTGACACAATATCCAAACTGTTTCCCTGGGCTGGCCAGATAAGCTGGAAGTGTGATCTGTGGGATTTTTAATTGACTTTTCATGAACAGAAAAAGCAATTAGAAAAGGGAGCACAGAGTTTTTTAATAATGACTGTTAGGACTTCAAAGAGCTACCACACTTTTCAACTTGAAGGAAAGTAACAAAAATAAAAGCAGAGAGGTTGGGAATTTAATGCTTGTTCTGGTTTAATGATGGTTTGTAGTTCCTGGACTCTTTTAATTGTTATATCCTGCTCAGCATTTTGTGTTGGGCTGAGCTGTGAATGATAATAGTGGTTTAACCCCCCTGGAATGTCAGCTGCTGGCATGTGCCATGTGATCTTGGGACTCCCACTCAGGGTGTAAATAGGAAAACAAGTCTTTCTTGGAAGCACAGCCTGGCAGGATCTGTGTGAATCAAGTTCTGCTTTAAAACACTCCAGTGAATTTGCCTCACTCCACATGATCTGTTTTCTAACCTAGCTGGGCAATTAGGTATATGAAAGAAAATAGGATGAGTGCATGTTCTTAACTTCAAGTGTGAATCAAGAATGTCATGAATTGTTTCTTCTCATATTCAAAATACAACAGGAAGACGTTTTTATTTTTAAGCTCTTTGGTATTGTTAATTTTGAAGTAACAGGTATTTTACACACACACTCACACACACACACACGAGAGAGCTGGTTTTCCTTTTTTTTAACTTCCAAAACTTGTCAGAAGTCACCTCATTTCTTTTTTCCTTTCCACTTCTAAATTAATTTAGTGCCCATGAAAACTGTCAGATAAATAGTGTCACACATCAGAGCACAATTTGGGCAGCACATAAACTTTCTGCATCTTGCTTGAGGGTTTGGAGGGGTTTTGCCACTCTATTTCTGGCAGCAGTAGGGGAATTATTCACAATGAATCATTAGTCTGACAAATTTTGCCTTTTCCCTGTTAGTCCAGAAATTGCCCAAGTAATTTGAAGCTCTTGGAAGCTAATGCAAGTTCTTTTTTAAGCTATCCACTGAATGAGATATGGGAATAGCACTTTGAAGATTGTACTTGATAGTCAAGATGTGAGACTTATAGTTTAAATGCTGTAGATCTAATAGTTTAGACTTGAAATTATCTAAAAGTTACACACTGACTTGGATATATTAAAATTCATGGTTTGGGCACTTAAAATGCATAAATGTCTGAAGCACAGCTTGAGAAACTAAGTCACAGAATGACTCTTCTTTACTATCTCACTCTGAATTACTTCAAAAATAAAATCTGGTTTAGTACTAAATGTGAACTGTAATGTTTTAAGGAGTGTTCATTTGGCTTTTTCACATTTACTTTGTTCAGTTGACTTTGCTCAGAGAAGGGCCATTCTGTTTGTTTTCCATGAGTGCCCTTGGTGACAATCACAAATCCCTGAGCTGCCCAGGACTCTGCATGTGGAAAGCAACAACAGGAATTTTTGTCAAGGGGGATTCAGGAGCTGTCCTGTGTGACCGTGTTCACAGGGGTCTGAGGAAGAGGGAAGAGACGAGGATCTGACTCCATGTTTCAGAAGGCTTGATTTGTTATTTTATGATATATATTATATTAAAGCTATACTAAAAGAATAGAAGAAAGGATTTCATCAGAAGGCTAGCTAAGAATAGCAAAAGAAAGAATGATAACAAAAGCTTGTATCTTGGACAGAGAGTCTGAGCCAGCTGACTGTGATTGGCCATTAGTTAGAAACAACCACATGAGACCAATCACAGATGCACCTGTTGCATTCCACAGCAGCAGATAATCAATGTTTACATTTTGTCCTGAGGCCTCTCGGCTTCTCAGGAGAAAAATTCTAAGGAAAGGATTTTTCATAAAACATGCCTGTGTCACTCCTGCACAGCTCAGTTTGTAGTCTAAGACACAGAATGTAGGGCCACAATTCCCTGTTGCACCCTCCCTTAGGTGAGCCAATCCCAAATGGAATGACTGCCATGAAGATGTGCATTGACATGGCTTTAGGCCAGCCTTTATTTGATGGGATAGCAGGCGTGCCTCTAGCACCTGTTTTTGATAGAAGTACTTGACAAGTGCTAAACTGAATGCAACTGGTTTCACTTTTATATTGCACTTTATCATTTCAAACCTCCTGAAGTTGTTATAGTTTTATCTTTAAAGTGCTGTGTGAATAGCTAATTAAATTAATTATCTACCTAATATAAAGACCAGGTTTTCCTTAAAAGTGAAAGGCTGTTTCCTCATCCTTCTTGCATTACAGGAGAGGAGAATAATAAATTTAGATATGTATAATTAGAAGGACCTTAACTTGCTTGGCTGAAGGCAAACCCTAGTGTTAAAGGTATTTCAGGGTCTGTGAAGACATTTCCTCAGCATTGCTTTGCAAACTGGAGTCATCTGTCATGTTCTGCAAGGCAGCCAAACCTAAAATGCTTGGTGGGGGGCATGGCTGCTGGACCCCTTCCAACAGGAGAGCAGAGAACTGGAAACCACAAATTAAGCAAATTAACCTGATGCTTACAAGTCATGGCTAAAGCAGGACACATGCAGTATAAATTTTTCCACTATTCATCTCTGAATCTATATCTAAATTGTATGCCTACTCATAGCAATATTTCTTTACTTTTATATGTGTGTATTTTACACTTGCAAGGGCACACACATTAAAAAAATACTCTTCTTATTTTTTTTTCTCTCTGTGGTGTCATTATATCAAAGGGAGTGATCTTGGACTAATTAAAACATATAAATAATCCAAAGAGGGGAAAGAAGTTAAAAATTAGTACAGAAATTAACTCTTCAGCAATGGGTGTTATGTAAATGGAAGAGGATTTCAGATACCTTTGACAAGTGTCTAGCTAAATCCTGAAGCTGTCTGAGGATGCTAGGGAGTGTGTAAGGATCCTTTTCTGAGTTACATGCTTCAATTAAAGTACAGAGGGAAGGTGTGTATTAATACTGAAAATGGCTTTAAAATCCATTTTACGCATTTAACAAGTAAAGAGCTGTCAAACTATTGTCAAATTATACTGAGGCAGCAGTTGGTGATAGCAACAGGCGGGCTGAGATCAGCAAGGACTATTTCTGCTCTCCCCTCCCCATTCTGCCACAGGAGACACTCAGGTGAGTGCCTGGGAGGCTCTGCAGGCTGTGGCCAGCACAGGCACTGGGGAGGGACAGGCAGCAGAGGAGCTCAGGGATTGCTAAAGTTTTAACAGCCAGCCTAGGAATGATGTGTTTGTGACAGTCACTTCTACTGAATTAACTAAGACCTGAATTAAGTTTTGTTTTTGAATTATATAATTGTTTTATTTTTAAATCCATTAACATGAATGCAACTGTGCCTTGAGCAAGACAGAGAAATTGGTACACTAGAAAGAGACTAGTACAGTGTAAGAATGTGTGTAATCTGAGGCAACAAAATAATGTTTAAGGAAGTCAATGAACAGGTAAATAAACATTTTCATTTGTTTGATGCCTTGGAGTCTGACTCCTGAAGATCTTTGCACTGCCCAAATTGAGGTGATGCTCTCTAAATGACTGATGGCTCCTGTGAAAACGTGGCTTGGTTAAATGACTAATGTTGGAGGGCATGAGTGTCCCCTTGCTGCACACAGGAATGGATTGCTACAAAGTGCTGCCTGATCTAGCTAAGCTCTAAGGCATGGGGACAGATGACATGTTTGAAGTGAAGTGTTGGTCCAGAAGACTGAGTCAGCTTGCTTGAGCTCTGTCTGCAGAGACACACTCCTATGGTCTTTTGAATTCAAAACCCCCAGAAAGTTATACTTCACTTCCTCTGATTTCCTTTTCCTTGGCATTTCACTGTTGTTTCTTTTCACTTTTGCTATTATTCTGACCTGCCAACTGCAGATTTTCTGAACCTTGAACAATAGCTGTGACTTTGCTGTGAGAACTCAGAAACTCATTAACAGAAGGACTTGGCTTTGAGCAAATGTCACATCACATTAGTGTAATTCTCAGGCACTAGCTAGCTCTTAGCTTGGCCCATTCATTCAGGCAGAGTTCAGAATGCCTCCTTGCTCTATCATAGAGATATTCTGATGATGCTGATTACTTTTGTCTCCATCTGTTTTGATTGATAACTCAGGCAATTATTAGCATTCTGAACACAGCAGGAGCTTTTCTCAGCTCTTGTCAGTGTAAGAGGACAGTGGCAAGGAGGAAGGGAATTTGTAAGCAGTATCCTGTGGAAAATAACCTCCAGGGTCAGAAAGGATTAATGAGAGAATTGCTGCTATAATTAATGCTGTGCATGTGTGCAGTACACACATCTTGCATTCTGCTCTTCTTGGGGTGCAGCCCTGGCAGCTCACAATAACCGAGATGAAGATATCTGAGGCTTACTAGCAGCCTTCCACAGGGTTACTTGCATCTTCCTTTGCAGGTGAAAGGAAGGCTAGCACTGGGCTTAGGAATCAGCAGCTGTGTATGAGATAGCCCAGGAAGAGCCATTTCAATGGCAAACTGGGAATTCATCATTTATTACAAGGACTGCAGGAACAGCACAGAATATTAGTTTGTACTGCTCTGTAGCATTACCATAGAGCTCATCAGCAGGATTTATCTTAAAATGCTACCACTGTGAAGCTGATTTTAGGCCTCCCCAGTGCACTAGCAGGTACATTGGTCCAACAGTGCTTGACATACTTCAAAGCCTGCATCTGCCTACAAAGCCTCTTCCTCCTCCCCACAATTTACATGGGAGGCTGTATCCGTCTCCATTGCCAACACTCTGGCAAATATCTATTCCATCAGAGTGTTAAGAGAGTATTAAAGTCATTGTGGCAGAAAACTGAAAAGCAAAGAAACTTCATTGTGGTTGATGTATGACTCCAAGAGTCTGAATTTCAAAGCATGCTTATGCCATCCCAGAATCTACATGCTTTCTTTGGGCTGGGAGCACAACCAAAAGCATCCTTGAGTTCCTAGTGCAGGGGAATAACTGAGAAAAAAAGCTGCTTGACTACATAAATTGGTAGATGGAAAATGCAGCTCTTGTTCCTGGACCACAAGTAATAGATTAAGTAGTGAGTGTGTGTTCTTAGCTGTAGCTGACATACATAGTGAGCAAATACAAAATGAAAGCAGTAGGGTGAGCTTTTCTGGGGATTTGAGCACTTACAGAATATCGAGATTATTCCTAAAAGAGAGCTTAGTTTTTATGTTATAATTTTCTTCCCTGACTAGACTAAGGTCTGCTGCTTTTTAGGAAGATGATGGCCCTGGTTGTGTTGTTGGGAGGGCATGGTCATTTGGGCATGAAAGCAGCTCATTTTACCTGCCTACTGCCTGGCAGGGTCACAGAGACAAGGTCTGTGTCATCAGGGAGCAGAAACTGATCTCTGGGGCATGGCAAAGTGTGGAGAAGGGGGAAGAACCAAGGAAAGAACCATTTCTCCTTGGGAAACCAAGGAGAATGAGATGTGCCCTGTGGAGATGAGGCCACAGAGCTTGCCCCCGGCACAGCTCAGCAGCTCAGAGTGAGCTGAACAGCGCTCAGTGTGTGTAATTCCCACAGCTCCTGGGCCTCCCACTCTGCCTCTGCTTTCCCCTTTGTTGGTGTCTGCCTGGCAGAGCTGGCCTTGAGGGAAGCACAAGGACTCAGCCTGGGCACAGGCTCTGCCTCTCCTTTGCCGTGAGATGCAAATCTCTGAGGCTGGAGCTTGTGTTCATTGCTAATTCAAATCCTGGCAGCTCTGGGAAACCCAGATCTCACTGGAACCTCTAAAGCTGACTGACAAGGATACTGCTAAAATCCATTGCTGGTTTCATGGAGTGCAAAAGGATTTAAATTTGCAAATAGTCTGGGCTGCACAGGGGCTGATTTGAGATCTCTTGGCCAAATGCAGTGAACTTTTTTTTTTTTTCTACAACGTTTTTTTGCTCTTTTTTCACATATAACTTTCCTCATATCTGGCTGGTGTTAGTAATAGTGATAAAAAGACATAACAATGTAATTTCCTTTTAGAGTACAGGACTTGCACGAGAAGGGCAAGCCCAAATGAGGGTGATGCCTGAGGTATTGATGGATCTCAACTGTTACCAACTGGATTATGTTTGCTGGGCTGTCAGCCTGAAGTTAATGGCAGGGTAATGAGGACCTAACCATAAACAAGCTTACTTGAGTAGAGGGAGTGAGAATGTTTGACACTGGACTGACTTTTAGGGGTCTCAGGTGACAATTTGAATGAGTCATTGATGTGCTGCTCCACTAGGGAAATTCACTCAGTCCACTATCAATTTCCCCTGACACTCACAACCCTCACAGGCTTTTTGGTGTTGGTTGTTTGTTACCAGGCAAAAAGAATTTGATTTTCATACTCCTTAAGTGAAACAAAGTTGGAGAAATGAGTAAGACAAACAAGGTCATCTCCAGTGCAAGGTTTTGTAAGTTAGATTCCATTTCATGCACACACACAAAAGGTAATAGCTGGTTTTCTGATTTCTTTGCAGCTTTACTTTCCCTCAAAGTAATGTGTAGGTTTATTATTTTTTTTAAGCCAATATAAAAGACAGACAATAGATGAAGCAAGAAAAATGTACAGTTCTTTTCAGAGGGGGCATTGATTTCCTGGTACAGGATTGGTGACTTCTGTTGGGCCCCCAGCTCCACAGTTCAGTACTGATATGTATTTTGGGGGCCATTAACACCCTTGCTAAAGAGCTGTTACTGAACCTTTTCCAAACTGAAATTTTTGTGTGCCAGAGCAGCATTCTTCATCATTTCACTGTGTGATGGCTAATGGTAAATCTGCATGAAAAGCAGTCTTTGTGATGGCTGCCCCCATTTAGCTCTGCTTAAATGTGCCCAGCTCTGCTAAAATGTACCCATCTCAAGAGAAAATCATCATGTGGCAGCACTCTTGAGGAAACTGGTGCTTTGCAGTGAAGTATGAAGCACCCAAGTATTAATTTCAGATTAGTCTGAGTTACATTTTCCAGATACAGAAACCTAGAAGAAAGCAGGTTCTCAGCTGAGTGTGCTGTGCTCAGGGGTGGGGAGGCTGGCTCCAAACCTTGTGCAATATTGTGTAGGACTTTCCAGGCACCTTTCACATAAGAAAATAACTTTCTCAGAAAGTACTGAAAGAAATAAATGTGTCCCAAAGAAACCTTAACACAAAAATATCAGGCTCATTTTTGTGAGATATTGAGGTGAACCACTTCGTCAGGTGAACTGAGGGATGTTAAAGCCATCCATCTACGCTGGAGAGATTGAAAAAAGTATCTATATTAAGAATATGCTTGTAAACCCACAAAAAGTGCTCCTGAAATATCCTTGAAGTGCAGCATGGTAAAAATTTAGAAGGAAACAGCTGCCTTCTGCAATGTTTTTGGATGAGGAGTAAAACAGGATATCTTCCCTCCCAGAATGTCAGGAATTTTTTTTAAGCAAAAGTTTCTTTAAAGGTTGACTATCACACTTGATGCTTTTTTGATGACAACCTCAGGTTTGTGAACCACTACATAAGATCAATGTAGATGAAGATGTACAGATGAGACTTCTATGAGAGTTTGTGTTCATTTTAACTTCTAACTTTTCTTCTATCTGCTCTGTTTGTCAAACAGGGTTTAAATAAAAATTCAGGACATCAAATAACAGGTGGCAAACACTAGGATATTAAAAGTAAAAAGTCCAGTTCCATTTCAGTTCATATTTCCTTGGAGAATCTTTAATTTTCATGGTGAGTAAGACATTGCCTGACCTATCCCTTGTACAATCCATGAAATGCAATCAAAGCAAGCCTTCTCTCAGCCTCTCTGGTTGTTCTCTGACTGTGCAGGGATAGCTGTTTGTATTGGATCAATCTCAGCCAAAAAACAATCTTTGCTACACTTATGCTGGCAGAAGACCAAGAATACCCAGAACAATGGCTAATAAAGTAGGAGGAGGATTTTTCTCTGTGTATCCTGTTATGTCTTTTCCATATCTTGCAAAACATGAATGGTATCTGAGGTAGTGAACAGTGGCATTTAAGTGATAGAGCTCTCAAGAGAAATGCAAAGTGAACTTCAGTTCCTCAGGCTGTCTTTTCACTTGCCACTACAAGGAAACTCTCTTCAGTCTTCCAAATAAACAAATTACTTTTATCTGAAAAGTGCCAAATAGTATTAGGCTTTTCTTGGGAAGTAATCTAGGCAAAAGGATGCCTGGCCCTCTAGGCAAGGCACTTTTCTGTCTGTAAACTACTGCTGCTCGTTCTGTGTGGAGCACTACAAAATTAGTGTATTGCTGATAGCTTTATATTTTCATCTGCCTACTCAGCAGTTACATTCCAGTAGCTTTCCCAAATTGGATATTAATGATTCACACTCTGCAATTTGTGTACCCATAAAGTGGAATTGCATAATCTAAAAAAAACTAAAGACCCTACCCAGGCACTAACAAGATCTTCCTCTTGATTTACTGGCTGATCTTCCATTCAGCCTGATTTAATGGCAGTCAGTGGATTAGCAAGTTCCAGTGCACTATCAGCCTAAAGGAGGGCCCCACTAATAGCCCTGTGTGCAGCAATGGCAAAGGAGAAAGCTGAACTTTCTGTCCTGAGGCTCCAGAGAGCATTAACCCTTTTTTTGGAGTACCTTGTGGTGATGAGCAGGAGCTGTGGTGTGCTGGAGAGAGAGCTGTGACACAAGGGCGAGGGCAGAGATGGTGTTGACAAACCTCTAGTGGTTAATTCTGCATGGGACACTGCAGGAGCAGCAGTATCCACTCTCCTGGTTCCTCTGGGAAATGTTTAAGTGTTTTCCTGTGTCATTCTCCAAGTGGATACCTTATTTCCTCCTTTATTTTTTCTTTCTTTTTTGTTTAGCAGCAGGTTCTAAGTGCAGCAGTTCATTTTCCCTCTTGGTTCAAATGAGCTCAGTTTTGTGCTTCTGAGTGTCTTCACTTCCAGGGTATCCACTGCTAAGAAAAAAGCCAACCTCCCAGCACTGAGATTCAGCCTTTGCCCAGGAGGGCAGTGCTAGAATTGAGAAGGATAATTATGCATTGCTCTATTCCCTTGCCTTTTTCCACACGCCATGAGAAATTGTGCAAGGAGATGAAGCAGCAGCCATGAACTGCTGTTATTACCATTACTTATACAGTCATGAAAACAAAGAGCCCTTGCAGAGAGCTCTGCCATTGATTTGTGAGCCTTGGTCACCCCTGGGCCTGGGATTTTGCCTTTGTTCCTTACCTGCAGTCCCCTGTTCCTCTTCCTTAGCTCAGCACTGTGACAAATTAGACAAAAATTATCTCTGTGCCTGCACAGCTTGTGCTGAATCCTGAGTGTGCAGAAGGATCTAGATCATTGCTGGAACAAGATACAAGCTGATAATAACCCCTGCTATTAGTCCATTTAAAATGGGTCAAAAAGATGACCTAATTGTGATAATTGCCTTCTGGCATTGCTTGTGCAACAAACCTTTGGCTGCATGTGTAAGCCTGTGCCCAGCAGTAGGCAGTCCTGTCTCTAAAGTCTGAGCTCAAAGATTAAACTTCCATTCCACAGAGCTGCCATCTGCTGCAGCTTGTGTCCAGCCACTGAGGAACCTTGATCAGTGATCCTACACACAACACTGGTGTTGTCTCTGTGCTTTTTCAGGCCACCTTACTGGGATGACTTCCTCTGACTAGAACAGACTGAGTAAACCAAAATATATAAAACAACCTAGTAGGTGAACATAGGTGTTAACCAGCTCATTTAGCCCCTGCCTTGAGGCAGGATAAAGTAAAAACTGAAACAGTTTTCAAAAGATATGTTTGCCCACCAAATGGCTAAGTACAATTTCTGCATAATTGTGGGGGGATAGAATGTAAGAAAATAAAGATAGTGCAGAAGGCAATCTCAGCCCTGAGGAGCTGCAGCTGCACTAATCACCAAAGATTAGGAACAGGCCTGCCCTTAACAGGCCACAGCTGTGTCCAATGAGGATGAGTGCTATAAAAGGATGGGTTAGCTGGACGAGGAGAGAGCTGGAGTTTATTGACTGTGCTGTGGAGAAGTCAGTACTGTGAGGAACTGCCCGTGAGAAATCACCAAGAAGGTATGGAACTTTTGCAATAAGATGACAACACATAATGGCACTGATTGTTTCAGGCTTGTTGCTGTCGCTGCAGCCATGGTGTGTGTGACACTGCTCTGTTTATGCTGCCATGAACTGAGTGAGGCCATCACTGCCCTGAGCCTCTGTGGTCTCAGCATTTGTGATAGCAAGGTAGGATGGCACTGTTTGAACTGAGCCAAAAGGAGCCCAGGCTACGTTTGCACTCTCTTGTGTGTGTTTTTGTTTGCTCTGCTTTAGTGGGAGAGAGACATGCTGGTATGTAACCTGTTACAGGAATTCTGGACTGCTCCCATCCCCAACAGAGCTGAAATGCAGCTTTTTAGCAGGCTGTCATAAATTGCATATTGGCATTTTAATTAGTTTCATTTATTGCTTGGAGACATTTAAACTTGAAAGGCTTGTAGGCATGAAGGCAGCCTTCCATCAGCCCCACAGCCCAGCACCAGGAGCTCCCTGGCTGCTCTCTGGGACTAGCCCAGGACTTGTGCCTTGCAGAAGTGATGATGTACAGAGACCAGGTCTGGGAGGAGGTGACTCTGGACTGGGATGTTTAAAATGGGTTAGTGATGAGGACCACCTAGTGCTCTGGACTGAGTGTTTTGAGTGGCAAGTATGTGGTATAGTAATCTCTGAGAGCCAGATGGAGTGGATTTAATGTCAGGAGACATTTTCCAGGAATCAAAGCAGCTTAGAGAAATAATTTATTTTTACCTTTAAATTAAGAGAAATATGCTAAATGTTAAAATGGCCCTTAATTCATGAGCTTCATATCCCTGGGGTATGATTAGCAGCAGATAACTGAGTCTCCCTGCTGTGCCTTGTTGCTTAGTTACACTACACAAGTACACTGTGCTTTCATTTTCTGTCTTATGTGAGCAGAAGCAGCATGATATAAAAGTTCAAAAAACCTGAAAGACTCTGAGAGCACTCTCAGCTGTATTTCAAATCACTTGGGCTTCAGCAACACCACATGCTCCGTGCTTGCTGTGAATGGAAAGAAGCTTATCCTGATGGTGGGTGTAAATCAGCAGAGACCCCATTAGCTGCAGCTGCTGGACTAAAGCAGTGCAAACAGAATCAGAATCATGCCCAAAAGACTCATCCTTTGTGGAAGTAATTTATTTTCATTAAGAGAGATTAGCATCACAGCGGTATGATAAACTTAAAAGGCCTTGGAAGTGCTATTGTTGTTCTTAAGTAAATATTGATTCCTAAAAAAAAAAATTAGCAGATTGCATATTAATCTCCTAAAACAGAATTGCCTTGAAGACCTATATACTGGAAGAGTGCACAGTGTCTTCCTTTTTACTGGCTTTATTAATGAGGATTTGGCTGTATTGTAAAAAATCAGAGCTGGATTATGCTGGGTCTCATGAGAGCCATTGGTCTGGTGCAGCTGGAAAAACTGGGGAAAGCTAAATGCAGAAAAATGTGAAGACCTTCAGTGGAGAGAGGGACATCAGTGGGTTCCAGAATAAGGCTTCTGTTCACTTGGAGATTTTCTGCTGACTGTATGGAGAACATGTCTTTCACAACTCTGTCTTATGTCAAAATACCTATTTTCTTATTTTGTCTGTACTGTTAATGGATCCTTTAATACAGGTACATAAAAACCTCATAGGAATTAAGAGAAAACATAGTTTTGCTTAAAAAAATTATCCAGCAATCCAAATGGTTTTGCAGAAATTCTGAAACACCTGACTCTAAATGCATGGCTGGGTGATAACAGCAGTTTCCTTGGGGGACTGCTAATATTTCTATGCCCACAGTGACTACAAAGTCTGTTAACACCAGCTGTTATTGATCCTTCTATTTCATGGCTGGGTCTTCAACTACACAGAGATTAGAGAACAGGGAGGTTAGTAAATTCCCTCAGACTGAAATGGGTCAAAGATCCTTAGATTCTTCTGTATTATTTTCATTAGCTGTTAAATTTGACTTTATGGAAGATTTTTTGGTTGGCTTTTGGTTGGGTTTTTTGGTTGTTTTTTTTGTTTTTTTTTTTTTTTTTTTGAAAGAGGACTATGAAAAATATGCCTCAAATAGTAGTTCAGCAGTAGTTCTTAATGGTGATTTAATAACGGTAGGTTAAAATTAAATTTTCCACTTTTGGTGGGGGAGGTGAGGGACATGCTGATGTAGAAAGGCAAAGAACTGGCAAAAGAGCAGATTCTCATGAAATTAGCACTTCTGTTCTAGGTTTTGGAGGGTGAACAAAAGATGCTGCTTTCTGGCAAAGAGCAGCTCTCCTGATTGCCTCATTCAATCTTAAGGGTTATGTCAGTCAGGCATTGCTTCTTCCAGGGTTGGGAGTACCCAATACTACTGCTGTTACATGGACTTGGTGGGAATGTTCTCTTGCCAAGGCCAGAGTGAGCAAATTCAGGGAATCTTGAGGTGACCAATTAGTATCATTTTCCTTCAACTCATTTTTGGCAGATGATGGCTTCAAAGTGGTGAAACCAGAGCAGCAGCTTTGCCAACTTCATTGCTTTTATTTTCAGTTTTTTTATGTGATTGACAGATATACTGCTCCCTCAGATATGTTGTGCTTATTCTAATACACATTTTACACTGTGATCCCTGCTTTTAATATCCTTGTGTTTAGACAAGCAGCCAGCCTTTCTGTAGCAATGGATATCTGTACAATTTACTGAGAAAACAGTTCCTTTCCTGGATACTTACAAATATGAAAGAAGTTTTTATCCTGGGGAGCCAGTGGTTCTTCCCCTGCTACCTGTGGTAGATAAGATATTGCATATTTAACTAGAAATGAATAAAGACAAGAGGCCTCATTTTCACTTGTGATATCTCCAAGGCCCTGAGCAGCAGCAGGCTCCTTGGCTGAGAGCTTTTGCCTGGTTTTCGGCTCACAAGCCAATAAAGTTGCAGAAATGTGGGAATGCAGTGGGCTGACTTGGTCCACATGGGTTTTACATATCCATCCCATTAGTAAGGGAAAAAGGAATCTTCCCTTTTAGATTTGGGTGGAGGGTTTTTTTCCCCTATTTGATGTGAACACATGCAGTCAGTAAGGTAGCAACCAACCATGTGAAATCTTTACATGAAGGAAGAGAAGGAAAATGCATGACAGAATAGATTTTTAATTGTTTGCCCTGAAATCTATATATTTCTTTCTCACTACTGTAATACGTTTCAACACAGTGACTTCCTGCTTAATGTGGTAGAAAGTATAGATACTGGACCATTAGGTGTATCATTAAAAGACATAACAAATAGCTTCAAATTAAAAAACTCAGCTAGGTATTAAAGACAACTCTTTTTGAAGTAGGTGCACTGGAGAGTGGTCTCTGCCCTGCTGCCTGCGGAGGGCTTGGGGTGTGCTCAGAGCCCATGCAGTGACTGCAGGCTGGGCAGGCAGGAGCTGCCAGGGCAGAGCCCTCCCTGCTGCTGCTGGCTCTGTGCTCTGAGCCAGGGGAGCTCCAGGGGTGAAGGGCACTCGGTGCCTTCAGCTCACAGAGCTCCCTGCTGTGGGCCCCGTGCCTTTATTACCCTCCATTACCAGAACTGTAAGTTTTACCCAAGAGAGATGGCAAGGCATCATTTTGAAGCTAAATATCCCCTAGGATAATGCATATGCCATCCAGCAAATATTTGCTTTGCCGTCCTGAGGAAAAGCCCTTCCATGGGAAAATGTGCCCAGTCAGAAATGCTTGCACAGTGTGAGAATGCTTACTGCAGAAGGGATAACTTCTGCCTCATATTTTTTTCTGAGTGCAACATCACTGCAGTTTGAGATAGGTTTAAATCAATGTGGATGATAGTTAAGTATTCTGGTATAAAAATGAAAAATTGATTTTCACTGGGAGGATATTTCAATAAGGTCAATAGGGGCAATGGTGATTGAGTAAATCAGCTTTTGTTCACAGTTTACCAAATCTCTGTCACAATAACTTAAGCATGTAAACATTTGTAAAACTAGCTTCCCTTGAGGAAAAGTGGTTATCAGGGCCTTCTCCTAGAGAGAGAGGAGCTTGGCTCTACTGCTTATATCAATAAGCATTGATTGAGTTCAAAGGAGCTCTGTGGATTTACATATCCAGAAGTCCTGCTCAGGGGAACAGACTCCTCTAACCTGTTTTCCTTGCTGCCTCTGATACAATGTGGTTCAGATGGTGCAATTTGGTGTCCTCTCTGCCCTGAACAGGTGTTTTAAGAGCTTATTTTACTTCTCATTATCCTCCTCTGACTCTGTTAGCAGTAAATTCACTTTACACCTTTAGGCTGAGCTGTTTTGCCCTTGCAGTGTTTTCTCCCCATCCTTATCTCAACTCAGGAGCCCTTTGTTTGTTTATTTTTATTTCCTCTGCCCAGCTGTGGCAGGGTAGGGTGAGCAAACAGCTTTTGTGGGCACCTGGCATTGGGCCAGTGTCAAACCATGACAGATGCCTAATCCTGAAATTCAGCCATGAGTAATGTGCATGGGTTTACTGCCTGTAAGCTTGTGATTGTAGTTTCTCAACTTTCTGATCCACCTGAGAGTGCCACAAGCCTGATTTGATGAGGTGGGGAGCTGTGAAGAGCTGTGTAAGACTCCCAGGGTCCCACACAATTTGAAGGGTTATCATAAAGAGCAGCTGAAAGAACCTGATTGGGAAGATGGGTGATGGCTGTCTTCTCAGCCCTGCTTTCTTCTGAGGGGTAGGATCTGTTGGGATGTGTCCAGTTCCCATGCCAAACCCTCACTACAGTCCAAGGGTCAGTGAGAGATTCCCTGAGCTCATCCTGATGTTGGTCACAGGATGCTGGGAGTTATTTCTTATCCTTGTTTCTGTCCTGCTGCTTGAGACCATGAGTGTATGAATTTTGTACCCATGCAAAACTGGATCTAAGTTCTGGTAACTCCTGCAGCAAGGATCAGGTAGTTCTGTTTCCCCTTGGGCACTGACACAGATCTAACAGCCATGGGATAAGCAAGGTATATATTCATCCAACCAATCAGTGGGAATAAGGGGAAACATCCCAGATTTTCATTTCTAGTTATCACATAAGTCTCTAGGTTTGCTCTGTTTTCCTAGGAACTGTTTTTCTCTTGTCACAGTCAAAGTAAATTTCAGGCTTCATGAACTTCCTTTCACCTGATTAGACATAAGCAGTTCTAGGAAGCTGTTGTTCTTTTATCCTGGAAGGTTTAAAAATGCAAGGATCAGTAATAGAAAGTTGTAGGTATCATCTTCAGACAATATTTTGTTTCTGAGTGAAGCTGATTGATATGGAAATGCTGTGCAGTGTAATATTCACACTACCTCTGCACACATTTTACAAGTGGAGAACGCAGTGATTTTTTTTTTTTTTCCTCTACAAGTTTTGACAAGAGAAAACTCTAAATGCAACTTCTCTAAAACTTCAGTGACTGTGGCATGGGGAATGCAGATGATGAGAGAAAGGTTGTACCCTGTTAGCTTCTTTTATCTGTTGGGGTCTGCCAACAGTAGGAGTAGAAATAAACCTGTGGTAACAGGAAAGCAGAGTAGGAATTGACTCTGAAGGAGAAGCTTAGCAGAAATCCCAGCCAGAGACTATTTGAGCTGATTCACTGTGCAGCTGTACAGGTTTCTGAATTAACACCACTACATGAGACAGCTCTTCTTGGGGACAGCTCTGACGAACCTGCATTTTAAACCTACAGTGCAGTTCTGCAAAGCTCTCTGGCTTTGTTGGCCTCCTGATAATTTCTTCCTTGCTTAAGATACTGTGAGAAACTTTAACCTTCCCTATCCACACAGACACACACTTGAAAATTGAAAGAGTCTCCTGAAGTTCCTTCTCCCAGACTGGATGTGTTCAGGTTTTTGGTGGCCGCTTGAGACTGTAAGGAGCTGCTCAGGGAAGTGGATTGTCAGCTCTCCCAGCCGTCAGTGCCCTGGGGCTGTGGGGTGGAGCTGTGTCACCCTCCCATCACTGGCACATCCTCCCCACCTCGAGGAACAGTCCTACAAGGCAACTTCTTTGTGACACAGGTGCTCATTTAATTTCAGCAGTTGCTCACATGCAGTGAGGCCAAGTGTGGCTCCTGGGGAATTCTGTTGACTCCAGGAGATTTACTGTGGTGTAAATCAGAGGCCAAGTGACAGAGGAAGCCCATATGTTCTCCTGGAGTGCTGATTACGGGGGAAAGGAGCTGGATCAGAAGAAAATGATTGCACCCAGATTGTTTTCAATGTTTTAATGACTAGCTTAAGGCAGCAAATAAAAACAGAATCAGAGGTGATTTATATTTTTGCTGAAATCTAAACAGGTCTGGCCCTAGGCATTTGCATTTGTTCCTGTCTAACACTGTGGCTGACTTTCAAACCTCTTGAACTGCAGGAATTGCTGCAAGAGTGAAGTGAAAGCTGCTTGTATAAGTCAGTGTCAAGACTCTCAGAAACTACAGGAAGGGCAGGAGGGAGTACACGTATGGGAAAAATTGGGCTGCAGAAATGGGTTGCAGAGGAGGAAGATCATATTTGTGGGGAAAGCACTGCTATCCATGGGAAATACCCTCCACTGCCCTCCCTGATTAGCAGTAGCTACTGATAAACCCATCCCACTGAGCTCAAGAATTATTACAGAACCACTAAATATGCTGAGTTGGAAGGGACCCACAAGAATGATCAGCTCCAACTCCTGGCCCTGACCAACACCATGCCCAAGAGTCACCCCATGTCCCTGAGAGTGTTCTCCAAACACTTCTTGAACTGTGTCAGGCTTGGTCCTGTGACCACTGCCCTGGGGAGCCTTTTCTTGTGCCCAGCCACTCTCTGGGTGCAGATAATTTTCTAATACCTACCCTGCTGCCCTCCAGGACAGGTTGGCCCTCATGGCTGCCAGGGCACTGCTGAATCATGTTCAACTTTCCATCAGCCAGCTCCCTTTCCTTTCTGCAGTGCTGCTTTCCAGCACCTCATTCCCCAGTGTGTGGGTTACTCTGTCATTAAGGAAATCGGGTTTGATCAGCAGCACTTTCCTCTCGTGAACCATGCTGGCTGTGACCTATAGCTGCATTGTCTTTCAGGTGTTTTTCAATACCCCCCAGAATCATCTTCTCCATAACTTTACCAAGCACTGAAGTGAGACTGACAGGCCAGCAGTTTTGGGGTTTCCTTCTTGCCTTTCTTGTTGAGTGGGATCATTCCACAAGGACCTGGGTGTCTTGTGTTGTACCTACTCCACAGCTTTAGCTGAGCAGGAGAGGAAAAGGAGCTAAGACTTCAAATATGACTGAAAAGTTTTGCAGCCTGTCCTGAGCTTTCATTTTTTACTCCCTTCTCAAAGTCCCAAACAGAAGGCTGCTTCCAGAAAAAGCAGTACCAGGGTGATTGGTCCTATGCATAGCTAAAACCAACTGCCTAGGGCAGCACCTTGTTAGTTAGAAGGAGAAAAAGGTGACCTGGAGCCCCATAAAATAAGGTTTTTGCTGCTGTTAAGGGAGGAGCTGAGATGTGGGATAGCAGCCACTGGTATATATTAATAGCAGAGAAGCCTTTCCACAGGCAGGGCTTGGCATTGCACCTGATTTTTCTCTGGTCACAAGAGCAGCCTCCCAGACTTTGCAGGGCTGTTTCTGGCTCTCTATCCCAGTTCTGTCACTGAGGACCACAGTCATTAGATCAGCAGGCTGGGTCCCAGTTCACCCTGTTTGGGTATATCAGTGTCCCCCAGGATCAGGAAGCTCAGAAATGCCAGAGCCAGAAGCCCTGAGCAAGGAAAGAGGGCTGAAGCCCTGTCTATATAGGCAGTGAGGCTGTAACAAAATCTGCATATTAAATGGATGTTTGCTTTGTACATGGAATAGCCCCTTTTGCATCCAAATTCACATGGAAGAGATGGTGAAGTCAGTTCTTCCTCACTCAGTGATGTGCTGTGGGTGTTTCAGTGACACACTGAGCTCATAGCACCATTTCTCAGCTTCTGGTTAATGCTTGCCACAGTAGAAATCCCATTCATGGGTGACACTGATCTTATCACAGATATTGATTCATCAGCCCAAGCTGAGTATTAGCAATGAATTTTTCCTACACAGTTCTTTGATGGCTCTGATGTCTGATACCAGTGTAACAAGCTGGTGCTGGCTGATGTAGAGTGGGTGGTCTCAATGGAGGAGTTTTTTCAACTGAGGGTTCTCTGTGATTCTGTGAGGACTTCATGTGTGGGTTTGGATTAAGTATTCTGCATCAAAGGGACTCCCAATTTCTTTTTCCAGCAGTTTCCACTGAAGTCCAAGTGTCTGTTACACAACAGCAGATCAAAACGGGGAGGAAGGATGAGGTGAATTGCTGATATTTGCTAATATTAATTGGAATGACTCTTCCAAATGAAATATCTCATTAATAAATTCCATTTTAAAAAGTTAGTCCTGGAAACTGGAGTTTGAGGTATATTGGAAAAAACAATACCAGGGAAGGGAACGTTTAGCTGTTGGAATAATTTATGGTTTTCATTTCTGTGTTCTCATTTTGTTTTGGGGAATATGGGGGAAAGCAAGAGAAATTCATAGAAACCACAAGGCCTTTTAGATGCTTTTGTGATCTCCAGATTTCTAAGATTCAGTTAGAAAATGATAGTTTATTTCAGGGAAGGGTGAAAATTCCCTCTTGTACAAGTCAAACCTGCCCTAGTAAGGACCGTGGGTACTCTCGAGTCTTCACAAATTGTGTGTCCCAGGGGACATTTTCCTGTGCCAACAGACTATTTCATCATCCTCAGAGTTTTTCAGGATTGAGTTTTGATGCATTTCTGTTCATTCATCTACTTGCAACTACCTCTGTGACCAGATAAGCAATGTCCTGGGCAATGTTCTCTTCAGTACTATTAGGTATCTATATAAAGCCATGCAGCAGCTCCTGTCAGAAAACTGCAGGACACAGGCAGAGAGGGAGATGTGAGAGACAAGGTGTTGTAAGGGACAGCACCATCTGCTTTGCTGACAGCCACTTGTGCAGAGAGGACAAGGCACTGATTAATTTGCCAAGGGCTCATGTGAAGATCTGTGGAAGGAGGCAGATCTGTGTATGCACAGTGCACCAGGAGGTGTGGGGGGCAATGAGGGTGTCAAGAGGAGAGGGAAGGGTGATGGAGGCTTTCAAAATGGGTATTTGGACATCTCACTTGGAGAATTGCACAAAGGCATTGACACAGCTGGCTGCAAGACCACAGTGAGTTGCAAGTTGTTGCTGAGCAGCAGAATGTAAGTATAGGTGGTTATTTATGGTGCACAATAAGATGTGAAAAAGAAAGTGCAGGCTGGCTGCTAACCCTTAGTTGATTTACATATATCTAATTTTTTTCTTTCTTTCACTGCAACCTATGGGTTAGAAGGTCTGCTAATCTCCACTAATTGGCAGTGCTGCTGCCAGGCTCATGTACAAGGGATAAAAGGAGCCAGAAGGATGAGGGACTGCCAGGAGATACAGTGGAGGGATAAGACACACCAGTAGTCAATGAGAGTTTTCACAGCTGCAGTCCACTCTGGGTTTTTTCCCCAGGGTCTGTGTTCTCCTAAAGCCATGCTATAAAATCCAGACAAGTTATGTAATTAAGCAAATTAAAACCAGTCTAGAGGCATTTCTGTCAGCCTGGCTAACAAAGACAAAAATTGCTTCTTTCACAGAAAAGCTGCAAAAAAGAATTATCTTCTAACAATTGGTGCCAGTACTTTAGATCAAAAGAGAAGTAGGATCAAATGTGGATGGCAAAGACTGAAAAATTTAGGGAGAATTTTTTGAGAGAAGGGCGTTTCAAGCAGACTTGTAGCAATCTCATCACTTTTATCAATTATCTGGAAATCATCTGTAAAGTAGACCCGAAAGATAATGAGTAGCATTAACCTTTTGGACAATTCAGCATTGCCTATTTGTGGTAATAGTTATCTATGGATCAACAAAAATAACAGGTGAAGACCCCTCATTCACAACAGCTCAGTTCTGGGCTTTTCAGATCTTACACTGACAGACAGTTTATGGCAAGAGTCCATTGCTGAAATAAATCCATCTGGCATGGCATATTTGAGTCCTCTGGAGAAGCTTCCATATGGAGTCAAAGAAGCAAAGAGGAATGCTCTCCCATCCTCAGCACTGCATTTTTGAAAATTACGAGATTAATACCGCAAGTACCATTCCATCCTCTTACAGAGACATGCATGTACCAAAAAAAGAGAGTAAAATTGTAAGAATTAACTCAATTTTTAGGGACTCCATACCAAAAGACTTTGAACTGGACGTGTACCTTTCTCAACTCTAATCCAGTTCAATAGAAGTAAGGGTGAAAAGTAAGGGTGAAGATGGTGGAAGTATTTGAGGTTCTGCTGCTCTGGAATGCTCACACATTCATTGCCAATAAAGTTATGTGGATTGTGTGTGGAGACATTAATCATAAAACAGGTATAAATTAAAGGAAACTTCCAATTTTCTGCCAATTTTAAGGGCATCAGATGCTTAATGAAAGAAATTCCATTTGGAGCTCATTGCATGCAACCCAAAGAGCAGTGCAGTCTGCTCTTCCATGGACAGGCAAGGAGCGACTGGGGCACAGATCCCTTTCACTTCCACACAAAATCTTTACTAATCCCTTGGTTACAATAAAGATTTGTCTAAGTTACAAACTCCTAGTCAGACTTCTAAAATACTACCCAGCTGCAGGCTTGATATTGGAGCTATGGAGACAGACCTCTGCCAAGGTATAATTGCAGGATTAGGGATTTATGGTAATCAGAAGTTTGTTCCCAAATCTGTTAAAACCATGAAGAAAAAATCAGTGGCTTTGGATTAGACCTTCATTTATGCTTTTTAGCTGCCATGTACCAGACTGATTTCTAACTGGCTGGCTTAGTAAGTTTTAAGATGTGAGTGTCCACCTCATTCAGGTTTTAGCCTGGAAGATTTGCGTCACTTGGGAAAACTTCATAATTACTGTGAATCCTGGTTATAAAAATTCATCTCATGATAAGCATGTTTTTCTTGCTGATTTCTCCAGAGGAAGGAGGAGGAAAATTGATGTTACTGTACAAAATTTTGGAGGTATTTTAAAATAATCTGTGGAGAGTGGATTTTATTCTAGGTTTTAGGGTGGCAGGGATTTGGGGTTTTTTTTGGGGTGGTTTACTTGTTCTTGTTTTAGTTTAGCTTTTTTGGGTTGTTTGCAGTTGATTTTCTTAAATTTTTCTTATTTTTCTTTCTGATGCTTAATGAAGTTTTGGCTGGTAAAATGCCTTGTGAGACATCCCAGGCAATTCACCCTGTGTTTTACGTGCTATCAAAATATATGGCTCCAGCCTGTGCAGCTGCTTGCTGTCGGGTTCATTACATCCTGAGCATCCATGGCCCCAAGTGGTTCCTGCTGAAGCCTCTGTCATTCATTCATTGAGGAGATGACAGACTGAGGGGAAAGCTGATCCTCGTGGAGGTGGGACTGGGGCTGCCTGATGGATTGTCCACAGAGGACAGCAGGCACTGAGTCAGTCTGCAGGGAAGGAGGATACAACAGGCAGTTGGTTTTGTCTTTCTCTGGAGCCTTTCATTCACATTCCTGCACAATATGTGCTTTGTTTTGCCTTTGTTCCACATAATAAACTGACAATGGCTAAGGATTTTAAATCTTTTTTCCTTTTGTTTCTCCTGTGTTCCTAGAAATTGGAGAGGAAAGTGATTCTGTGTGTTTCAGACTAAGCCAGTTTGTCCTCTAAAGAAAAGCTTGGTGTGTTTTACCTCATCCAGTGTTAAATCATCTAGAAGTGCCATCACAAACAATTGCACCTCAGTGCTTTACATCCTCAAACAGAGGAGTGAGAGAGGGGACTTTGGAGCACACTTCTCCTAAATGCCCTGGTTTAACTGCACAGCTTCAGGGAGTCGCTGGGTTGCAGTGCAGGAGTGTGTGTGGCACACACATGTGAGCTGTACAATTTGCTGCTCAGTGCCCTGTCCCAGGGCACACATGGCACCCCTGCCATCCAGGGGACACCAACAAGGCAGCGGCACTGGGAGATTGCCAGCTTGGCTGCTGATTCAAGTTTGCCTGGAGCAGCATGTGGTGTAACTTGACTTTTAGGGCTTGTTTTGAAGTCCAACTCTCTCCACGTGGCAGCATTTTGAAATGACAGGTGTGTGTGCTTCTATGAAAACATTGCCCTATTTCCCTGAAGCCTCAGCTAAGTGATCTTGTCAGGTGAACAGTCAGAAGGAATGGCAGGAGAGGAACTGTTGTCACAAAACCACCATTTACATAGGATGTCTGTGTCGTGCACAGTTCATGCAGGCAGCTGATGATTTCAGATCATTGTTCAATTTAAAATGACATGAGAATTTGAGCAAAGATTAATATGATTTTGCACCTGCAGATAGACAAACGTGGGATGGGCAAATGTGAATGTTGATTCTGACATTAAGGAAAAACTGCAGTGTTTGTATCCTAAGCATTAGGGTCAAGGATTTCCCTGTCTCCCACTTCATTACAGCATTTAGTGCCTTGTCATAGAAGGGTTCTCTGAGGGCTGCCTTTGTGATCACAGGCTGAGTTCTGTGGCAGAACCCAGAGAAATCAACTTTGCATTGCATCCCCAGCAGAGATTTGAGCTGATAACAGTTGTGTTTGTAAACTTAGTGCCCTTTTATGTTACCCTGCGCATAAAAAAATGAGCAAATAACACTCAGAATGGATCACCATGAATCCTTCATGAATTCTTCCTTCCCATAGGAAAGACTTCCTGGACTAAGCAAAACAACTCTGATCTTCACCCTGGCACTGGCAGAGGGCCACTGCCATATTAAAAGCATTTCAGACATGGTGTGCATTTGCTGTCACCTGAGATTGAGTGGCTGTTTAGCACAACATAATCTGGTGCAATTTAAAGCTTTTAAACCAGAAGCACAGAAATTCCCTTTGCTAATTTGGTGCTGGCTCAGGTCCCCAGATGGCCTCAGCATAGCAGCACATTAGAGCAGATCCAGTCCTGCCTCTGCACCTTCTCTGCAGCAAATCCATGTGTCCAGAGTTTTGTTCTGGTAGTTGTTGGAGGATTTTTTGTGTCTGGGAGATTTTTTTGGTTGCTGGGCTTTGAGGGATTTTTGTGTGAGAAGGAGGATGGGGGATTGGATATTTTTCTTTTCCCCCCTTAGGTCATCTGACATCCTTCATTTTTCTGTGTAGTTCTTCCTCATGTCTAAATGTATTTTAGTAAATCTGTTACTCCCCCCTCTGTTCTGGCAGCTGCAAGTGGTCTGTCTTCCTCACTCCTCAAAATATTAATAATTGATTTTGAAGAGATGATATTGTTTACTTTCCTTTATCCATTGCCTCTTCCTTGTAATTCAATAATATGCCTTCTGCTTAAATTTTGGTTAGTAGCAGCTCTTAACTTGAATACTTTGGCCACCCCTAATGTGATAACAAATTGCTGATTATCAAAGGAGTGGTAGCACTTACTTAGACTCCCACACACACTAAATCTAGATTAAGGAATGTGAGAAATGAAATGTAGGCAAGAGAATGGTTGGTTCCTTAATCAGAATGCTGTTAAACAGCAGAACATAGCCCATTACTGAAAAGAAAATTAAAAGAGACATAATTGAATATTTAATATGGCAAATATGATGAAATGGACATCTGGAAAAAAGCTGATGTTATAGCTATCATGTCCTAAAATAATCAAAGAAGAGGACAAGTGAAGAGTGTGTTTCTCCTAATGGTTCTAGGAAGGGGTGAAAACATGCCTTTAGTTTCTGGCTGTTTGCCTTCATGGAGAGGTCGGTCTGTCTGTCTGTTCTACTGACCTCTGCAAAGTGGCTGTACTAACACCTGGCTCCTTTACTGCACCAGCTCAAACAACCCAGTCTGTGGAGTACCTGGGATTTTTTTTCTCAGTTTTTTCTTCCAGGTGAATAATGGTCTTTTTAGTTCTGTTTTTTTTCCCCTAGGTTGTTTGTTGTTTTGTTTTGTTTGTTTTTTTCCCTTGAAGACATCTTTGATTCAAGTTCATATTTAAGAAGGAATTCTGTTTTCATATCTTCAAATTCATTTCTGAGAATGACCATTTTAGGACAGCAATTCCTGTTACTTTAATTCTATTCCATGCCTTAGAATTTTTCTTTAATTTTGGAGTCAAGAAGTCTCTGGAATTGCTTCTTATAGAAACACACATTTTTATTTGCATACATAAAAATCAGAATATCTGAAAAACATAGCAGTGTGTATAGATGCTAGGAAAACAAAAAGAAACTTGCAAAATAAACCATGTGATCTGGTGGTTGATATGAGGATAAGAAAAAAAAAAAGGATAATTTCTTTTGAATTATTGTGTTAAGAATGAGTTTTAGGGTTTTGTCTGGAATTAGTTTTGGAGGCACTCCTTTTTGCTTCCAACTTGCCACAGAGCAGTACTAACTCTTCCCTCTGTATTTTTTTTTCCTGTCTGAAAGAGCAGAAAGAGGCACTTCTATTTATTTATAATCTCTTAAACTGAGATACATAGCCTGGTGTTCTTGGCAGATTGCATAAAAGACCCATCTATGAACCAATAAAGAAATGCTCCAGATTGATTAGACACTGGATAAGGCTTAGGCTGAGGAGAGCTGGCCCAAATCCATTTTAAGTTAGGTACAGGTCTGAGTTATGCTCCATCCCTGCCTGCCTTTTCCTGCCTTCAGCTGCAGCTCACTGAAGCTGTTGTCTAGGATACAGGCTTGGCTTATTCCGCCCATGGCTGAAATGCAGCAAGAAGATAGTTTAGGGGCTGATGCAAACATCCGTGTGGCATTTGACAAGTCACTTATCAGAGCTGGTTTCATCTTTCACGTGGGAAGGTGCACGTTCTTAGGAGGGACCTTGGAAGTTCAGTGGTAGAGACCAGAGCAGGTAAAAGAGAGAGAAACAGACAAGATCTGATGTCTGCATCCTACAGCTACATCCTTCTGGGTTTTGTATTGGTGCTGCACAGCTGACAGTGGGGATAAAATCTTCCACTTTATTCACTTATTTCCTCAAGTTTAAACTTCCTTCCTGCCATCCTGGATAGTCCTGGGGACCTGAGAAGCTCCAAGCTGCAGGACCAACATCTATGTCTGTGGCCATCGCCCATCATGACTGGGTGAGAATTTGACAGGCGCATTCTGTATGCTGTGTCACCACTGAGCAGCTTTCCTTGGCTGAAATGGCACGGCCAGCGTGTGAGGAAGAGGAAGGGTAATGTTGTTCTGCTCATGGGCTTTCCTTGCTAGGTAATTATGGTGAGGAAGCAGGAGCCCATCATCTTCTGCTTCCTTCTGTCAAGGAGGATCGTGGAGCTTCTGCCATGACCACTTCCATTAGGGAGAACCTTCATTCAAGGAAATGAAATCTCCTGTGTCACAAAATGTCATAAAATCCATAAATTTTATTATTTAAAATTTTAAATAATTTTATTTTTTAAATTATTTTAAATAGTTTTTAAATGAAATTGTGCAGATGATTGATTTGGAGACAGGAGATTTTCCAAAAAGTTGGTGGGGTCAGGCTAATAAGTAGAGGTTTGTGCAAGTCAGCTTTTCCCTTCCTCCAGTGCAGGAGTTTTCAATGGCATGCAAAGCAAACTTCCAAGCAAAGTAATTAGCCAGTGTCTCTGGAAAGCAGTGCTGTGCTTTCTTGTCTCAAGAATGAGCACACAGGAAGGGTCTGGTAAGACTTTCTGAGTGACAGAGCTTTAATCAACATCCTGCACAGAGGAAACTGCAGGGGAAAGTATATTATTTTGCTCCATTTCTCTGAAGATAAGCAGGGAAAAAAAATAACAAACAACAAATCCCCAATAATCACAGCTCATAAATTCTTCATCCTGTGAACAGTCCTTAGGTAGACACATCCACCATGGGAGGGGTGTGACAGCTTCCAGGCAAGAGCTGCTGCCCTCTGTATGGCCTACAAATTGCTGTGTACACTAGCTAACACTTTGCTGATGGGCTGGGCTGTTAAACAGGAAAGAGCTCTTGACTGAAAACAGACCATTTTTCTCCTTCAAAGCAGATGTATTTTCTCATCACCACCTTTCATAGTAATTCAGTGATACTGTTTGCTGTGCCAGCATCATTTTCCCTGGCTGTTTAATAACCAGGCTCTGAACCAGAGCTGCAGAGTATCTCATTATTCTGCTCCAAAGGTAGGAGAGGAAGGGTAGATGTGAAGAAAAACATCTGTTTCTGAGCATGTCATAAGTAAGGTTATGCTGCCAACTGCAGTATGGTATCTGAGATACTGCAGTCAGTATCCCTGCAGCAGCTGTAGGAGAGGAATGAAATGAGAGGAAAGAAAAATCAACATGGAAAAGCATTATTGATTTCTTTTCTGCAGCCCGAGTTTAACCTGAGTTTAATATTACTTGAATTTAAAATATTTGGGAGCTGCTGCTTGCTAATCTATCTGCAGAGTCAGATGAAAGCTCCTATTTGTTATCTCTGGAGGGTTTGCAAAAGCAGAAAGAGTTAATGCTGGAGAAGGCTCTCCTGATGTTCCCAGTGCCTCAGAAAGGAGACCCACTGACTCACAGGTCCATGAGGGAAGTCAGAGCGTTTTGAAATGTTATGACAGAGCATCCAAGCTGAGCTTCACTGCTGAGGGAAATGTCCTGCAGAGCAGTGCAGGTGCCCCAAGCACAAGGAGTGTAACACCCTGCAGAGACACGTGAGCTGTGGGGCAGCTGTCCCTGTACAAAACCTGCAGCCTGGGCTTTGCTCTGTGCACTGCTGGCTCTGTCTGTCATGGTCTGGCACCCAGAGGTGCAGAGGCAGCAGCTCAGAGAGGCTTTACCATGGGGTCAAGGCTGGAGGGTGGCACTGCCATCAGCTGGCACTGCTGCTGTGCCCCAGCAGGGAGCAGCCAGTCCTGGGGCAGAGAAAATCAACAGGTGTGCTTCTGCAATGTTTGGCTTTTCCCTTTTTGCCTCTTGCTCCTCACAGTTTTCTTCAGGGCACAGGTCTCGTCTTAATCTGCTCGCTGTGAAAATCCAGGGAAGTGCTTGGACATGACACCAGGTCTTTCCAGCTTCTCTACATAAATCACCCTAATTTAAAATAAATTTCTAATGGGAATGTTTGACATAAAACTTTTCAGCTGGCAGAGCATTGCCTGCCACATGCAATGTCTTTCTTTCTGGAAACTAGTACCACAGGAGAGCCTGAAAATTGCCTTCTTGTAATGGGACTGCCTTCTTTGCATTGATTTTTCTATCATTTTCAGCCATGAGTTAGAGGACGTTTCAATCCTGCCACTCCAGCATCTGAAAAGGTAAAGCATTTTGCTTGTGGTATTGCAGTGACTATTTCAACATGGCTGGAGTTAGTTGACAAAAGGGTGTTTTTAGGATGACTTTGGTTTTTAACTGCCTCTTTAAAAACAAACAAAATATAAAAAATTATAAAAAGTGCCCTTTAGCCATGGAGCTGTACAGCACAGCAGCAGCACAGTGAGGACAGAACAAACCTAGCCAAAAAAACCACAAGGTCAGGGAAAACTTGATAGTGTTCAGCCTATGGATTTTTGACTTGTGGAAAATTTGTCATGAGATGCATTCTGTTTTGGCTGCTAACATTTTTATCTTTTTATTAACACCACAAAATATTTGAGATGAGCATGAGCAGAGGAGAAGCTAATAGGCATAACTGGGTGTGTTAATGAGCAGGAAATAAAGTAATTACAGAATTGAGAAGGAACCTTGCATTTTTGGATCACTGTTTCAGTTCCTACCAAGACCAGCAACAACCCTGGGGTTTCTACTTGCTCTTTGCTCATTTCTCTGCATCTCACAGAGAAGGTGGAAGAGATTTTGTTTTTCCAGGTGCTTTTTCCCTCTCTCCTGCTAGCAGACTCTGGTGGAAGCCCAGGGACCTGGCTAGGGCTGGCCATTATTCCCACTGCTAAGCTAGGACATCCATAGGATAAGTTGCTCCTACACTGAAGCCTTTGTACCTGAGCCCCTTCCCAGCTGATTCTCCTCCCTTCATTTACTTATTTTCTTGAACAGCAAAAAAATAAAGAGTTACTTTCTATTGCTAAGACAGTAAGGTGGGTATGCCATTGCTTAGTATAGCTGAGGGATTCAGGAGCATCATTCAGCAGGTCCAAAACATTGGTGCTTTCATAACACCTGTTAGAGTATTTGAGATGGAAAATCTTGCAGCAAATGAGATGAGCCTCTTTCAAAAGGTCTCTTTGTTTTTTAAAGCTTTTGGAAGACTCCTGAGACATGAGCCCAGAAGGCTGCCCATTTAATAAATGAGAGACCAAATTTTGTTTAATATTGTTGGTTTCAGAGAAGATGCTCCTGGCAGATGCTGTTTATTGAAACAAAAGCTTGATGGCTTTTGCTAATGATGGTGTATCCTACAAAATATTTATGTTCTGGGAATACTCTGAGTTGTGATCTTTTGGTAGGAGTTTTTATTGATGGAGTCTAGTACCCCATTATGGTAAATTTATCCTTTCCTCAGAGTTATATATATAAAACCTTTTCTCTGTCATTAGTTTTCCTGTCTGCAGAATGAGAATTAGCATTGCAGGATATTATGGTATGGGTGAAAAGATGAATCGTTACTCTTTGGAAAGGTAATTAACCTCCAAAGGCATCTGCCAGAGAGCTGCCATTACACCATCAGCTGCACTCTGTTTCAGTTTTAGCCTTTCCCTGTCCTCCTCCAGCTCTGAGGTGTGTTGTTTATCAGCTCAGCTCAGAGCAAGCAGGAAGATGGATACCCTCAGCACAACACCTGCGAGGAGCAGGGTGACAAACGCAGGGCTTTCAGCAGAATAACACCCTGTGCTCTGCTCTCCTGCCATCAGGATGCAGGGCAGAGCTGTGACCTTGGCAGTGCACCTGAGCAGGGGTTGGCAACACCCAGGGATGCTGATGAATTGTGCTGGCTCAGTGCAGGGAGGGCTGCTTGGTAATGCAAGCCTGTGTCAAGGAAAGAGGAGACCCTTAGGGCAGGGCCCTTGGGTGAGCCCTGCTGGTCTGTGGCAGGGAAGGACAGCTGTACAAAAGGCACATGGACTTTGTGAGAGAGGGAAGGGGAAGAGCATCTCTCTGGCTGGCAGCTCAGGTATGAATCCTGGCATGAGTATGCTCTAGCACTGGGAGAGAAATACTCAGCCTGTCTGCAGGCACTTGTTTGCTAGTAAACAAGAAACACTGTTCCAAACAGAGATGATTAATGGCAACAGAAAAATTTAGGAACTGGGTGGAGAGCTTTATTCTGCCTTGATCACAACTACTCATTATGTCAGTATGTTCTGATTTTTTCAGACTAATGGAAGGTGTACAGTCATACAAACATGCAACTGTGCACTGATCTCACCCTCAAGGGACTGTGGATTTATCTCTAATGCTGTCAGATTTATTTATAAAAGATACACTACACTCACAAATGCTCCATTGTGCTCTGTTGTTTGGAAAAGAGTGAAACCTGGTCCCAGTGAATAAGGCAAAATGGAATAGGGTTTTAAAGTCTTTGCCCTCCCAAATGAAGTGATTTTTAATTGAAACCTTTGATGAGTTTCTACCAACATACATGAAAAAGGAAAAGACAGTGAGGATTTCATACAGATTTCCTGGCAAAGAATTTTGTCACAGTGCTGGAGGAGTGCTCACCCTCGTGTGACAATGATGGCAATAACCAGTCTTTTGCTGCTGCTGTTTCTGTCTCAATGCATGTTTTCCTATTAAGACAATTTGGGTCTCTGTCACCTTTCAGTGACCAAACTGTAGTTTAGCTTTTCCATAACAAAGAGCTCGAAAGATGGTGGAGATGTTCAAGACACATCTCAAACAGGAAAGGCTCTCATGCTTCCTGGGTTTCTTGTCTTCCTGGGAGCCCTGATTTTTTCCTAGGCACTTTTTGGTGTTATTGCCTACCTAGGTTTGTACATGCAGTCTACAGTGTTGGAGGGAATGCTCTTACTAGTTCAGGAAAGATTTCCAGAAACTTTGAGGGGTTTTCTCCCTCCTCTTATATGTCTGTTGCAGCATGTGTATGTTGTGCCACAGCTGTACGTGGCTTTGCCTTCCCCCTCCGTAATGTGGTTGGATTTTTTGCAGATGGGCATGTGAATATCTGTTTGCAAAAAAAGCATGGCTTCTTGTACAAAAATCTCTGCTTTCATAAGAAGCCCATTGTTCTCAGCAGATAGTGAGCTCTCTTTAAACCTCAGCTCTTCAGTAAGAGCCAAATGCCACAGTGACAGAATTAAACTCACCTTGGTATAAAGACACTAGGGATGCATCTAAGCAGTGCTTGAAGCTTTCAGGTGAGGGCAAGTGCTGCTGCATAAAAACCAGCAATTGTTTCCAAACTCTGTTAGTGATTTGTATTTCACTGTTTATATTGCATTCAAATCAGGAAATGATGCACCTCTTGTAGTGCAATGCTCATTTGAATCCATGGGTTCCAGCCTCTGCCAGTCAGTGGGAGTCTCTGCATTGATCTTGGCAGGCTCTGGACAAGTGTAGGCAGAGAAGACTGATTTTGTCACCAGAATGATGAGCAAGCTGCACCCCCTCTTCTGTTATTGAGAGCTCAGCTCACTCAGGCCTTCTCCTCAGGTTCTTGTTCCATTCCAGGTAGTAATTAGATTTCACATGTACATCCTTACATCCCCATGCAACCCTTGCCTGGTAGGTAATGCTTTGTAAACAACCATCCTTTGCCAGAGCAGTGCTTCCCCACATCTTTGAGCCTGAGAGTTTCTGCAGGGGAAGCATTTCCTCCTAACAAACTCTTTTGTATCTCCTGACAAATGGCTCTACTGAAAGAATTGTGAATTTGTGTGGGTTTGTTTTTTATTTGCTGCCTCTGCTGCTTGAAGTATCCTCAGGAAGGTCAACTGACCTTTATCAAGCCCTGGCCAGTGGCAAGATGGTATCCATAATGAATGTACTTCAAGTAGCCAGTGCTCCAGCATGAGTGGTTTAACATCTGACCCCTTCCGTGCAAACAGTGCAAGACACACAAGATACTTGACTCCGTTTCCTAGAGGAGAGAAAACTCCAACTGTGTACCAGATAGGGTGTAAAATATCATGTACTTATGACCTAGCTGGGAGAATAATGCATCCAGTCCTTCACTTGGTTAAACAAGACAATTCCTGCAGCTTGTTTAGGTTTTTCACTATATGTGTGACCTGTACTGCTGTCTGGGAAGATGCAAAGGTTACTAATTTCCAGGTATTGTTTAGGTTTCTTTTGCTGTCAATTGCCTAACTCTCTAGAGGAGAAATACCTTAGTTAAATCATTAATATATGGACAAGCAAAAAACAAGGCAAATAACAGCCTTGAGACTGTAACAAGTACTTTTCACTTGCTATGATACAGGACATACCATCTCGTGCTCCTCACTGACCAGGGTTTTTACTGACACTCAGATTGTGTTCCTCCATGTCATGATGGAAATGCTTTCCCAGGCAAGCAGAGGTGAAGCACCAAAGGCAGGGAGTGCACCATGGGGTGAGAGCTGACTGAGAGGTGCGTGAGTGACTAGAGTGAGGTGGAGCATAAATGAAGGGCTTCCTCACTACTCTCACCTATTTTAATCCATTGTTCTTTTCTTAAAATTAAGAAAATGGCCCATATTAAGCCAAGTATAACACAAACATGTTTACTGAAGTAACCTTTTCTCTACCTTAGGGTTTTTTCCACGTGAGTTGTCAGGCCAGCCAAACACAGAGTGTACCACAGGGAAATGTTGCTGGGAAATCACTGTTCTTCCCTGTGTTTGAGGGGAAAAAAATGGGAAGATCCTTTCAAAAAGGGAAAGGCTCATGCATTGGCCTCATAATTTTTAAATTTGTATGTCTTACAGCATTTCACTCTCTTAGTAAGGGCATGGCTTTCTACTCATTGTGAGGGGTATTTATTGCAGTGTCCCTGAGGTTTTCATGTCTGATTGTCTCCTTGGGGAGAAACAGTTGAAGTTTGGAGGGGACTCTGATCTCCTTTTGAATGACAGTCATCTTTGCAGTATCAGGGAAATGTCCATATCTGTTAAAGCACAAGCTACTGTCTGTTCTGCACTCTGGAAACAGCAGTTTGGGGTCTGTGGAATTAAACCTGTACTGGATATTCTTATCTTAGCAGCATTTGCTGGGATATTGATGTGCTGGAGCTTGGGTGGGGGTGAATTTGCTCTGGAGGCTTGTTAGTTTCTCTTTTTGCTTAGGAGTCAAGTGGTTCCTCATGTGAGGGCACAATAAACCCTTTGTAGGGATTTTACACTGACATTTGATCATTATGTGCAGGTAGATTTATTGTTTGGTATAATTTTAAGGGCAACTAGGCTTTGAAATACTCCCCTCTGTGACCAGAGGATACACACAAAAAGTAATGGTAATATTTCAAAGCAATCATTTGGAATACCTTCTTATACTCAGAAAATTATGATCATTTATTCCCTGTTCCTAATTCAGTACTCATCCTGATTTAGAGATTTTAATTTTACTCGTAATGTTATTACCAGTTGTTAAATTATGGAAGTCTATTTTTCTTCTGTACCTCTGATCTAGATAAATGCAAAATCAGAAGTTACTTGAACTCATTTGAGATTAAATAAAAGAAAAATGAGAGAGAAGCTTGAGGAGGTGGAAGTATTTCAGGATGTTATCACATATTGCCTGAGCACTTAGATTCCAAGATGATACATACCTAAAAACGCCAAAGACAGATGTACCTGGCATTATCTCACCCTCTAAATGCTTGGTAAAATTACAGAAAAACTGAAACAATAGAGAAAAGGGAGTTTTTATTCTTTTTATACCTCCACCTGTGACAGTTACCCTTAAGAAAGCCTGTCACATCTTTTGATAAAAGGTCCATCCTCAGTTTTAAATGGGAGCTGTCTATGCTGAAGCAGAGATTCAAAAGCACTCTCTATAAACAGCCCCTCGGGAGCCTTTAGCTCCCTGCTAGCACAACAACAAGAGGAAAAGTCAGCTCCTGAGTCAGGCTGGCCTTTTCAGGGGAGGTGTGGGGAGCCTGAGCCCCTGGCAAGGCTCTGCCACTCAGCCCAGGTGAGCACCAAGGCACCCACGGGGCAGCTCCCAGCCCTTCTGCCCTCACAGAAATCATCCCAGCCTCCGAGGAGCCAGGCACAGAGTCCTCCTCTCCCCTTGTCTGGAAGAAAATGAAGCTGCACTCTGCTCTCACAAGCAATTTTAAGCATATGTCAGATAAATGTATGTGGCACCAAACAAAAAGAAGCAAGAATTGAGGCCAGCTCCTCCCCAGGTGTAGCATGGTGCAATGCCTTGCACTCTCAGGGAACTGTGACCATTTAGTACACATGAGGGTCTGTCCCCAAGCCTGCTGTGAGCAGACAGGGATGTGTCCCTGATCTCTGCAGCTGCAGGAGTGTGGATGGGAGGGAAGCCTGTCATGAGCCCAGACTGTCCTTCTCTGGCCCCTCCTTTTAGCACAGACTGTTATCCAGGACACTTGCAGAAAAGGCTTTTTATTTAGTGGTGAAAACTCTCTGAATGCTGCTGAAGGACACTGTTTTTCTCTACCACACTTGCACTGTGTCCAGGAGAAATTGATTTAAAAACAAACAGAAAAAACCTCTCCCAAGAGCCATCCAGGGTGAATTTACTAAATTGTTCACGTGGGAGGGAATGGAAAGGTCTGCATCCTGCTGGTTCCTTTTCTGCAGCACAGGAGAAAGGCAGTGATGGACAGAGCATGTGTGTGAGCAGGAGGGAACAAGGATTTCTGTGTGGCTGCAGGATATGAGGAGAAACAGTGAGTAGCAAGAACCTCTCCTTTGAGACAGAAACACTTTAAAATGTTTCTCTGAAAGGGGATGCCTAGTATAGCCTTGGTGAGGGAGGGTGTGGGAAACACAAAAAACCCTTTAGAGCTGCTGCAGTGGTGAGCTCGATGGTGCCACCCAGAGTACCTTTTTGCATAATATATGATGCTCTGTGTGGGTCTGGAAACGGGGAAGATTAAAGCAGATGATCTTTCTGCATGCAAAGCAGCCAGAGACAGCATGATGGATTATTACTGAATACATTTCTGGCCGTGCATAATTGTGTTCTGATCTTCCTTGTTGAAGTTCTACCACCATCTCTCTGCCAGACTATGTCACTTAACTCATAAGAGGCAAAAATTCTCTTTACTTATCCATGTTCTGACCATAGTTCTCTCTGGGGTCACTTGCATTTGAAGTAGGTTACTGCCAGCTCCAGTAAAATATTAAAATGGCACCAAAGCATCCAGAGCAGACCAGCAAGGGGAATCAGGTAACTGGCTGCATGTAAGGTCTGGGAAAAGTGTCTGTTCAGATTTTGAGAGGCATGAGCTTTGTTTAACACTTTGTGGTTATTTCTGCACTGTCTGATGTCTGATTTGCACTGAGAATATTAATGCAGAACAACAGAGGGGGATTGCTCTGTCATTTACTTTCCTGTCATTTCTATTTGACCTTTATCAGAAAAACACTGTGCAGTATATTTACTGAACAAGGGTTAAATAATCCTTAACACATAGTGGTGAATAGTACAGAAGTCTCTCTTGCTTGCAGAGTTTCAGGAGCCCTGAGATCCCAGGGCTGAGGGACAGGCAGGTGGCCCTGGTCTGCACAGCTGAGCTGCAGCTCTCCTGGCCATGACACTTGTGGTGACGTGGTTTGCACTGCTGCCCTCTGCATTGGTTCAAAGAGCTTTATTGCAGGCTTGTCACTGTGGGTCATTAGCTGCCTTTACATCTGCAGGATGTTACCTATGTCAAATAGTCTATAGTTAATTTATCCCCTGCATTAAACAACTTTTAATTGTACATGGTACCTATGAACACTTAGGTACCTTTCACTTCTTAATAAATACAAGTGAGAAATGCAGAAAGTGCCAGAAAATGTCCTCCTCCTTTCTCTTCCCTAACTCAGTAAAGAAAAACTGGAAATTTAAGGAAATATTTAAATCAAACTTATGTTTAGAAATTTTTTCCTCAGAAATAAATAGCGAAAGTTATTTTGAAGCAAGGTTTAAAAAGGAGATATTACTCCTTCACTAAAGTCCCAGAAGCATTTCAACAGTCTTTATTTCAGCACTTATCATATTGGCAATTACTTGAGAGATATCTATACAGATATATCTAAGTGTAGCTATACCCACAAGCAGTCTTCAATTTGCATTCACTATTACTGCTGGTCCTTAATATCAGGCTGTGCTAATTAAGTCGTAATGAACAAATGTGCATCATTTGCTTTCCAAGCTTTTTCATCTAAAAATGTGAGATTTTTATGTTCTTTATGACATTAATTCTCCACTTACATCCTGTTACTGAGCCTTTTGGATATAACCTTCAAGAATATCGATGCTTTCTATTTTCAACATTTTAATTTCTAGCCTTAAAAAGAGGTGTCAACAGGTGAAAAGTGTACTTTAATGCCTTATTATGCTGCTCAGCTTCAACTCTAATACTATGAATATTTTTCATTTATTCAAAATTAAAGAATTCGTGCCATAAATATACCCCACAGTATTTTTATGTGATAAATAAATGATACAAATAATACATTTTTTCACTCTCAAAGACATAAATATGGTTTAATTTGGATCAACACATAGCTAGTAGGAGTATATAATTTTTTTTGATGCTTCCATTTTTCCTTTAAAGATGTCTGGAATTGTCTCATTCCAATTTGCACAGAACTCAATAGAAAATGACACATTTATAGAAGGCAACTGGTTGCCTCTAGACAGCAAAAGCTGTGACAGCCATGTCAGTGTTCAGAGGGCAAGAGAAGCATGAGGAGAGCATGTGTGTTTCCATCTGAGAGGCTTCAGGACTTTGTGGTTCTTTCCATACCTCTTTCCATCCCCTGCTAGATGCATGTTTCCCCTACATGGCACTAGAAAGTTGCAAGCGGGAAGTTCAGGGATAGGGGGAAAAATGGAAACACAAACCTGTCCTGCAACCCCACAGTCTTTTTCTTTTTTTCTGATGGCAGCATCCTACTGCTGCCTTGCTGGGCTGTTTTCCCTTTGGGACTTGTGGGGGTTTCACTGTTTTTACTCTTGTCTGTCATCTATGTCTTAGGCATAGTCCATTTTTCCTCTAGAGAATTAAGACAATGCACTCAGGAATTGGTTCATGCAAGTCATTCCTGAGCAGAACCAAAAAGCCTTGAAAGTGATGAAATGTGTTTGTGTCATCTGTGAATGCATTGATATTTATCCCTATTATCCTTCACATTTTCAATTCAAGCAGCACATAATTTATCAGCTCTGTTGTCAAATGCTGCATGTAATTGTGTTAAGTAGAAAGCTTAGTGAGAGAGGGGAGAGCAGATGGGGAGAAGATAACCATTCACTTTTTCCCAGGAGAATTGCAGAGCAGACCTTGCTTTGAATTTGGTGGCCATCTACTCTTTTCAAGTACTCCCATGGCACATGTTATAAAAGTGGAGCAGTATATCAGATGGAAGAGTGCAGTTCAGCAGGGGCAGCACAGGTAAATGTCTCACTGGAATGATGCAGAGCAGGAGATTGGAAACGCTTCAAGGGTTTGCCAAGTTCAACAGTTGCATTGCAGCCCCTGCTCATTGGCTTCACTCTGAAAAAGAAGTCCCTTGGATACAAGATGCCAGTGCACTGCAGGGTCTTCTTTCAGTGTCAATATTATGCTACTTTGAGTAGAATTTAGTTTAGTTCTTTTAATGTCCTTCATGAAAACATGTATACCACACAGTTAACAGATGGCACCACTTAGACTGGGGATGTCAGCTGCAAAAGAGGCAGGAAAAAAGCCACTGACGTGCTTTAATTTCTGTAGGACAACATGGCTCTGTCTGTGTGCCCTGGTTGTTCTGTATTCAACAGCTGTGGAGTCACAATAGACGACCTGACAGATCGCTTAATGTACTCTGCAGAGTTGCTAATTAAGACACACAGTTAGGGAGCACACCAGTAAAGTATGCCTCTGAAAGTAGCAAAGGGGACAACTTGTGGACAAGGGCCTCCACTTTATTCCCCACACTAAGGCTCCTGCAGCCTGTGACAGCAGGTTCTTCTGTGGCTTCTCCCTTTCTCCTTTTCTCATCATGACCTGTGGTGTGTTGACAGAACAGTCCTTTGGAAAGTATTCTTGCTTATGTCTTTGTCTTAGCATGGACAGATTCTCACCAAGATTTTTTGCATCTTGTAGGCCTAAAAAATGACATGGAAAACATGTAGATCTTCCTGCTAGCTGTTCTGTTTCATTCTGGAGGAGCTGCAGTGCAGGGAGCATGTTGGGAACGGACAGACATCTTGATGGATTTCCCTGGACCTGGTAAACCTGGTTAGGAGAGTGCCCGTCTGCAATTCTCTTCTTCCAGCACACTTAGGAAAGCACTGAGGAAGTACACTGCCGATGGAAGGAACAGACTCAGTGCCTGCAGTATGAGGTAGGGAAAGAAATCCTTTTTCTTTCTCTTGTTTATTCTTTTGGTTGTGAATGGAGATAGGAAATTCCAATAAATCTCTGTGTTCTCCCAAGGGAACGTTGTGACCTGGAACCTCAGCACCGTACTAACTTTACCCTTAAGCCTAGTCTTTGAGTCGGATATGTTTAAAAAGAGATTTCTTTAGTTAGGTTTGGTTTCCCCATGGAAAGGATGCTGCTCTGGTGCAGAGCAGTGCTATGCTATTACTCCATCAGCAGAAACTTGTAGGGCTTTGCCTTTTCCCCTGTTGAATGCTGAATCTGTGCTGTGAACCTCAGCAGCATTGCCTGCTTGAACAGGACAAAACAAGGCAGCTGCTGAGCTGTCATAGGGATGGGAGGCACCAACTCCTGCCACCCACAGAACCCTTCAGCCAGCCTGGCTGGGAAAAGCTTTTCCTGCTGTGATGAAACCGTGCCCCATGCACCCACTGCACTGACTGTGACTGAGGAGTTTTGTGCTGTGGCTTGAAAAGAAAACAGGGAAATAGGATGTGGCCTGCTCTGGTGTGTCAGCCATTTGGGAGCACTAACAGTGACGAGTGCCTGTCTTAGGCAGAACAGGGGGTGTGAGGGATTTGAGCAATAAGGGATGTCAGACTGGTAGTTTGATGTCAGCCCTCACTGTGCCAGAAGAGCAGCTTGTACCCTCTTAATAGATTAGCAGAAATTTCTGTGCTGCTCTAGCATATTATCAGCAGTTTGCCTCTGTTTTGCTACAGAAATAGATTAAGCTTTAGCTGTGCTCCTATCAGACCAATTTTCTTTGCCTTTTTTTTTTTTTGAATAATAGTCAGATATTCTCATCAGTTTTGTCCTACAAGCAAAGCCTTGAAAAAACCCTGAAGAGCTGACTGAACAGTTGCTTTTCTTTCAGCATCTGTAGCTGTCTAATATTTTGCCTGTCTGTCTCTTCAGGTGCACAGGGGAGAGAGAACTGCTCTCTCCAGTCTGTATCAAGACAAGCAGAACTTGATCAGCTGGGGAGAGAGGACGAACTGCCACAGCAGTGCCAAAATTTCTGGCTTGTGTTCTTGAGCTCTGCTGTTTGTGTGTCAAAAATTGAAAGTGTAACTGGGTGAGTAATCATCAGGCCATGAAATTCCTAAGTGTTTGGGTTTCAGCCAGGTCTTTAGTGGGGATTTTGTGAGTCCAGTTTTAAGTCTTCCTTCCATTTATTATGGGAATTGTGTAATTTATGCAATTCTGGAAGTGTGGAACCAGGCAGTGCTTTCTATCATTGCTATTTTATCAAGTGCTCTGGTGACCTGTTACCCTTCTTATAAAATCAGAATTTTGTAAGTATTTAAAGCAAACTGACATGTGAAGGAGCTTTGTATATAGTTCTGGATACTCACTACCACAAGCTAAACAGACTTAGATTTGCTGAAACAAAAAAAAAAAAAAAAAAAAAAAAAAAAACAACAACAACAAAAAAAAAACACCAAAAAAACCACAACAACAACAAAACACTCCTGATGCTGCTGTTGTAATATAAACACCTGCTATGGTGAGGTCAGGCATCAATGACCTCAGTGGCAGAGCTTTCTTTAAGCAATTTTGCAAAGAGTGAATGTTTCTTTCATGCACAAATTGCTTTTTGTGTTAAAGTTCTGCTTAAGAGCCTCATCTAAAGTCAAATCACTACAATGCCACTACAGCACTTGTCTCACAAGCTGAATCCTTTGTTGGATTTAGTATCTCCTATAACTTTTAGCCTAATACTTACCTCTTGGCAGACTCTTCAGGCATAGCCAGTAATGAATTCAAGACAGATTTCATGCCTGAGCCAGGAATTTATTTATCTTACTTCTATGGATGCACAGAGTGGAAAGGCAGGG
Organism: Melospiza melodia melodia; assembly: GCF_035770615.1. NCBI lineage: Eukaryota > Metazoa > Chordata > Aves > Passeriformes > Passerellidae > Melospiza > Melospiza melodia. The sequence continues at coordinate 26,082,626 of NC_086202.1, forward strand.
TACTGACAGCGTGTCTTGCTGCCATGCACTGAGAATTCTATTAAAAACATATCCCTAACTATTTTTATACATCTGAATCCTGTGCAACAACTTACTCTAATTGTGTCTCAAAATGTGTCTGACCTGTGGTGAAACTACATCAGCATGAAAGGAATCTTCATTGGACAATTGGACAAATGGTGAAAGGACTTAACTGTGCTTGGATCTTTTTTCTTTTTTTTTTCTTTTTCTGGACAGACTTGCACACCTGGATTGAGGTTCTGGTGATGCTGTAGGCTTTTTGTGTGATGTTGCAGAAATATATTAGTATTCATGACCTAACTTAGAATGTTATTAATGCTCTCCTGCACTCTGCTTACAGAGTGAACATGTAGACAACTGTCACTAATTCTCCAGAGCCAGTAACCCAGATTTAGTCTTGCAGAATTTGCTCTTATACATAATAATAAAGCACAGGAATGATACCTGGCTGTGGTCATCTTAAGTAGGAAAGGATTATCAGTTCTTGAAGTCTGAACTACAACTTATTTCCATGAGGTGGAAAAGGCTGCCTAATTTTATTTCTCCTTGTATAGAAAGGAGGAATAATAAGAACAAAAGCTTTTGAGAATAGCAGGTAAAGTTTCTTGGACATTTTTTTCACCTAAATCAGTGACTTCTCTGTAGTAATCAGATGTTGCTCATTTGCTTTTTCCTTTTTTATTATTATAAAAGTATTGGTTTGGATTTTTGTTTTCTTTTAAATCCCAGCTCTGTCAGCCCTACTTCCCCCTCCTCATTCTCTCAGCAGTGGATGAGAATTTGCTGCAGTGCATTCTGATAGCCTTAGTGCTTGTCCTTCAAGTCAGTTCTGTGTTAAACAGAGACTTTGAAAAAGATGACAGAATCCAAAGAGGATGAAAAATCATCCTAGTTTTCCCTAGGGAAATAGTATCCTTGATGTAGAGTCTGTGTTGCTTAGTTTTACTTCTGTATCATTTTTGTGCTCTTATTTTTCCCCTTCTCAAAAAGACACAGGGATCTTGCCAGGCACACAAACTACAAAGGGCCCTAAAATGCATCTCCCTGTGTGCCAGGAGAGCAGAGCAAAATACTGCAGCTTTCTGTGAGAGTCCATTTTCTATCACTGGATTGCAAGAGAGTGTCACATAAAATTTATTCCTATTTTCTGACCTAGAAAGACAGATGAATAATGTAAGATTGTCATAAGAAAGAAAACTAACTCAAGATTTATTCTTTAAAAGAAACAAATACTATTAATTTCTTCCTCTCTGGTTCCTTCTTCTTGACTAGCTCCCTAGCAATCCCTTCTAAATTTCAAATTTGCATTTCTGCCAACTTGGCATGCTATATAGAAACAAAACTTTTCAATAATATATGTGCTGTGCCTACTCTGAAAGCATATTTTGGCAAGGGCTTTTCTAACTCAAACTGGTATCCACTGTCAGAGATTCCTTTTCTATTACTATTTAATCTCAATACAGCCTGAGAGAGGCTGCTCTCCAAGGTCCTGCAGAGCAGCATCACACAGGCAACTGCTTCCTGCAGGAATTTAGGGGCTGTCAGGGAGCCCTGGAAATTCAAATCCTGCATGCAAAGAGCAGAGCTTCTCACTTGACTGCACTCCCTGGGAGGTTCAGAGCTGCTGCTCCTCGGGGACTTTTGGGGATTCATGAACTTGCTGCATCCCAGAGAAGCTCGGTGCTAAAGGTCTCTGCTGCTGCTGCTGCTGATCACCCCTAAAAGGGCAGGGCAGGACACTGAGGGCTCTTAGCACCTACAGCAAGAACCTTTCAATTTCCAACACTCCACAGGGAGGGTTTTTAAAGAAACAACAGGTTCCTACTGATTTCTGCCATGCCAAAGACAGACTGGGGGCCAAAACTATTGGTAGTGAGAAATCAGTAACCAGGGCACCCTCAGTTCACTCCTACAGGGAGCATATCCACAGATGTCAGTCCCAGGGGGAGGTTCTTAATATTTTCTCTGATCTGCTGAATCACAGAACATGGGCATGACTTGGGTTTCCTTGGGTTTTAGTAATCTGAAATTGTGATGCACTTACTAGTTCTTACCAGAATGAATACAAACTGTCCCTGGATTTAGTCCACCCTTGAAAGCTTACCATTCACAACATGCTTTAGGACATTCAATTACTCAATCACTTATGCTAAAAAAATAGAACCATAGAATGGCCTGGGTATTGGTCATGGGTATGAAGCTGTAAAAAATCTATTTAAGAAAGTTATTTTAGAAAGTGTTTGTGCCACAATATAAAATTAAGCTTCACAGTGTATTGATATTTGTGCCTATGTAATTCTATGAATAATTGTATAGAAAGCCTTGTGATAGGGTGAGTACTTTTTAGGAATTTGATACTAAGAGATACAATAGACTGCATTTTGTTAAAAGTAAAACAATAATTAAAGCCTGTTCTTCCTACAGTTCTCATGGCTTTGTTTTTGAAAGCCAACCAAATTTAAGAATTGCTGAGGCATGAAATGCTGGCAGTTAAAATGTATATTTTTCTTCTAGTATAGAGAAATACATGTGAAAGAGAAAGTTCAGAAGGAGGAGGGGTTTTTTAGTAAATCTTACTTCAGAATGAACATTCTTCCTTATTTTGAGGCTTGGGAATGGTTTTTTTCCATGTTTTTCCATTGTCAGATTGTTTTTTCTTGTTTGTGACACTGACTGTGTACTAACACAAACTGATGATATGCCAAATGGCACATTTTTATTTACAAAGCATTGGTAAAATACTTCCCATTTTAATTTTTTTCCCTTTGTTCAGTGGCAAAACAGCTTTATTTTTTATAACAGAGAGTTGCAAAAATTTTTCAGTATTTTTACATTAAGTGATAAAAGCTGCATCATAAAACAACTTTCCACTGAAAATTTAGAAAAAAGTAAATGAAAAGCAGTACAATGTTTCAACTTCAGATTAAAACCCAGCATTTTTATCATCAGGAAAATAACAGTAAAAATGTATGACCACCATCAATTCCCAGGATCAGCTATCACTGTAGGTAGTTTTTTGATTTTCTGCTCCCTTACTCTATCAAATTGTTGCATTTGAATATTTAGCTCAGCTCCTTTGATCTCCTTCCTCTATTCAGCTCACGTTTCTGTCTGTACTTCCTCACGTTGACACATAATGAGGAATTATTTATAGATAATCAAATCTCTCTCAGTTTTGTAGCCACTGTCAGCCTGCTACATGGCATACATTTGTCAATAAACTACAATGTGATTTATTTCAATGCACCTAAAGCCATCTTCAAAATGCAATTCACTTACAAAAAGATGTTCACCTGCTTTGCAGAATTGTTCCTCTCAGGTGCTGTTCTCATTTTGACAAGCTTGAACAACAAAACTAAAGCTAAAAAGTAGCTGTAGCAGCCCTCCATTGTGACTGCCTCTGGGAAATACCAGTGGTTCATGTTTTAGAGTTGTGTTTTAGCTCCTCCACAGACATGGTTTTGTTTCATGCCTTCCTCAAAACTCCTTTGTTTATCCATTTTGTCACCATATTTTTGGATGGGATTTACAACACACTTGGTGCATTCTCAGTTGCAAGACTGTGTCTATGATCTGTGGGCAATAAAATAGGATAAGCTTATGCTTATGTACATTTGTGGAGCAACTTGGTGTGGCTGGAACATGTACAAAGCACATGTGGAAGAATTAGATGAATGTATGGGAAACCAAGTGCAGCAAAAATTAATTTTGACCTCTTGCTTATTTTCCTAAGCCTACTGGCGTCTATCTATCTTTCCAATAATGTTGGCCCCACTGACAGAGGATCCTCCTGTTAACTATACTGCTGCACAGTGAGTTTCCTGCTTATCCCAGCTGTCACATTGCTGAAGTGTCCTGGGATATGAAGCTGTCAGCTTGCTGTGTGGAGCCAGACCCATGTCAAGCAGCTGCCACCCCATATTCATAACCTATCTTGAATCAGTCTGAAGGCTGCTTGCCTAAAGGGACACTCAGAAAGTCCTTAAATACCCAGCTTTTCTTATCTAAAAAGGTGTTCTTGTAACTTATAGGTATCACCTCAGTAGGTGTGTATTTTAAGGGCCTTTTTTTCCCTTCTTCTAACATATCTCAAGTTTGCAGCAAAATCTGTATTTCACCAGGCATGCATACACCCAGTGCACATCCAATCTTTGACTGTCTGGGTGGATGCTGTTAACATTATTTATACATTACCAGACATGGGCTGGAAGCAGCAAGATAAAAGCTGCATTTTATGAGTGCTCCCAGATGCACAGCCCTCAGTTGCATAATTACCTGTGGCATCTGCTGGAGACGTGTTACGAAGCGCTGGAGCTATTAATTTGCACACAACTACTGCTCTGGTTTTCCCCCTTTGTCAGCTGACCACAGCACGCTCAAGAGCCTCTTCCTCATCTAGAACAGGACATCATCCCTGCTTTCTTCTGCAGCAGGCACAGGTTAAGCAGCACCTGTTGGGAAGGCCGAGGAGGGAGGTGGAGGTGTCCCACACCCCGTGTCTGTGTGCAGGAGGATAATGCGGTAAGAGAGGCACACACACTTGGTGTGTGCCTGTGTGTGCAAGAGAGGCAGAAACAGGTTGAGTGTATGCTGCAGGGCTTCCTGCTGGCCTCCTGCAGTACTAGGAAGAATTGCAGCTCTTTAATCAAGCACATAACTCTAATTAATAATGAGGAAGGCCATCCTGCCTAATTAGGGTTTCCCTGCTGACCCTGCAGGATGTTACTTATGAATCTCATCAAATCTGCATTCATTCACTCAACAAAAAAATTGTTCATGAATAACTCATATTTTTGCCTGATGCTTCAACTGCCTGCCTTTCTCTTCCCAATACCATGTTTTCTTGCCCTTCTCCAGAAATGTAATACCAGACAACACCTATTTCTTCCACTCTTCTAAAGAAAACATTAGTCCAAACTAATGCACTTAGTACATGCATTTGCATTTTTGCAGTGGACAGTACAAGAGGATTTGCATTTGAGTGGAAGAAATGCTTTCTGACAGTGAGGATGATGAAATAGACTTCTTTAGGTAGGTGGTCTCACCAGGACTAAAAGGCTTTAAGAACAGTTTAGATTATTTTTCACCAAAAGTGCTGTAAGGTGTAGTTGAGTCTCTTTGGGGGCAGGAACTTAAACCCAGTGATCATTCAAGATCCCCTGCATCATCATTATTCTTCAATTATTCTAACAATAATTCTGCAAGCCCAACTCACTGCCTGCCACTGTTTCCAGTTAAGAGTTTTTTGGAGTTGGGGGACATAAATAATTAATAAAGCTGGTGAAATTTTTAGTGACACTTTTAGGTACCCCCAGGCATGAGATGAGGTACTAAGCTGTACCTTAGCTTGAGAACACAGTTCTGCACCTCTGAGAGCCCTTCAGCCACCAGGGTATTCCATGTCTGAGCTTTCCTGGCTCCTGGTAAGGAGCTGTTTCACTGGGGCTTTGCAATGGCAGGGCCAAGAAGCAGACAGGGCACACAGCTCTCATCTCACTGCCCTGCAGGTGAAGGATTGAGGCCCCTAGTGTCCCCCCCATCCCCTTAGATAATTAAGGATTTCAAGCATGCTAAGTTGTGTTAATTCCCAACCAGCCTTCCTGCTGCAGGAATGTGTTAGGAGAGGCAGAGATTTCAGACTGCAGCACTCCAGGCTGCTTGCTGTATGTGCTGTATGCAGAGCAGCACTCAGAGCAGATGAATGTTATATCACCAGAAAGTGTGATGTACTCCCCCTGTCAAATTTCAACTCTGGTAATTAAATTCTTTCCACCAACATTCCCCTTCCCATTTCAATGGAGAGAGGTATACTTCAATTCTTTTTCCAAATATTTATGTAGGCTTAAGGGGGAAAAACTAAAAGGTTCTTGCTGTCTGGTCCTCATCTGGGTACAGCTGAGCAGTGAAGTGTGAGCCATCTGCAGCACTACATTTGAATGGTAAAGTGCTTTGAGAAGTTTGGGAGGTAAAAAGCATTTCATACCAGATCTCATCCTCAAAATTGTTTCAGTAACTGCTTAGAAAATAATGTCTGCTCTTAATCTTGGTAGAATAACATGCAGGTCTCTAATAAACACTGTAGGTCTGAAGCAAGACAAGATGTAGGTAATAAAAGGTGAGCCTGGGCCATCAAGCCCAGGAACTGATCAAAACTTGCATAGTGCCAGTGCTTCTCCAGGTCCACAGTTTTGGTTTTTTGTTGTTTCTGGATAATTTTTAACTGACTTGAAGGCTTTTCCTGAGTTCTTCCAAGCTATTTCTAAAGCCACTGATGTTACAAATGAACAGAACACACTTTCAGTGCTTATTTTCCTATATATTTTACAGAATTATTTTTAAATGAGCCCAAGTAGCTGCAAAAGGAGAAACAGTCAAAACCCCGCATCCTACGGAATTACAAGAGAAGAAATCCATAGTATTCTTGTATAGAATAAGGCCTAGTATAAGCCTATTCTAGTACAGAATGGTGGTGTCTCATTTTTAAAGCTCTGGCTTTTTCTAAAGAACTAAAGCATGCAGTTAAGGAAAGTATATAAGCAGATTTGATTTACTGGAGAGCAGTTAGCTGGGGTGGCAGCAGCTTTGCCCTGCAGGCTGCACCAGCTGGCACAGCAAGGGACACTGTGCTGACTGCAGGGACACAATGTTGACCTGCCCATGCCTGCAGCCCTTTGAAGTCTGCTTAAAACTCTGCTTAATGCCTCAATGTTTCCCCAGCTGGTAGGACTCAGTCTAAGTGCTGGAGAGTTTCTAGAGTTGAATCAATAGTTGCTGTTGCTGCTTTCTGCCAAGACTTTAACCTTTTTTTGAAGCAGTTGTGCACAACGTTAATGAGTCTCTGCAAATAGAAGCCTGTATTAAATTGGCACTGGAGTTTGTGCCCTGGAGTTTGTTCAGACACTAAATGCAGCTGAAGGGAAAGTCTGAGTATTATTCTAAAATGTTAAGTACCCAGAATTTCCTCTCTTCTTCAGCTGATGCACAGCAAGTCATCCCTTCTAAATGACCCTGTTAGCTTGAGTTAGAGGCATTTAGTGTTATGACTCAGCCATTACAAGCTGTATCTTTCTAATTCATTTCTCATCTTCCCTTGCACTCTGAGGCCAGCTGATGGATGCAGAGCTGGGCTTGGGTGAAATGCTGAAAGCAGCTCTCAGCATGCCATGAGCCCTGCAGGAACTAGCTTTTCTCTACCAGGATATCTGTGGGCTAAACTGATAAGCCATGTGCACGTTCTCTGTAGTGTGCACATACCTCACACACAAACCTCTGCTCAGTGTGTCAGCCTTGAGCAATTCTTAGAAATGCCTTGACACCATGCTCAAGGTGCCTGAAATGATGCTTTGAGCAATCTTCCTAGGAAAGGTTTGTTTAATAATCATTACATCTGAAGTCTTGAAAGGCATTTCAAGCCTTTCTTGCCATATCATCTGATTTTAGCTCTGTTTGCTTCACATATAGAATATGCAAATCCCCACAACATGTCTCTACAATGAAATGAGAAATTACCAGAATTTTATTGCTGGTTTTCTTCTCTGCTACCTCCTGTACAAAAGCCACCCTCAAATTGTTTCTCTCATTTGGTTGATATCAGCTAGGCTGACAAAAATAAAACCATCAAGATCAGAAAAAATTACAAAAGCTTAAGGGAAATCTGAAATGTGCACATTCTCTGCAAAAAAGACAAAGCACATTTTCCAGATCACTGAAACAAGTGAACATATTCCATATAGGTTTTGTTAAATTATATATTTAAGAAAAAGATCCCCTCATCTTGTCAATTGGATGGAAAGAATCAAAAGGATTTTATTCTGAAAGCAGGGCATGGTATGTGGATTATTAAATGCAGAAAAATTTAAAAGACTTTGTAGGATGGAAAACCAAAATGTGGCAGGCCTGACCGATCCTTGGTGGCACTCAGGCTTCTGAAGGCACTCATGCTGGATTGGGAAGTGCCACAACAGGGCAGTGGGAGGACCAGGCTCTGCTGGGCACAGTGGACTGGGGGTGAATGTTCCCAAGGGTGAAGCAGAGGCAGGAATGGATCTTCCAGCATCGAGGTAGACATGGAAGGATCTACTTCTGCTTCCATGGACCTGCCAAATTTGTTCAGTACCACCTCCATGAACACTGGGGACTTCCTGGTGGGATTGCTGCCAGCTTTTGGCTGCTCCCATCTTCCCTAGCAAGGTGAAAGGAAGGGAACCTGATAATCCTGAGAGCAGAGGTGCTAGGAGAACAGAGCTTCCATGGTTCTGCATTCTGTGTGTGTGTTAGAGCTGTTGAAGATGGAGGCAGCATGTTGGCCATCAACCCTGGGACTTGTGGGCTCCTGTCTTGTTTGGGGCCCATCTAGCAGATGGCTTTCCTCAGTAATTGGAGCATTAGGCACACTTTGTAGGGAAGGTATCAGGCTGGGAAAGAGGACTGGAGAGCCAGAGTGGCCTCCATATGCCTGGCTCCTGACTGCTGAGGGGACTGCCCGAATGAGCCAGGGGCGTGGGGGCAGCTCTGCCTCCTCCTGCTGGCTGGGCTGGGCTGGGCTGGGCTGAGCAGCAGCTCTGTCCTGAGGGCTGCTGAGTGTCTGCACTGCACCTGCATGAGAGCGCAGCAGCCTGGCAGGGCCACGCTAACAGCTGGGAGTGCTTGCTGAGTGTGTCCACAACACTGGCTGAGTGAAGAGCAAGTGTTCTCTCTTCCAAGGACACAGGAGACTTCCGAGTTCATGGAAACACAGGATTATAAAGCCATCAGTGTAAAATGGTACAGTTTAATTTTCTGAAATGCAACCAGGTAGGTGGAGAGATTAAATTTTGGTCCATTTATTCTCTCACCACCTAAAGCCCAATATTTTAAAAATGATCACTTAAGTGACATTAAAATAGGCCTAGACTTCCAGTAAAATATTGATACAGTTTTTCACTTCATATTTCAAGATTTTCTCATCAGGTTGGGTTGTTTTTTTATGGTGTATGCAGCTTAAAGTAGAGGTTGGATTTGTTACCTAAGACTTATTCCAAGTGAAGAGGATTTGGCAGTCGTATGTGTTTGAACTTACTTGTTTTTCAGAGATTTCTTTACTTTGCACTTCCTCTGAGGTTAAGCTGCCAAATAGCACAGCTTGGGCTCTTTTACTGGTTTAGGAAAGACAGGGAAAAGTTTCCCCTGAAGACCATCAGAGGTTAGATCTCTTCCTCTAGATTTAATTTGCTGAATTCCACTCATACAGAAGGAAGGAGCTTTAGTACTCTTGGCAGACAACTGTATTGTCATTAACAGCTCCAAATAAGCAGTTATCTGATAACACTGATAAATGACTGCCTTGGAGGGGGTGTGTATTTAAGAAGCATTACCTCAACTGAATTATAAGGTTGGTAAGAATGCCCCTCCTGCTGTGCCAGTGGAACAGAAGGGCACACTGCATCTCAGCTTTGCTGTCTGGGGTTTTTGCTGCTTCACTATAGCCTGTTAGAACAATCAGACAGATATTTCCATGCTGCTTGCAAACTGCTGGAAGGGGTACACTTGGGAAGGGGAAAAGGATGCACATTAGTAAGGTTTTTATCATTTGTTTATTATTTTGTATATTTAGAAGTATGGGGTTTTAGAAGCTTAATAAAGCTAGCTGTTGCCAAAGAAATTGCAAGCAGACCTCCATGGTGATAATTTTTCAAAACCATCAACATATAAATCCCACTTCAAGTTTTACTTTGGTGCAATGTTGGCATAGGGTCACGTCTGAATCCAGTTTGGAACTTCCCTAAACTTCAGGGAAAATTAGATCTGAAATTTGCTTTTTATCATTCCTCACTATTTCTGTTGGAGCAATACCAGCAAGAGACAATTGCCACTAGAGAGGAAGGAAGGAAGGACTGTGTGTCTGACTCCATGTGGCATTGGCTAGATCTGAGCATAAAGGGCATTAACATTTCAAATCAACTCTTGAAACTTGTACTCTCCTGCTGATAGGAGATGTTGACCAAAACCAAAATTTTAGACTGGTGAAATTCTCCACATCTCAACTGTGTGATGAGACAGGCTATGCAGTCAGGTATCGATTGCTCTCACACTTGTGGCATGTTTTAGATGCATTTTTGATGCCATCATGACTTGGCAACCACTGCTATCTGACAGGCTATATGACAATGAGATTGAAAGCTTTTTCATTTTGTATATGTTTACAAGAGCAGTTACTCTTCTTTAATAAAATAAAATGGTTTCTTTTGCTTTGGCATTCACCTGTACAGACACTGAAACCCAGCAATTTAGTAAAACACTCTGGAGGAAGGTGGGGTTATTGAATTTTATCATGGCATGTTACATAGTTTTCTGCCTCTGAGGTCACTGGTTATGATGGATAAAATTGGGGTCTCTCAGGACATCAGGCACTCTTTCTTCTATTCTTATGCCTCATTTGTATAATGGGTTTTTTCCCTGGCTTTGCTAAAGCATTAGTAATCCAGTTGAGTTCACTTAAAAGCTCAGACTTTCCCAGAAGAATATTCATCTTCTCAGATGCAGAAAATCCTGCATATCTTATGTCATTAAATATCTTGGGGTACTTTCAGACAGAGTGGGACCATGGTCCTTTTGGTTTGGACAAAACATGGGTCTGACATTGAAATTTTTTCAAAGAATTCACGGAGTTAACAGGGTTTCTTTTTGTATTTCCCCCTACAGAGTCTTGTTATCAGCAGAGACAAACATAATTCTTGTTCAGTGCTAGTCTCTGATTCTGAGAGGGCTTACACATATGATTAGATTTCAGCAGAGCAGCTTGTGTATAGATTTAAATGAGAATTTGTTGCAGGGCTGGAACTATTGTGAATAAGATGCATGTTACCCCTGGGATCATTTGATGAAAGGTGTTGTTATCTGTTTCACTCAGATCTGATATGTTGCTTTTACATGAGTGCTGTGGTAGTAGTCAATTCATTTTCTAACATTTAGAATAAAAGATACAAACCCTGGATGACCTGAAAAGAGAATCAACACATCACAGGCACTGCATGTAGACTCCTCCCTGGCACAGCTGGCTGACAGGTATATAAAGGAGTTAAAGGTTATACATTTTTTTGTGTGTCAGGCTACAGTTTGCACACAGATCAGGTATTTTTGACATTCATATTCACATACACCACTTAAAAGTTCTTCCTGCTGACTGTTACACAGCTCAGAATTAGCTGGCTGGCCAAATTCACACAACCTCATTTTTCTTTTGTGCTACCCACCACCACTGGCTATTACTGGATGTGGCAGAATTGTCAAAATGCTCATAAGCAGCCACTGATTTGTGGCCAGAGCAGGAACACTATGGATGGGCTTGAAAAATGTCATCTGAATAAAAAAGCACCTGCTGCTTTCCTTGGGAGGTAGTGCAAAAATAATGATTTATTTTCTCTCCATGCATTTCAGAGATGGAAGGGAGAGCTGCTTGCAGCTCTTTTCTCACTGGAGGATTGAAACTCATCAGCCCTCTGAGAGCCCAGGACTGAGGCTCTCATTTGCCTCAGTCTGTGATCCCTGTTACATTCTGTGGGATGAACATCACAGTGAGCTATTGAGATGGGCTTAAGGTTCTTGACATTCCTTGAAAGAGCACCCCAGAGCTTCCTTTGTGCTAGTTTTATTAGGAATGTGCCATTTCTTCAGGAAAAGGCTGAAGTCCTGAGCTTATTCAGGATTGCATGCTTTGCATTTGCTTCCAGTTGAATCAGGATTTCACCCAAACTGGTCTCTTTGTAAAGTGCCCACCACCTGAGTGATGCAAGGTGTGTGTTCTTCCAGCAGCATGTGCCACATTTTGCACAGATTTGCCTGGTTTCCCCCTCATTCCCACTGACATCCTGCTATTTGCCCTCATACCCAGTCATTCTACACAGAGCTAAAGAGAAGCTGTATTTAACATGCCCTACAAAGAGCACCACCAGTGGGTTGCACCCTTTTCAAAGTGATGCAGAACTCAGCCAGAGGCTGAGGTTGGATGTGTCTCAGGGCCAGTGTGTGCACACTGCCATAGTCAAGGGATATAAGTAGCTGTTGCTACAGCATAACCCATCTGTGCTGGTTCAATTTCTACCTTAGGAGCAGATAAATCTGGAAATGGCTGTTTCTCCCCATGGCTGAAATGAGAACGTAGCCAGAGAGCTCAGATGCAGATACTTGTTTTGTAGACCTGTAATGTGCATGCACAAATCCCTGCTCATGTGTGCTGGGCAGGAATAAAGCCCTAGTGACAAATGGGATAAGCAGGGCAAAGTCTCATAACCCTACAGACTTTAACAATTTTGTGGACAGAATACGTATCTGTGAGGCACATCAGCACATAACTATTAAAACACTGCACTTGTTAATGGCCTAATTTTTCTTCATTTACCCTCTAGTATAATTGTGTGTATCAAACTGAAGCAGTAAACTCTAGGAACGTTATCTGTGGGTTGAATATGGCATATATCAGTTTTGTGCTAGGAACTTGCAGCACTTGCCATACATCTCAATGAAGACCAATAAAGTATCTTTGGTATCTAAGGTAGGAAAAAAGTATCTATCTGTAGTGCAGTGAGCTCTGACAGCTAAAGAATGTTGGGATAGTTTTACTGCAACAATGAGATTTAAAAAAAGGTTCTAAAGTAAAACCTCTTACTGCATGCTAAGGGCCAGGAGTGAACTCTGAGAGCTGCAGAATTCTGTCTTTGTACTGCTCTGCCATTGAGATGTATTCTCATTAGAGGGAAAGTGATTCACCCAAAGTAGGATGTCGACAACTTTGCTCTTTCCCACACACTTTCTTTGAACTAAGGGTTTTTTATTGTCAGGTCCCTCAGGATCATAGTTTATCAGAAATTTCATGCAAGTTCAAAACCTACTGGAGTCTTTTCTTAGTGCTGGTACTGAAGCAAGGCAGGTTTCTTCAATTATTTAATTTCTGCTTTAATGACTGACTTCATTTTTTCTTCAGCTGTTTGGCATTGTTGCACCACTGAAACCCTGGTATTGCAGGATTTTGGTTTGGGGTTTGTTGTTAAAGGATTTTTTTCTGAGGGTCACATCAAGGATAGCTCAGCATATTGAAAAGCAACATACTTAGCAGCTCCCCTTCCCCCTCAGACACTGAATGAATAAAACAAATCTAGAAAGACATTTCATTCTGACACCTAATGGCATGCCAGGACCAGACACACACTACATACTTGATAAAGCAACAGCTACTATCAGGTGAAGGGATAGGTTTCAAAATTAAGGCTATATAATGTTCTTGTTGTTGCAGAACATCACGAAATATTAATAGGGACCAGTAAAGAAACTGTATCACTTCCATCAGGAAAATGTAAACCAAGTTCATTGCACAGTCACATGATTTCCATTAAGGGCTTAATAGAGATTCCCTTTACTGCTGGATCATGCTATAAATAAGCAGATGGTGGTGATTTGGGGTCCAAATTGTTGGATTTACAAGTAAAATGTCTTTGGAATGCAGGAAGAATGCTGAATAGCTTTAAATTAAACAATAAAAGCACACTGTATTTGAAAGAAAAAAAAAGAAAAAAACTATGGAAGCAAGAGTACCAATACTATCATTAAACAACCTCAAAGCCTGCAAGCCTGCAGTTCTGGCAATGTTTTAAAGCTGAGTGAGATAATACATAGTTAAGATTACTCAAATATAGTAAATTGAAAAATCAGTGGAGTCTTGCTGATTTATAGCAATAGAGTTTTGCTCTTATGCTCTTATGATTTTATTTTCAAGTTAAGACTTCAAATACATTCATTCAAAAATATTTAATAAGCTCTAGCCATAAGCCTGTTTTGGATGGTTCTGGTTACACAGCTTGCATCTGAAATTTTCTGTAAGTAATACTTGTTTTTAACCTACTTTTCAGTCAAGCTGATGGAAACCTGCCTCCCTTGATTTACACCCTCTGAAGGATTTGTGCCATGAGATCACTCCTGGCTGCTGTTGTAACATGATCCTGCCCCAGCTCTTACAGCTCCTAAAAGCACACACAAATGGAAAATCTCATGACAGTGTTGCCTTCCTCACTGACTTCAGTCCTGAGCAGCAGTGTCTACATACAAAGAGCTTTATGCCAGTGAAAAACCACGTTATATCGATGCCTTTTGCTTCTCTGGATTAATTGTGTCCAGTGTGGATGTCCCCTGGATGCTTTTACATCTAGGTACTGATACAGTGTTTTGTGGAAGTATTCAGCGTGCAGTGTTTGGAGCAGCACGGGCAATAGCACATGGAGCATTTGCCCTGGAGCTCATGGACCTGTTCAGCTGCCCTTGAATGACAAACTGATCCTCCAAGAGGGACAAATGGGAAGGCAGCCACACAACTGAGACAGGATAACCCTGCCCAGCATCCCTCTGCAGCTCATGGCTAAATACCACATGTTGTTGTAGAGGAAGGTTGCTTGTAGCAGCTTATGTTCTCATACAGAGGATAAAATTACTCTGCCTGCTGCAAACGTCCTTGCAAGCATGAGCCTTGTGACCTCATGAGAAGGGACAGTGTTCCCTACAGCTGCTGTTTTCATTTGGGTGCTTAAATTCCAAATGAATGTAAACTACTGGAGGGGAGCAGAGAAGCTGGAGTTTGTCCAGGTAAATATTGGCATGTAATAATTGCAAGTGAGCTTGTGTTTGCTTCTCTGGGAACGGTTCACAGAATTCATGTACAGGCTTTGCCTCACACCCAGCTTAAATGCAGCTGTCTCAGGGGAAATATGGAGGTTATTTAATAGTGCCCAGCAATGACACAAAACAACTTGGGGCAGGAGGAGAAGGCACCATATTAAATTAAAACTGCACAAAGCAAAATTTAGGGAGACAGAATGTAATTATCCGTCTCGGACCCTGGCCAAGGCACTGATGCTAACACCTTTATTGTTAAAAAAAAAGAAAAAATGTCATGAGAGCCAGGAAAATCAAAAACAGACAAGACCTTGCTTTCAGTCTCTTTTCTGAAAGATGGCACCTCAAGTAGCACAGTGCCCATTAGCACTATGCCAGGGTATTGATTCAGTACCTACTAAGAAAGAAGAAGGCCACCCACTGAAGAACATGGATAATTAAAGCTGAAAAATGAGCTGATTCTCTGTGAAATACAGAGTTCTCATAGCAGTGTTTCCCCAGGAATACACCATCAGGGAAAAAAATAGTTTGCACTTCACCTCCAAGGAATTTTGCAAAGGTCAAGCACTAGAGCCAGCTGGATGCATTATTTAGTGACTTGATCATTTTATTACTGAATATTTAATTTGGTTTGTTTTTACAATCAACTATTTCTGCTCATGTTAGAAGGAGTTGTCACTAAATCCCATTTCTACTGCGGTAGACTGTGAGACAGAGGCAGCCACAGGAAACAAATATAACCAGTTATCCCTGATATTCAACAGCTTCCAGCTCCTTTGGGTTCCTTTAGCAATTCCCACCTTCCAGTGATTTTCTCAGTGTTATTCTGGGAGATTGCAACAGAAATCAGTATCCTTATTGCTGCCCAGCAGTGCTCTGCAGAAGTACTCCAGATTACACTGTGAAGCCCTGAAGATACATCACCAAATACTTGCAGGGTTCCATGGGCTTATGGGAACAGGGAAAGGGAGAAAATGAGTTCAAGGCAGATGTGGTGGGAGCACAGTTCTGTATTTTCTGTGCAAACTAGAGACACACAGACTGTAAGTGACCCATACATTCACCACAGTTGTGATTGCAGCCGTGGACTCAGATTCAATCTGGATTAGCCATTTGCCCTTTACAGCCTGGGTGTCTTCCTAAAGGAAAGTCCAGAGAGTTGCCCTTGATCAGAAGTTCCACAGTTGATTGTGAAATCATTTGAGATTTTAGGGTCTGTGTTGTACAGAAGTCCTTTTCAGGCTGAAATTCAGTAAACCTGTGTAAGATGGCTACTCAAACACATTCACCAGTCCATTGTGCCATTTTGCTGAATGGGTAGATCTGGAGTTTTAGGAAAACAGATGCAGGAGGTACAGATAGCCTACCTAAAGGTAGCACATTGACATTTATTTCATGTTCAAAAATATGGACATTATTGATCTCAATTCCTTGCATGTTTGTTTGGTTTGGTTTGGGGTTTTTTGCTGCTAGGATATTTCAACTTTCCTGGATGCATGCTAAATTATTTCTAAAATAGAAACTACAGAGCAGAGCCTGCCTTTTATGAATAAATGCTATTAAGCACATTATCTAGTTATGCTAAGTCTTCACAGGCAGAAGCTTCTACTGTATAGCTTTTCTGTATAATATGCCCTTCAGAGCCTGTGCATTTACCAATATGATTTTATGGGTATCTGTAGTAAGCTGGAACATTTTAGATTAATAAATTACATAGCAGCATTATTATGTGCAGGTTGCATTTGCTCCACAGTTACAGCTGAGAATGACTTTCCACTGGAAAGCCAAAAAACACAGCTGCCTTTATATAATCAGAAAAGCTCTACCCACTTCTAGTAAGTAAAAAGTCATAGCACACAGCACAGGAGAATAAGAGGCTCTGTCCTTGGGCCTCATCTTAAATGCAGAAGTCTACACTGAGTTAAAAAAAATTTCGGAATATAACAAATATAGCCAGAAAATACCACAATGTCTGAGGAGAAAATTCTGAAATTAAAAGTATTTTTTGCAAACATACATTTGCATGGGTCCTGCATGAGTAGGTCCTTAATACTATTAAGAACTCTTGTTTCAAAAACCACTGTATGTCTTCAATATTTATGATTTATGATGGATGAAAGGTGTTTCTCTCTACAGGACAAATTCTCAACTTTTGGCAGCTCTTATTTTGATCAGTGCTGAGCAGTTTTCAGATTCCTTACCTGTGGTGTCTGCATGAAAAGAAATATAAACTTTTAACCAATCTTCTTTACATACAGAGTCTTCCTTTGTTAATGAGTAGAAAAGGCTAGAATGCTTTTCTCTTAATCATACAGTAATTTTACTAATTCCATCCTTCTTAGTGATCATACTACAAACCACAAAAAATTTTTTGTGAGACAAAGGGAATACTGGCCTTCATTAAGATCCCAGGCACTACCCATTCTGAGGAAGGATCATTAAAAAATGAATGAATATGTTTGTAACCTTCTTGGCCAGTAGCACACAATTACTGCATGTGTATAAAAAGAAAAATAATGATCTGATTCTCTAGCATCACCATCAGTGCCAGAGATATGGATGTACACAATGAGTCAAGACTCATTTTACAAGTTATCACTGCTCTGTTTGGAGCTTGCATGTGCAGGGGTTTCTCACAGCCTGTGACAAGAGGCAAGCATTGGTTCATAGCTTGAATTGGGATAACTCAGCTGGAGTTCCATCCAGTGGAGACTCTCTCCAGTCCTCCACGGTGCCTCTGCTGGGGAGCAGAGTGCAGGGAGCTCCCCAGCTATCAGTGCTTCTCATCCCACGCTGGCACATGAAGGGTTGACAGTCCCAAAACTCCTTTCCCCATCTTAGCACCAAGCTCTGCTCCAGCAGAGCCACCCACAGGGGACTGAGCTCTGAACCACAGCCAGCCACTCCTGCTGCTACATGGCATGGCCACCACATGGCCCATGAACTACAGGAGCAGTGCTGTTATAAAGCTCCTATGGAAAAAGATAGTGATAAAAATAATACCCAACATTCATATATTGGGATTGCTATAGAGGCTTCTTCAAGAATTTTGTTTTTTTAAGTTCTTTTGCAGAAGTACTCAATGCAAAAAGGTGACGTTTTGTTGAACAGGTACCATCTTGGAAAAGGAGATAGATGAGGGTTCAGCCACATTCACATTTCTGAATGACTGGCTTGGTATCATGCTCAGAATTTAAAGTAGAGGGAGGAAGGAGGAATGGAGGGATATTTGGGATTATGGTGTTTGCCTTCCCCGGTAACTGCTGGGTGTGATGGAGCCCTGCCTCCCCAGGGACAGCTGATTACCTGCTTGACCATGGGAAGTGTTAAACTAATTCCATGTTCTTTCTTTCCTTGCCTGTGTGGCTTTTACTATTCCTATTAAATTCCCTGTATCTCCGTCCAGGAGTTTTCCAGCTTTTACCCATCTGATTGTTTCCCCAGTCCTGCTATTCCAGAAGTGAGCAAGTGGCTGTGTGGGGCTTGGCTGCTGGCTGGGGTTACACCAGGACAAGGTTACTCCCTACCCAAAGAACAGCCCTGATTCAGCTGAAATTGTCACTTCCATAAAGAGGAAAATACTAGCTTTTCTCTGAGTCTTGGGATTTTGTTATTACTATTGATTTAATAATCACCTTTTCAGATACTGTGGTGACAAGAAAAAAACAACAAAGGGGTAGATAATAGGTAGTATCCAGCCCAGGATTTTATCTGATTTCCTTCAGTCTGTTGTAGAGTGATGCAGCAAGATAATAATACTGCCTTCAGTACAACCCACTGTAATAGGGTGGAGAGTCAGAGCCAGTAACCTTCTCATGGTAGCCCTAGTAAGAACGCCAGTATTCACTAAAACAGGAAATCCCTCCTTCTTTCTGGTATTTTGTATCTTTTAGTTATGAGCAAAAATGTAAAGGGCTTTGGTTATCTTATTTTCCCAAAAGGCATGATTCTATAGAAAACATCCATTACTGCTTATGCTTTAACTAGATGTTATTCCCAAGTGCTGTGTAATCATTAAGTGAGCTTTAATTTAACAAGTGTGCTGCTCTTAGCACATTTTCACTTATGTAGTAGTAAATTAACTATAACAAATTGTAACTGTTCTCCATCATTTAGCAATAAGTAAATCTTCCCATAAATATCTTTAAACCAAGGTATTTTATGGCACTCACTCACCACTTGTTCTTATTTCTCATCACAGCTTAAACAATATTCATTTCAAAGAAAAGATTATTTTTCATGCTGAGGTTCAAAATTTCAGTTCATTTGCTTTCTGGTTACTGAGAAGGAAACTGCAGCACCTGAGGTGTGTCTCACTTGGCCACCTCTGGGAGATGAGCAATGCTTTGATAACAGGGATGGGAACACTTCAGTGGCCTAAGTGAATTCACTGGATCAATGAGGCATTGCTGCATTTCCACAGTGATTTCTTCCAGTGTCTCACAGTTTCACACTTTCACATCACAGGTTTTGCTGCGCTAGTAATCAGCAGCAAGCCTCTGAATGACAACAGTGCTGAGGGCCAAATCCCAAAAACACAGTAGCCAAACAAGAGCCTGATATTTAGAGGAGCTCTCACCTTTTTATCTGCAGCCTTCTGAGTTTGGATGTTAAGTCAAGCCTCTATGCTTGTGTCTAAAGGGGGAAAACTCCTTCTGAAAGATTGTCCTTAGGTAACACTTCTTCTCTCTGTCCCTATACAGGCAGGGAATGACCATGATTAATTAGAATAGCTACTAAAGTAATTTCTTGAGAACAATGATGATCTTTAACTTCAATTTTGTTTTCTCCAGGGCTTTGCCCTGGTCCTTTAGGATTGTGCACTTCAAAGGGAAAAAAATGGATCTGGCACTTACATTTATAGGCTAGGCTAACATTGTTGGTTTGCTGCCAAAGAGGCATATCACAGAGGCACCAGCTGAGGGATCTCAGCCACTGAACCTTGGTGCTAGCCTTACAAGAAATCACTTCAATGGTGACATGGACTATCTCTGTCCTATTTGTCCTTAAAGTTACAGAAATGCCATCCCAAGTTAAGTTAAATCACAGCTTTCTCATGTAGGTACATGACCCTTCAGAATCAAACTGATGCCATCAGCTTGTTTCACATTTCACAGCCTCAAGCAAAGTCTTAGAGGATGAAAATTCTGCTTGTAAAAATCCTTCTCTATCCCTACTCTCTTATTGCCCCCTGCATATCATAAACCTCTTCATGGGACATTTTCCTTTCTCTGGGTTTCTATATTGTGACTTTAGTGTGTTTTTTGGATTCTGGGATGGTTTTGGTTTTTTTTTTTTTTTTTAAGGGCTAAAACAAACATGACATTAAAAATAACTGTTATTCTTCTGACCTCAGGAAAAAAATGGGTCTGAGTTTTAAAATAATTGAATTTTCATTTGAAATCTGTTTAACCATTATCGCCTCTTGTCAGATTCTCACTCAGAAATGTTCTTCCTGTTCTTCTTTGACATCTTTCTCAGTTCATGGGAATTTCAGTCTCTAGCAGAAACTAGCAGAGAATTAAATAGTTAAAAGAGGCTAGTGGGATTTCAGTTGCACAGGGCTGTTGCATTAATTATATTTCCAGTGAGTCCATATGTTCTTCTAAATATACAGAGTGATGGCATTAGATGGGTAATAATCAGTGATTCCTCTCAGTTGTTTTAGCTGAATTGTGAAATAGAATTGTTCCCTGGAAGCTTATTTTCACTTGGCAAAAGCAAATACATTCATTAGTCATGCAACTGCAAAAGCAAAACAGAACAGGAATTCATCCAGCATTTTCAACACTACCATTTTTTAACATGTAGAAGCTTATCTTTTCCTTTCTATGCATCATCAAAACAAAGTCTTTCTTTTGGAATTTGGGAGTTTTTTTCAGGGAGGATGTTTTGGAAGTGGCCTACTGTCACAAGAAAATTCAATAAATATTGCTATATTTAGAACCTGGATTTTTGTCTGGGCAATTTGTATCTGCAACAGTAATGTGTCCACTCTTCTTAAGGATTTTGTCAATCCACGTTATTTAGATATTTATTATTTCAGTTCTTATGCTATTCTGAAAAAAGAGAGAAATATTTGTAGAGCATCTTTTTTTTTCAAATGTATACATTTTTCATATGTAAACAGTACTCCTTACAGTCCCTAGAGAAAGGCATGTGTGAGCAAGTTTAATACAAGTTATTTTACTCCTGCATCTCCGTATCATAACCTTGTTCTCAGTTCATGAGAGGCCTCTGTTTGTCTTGTCCCAGTGTATTAAACTATGTCAGCAGAGGTTTGATCTGTGTTATGTGGCTCTGCTCAAAGTTACAAAAGGGCAAGTTCTTTAGGACAAGCTTCTCTCAGTAGTGTTGCTTGTCTTACAATATTCTGAGAGCATGTGTTCCCTCTCAGTCTTTTCACTGACAGCCATATGTCGGGGAGTGCTGCAAGCAGATAGCCCAGAGTCACTACAGGTGTCCTGCTGATAAGACTCTGTTATGACTCTGATTGTAAAAATATTTGAAATTTTCATCAGATATGTAATATTAAAAGCATGCTGGATAAATTATGAAAAGGAAAACGGAAAGTAGCTGGGTTGTTTAACATCTTAAATAAAAGGACAAAAAATAGGTGGATCAAAGAAGCCTAAAAAGGAAGTCTGTTTGCTCTTTTTTCATCAGATGTTGCTTGGATCCCGGGGGATTTCATTATCCAGATGGAAAGCACAGGGCTTGTTTATCAGTGCTGAGGCTTACACTGAGATGACAGCCTGGTCTGCAGTCCCCTGGGATGTGTGGGCAGAGCCATGGGCACAGCTGAGCTCACTGATGCCTCACCTTTGCCTGGGGTCCTTGGAAACCTACGAGCACAAGTTCAAAACTTCACACTGAGTTTCCTCAGCCTTCACTGAGAACAGGGCCTTTGACTGCAAACCCCTGTTGCCAGCCTTTAATTCCTGTCTGCACCATGTGGCCGCTATCAGTCTACCAATAGAGAAAAATTAAAATTGGTTTATGAACTGTTATTATTATTATAACTGAGTTCTGCTATTAGCTAGGTCTAAATGCTTTTATATATTCCACACCTCTGTTGCCCTTTGAGATTTTTAACTGTTGTTTTCTTGTACATTAATAATTTCCTTGTATAATTGTTCCCAAGAGAATGAGCTGAAAGAATTATGAATTAATTTGCATCTTTTAATGCACTAATAAACTTTGCAAGTAGAAAATTTCACTCCATCCAGGTGGAAACCAATCACTTTAAATCAAAGCTTACTGAATTTCAAATAGGTTTTTTTTCAAGAAGTTGGAGAAGAACAGTGCTCTGCATGTTAAAAGTAATTAGAAAGCACAAGCAGCAATTTCAGACAAAGCCCTGGGTCATTTTTTTTGCTGCAGCATAGAGTTCACAGGCACTTAGGAAAACGAGTATTTGTTGTATTTAAACAAAATGAATAGCAATTTATTGGAGGTTGAGAGGTCTCAGGCTGTAAATGTAGACTTCACCCTTTCATTGAAAAATATTTTTAAACTGTTTTAGTGTTTTTTATTGTCTGATGTAAATAAATAATTCATGGTATAGCCTCTAAAACAGGGTTCAATAAAAAGAAATGTCCTTTTATGTACAATTTATTCAGATAGAATTTTGAGTGAACAAAATGTTCTATCTCATGTATTCATTTGTAGCCAAACAATGTCAGGTCCTTGTTCACGAAAACACTCATCTTCATTTATCTCTGAGCACTTGAGGAACCAAAGCTCATCTCCTGAGTAACTAAAGAAACAAGTTCTGGGCACCTACTCTGAGTTTAATACATGGGAGGGTTACTCACATAGTTACTGACAAGTTTAAACTATTTACTGAACTGGTGATTTTACATCCAAGTTTATTTTACCAAGTTTATTTATTTGTATTGTAGCCTTGGTAAATCTGGGAATAGAAATGCATTCTCTGGCCCCCATTCTCCAAATGGGACACAAAATATATAATCAATGGAGAAGACAGATCTGATATCAAGCTTCTGGGGTTTTTTTCTGGATAAAGTTAAGCATTAACATTTGACAGGGCAAAAGTCATTGGTTTAAATGGCTACAAACTGCAGAGGGCAGAATGAATCCCAGCTGGTTTGGGACACAAGGGACAGTGCAGAAGGGGGAAGGACAGAGTGAAAGCAAGGATAAAATATGGCAGGCTTGTCAGGGGGCAGAAGAGTGGTGGAACTGTGACCAAGGGGAGCCAAGGGAAAGTCACAAGAGGTGAGAAAAAGCCAGGTGGGCACGTGCTGTGAAAGGGAGTAAGAGAAAATGGGGTGCCAGGCCAAAAAGGGGTACTGCTAATAAGGCAGAGGGAGCAAATGCGGATTAGAGGCACAACTTCATCAGCATTATTGATATGGCCATAGAGAATTAAACCTACAAAAGAATGTTCAATACAATGTGGGTGATGTTTCCTCTCAGAAAATGGAAAAACAAAGTAATTTCTAAAAACATGGCCTAAATATGAATAATCAAAAAACTGAAGGCAGGAATTTTTCAGCAGATATGGATGTTTAGAGTTTTTATCCCCCTTAGGGCTTTGAAGAACATAAGCTTCTTTATCAACATAGCCTAATAGGATGCTCCTTTCTTTATCATGCCCAAGAAGGAAAACATTGTATTGACTGAAGAAACCCCCAACAGAACCTGTTTCTCCCACAAAGCTCCCAGGCATGCAGATTTCCACACATTCTACCTGAAAGAGTTTTTTCTGTTCTAAGTTTGAACACACTCGTGTGTGCTCAGAGCACTGTTTGTCATGAAAAGTACTGACAACAGCAGAACACCCTAGCAGTATGAAAATACACATTTTAAACAGTTGCTCTTTTTATTATTTGAGATGTATTGCTTGATTTTTCAGTCTGATGCAGAGACTGCAGATAGTTTGTTTTCCATTCTTACATGTTTTTTTATACAAATGTATATATAAATTATTTTTTAATGTCTGTTGTAATTACAGGATATTTTTCTTGTGCACAAAATTGCATTTTGACACAGAAAAACATCCAGCTATCCCTTAAATAGCCCAGAAGACACTATTTGACACCACAAGTGTCTGCCATGATGGATTAATTTTATTTTAGCACCAGAAAAAACATGTAAAATTCTTTATAGCAGGCAACCTTTCTCCAGTTCCAGACTGGAATTACTTTTGCTTAATCAAAGTCCTCAAAATATACAAGCTGCAGTACAAATTTCAGTGCAAGAATTTTTAAAACGAGCAAGGGGAAAACTTTACACCAGAAAGGAGGGAAGACACCTCAGAGCCAGCACAGTTCAGTACCACTGAAATGAGGCTGCCGTCTATTGGAGATGTTTTGAGATCTGGCCAAATAATCCAAGACCCTGACAATTATCACACCTGTAGAAAATATGGACACGGCTTCACTCCTGGCACTGCTCTTGGTGCACAAATTCCTGCACAGAAGGACTTATTCTTCCATGGTAAAGTAATATTCTATTTAATGGCATTTTTTTCTTGCCAGGATTTAAGAAAGTCATCAGTACTGTCTCCCCAGATTCCCTCCCCACTGCAGTGTTTAATGATATCTAATCTAAAGTAAGAACATGGTGCCTAATGAATATTCATTTGTCATGGATACCAGGAACAGATTAAGTCCAACAGTCCCCAATAATGTCCATTGGCTATTATTACCAGAAATCACTGAGAAGAGTCTGGCTCCTCTGCTCCCTGCTATTGGAAAAAGGCTCCCAATATTACCAGTTAGATTGTGCCTGGGCCAGTCTGACCCTCGCTGCTGGGCCAAAGGCAGCAACTGCGGTGTATCACCCCAGAGATACCTTGGCTTGCTGGTGGTTGCAGCTGGGCACTGAACAAGTCCAGGCTTTTTAGGAACCCCGTTTACCTCAGGAGGAATAGCTTCAGGCGATGGTGAAGAGAAAAAGGAGAGGATTCTGCTGGAGGGTTTAATGTCCAGAGGTTTATTCCATGGTTACAGAGGTCTGAACGTGAGCAACTGCTCCAACAGAACTCTGACTGCATGGTCTGATCACCTTTTTAAGCTCAGGGACAGGGGGAGGTACAGGTGAGCCACCAACCAGGTGAGAGGGGCAGGGTCTCAGGGGAAGATGACATCCAGACAGGCCAATGACCTCTGGGCATAGGGGCATCCTTTGAACTTCACTGACCACACGACGCCTTGCTGGAATGTTAAGCCTGATTGACAGGACTCACTCAGCATGGGGGCAAGGGGGAAGGGAGAGAGGTATAGGCACACCTGGGGGGATGACCTGGAAGGCCAAAATGGGACATTACAGCACACCACAACACCCTGCCATCAGCTATTTACACACACTGATAAAGTGCCCTAAGCCCTCTCTTCTGTCCTTGGCAGCCAGTGGCCCCTGGGGACGCTCTCTGGTGTGCCTGCATCCTTCTGCTCTCCAGCTGCACAGCTCCAGCCTGTGCTGGTTTTTGTGCTCCTGCCCAGCTGCAGGGTTCTGCACTCCCCTTTGCTGAGGTGCACGACATTCCTGTTTGCCCAATTCTCTGGCAGGTTTTCCCCCTGGATGGCAGCACAACCAGCCGGTGCAGCACCCACCCTTCGAGTCCTGCGCCACTGCAGCCCTGAGGGCAGCTCTGTGCCCCCTGCCAGGCTGTGAACAGAGGTGCTGAGCAGCACCAGAGCCGGGGCTGGATGCACGGAGCGTTTGAGCGCAGCCCCAGGGAGGAGCAGGCTCTGGAGCTCCAAAGCTAGCAATGTGCCCTGGTGGCCAAGAAGGCCAGTGGCATCCTGGCCTGCATTAGGAATGGTGTGGCCAGCAGGAGCAGGGAGGTCATTCTGCCCTTGTACTCGGTGCTGGTGAGGCCACACCTTGAGTGCTGTGTCCAGCTCTGGGCCCTCAGTTTGGGAAGCATGCTGAGATGCTTGAGCACATCCAGAGGAGGCAATGAGGCTGGGGAGGGGCTGGGAACACAAGCCCTGTGAGGAACGTTTGAAGGAGCTGGGGGTGTTGCCTGGAGAAGAGCAGGCCCAGAGGTGACCTTATTGCTCTCTACAGCTCCCTGAAGGGAGGCTGCAGACAGGTGGGGGTCAGCAGACAGGTGGGGGTTCTGTCACTGGAAGCACTGACAGAACCAGAGGACACAGTCTCAAGCTATGTCAGGGAAGGAATAAGTTAGATATTAGGGAAAAACTTTTTCACTGAAAGAATAATAAAGTACTGGAATGCTCTTCCCAGGGAGGTGGTAGAATCACCATCTCTGGATGTGTTTATAAAAAGACTGGCCATGGCACTTGTGCTATAGTCTAGCTGAGGTGTTAGGGCACAGGTTGGACTCAATGATGTTAGAGGTCTCTTCCACCCTCATGATTCTGTGATTCTGTGATGGGGGTGTTTGCCTCCCCTCCAGGCCTCTCCTCCTGCTGTTACCCTGCTCTTGTCACAGGAGCTGCAGTGCTCAGAGCACAGCTCAGCAGCTCTGCAGCATCACTGGGGACACAGGGACCGAAGTCCTGTCCCAGAGAGAGGTGCAGGGACACCCCAGGCAGGATCCAAGCAGCTGCTTCCAACCGAGAAACCCTCGGGACTCAGGGGCTGCTGCTGCCCCGCTCACACAGGGATTTGGCCAGCTGGAGCACTTACAGGTGTTCACCATCAAGGAGCAAAGGAAATCCTGTGAGAAGGCTTCTACAGCTGAGTTAGCTGCAGGGTGGGCCATGGGTAGACTTGGGTTGTTTCTGACAAAACTATCTATTTAAGAAACAGTTTGGGGAAAAGCTGGAATGAGTATCTTATTTGAAAGTCTCAGGAGAGTTCTTTACATGATTATATGCTGTAGTAAAAGAGTTTGATTCCTTGCATAAATTATTACTATTAATAACTTAATTATAAATTTAAATATTAATTATTATAATGAATCCTTTAGTACCTAACAATTATAGAGTGTTACAAACTCTGAAATAAGCACTTCAAGTCTCTAAATAAACAACACATTCATGGCCTGAAACTGACTTTTTTTTCTTGTGTTGTAGGAGACCTCAATACAAAGCTCTGGATTTTCTTACTTACTCCAACAGAAAGCAAACAAGTGTCAGAGTAAGTAAGAATCAGATCTCAAACCCCAGTAGCTATGGCCTCCTCTGATGGAATTTCCACCTTTCTGTTATGTATTCTTCTGCTTCATTCTTCTAAATTCAAACTCTTCCCCATGATCTTACATGCTAGTGCACTTTGAGATCTTTTCCATATCTAATCTCTCTTACCCTGACTTTCATTTTATGAACTAGCAGGTAACTGTATTTTCTTTCTTATAGTTTAAACAAGGAGACTTGGAGATACAGAAAGGCTAACCTCACAATTCTCAAAAGCGTATCTGTAACTCTCATTATGTTTCTGGACTTAATTCTATATTCAACACGTCTTTTTTATTATATTTGTCTTTGATCTTGCTCAAGACCCTTCACAGTCTGTTTTACTTGGCAGTGAAGAACCATGGCCATATGAAGTGTTAGGGTTGAAACTACACAGCTGTGGTTGGAGAGTGGAGCTGGAAAGGGGCTTCCTAAGCAAAATCTGATATCAATTTGAGGATTTGCTAGTCCAGGGAAGTGCTGCTCTGCCCTTCCTAAGGCTCAGTACAGTATTCAACTTGGAAAAAATCTCAGAGCTCCATTTGGAGTGAGGCTGGAAGGAAGGTCCCAGTAGAGAGAGATGGCTCAGCCCAGAACGGAACGTTTAGCCTGGGAAGGACTATGGAGCACCCCTGCAGGGTCGGGATTAGAGCGGGCAGCGCCCATTTTTGTAATTTACATACACAACGCTGCTTTTTGTGCTCATCCAGCAAGTGAGCACCAGCCTTAGAGCACGCACTGTACCCACAAGGAAGAGAGATGTAACCGCAAAGGGGTTACAGAGGGGAGTGCTCTGCTGTAAGGGCAGGAACCGCAAAGCTCCTGAGCTCTGACACGCTGGGAAGGACGAGACTGAAGCGCGGCACATGCCGTGAGCGGGCTGCAGGCACGGTCAGGGGGCCGGCAGTGTAACGCGGCACTCCCTGAGCACCCACGGCAGCCCGGGCACGGCTCCATGGCGGCATCGCCCCCTCACGCACCCCGTGACCGGCCCCGCCCCGCGCGCGCCCCCTGCCGGAGCGCCGCCCGCGCGCTTCCAGAACCATCGCTGCCCCGGCTAAAGATGGCGGCCGAGCGCGCGTCACCGCCCCGCCGGCCAATGGCGGCCGCCGGCTCGGGGTCACGTGGCGGGAGCGAGCCAGTCGCCGGCGGGGCGGCTTGGCGTCACTTCCGCTGCCGGGGGGGCCGGGCCTGGTGCGGCGGCGGAGCGGGGCCGAGCGCGCAGGAGGCGGCGGGACCGCGCCGGGCCGGGGCAGGTGCGGGGCCCGTGGGGGCCGGGGCGGGACCGGACCGGGCGGGGGCAGAGCAAAGCCGGAGAGGGCCCGGACTGAGTCGGGCGCGGGCGCCGCCCTGCCGGGGCTGGGAGGGGTTTGTGCGCGCTGTGGTGCGGCAGTGACTCCCCGGCCCTACGTTACGCTACTGCCAGTTAATGTGTGGGAGTGTTGTTCTGGTCTTAGCTGTGAGCTCTCCGCCCTCCTTGCTCTTGGTAAAACACTTGAAGTCGCCTCGCTCTAAATGCCCATTCCCAAAAAGTAAAGGTAAAATCCCCGGGTTGGCCCTGTCAGTTCCCGCAGGCCGTGCCATCCCTGCGTTTGGTGGCACAGTCGGGACGAACCTCGTGTAACTTCCCGTTCCAAACGCGGCATTTCATAACTGCTGCAGAGCCAAGGGACCTTCCAGCAGCAGCATTGTTATGTGCTCAGTCACGGTTCTGTGATTCATGCCGGCTGCCCAGTGCTCTGCGCGCTTGTTTCTCACCCGTGGTTAAACCTGCCTTTCTTTAGAATACTCTTAGCTCATGCCGAGCCCTGCACCCGTAAGGTATGACCGGTCATTTGAAAAAAGGCCTTGGTAGTTCCGTGATATCAGGGGTTGTGTGTAGTTGTAATTAAAGGACATTGAGGCTACTCCAAGGCGTTGGGGTATTTTATATGATGTGCGCTATCTGTGGCAGTGAGCTGGCAGTTTTCACGCTCCCGGTGGGACACACAGGCTGGTTGTGCTGGTGCTGTGAGTTACCCGTGAATGGTGTCCCTGTTTTCAGGTCAGAATTGCTTAGGATGGTCTGAAGCTGTGTTCTGGGCTGTGACCTTGATGGAATGCTGTGCCCATAAAGCTAACTGATTCTTTAAAGGACATCTTAAAATCTCTCTCTGACTGTATTCCACCATACATCTTGTGCTGTTTTTATACTTCTGTGGGGTTCTGAGTAAATTTGGAGGGCAGAGCAGTCAAGCAGTGTTGTGTCTCAAAATGAAGGTTAGTTGCCAAAGTAACTCAAACATAAGTACATGAAGGGTTTTAGTTTAATTTGTGCATATGAAAAGTGGAACGTGATCCTGTTTTTGAGTTAATTGTGAGAGAGAAGTCTGATTAAAGACTAATACAGGTATAAATACAGGTAAAACAAAGTTAGACTGTGTATTTAAGAAGGTTTTACTTCCTATTACAGTACTTCAGCGATAATGCTGCTTTTACTACAGATAATCTATGGTTGGTTGGTTTTTATTATTTCTGTTGTAGTTGAGAGTAAGTAGTTGGTGTATCCTGTCTGAAAACCATGTAACTAAACAGCAAAACACTTTTTCTTGTGCATTTGCAGGAGCACAGTGTGTTAGGTTATCTCAGCAACCATGCTGGCTGCCAGGCTGGTGTGCCTGAGGGCACTGCCATGCCAGACCATCCGCCCCACCATCACTCAGGCTTCCCCAGCCTTGAGGAGCTCCAGCATAAAGGCATACAGGCTGTGGCAGCCTAGCCAGGTAAGGTACCTCTCCTTCTCATGGCCCTG
Source organism: Melospiza melodia melodia (assembly GCF_035770615.1). Lineage (NCBI taxonomy): Eukaryota > Metazoa > Chordata > Aves > Passeriformes > Passerellidae > Melospiza > Melospiza melodia. The sequence continues at coordinate 26,112,191 of NC_086202.1, forward strand.
ACTGCACATGTTTTAAGGGGTTCAGTGTATTGCTAAAAGAATCACTTTGCATGGAGTACCTGATGTGAATGAGCATGAGCCTTCTGCTTGTTTGAGGCACCTGCTCTAATTTACTGAAGGAAAAATGTTCTTCAGTCTAAACACAGGAGTTTTGGAGCAGAATAAGTGAACTCTTCTGTTTCAATGACTGACTTGTGTCTTGAAATTAATGGGCAAAAGAGGTAGTTAGGGATGGACAGGCCTTACTAGGAAAGGTGGGAGGAACAGAAATTCTTGTCCTGCCTGTTCCCAAGTTAGAGTCTTAAATGTAACATTAAATTAAACAATTTCCTTTCAATTATTTGAGTCCCAATATGTGTTCAGAGCTGTGGTGTAGGTTAGAGCAGTTTCTGAGCTATGGCAGGACAGTCACAGATCTAAGCAGCATTTTTAAAAACCACACTCAGAGGATGTCTCAGACCTGCAGCTCACAACTCTTAGGGGCTGCTGTTGCTCTTCTGCCATCTTGATGAAAGTGCTAGGGGAAAATTCTTCACCTCTTTTGTATTTTTCTCTTAAGCATTCTAAGCTTGTAGGTACATGGGGGGCTTTTTTGTTTGTGAATTTTCTAGCAGTGGGCTTGATTTCATTTGCTGCCAAGCACAACCAAACTGAAGGGCTCTGGTAAATCCCTTGAATTGCAGTGCTCTAATGCCTGATGAGAGTAATGCTTGTAGGTTTTCTATTTTAGTGCTGAAACAAACTCACAGCTTGATGTGAGTCCTTGACTGCTCAGATGCAATTTTAATTTAAAAATTCCTGTAAAAATGGTAAGAAAATATAAAGTTGTTTTTGAATTTATTATGAGTGTATTCTCTGTTGCTCCTGCAGCTCACTAAGACTTTGAGCAGCATAATTACTTGGAGCTTGTTGACTTTAAAAATCTTGAGTTTCTAGGCCTTCATTCAAGGTCTGTTTTATAAATCAAGGTTAGACTTGAAAGCAAGAAATCTGTGCTGCTTTTCCAGCTTTAGTGTCTCTAAAATAGCAGGAAAGTATTGTGCAGAATTTTTTTTTACATTGAAGTGTTTGCATGAAGAGTGTTTTAGCATAGAAAGCAAAAGGCTTTTTTACAAAAAAAAAAGCAATGATTATGTTTTTATATTTAACAGAGAGGCTTGTGGCAGTGTGTAGTACAGTGGGACTAAAGTAGAAGAAATGCAGTCTGAATATTCCAGCATCACTGCATTGGTTCTGTGTTTCTAAAATACGTCAATGTTTTTCACAAAGTTCCCTAAACTTTAATGTTCACTTGTTTTCCTTGGGCACAGTTGCTTTGTATGTATGAAGGTAAACACAGATTAATAAGAGATTAATTAACAATTTTAAGTGTAGCAAGTAAGTTGGTAAGACTGTCTTCTATTTTGTTTCCTTAAATATTTCTTATGTTATTTCTGAATTCAACAGAGTTATGCCACCAGAGCAAGAATGGGCTCAAGGCGTGGAAAACTTGGCCAGGATGTGAAAGATGCAGCATTTGAGCCATCTGCAGATGCTGCACTTAAAGGTAGAGGAGCTCTGCTTTACATACTGAGAATCTTTCAACATGAACTTAAAACTTCCTCAGAGGAATATGTTTTTCACTACTGAAACAGGTAGTGAACTTGAAGTGAAACTTTTAGAAGAAGGGGTAAAGTGGAGCAGCTATTGCAGATAGATCAAAATTCACGTGAGGATGTTGTTAACTGTCCAAGAAAAGCATTAATGAGAGTGTGTGTTTGTATTTCCTTCCCCAGCTGATCGCCTGGGGAGGTTCATTGTTGCTGGAGGGGCTGCTGTTGGCCTGGGAGCCCTGTGCTACTATGGAATGGGCTTGTCCAGTGAGACTGGGGCTATCGAAAGGGCTGCGTAAGTAACGTGCTTCATTTCCCTCTCTGGTGCAGCAAAACTCCTCTAAAAGTAACGTGCTTCATTTCCCTCTCCAGGGCAGCAAACCTCCTCTAAAAGTAACGTGCTTTGTGTCCCTCTCCAGGGCAGAAAACCTCCTCTAAAAGTAACCTGCTTTGTTTCCCTCTCCGGTGCAGCAAAACTCCTCTAAAAGTAACGTGCTTTGTGTCCCTCTCCAGGGCAGAAAACCTCCTCTAAAAGTAACCTGCTTTGTTTCCCTCTCCAGGGCAGTAAACCTCCTCTGTAGCTGCTGTCACCCAGTGTGCACTCAGGTTTTTCTATGCTCTGAAGAGTAAACCCCCACCTGTGTCTCTGCAGGTTTTTAAAGCAAAATCAGAATTTTTCAGCCTTAAACAGATAGTAGTTTCCTGAGTGAATTTGTTTCACTAAATCTAATGTGAAGAGTATATAAACTTCTCTCATGCGGGGTGCTCCAGATAACTTAGGGAGTGTGGTCTTCTGAAAAACATTGCTAAGACCAGTTTCCCTGCTATTCTTATGAGACTGTTCATTCAACTTTAATACAGTTGTTTAAAAAGTCTCCCTTATACACAGTATCTCGGCATAAGCTTTTATATAATAAGCATGTTCTTAAAATTTCAGTGAATTGCTTCTTGGTCAAAAAAAATCCCTGGCTAATGGCAAAACTGTATAGTTAGACTTGAAAGACGGGTAGTAATAGGCATGGGCTTGGGAGAAGTGTGTTGGGGATATTTTGCTTTATTTTGCATTTGGAAATGGCAGTCAGCATTTATAATGAACACGTGTCATTTGTGTCTGTGAGAAGCTTGTTGTAGATAGAGCTATGTCTATTTTTTTCTTGCACAAGTCTTGATTAACAGGTCAAAAGAGCGAAATGGGAAAAATATATGCACTGCATTCAAATTTAGTGTTAGCAGGGAAAGTTTTCTTTCTGTAGTGTGAGCAAATGATACTGCAGAAACTCACTCGTCCAGGTCTGTTGCTATTGTTAGAGCTCTCAGAATGACATTTGTGTCCTGTGGTGTCAGATAACCATGTGCACTATGACTCAGCAATTTGTGAGCTGCACAGCAGGCTGAGCACTGCCAGTACACATTCTGTAGACCTTTTACCTGAAACCAGTTTGTTATATGCAACACACCATTCTTTTATATTTCTGTGGTAAAAGCATTCATTACTCTGTTTTCTATTCATGCTTCCTGCTTAGAATTGAATTATAGTCAGCATTATTTGTAATTTTCAGTGTTTCTACTGAGCTAATATTAGATTAAATCAGCAAGACTGACAAGTTCAGTCCCCACTGTAAAGTAAACTCATGGCAGAAGTTGCTAGACCTCATCATTACAGTGAAACCTCCCTTATATCCATGGCTATGAATGCACTTAACAGCTTGGTTGTGTTTTTAGCTGCTCTCTGTTGTGAACCTGCTAACTGCACAGCTCTGTGTGACTGCTTCTTTTGCAGTATTTGGCCACAGTATGTGAAGGACAGGATTCACTCTACATACATGTACTTTGCGGGCAGCATTGGCATGACAGCTCTGTCTGCTGTAGCAGTGAGCAGAACTCCTGCAATCATGAACCTCATGACAAAGGGCTCCTGGCTGGTAAGCTTTGTTATAAAAATAAAAGTATTTGCTGAGGTATGCCACCAAATGATGGTTGATATTAAAAAATCCAAGAAATGTAACTACTTGGTGGAAAGTAAGGGAAAACTTAACCAACATTAGTGTCCTTATCCAGAAAGATTATTCAGGTATCCTGGTGATATTTTATGATGTAAGATTTGGTGATTGTAGTCACATTCTGACATGTGTTTTGTATACTGATCGTTTGTCAAAGATAAATTACATGAGCAAAAACCACTATACTACCCTAACTAGCTGTATATGTGCAAGTAAGAACCTCCTAGAAATAGCTCCCTAAAGGTAATGGCACAGTTTCTGTTGCTGTCTGTAAATAGAGGCTGAGGTCCCTGTGCATTCTTACTCTGCCCTGTGGCACTTTTAAAGCTGTCTCTGTTTGCCAAGGCTGAAACAATATGGTAGGCTTAGTATGTATTCAGTATGTTATGTGGAGTGAAACAGTAGCAGTTAAATGCCAACACCTGCATAAGTTAGGGAGGTGAATTTGATAAAGCATCATTGGTGATAAAAGTTGTACACTTTTGACCAGTTTGGTAGATGTTGAATGATTCTGGTTGGAATCATGAGTAAGAAGAGGCACCAAGGTTAAAAAATGGTTGGTAGCAAAAGCCAGTAAATTAGGTGTTGGTTTTAGATAGAGAAATGTACAAGAAAAGAAGGAAGGCTAACACATTTCAGGTACCTTCATGAGCATGAGGGGCAGAACCATGGATTTTGCCCTTTCTTACTTTACACAGGCGAGAGGGTTGCCAACTTCATTGTTAAATTTGGATTTCTGGAAAACTGAGTGAAATAAATGAAAATTACTGCAAGCTAAGATCTGCAAAGATTTGACTGTAACCTTTTAGGAGTAGAATCGATGAATATTCCCTCCTGTTGTGAATTAGGTTGCTGTTTTCAGAATCTGTGTTGCCTTTTAGACTAGGAGATTAGAACAGAGACCATATGTGCATATGCTAACTTGAGCTCTGTAATGCTGTTTCTTCAGGCAATTGGTGCAACTTTTGCAGCCATGATTGGTGCTGGAATGTTGGTCAGGACCATATCCTATGAAAATAATCTCGTAGCTAAACATGCAGCATGGATGCTGCATTCAGGTATGTGGTTTCAGTGTTTGTTGTAGAGATGTCTGTGCTTCAGTGTGACCAAATGCTTACTTTAATAAAATTCTGCCTTTAAAGTAAATTTTTATATACTGCTGTAGGGGAGTCAAGGTTTTTCAGAGATCAGAGACAATTCCTGAATGTCAGGAAAAGATGTCTTAAGTGTCCTTAACTGAAGTCTAGTTTTTTCATAGTCTTCTCAAAGTCATGCTCAAGTTAAACTAGGTTAAACTTAAAGTACAAACACTCCACACTGAAAATGGAACTAGATGGTTTCATGGCTACTTTGGTTTTGTCACTGCTTTCTAACACTACCACTTCTCTGAGTGCTCTTGCCTACAGTAACAATTCTTGGAAGCATTTGAAACCTGACTTTAAAAAAAAAGATTTTAGTATTAGTTTACTTTTGATCTGTACTCACAGCTAAAGTACCTGATAGACACACATCTCAATTTCTCACTAATGATACCAACTTCAAATAATAATGGGTCTCATTTTTCAAAACTGTTTTGATAGAAATATTTTGAAATTCAGAAAAGACATGTGGAGGTTGGGCACTGGAATCATATTTGCCTCTCCAGAGCTAGCATATCTGCCAAGAAGAAATTATCTTTATTGTAGTGATTGTTATTAAGTGAAAAAACCTAATGAGATATTAATGGGCTAGATACTAGATACACATTTCCTACAAGCCTCTAGCAAAAAAATCTGACTTACTTGCCTAATTGCTGTATCAGAAATCTGTCCTGCTTTTAAGTGTTGCGTGCTCCCAATGTTATTATGTAGTTGATAAGTCCCTGCTAAATATCTCTTCTTACCAGCTGTTATGAACCAATCAGTATGTTGACTTTTGTTAGTCTTTCTTCCCCAATGCGAGGTTCCTGAAGTGTTCTAGTGCTAAATAAAAGTGCATAATGGAGTTTAAGGTTGCTAATTTATTGTGCTTCCTTTTAGATAAGAGCACAATGAGGTGCATTGGTGTTTTGTAGTGTGTGGATTACTTGGAGCCATGCCATCTGGCTGGAGATGAAAATCAAGTGGGTTTGGCGTGTGGTGTTCCAAGTGTTATTACATGTGTTCTGTTTTGCTTTGCCTAGGTGTCATGGGTGCAGTGGTGGCTCCTCTGGCCTTCCTTGGTGGTCCTCTGCTCATCAGAGCTGCCTGGTACACTGCTGGAATTGTTGGGGGACTCTCAACTGTGGCCGTGTGTGCTCCAAGTGAAAAATTCCTGAACATGGGAGCACCCCTTGGCATAGGCTTAGGTTTTGTTATTGCTTCTTCAATCGGTAAGATACTGTTTCAGTTCTTTCATATAAAGTGGTTTATGAAGTTAAGCTACTGTGGTGCAGCTCACAGTTGCAGGCTGGTCTGCTCAGTGAAGATTTGCCTTAAATATAGTACTTGCAACTCCAGTACAGCAGAAAATGTTCTGTCATATTTGTTTTTGAAAAGGAATATGAAGTTGTGGTTCTGGCAGATGTTAATCTGGCAAACAACTGATAGGGGTGCCTTATGTTTTAGATACTGCCAGCGAGTAGGGAAGGCAGTAAATGTGATCTTAGTTCTCAAGCCACTTGAGAATTTGTTTTCCTTCATGTGTTTTAGTCATTGTTGTAGTCATAGGTACTTTCACCTGAAGAAAAATGCACACAGTTCCTTGGGGTGTTCAAAATGAACAGATCAGGTTGTGAATGTGGCATCTTCAGTGTGCATGCTAAAGCTCTTGGTATCAAACACACACCACAAACTGAGAATTGAATTGAATGCTTACTGGACAATGTGTGCTCCAGTGAGTGGAGTTTGAGCTAACCCAGAGCAGCAGGCAATGATCTTTACCACCTCTGTCCCTGGCTCTCCAGGATCCATGTTCCTGCCTCCCACCTCTGCCTTTGGCGCCGGGCTGTATTCGGTGGCGGTCTATGGCGGGCTGGTGCTGTTCGGCATGTTCCTGCTCTACGACACACAGGTGGTGATCAGGCGGGCCGAGACGCTGCCCCTCTATGGTGTGGTCAAATACGACCCCATCAACGCGTAAGTGTTCTCTGCTACCGCAGCCGCTCTGCGGGCTGGGTAAGAGTTTGCCTCAAGTTACAGTGAAGCATGCTTTGAAAATAGCCTTTTAAAAGTGTATTGCTGTGCAATGTGAAGAATCACAGGGTTTGAAAACAACGGCGACAAAATAGCTGCTGAAGTTAAAACTGAAATCATTGTGAGAAACAGAATTGAGCGTGTGATGTCACGTGCCTCCAGCAATGCTTTCTAAAATGTATTTTGGTTTTCTAAAGCATTGCTGGCAGAATTTATACCTGCTTTCTGAAAATAACTGTCAGTATCAGTTGAGAGGAAAAAAAGTTAATCTTCCTGTAGTCATTTAATATTTATTAGTCTTTGTCACTAAATGGAAAAGCCGCAATGGTGTGATAGGGAAGGAAGGATTGACTCTTCAGTAAAGACCAAGTCTGACTAACAAGTAACTTTCTTGTAAATGTCTGTGTGATCCTAGGTGAATTCTTACTTCCTTTGGTTCTGTTTTATTCTAATTAAAGCAGAGTAATACTGATCTTCTTGGAAATTCTTGGAGATAAGCAGATTAAAGTTTAATATAAAAGCAGAGGCTCCTGTATGAGAGCAGGATACTGTCTGTTAGGATTTCTGTAAATAGTTCTTGCTGGCAGAGATGGTAGAACAAAACACAGGTGTTCTTTGACATACAAAGCACTGAGGGCAGTCATAGCTGGGTTTTGTAAAGACAGTTCATGCAGGCTCCTAAAATTAAGTATAATGGTGGAAAACAGCAAATAATTCTGTGTCTGTTCAACAGCAGTAACTGTAATTTCTTGTTTCCTAGATGCCTGGGTATCTACACTGATACACTGAACATCTTCATTCGGGTGGCCACCATGCTTGCAGGTGGTGGAACTGGCAGGAAAAAGTAAACAGAGACTCAACTTTGCAACTGTCGGACAGACTACCTAGTGCATATATTAAATAAACATTCATGATTAAAGCAGTAATGCTCCAAGTGAGAATTTTAAAGCATTTCAGCATATTGGTTCAGTGCAATGTGATTCAGTCTTAGTTTTTCTTCAAACACTTTCCAGCTCTGTTTAAAATAGTCTGAACTGCTTCTTCTAATTGTACATTATTTTGGGAAAGTAAATTATTTTTAATATATGAATAAAATAGTCCTACCTGCTTTTTAAGGGGTTTGATGGCAGTTCAACTCTTACTTTCACTTTTTTTTTTTTTTTTTAAACTGTTGTTGCATAGTAAAGAAAGTAATTTTTGAACTGGTATCCCATAGGCAGATAGGAGTACAAGCTACTTCATGAAGTGCTGCTTAGATGCATCAATTTTCTGTTAAGGTTCATAAATTTTATTTTAGTGGCATCTTCAGAAGAAGTGAATAAATTGTGTATGGCCCTAAATGCAATCATGACTTTGACCTGGGCAGAAATATCAGAAAAGATTAAGCAGGATTTCACAGGTTAGATGACCAAAAAGTGTAAAGGAGACAGGATATGGGAACTATGCAGCATTTGTCCCATATGAACTTCATTCTCCTTCTGGAGTACACATGAGAATTCCTTGCTTTAATGTTGACTGGCTATAATAGTTAGCTTATTTTGATACTAGATTTATAAAACTGTCCAATGGCAATATAGCTGTGTCTTTCTTGTGGTGGCTGAATTCCTGTACTGCAGATGAAAGTCTGTCCAGAAGAGCTCCCAGTGGTCATCTCTTGGAAGTTTGTACAGTTGGCACAGAAACTGGGAATTCAGAATGGCATGCTGTAAACCCCAGGATCATAAATTGGTCCTACTGTTGTGTGCATTATTAGTCTGTTTACCTCTTTTCCAAATTGATCTGTTAAATGTGGTCTAAAAGAAATGTTCCCTAACAGTAAAATTGACTTAACAGTAAGAAATTTATACTTTCCATACTCTTTTGGTGTATGTTAGAATAAAAGGGGAGTTCTTGGGCCATGAAAATTTTGACCTAATGTCAGCAGGTCTTATTTTCAGTTTCTGGCAAATATGTTATGTTTATGTATTGACCTATGAACAATAAAATTCTAGCCTCACAAGTTGACTACTCTCACTTTTCCCCATGTTAATAGAAATGTTTTAGTACCTCTGCACAAACAGCTTGGTGAAGAGTACTATAAATTTTTTTTTGTTACGGTTACAATTTCCTTTGTAAGAGAGTACATATTCCTCTGTAAAAAAATCTGCAAAGATGCTTCTCATTTTCACTGGCTAGCACCTTTTTGGGGGTGTTTCCCAGTTGGAGGATACTGGCTACACTTGAAGAAGTTCTGTTGGTGTCGCCTGTTGGCCACTTATTGCAGCCAGTGCTACTTTTATGTTTGTCACACACTGTAGTATTTCTTGACTCTTCAAACAGGGGGAAGAAAGCATGGATTGTGAAGAACCTTGTTGCAGCTCCTTTGTGCCCAAAGATTATAAGGTACAATTTAGTTCCTGGCACTATTACAGCTGGAGGGACATCTGTAGTTCTTAGAAGGAAGAATTCTTTGGATCATGTCAGTTGTAAGTAGACTGTTCAGAGAGTTTTATCTTTTTAAGCAATTTGATACCCTTAATTTCTTCTTTTACTGTAGCCAAAAACAGCACTGTGCTTGTTCTCAAAATCTGAAATGTACAGGGAGCTGTCTTAACATTCTGACATTCGTGCTTGTTGCAAAAGAAAACTCAGGCAAAAGAACCTTTTGGTCTAAATTCTGAGGCTGAAGTTTCAGAGCTTGACTATAACCCAAGGGAGGGATTCTGGTCTGTTTAGAATGGTGAGGTGTAGAAACCAACACACTGCTTACCGGAGGTGTTTGCATGAAAATGAGCCCAAGAGGAAATAAATAACCTTTTGAGAAATAGTGCGTGAAGAAACATGAGCATCACTTGTGCTCAGTCTTGTGGAAAGGTGTGACTTGGCTTCTGTGGATGACATTACAGCACTAGCAGTATTTTCCTAGTGTTTGTCTCCAAAAGAAGAAAAAGAAAATTTGTTTTTCCTTTACATTTGAAGTCTTAAGTCAAAAAGTAAGATACAGACAGCTCTGTAAATTAAGTAAATTAAGATAGCTCTGATGTGATGGGAGATGGAAATCTAAAGCCAGGACTACTGTCAGTGACTCCTGGCAGACCTACTTAGGATCATGAAACTCCGGGGGATTTTTTTGCAGGTCAGTTGTCATTCATCAATACGTAAATTGAGTTTGCCTAAAAATTCCCCACCTGTGTGCCAGAGGACGTTACAGACTTAAATACTGTGTTTAGTCCACAATTTAATTAAATTCTGATCTTTTCTACTGGTTATAAATTGTTTCTATGGATTTTCATGATGTTTCAAGTAATTCTCCTTCTAAATTATGATCTAAATTATCATCTCTATAATATTTAATAATTTACTTCAATTTAATCAATATTATAAAGCAATTATATTCCTAAGCAAGTGTTCGTCAGCGTCACCTAGTATAATTAAGGAGGCCAAGTTCAACTGACTCATATTTTCAGTCTGCATAGCAGAATGCAACATGAAATTTAGATCTCACCTAATGAAATTGTTGAATGTAATTAGCTTTGCAACTTTCATCCAGCTTGCCCCACCTCTAATGCTGCTAAAAGCTGTCAGATAAAACCTTCATAAAACCTTTATAATGTTTCGCTTGTAACACAGCAACAGGGTGTGCCTGATATCTTTATGTCACTTGAATTGGTCCCAAGACAAAGATTATTCCTTCCTATTACTGCTGTCATTAAAGATTAGAAAAATTTTTTTTAACTCTTCAACATTTGAAAATAATTTAGGAATACAGCATAATTTTGCTTGAAGTTCAGTTTATAGCAAACTTGGAATTTAGAAATTGTTGCCATAAGTTCACTTCAAATTTCGAAATAGACCATCTGGAAATAAAAAAGGGGAATGCATTTAAATAACCCCTCCACAGAGTATTTAAGTAAGAAGTGGATTTTTATTTATTTTATTTTTATTTTATTTTTATTTCAACCATGTCGGTGACCTTTAGTCATCATAAGAAAGAAAGATGGGGAGAGCAAGACAGGCTCTTGCAACACAGGAAATGATCCATCAGTTGGTGGCTGCTCAGACCTGTCACCTGGCACTGCAGGGGCAGCTGCTGCAAAGGCACAAGGTGTGACATCAGGCACTAGGCCAGCATTCACCCACCCCATTTTTCCAAATACCACACAGAGCTGGCAAACACAAACCCGACATGTCTGACAGTGACAGCTTTTAGATCTAACCACCTCTCCTTTGCCAGTGATGAATAGGAGTCGTCCGGAAAATCCCATCTTTGCTAATTCCTTCACTCAGTTGTGACACCATTTGGTGTGTGCCTGCAGACATCATTAAGCTTCTGAACAAATCTTTAGTACTGCTGTAAGGCATTTCTTTTATGAGCTTGTGCACAGGAGCTAAACCTTTACTACACTGTATTGGTGTTTGTTTTTCCTTCTATGAATGAGCAACTTTGTAATACATTATGTAGTACATAATTACAATTTGTATTCTTGCTAGTGAAGATCACCAAAAAGAACTACTGAAACTGTTTTTAATTATCAGTTTCCTTTAAAGAAAAAGCATAACATCACATTCTTGTAGTGTTGGTCAACAAAAATTAAAGTGGGATAGAGAAGAAAATGAAAAGCTTCTAGTCACTATCAGAGAAAAAATTTAATCTAAATTTTAACTGGAAAGGCCAAGATTAAATGTAACTCCCATGAAAAAGACCGACTTTACATTTTTGTTAATTGCATAATGGTCTGCATATCTATGGAAGTACTAGACTTCCTGGTCAAAAACTCAGCACCACTGCAATGGTCAGATAGCAGAGGCATGATAATGTACTTGTGTTGAGGTAATGGCCTTGGAGTTACAGCTCTTCCTTTACTGCCTGCAAGTGTAAAATCACTGCATGATCCCACCTAGTTTGGACATGAGATGTTGCACATCTACAGACCCTGCCAACTCACTTTATTCCTGGCTGTTGTGATGTCCATTCAGAGATGAAGATCTCTTATTTTCTTCCAAAGTAGTGCAATACATCCTCATCCATCACCGTCTTTTCTAAGAAAAATGATGTTACAAGTTAAAAAACCCCAACAAACTGCAAAAGCAAACAGAAATTGTGTGCCTTGTAGCACTACATTCCTTAAAGACTTCTGAAGAACTTGTAGGAACACGAGCCATTGATCAGATTCCTCCTCCTGCCCAAGACAATGTAAGAAAAAATTCCACCTGTGTTTTACAAATTATATTTGAGTCCCAAGGGGATGAAAAGGACTACTAGCTAAGCTGAAATGCAAAAATCTCACTCTTCTTATGTCTCATACACAGATGGATTCATACAGAACTTGGGCTCTTAAAAGCTTCAGCAGAGCTCTCCTATCCCATCAAATTTTCACCTGAAAGTAAAGGCATTGCTGCTGAAGTCTTTTTTCTTTTACTGCTTCCTAGTCACATTAAGTAAACTGAGGTGACCATAAATGCTTTGGTGGACAGACTGTGTTCAATGCACTGAAATGGTGCCCAGTAAACTGGATTATGGGATTTTAGCAAGCTGACAGTAAATCAACAATGGAACATTCTCCTCAAATGTCTCTCTGTCAGAGGTGGCAGGAAGAAAAGTTGAAATTTATACCATTTTAGAAATGAAAAGATCTTTAGCCTCTAAATTCCTTAATTCAAATTCTGGACTTTATTACCAACTAATTTTGTTTGTATGAAATGATTAGCATATCTACAACGTACAGAATAACCAGAAAGGGGTGAGAGTGGCCAAGTAACAAACAACATCAGGACAAAACACTCTGTTTTCTCTGCAACCACCTCCTATCAGATAGCAGAGACAAGGCTTATTCATGTCTTCAAGAAAGAGATTAATATGCAGAACAATCTCAAAATCTTTCCAAAAGCCTAGGGGCTGACATCTGCACAGTATTTTCTATTTTGGAGGCTTGCCAGCTGAAGTAAACATCTTGTCTATTCAGGAGGAAGAAGAGTGAGATGCCTGCCCAGACATCTGTCATTGTACCACTTTCTCTTACCAAGTTTTCTGGAATTAGGCATTGGGCAGCTGGACTAGTTACTTTGTACAGAATCCCAGATAGACTTCATATTCTTCTATCATCTTCCTGAAAAACAAAGAAAGTGCTGACTGAAACAAGGACAAATCCTTTAGAGCCATTGTAAGTGGAAAGAGGGATAATCTTCCCTGCTTGGGTCCCTGTTTTTTCCCTACTTTGGTGGAAGTAACACGCAGTGGGAACAGATCTGCCTCCATAATGAGAAGGTTACACTCCATAATGAGAAGGTTACACAGCTCCTCTCATCACCCCATCATGGAAGTGTGAGCTCTGGCAGGTTACTGTTGGGAATTTGGCTGACTAGAGACTGAAAAAGTGCAGAACCGTGGCTGACTCCAAGTCCTGCACCTGCTAGATAGTGTGTCCTTGGGCCTAGCTGTAGTATGATAACAAGTGGTGAAAGAGTCATGAGAAAAGAGAGATGTAACCCCTAAGGAATGAGGAAGAGTTAATGGTATAGTTTAACCCATAGATTGCTTGGCTTACAGAATATTCATAAGCTTATTATTTGCTGTATAAGTGTTTGATGCTTTTTTCAATAAACTGGACCTGTGATGAACCAGCTGGTGTCCTGGTCCCCTTTCTATGACAGGTTACCTGTCAAAAACAGTCTCTTCAATCACGTCTTGCCTGAACTAGAAGACTGAGCTACCACAAAGAAATGTTTCCATCACACATAGCACAATGAGCATGCACTTCATGTAAATTTTTATGGCCTGAAGCCTTGCCTCATTTCATTATGCTGTTTAGAAGCCTACAGCAACCAGATAAACCACATCTAAGGCTTGAAAAACTAGAGAGAGAGCACGTGAACTAAGCAGGGGGAAAGGGAAAACATCTGTTTCTTCACGTTTGTCACATTCCCAGCAGGAGGAAAGTTAAAACCAAGCAAAATAAAAACAGCTGCAAGTTCCATTTTAATAGAACTGTCTAGGACAGTGGCCTGTGAAGAGAATGGAGTGAGCACACAGAGCCTGGACACCCTGAACAGCACACATGAGATTCACACACCAGCTGGCAGCTCTGCAGAGGCTTTACTTGCAGGCACAGTGTGAGGAGTGGCAGGACATTCATTGAAACAGCTTTGTCAAAGATGCTTTAAACCCTGTTCCAAGACAGTCTTCAAGGTGTTTATCAGCTCACCATAAACTGCTAGGAGAAATTATAACCCCAGTCTTGCTCTTCATTCTGATCTTAGTGTAGTTAGTATGTCCCACATGTTGTCATTACTGCTTCTCATGCAGTGACTGCTACTGCAGCCTTCAATTTCTACACTATGTTCCCTCCTTCAAAAACAGAGCAGCACATGCTCTTGGATAACTATGTTGGTTCACCCACCATAAATGGTCTAGGTTGAATTAAATTAACTTTGTATCCTTCAAGTTCTTAATGTTTCCTGCCTTCTCACAGCTCAGAAGTTGGTTTCATTTTGCTCTAAATTTAACAAGACCATTTGCTCCAACTGTGTTATTCTCCTTATGTCACATACAGCTGTTTCAACCTGGTTAGAAGAAATTTTCATACACAAAATGCAGATTCTTCTTAGAATGGCATGACCTTTAAAAAATATTAGTGAATCTTATAATAACATACCACTTCCAGAAATAATGACTCTATAAAGATCGCAAATTTAGGAGTTTTGGCAAGCACAAAAGGAGACTGGATCACGCCTTAATTTAACAGTAAAAAATCAAAATACTTTCTTTAAGACTTTGAGAGACATCCTATGTGGCTTTTGAACACCAAGTATTAATGGGAACATAATGCAAATCTCAGGATGCATCCCTTATTTCCCTGGATGATTCAGAAATACCTCTGCACTCAATTTCAACCTTTTTTTCAACTGGAAAGATGAACAGCAGCTGCTGCTCATTTCATAAAATTCATGTCCTACGAGAGACTATCATACAGATGCTTCAGACTTCCAGCTGATAGACCCTAAGGACAAAGGTTAGCAGAGATTATTTATCAATCTCTGGTTTTATTCCCTCTCTTGTCTCCAGCCACTCCCTTGACACAATTCTGTCTCATTATTTTGTACAGTCCACAACCTTATTTGATAAATACTTTTATCTCAGGGCAAGTCTAAAGATTATGCTAGGTAATTGCTTCTAGTCTTCCCTTTTCAGTTTGCTTAACTTTTCCTGTAATATTAACATTTATAGACACATATGAAACAGGGCACTAAGAATTACAGGGTTTAACCACAGCAGTGATCAACTTTGCAGCCTGAAATTTAAGATAAAAAGCACAGGAATTTCTTCTAAAAGTATTCAGTTTAGGAGGAAAAACATCTTCCTCAGCTATGTTTCTTCTCAAAACTGCTAAGCAAAGTATATTGCATGGACCCCACTACCTATTCAAAAGAATCTCTCAAGGTTTGCAACTAGACCTCTCAATTGGTGAAAATAAATAAATTACAATATCCTCACCCCAATAAGTTATTTTGATAAATTCACGCAGTATTTTAGTTTTAGAAAGTTTCAGGTTTTCTGCTTGCATTCCTAGAGCAGCCTGACAGTAAGACAGGGCAATCTCCTGAAAGAGATGCTGTCCTTGAAAAAATGGGCACTTGTTCTTTTTCCTATCAAACCCCCTCTCAGGGGCTTTTGGGTGTGCAGTGATGACTGTACAGGTTTGCCTCATTTCCTCTCATAGTAGCTGGAAGGCTTGGATTGTAAGAGAGACCAAGTAGCAGCCTGCCTCTTCCACGCAGAAAACAAGTGGGGCATTCAGGGAGCACATGCTGTTTTCTTGCTTGGGGTGATTGGTAAAGTCACAGTGCAGTGATGTATGCTTTGAAAAACAAATCTTTGTACATAACTTGCATTGCCCAATATTATGTTGTAAATATTTCAAAAGAAAGATGGGGGGTTTTGAGGTAGTGCTTTTGGCAGCACTTTTTGTTTTGATGGAAGTGTCAATAGCCATCATGAGATGAGGTTCTGTTCTGCAAGTCATCTCCCATCTTACCTGGTTACTTTTCTGTATTCACTTTTTATTTCTTATCATGCACACAAAAAGAGATGGTGATGGTTCTAGTTAAGGCTAAAAATACATGAAAAATTATTTGAGTATGTGGTTTAACCCCAGCTGGCAACTGAGCCCCACACAGCCATTCACTCACTTTCCTCAGTACATGAGCTTGTCTGGAACTTTCTCAGAAAGTATAATGGATGTGGGATCTCAGCACCTCAGGACTGAGGTGCAGAGTGGCCGAGACCACCCTTGGGGGGCTCGGGAGTCCTGGAATGTTGCCAGAAGCGTCTGGTGGCTGGACTTTGATCCTACACGGGAGACGACACCTGTATGAGGATGGGAGGATTTCACTGGGGTGAATGGTGAAGGGATAAGTTAGTTAGAGTGAAACACAGGGTTTAAGATTTCTGTACAGGGGGGTCTAAAGAAGTAAGATGGAGGACTTGGGGCGTATCCTGTCCTTCTTCTTCTTCTTCTTCTTGGCCTCCATCTTCTGTGGCAATGTTGGCACTTTGGGATTGGTTATTACTAAAAGTGCACTGGTTAATAAGGGTAAAAGGTATTGGGGAAAAATGATAAATGTTGTATACGTAATTTCTAGTATAAAGATAGGTGACCGCCCCGGGGGCTCTCAGTGTGCTCATGGCTGGCTGCTGTGCAGACCTCTGTCGGGCCAAGAGAAAATCTTTTAGATAAACAATTAATAAACACCGAGACCGAGAAAAGATCTGAAGCCTCTTCTCGTCCTTTGAAGCGCGGGCTGTCCAAGGCCACCCCGGGCCTTTCCAGGTCACCTAAACAGCCGAGAAACCGACAAATGGAGATAAAAAACTGTAGTCACCAAGTGAAATCCTTGCTTCAGTGCTACCACTACTCAGACAGCCTGATTGAATGTTGCAAAAAAATTACTCTCCTACTAACCCTTTCTTGTGCCTTATTTACATTTCAGATTTTCTGTAAACCTTTGTGAGAAGGCAGACCGGCTCCGTTTTACATGCTCAATTTATGTTGGGATTTATGTTATTTGATTCAGTCTTAACCAGCAGAAGTGTTGACTTTAAAAGTACAAAATGAGGACTCACACCTCTATGTTTCAATAGTCAAAAGGAGCCTGAGATCATGACAACAACATTGTTGTCATTCATCTTCCTCTGCATCAACTGAACTGTAGAAGTCCTTCCTGACTTAGGTGAACTAGCAGCCTTACTACAGGCTGAACAAGGTGTACCAGTGTGAGGCAGGGCTTTCATAAAGCACTTTGAAGGTAATTTTATCTTCTAGCCAGTTTTGCTAGGGATTTGATTCCTGAACCTTGGTAATGCTGGCCTTGGCAAACAAAAAATGCTGTCAGGTATTAGCAATCTTCACATCTATGGATATTGCTAGGTAGGACTGCAGAAATAATCTTTTGGGGCTAAATTTGGTAGATGAAAGGGTGACCCAATTTGGAAGGCTGCTGATGAATGCAAGAAACAAGCCAAATTCCAAACCTGAAATAGGAAACCTTTAAAACTGGGGCTGGGGGCAACATTTGTGCACCAGAGTGAAGCCTTCTATCCTGCTGTAATTCCAGGTCTGGGTGGCTTGCAGATACTGCTCCCACTTTTTAAGGCTACATGGCTTTTAACACATTCTGTTGTTAGAGACCCAAATCTTACCAGATTAAGCTGGGAGAATTGAATGCTCTCAAAGCTGAACTTTTTGCCTGTTTAAAGTGACACAGCTGTATAGTTGATCCCTCCTTGAAGGACTTTTTTTTAAAGTACACTCTGTTGAATTTGATGACTTCTTAATCTTAACTGTTAGCTGGAATCTTCACAACTTAATTATCCAGATATAACAGAAACTGAGATGTTAATAATGAACTCAGAAATCGGCTGCTTAACCAGCTGTCTTGTTAATTATGGTAACAACAGACTGGCAATTGCTTTGATTAAAACACCCTGGGTTTGGTTTGCCTTTTCAAGCCCCAATCACTGTCCATACAGATTCAGTTCTGCTGTGCTCTCTCCGTTTCCAAGCATGCAGAGGAGCACACCAGGTCCTCTGGAGAGGCTGCTGTGTAGCACAGGACAAGGATTCTGCCTCAGAACATCCCTGTGTACTTTAATCTTCAAGCTCCTGTGTAACTGGTAAGGAACTCTCTATGCTGCCTCATTCTGAGTAAATTGCTCCTTGAAATAGGAAGTGCTGGTTTTTTTCGTGTGCTGAGGTGCAATAAAAGGCCAACTCCCCACCCATTCTGAACATAATCTTCCTTTCACTCTGTCTTATAAAAAGCTGAGGTTGTGCTGGAGGAGAGCAAGACGCACCTTCAGCGTGCTCGGAAACGTCTCGTTGGAAGGATGAAGCTCTGGGCAATTTGTGGCTTTTTGTTTCTCTGTCTTTTGTGCCTCAATGTCTTTTCTGCAGAAGGTAAAGTATAATAGTCTTCTAACACAGCTTTCTCTTTTCCTCTCTTTCCTTTTTTTATATAAAATGCTTCTTTGCTATGTTGATTTTAATTAAAGGAAACAAACAGAGTTGATTTTAATTAGAAGAAACAAACAGAAACAAACAATGAAAAGGAGGATTGAACTTAGAAAAGGTCTTAGACTGCAGAATGTGGTAGCATATCAGTGCTTTGGTTTGTACAGTAGTGTTTCCTCTGCTATAGCCTGTTGCACAGCATGATTAACTTTTACCTTAATCTGTATTCTGAATTCTGCTCTTCTGAAAATTCTTCCTATTATATATTCCCAGTAGATAACCAACCATCCACCAATGTAAAAATAGTATAATTTTGTCAGTAGTGGGAAGTGTGTTAATGGAAAAAGCTTCTACCCATATGAAATAAGGGAACATGAATCAGTCAGGTTAACAGAGTATATAATAACTTCTTTATAGAACAGTGAAACTGTTCTTCAGTAATGCTTCTGATCTTCAATCAGTCTAAACATTTTCTTTTTTTTTTTTTTTTTTTTTTTGTTGGGTTTTTCTTACCGCTGATAATCCACACTTCATCTGTAGTCTCTTGAGGCACTTAGTTACCATTTTGCAGTATTCAAAATTCACAGAGCAATTAAAATCCTGAAAACAGAGGATTTTCCATCTGTCTATAGCCACATCTCTGCAGATTTCATTGTGCATTTGCAGAAGGACAGTTCAGTAGCATTTTTAAATTGAGAGGTGTAATCTAGAGTTGCCTGTGCAGACTTGAGGTTTGATATTGTGAATCTCTGAGACTCGCCATGATTTTTACAATGTGTATTTTATACCAGATGTGAAGAGTAAATGTGAGATAAATAAGCTAAGTGTCCAAAGGTTAAGAACAGCAGACTTGCCATGCTTGATATTTTCTAGAAACCTTATAAGAATTGCTTTATGTGTAAATATGAGTATGAAGAAACATGTGAAAGCTGTTTTGCTAATTGGTTAAGTCAGCTGCCCAGTTTTATCATTTCCTGGTGTCTGTGCTGGTAGAGCTATTTGCCAGAGCAGTGGTAGCCGAAGCCCTTCTGCTCTCTTTGCCTTTTTTGCTTCTTTTTATTCAAGTTTTTCCATAACCCTTGAGAAAAACTTTAGGAACAGTGCAAGGGCAGTTGGAGACTTTATAAAGTGTCTTCAGGAACATAAAGGAAACCTGTCCAGGGAGGACAGGAGATGGCCATATCAATAAAACCCAAATGAATACCTGCTGTTCCCATAGTAGCATTTCCTTCCTGTTGATGTGCATGACTCATGCTTTCACGAGTTAGAAGATGGGGAGGAAACCTGCAAAGGACACTGTTCCTTATCGGTAAGCACTGATGTCGAAGTAAAAGTGTCTGGGTGTGCAAGATAAATGTACTTGGCATGTTAAACCATTCTTCTGTTGCATCAGAACTAAATAATGGTGATAAGATAACTCAGGTTTCATCACCAGCCTTGGAGGCTGTAAATTGTGCCTCAGTGATTTCCAGAAACATTGACCATATATTAGTTTTTGTTGATGAGAAATCATCTGTCTCTGTCCTTTCTGCTCCCCCCCCCTCCCCAACTCCAGAGTAAACCTTTTTTCTCCCCTTTATTGTGACCAGCACTGTGGTCAAGTGCAGTCAGTAGCTCACTTATTTAGGTGTGGTGGGAGGGAATATTTCAGTGGCTTTGCCCATCCAAAGCAGTTTATTCTACACTTCGGTGCATCTGGACACTGAGATGCTCTTTTTTCCTGTTGGTAATTTTTTCTATTTTCATAAAGTGGTGTAACTGTAATAGTATTGCCTGCCAGTGTGACATTTTGAAGGATAAAGAAATCTTTACAATGTGTATCTGATGCATCTATGAGTAATGATAGAAAAGAGCAAATAAGTTCCTGTTCCACACTACGGACAAAACTGTGCAGAGATCTAAAAATCAGTCATGATAATCCTTTGTTTTACAGATCCCTCTACACAAGGATGTCAGTGGTAAATGCAGTAAGGAAAATCTCTGTGAACTCTGACACATTTATTGTATGTGGACAGTTATTTGCATTACCTGTCTCCACTGATAATGTATTACTTTTCACCCTTAGGTCAGAGGATGAGAAGACGCTGCTGTTCAAAAGCATCCACAGTCAAGAAAAATCCACATAAAGGTAAAAAGCTTTACAGTTTCATTAGATGAATTAGGTAATCATAAGAGAGAAATCACAGCACTCTGTTTTTTTCCATCTGCAAACTTCACATAATTTTCCATACAGGTAAATATTAGCTTCATTGGATCACTGAGAACTTGTTCTCTTTTTTTAGGAAATTTACTGAGTGTTTGGATTGGGAAGAAATAAGATTAGAAAATATTAGAACCCATTTAATGCCCATAGTATAAAACAATCAAGAGAAATATTATCAAGTCTGAGTGTCAGTGTCCCTCATTGATAAGAACAGAAGTGAAATACAATCCTGGCTTTGCCCTGCTATATTCCATCACCATTCATCCATGGCTGCATTCATCTTTATGTTTTGAGAGATCAACCAAAGTGTGGTTCTGTAAGTTCCCAAAAATCCAATTTTTGAACCCACAGCCTTCACCAGGAATGTGAATTAGCTGAGATTGAATTTGTTCTAAATAGGTGCATCTAAAGACCTTGCAAGTAAAAGTACATAATATCTCTGGTTTCAGTGAGACCCCCGTGGAAAAAAAGGCAAACCATGAACAAGTCTAGGATAAAAGGATTAGTATGCTCTTTAGAATCTTAGTATCTTAAATCTTAATGTTTCTAATTTCAATATAATGTCTAGCTGATAACTTCTGTAAAACTCTGAAGATAAAGAATTAGATCTAAAATAGTTTCTTTCCTATTTCTAATCTTTTAATCACAAAAGCACTAATTTGAAGTTCTGAACAAATTCATTCTAACTGATAAAATATCTTAAATGCTTGATTACTTTTTATATTTAGATCGCTTAGATGATCTAAAAATCTTTGTGTTACTCTACAGTTTTCCTTTAACTGGAGTCTTTCCTTCCTGCCCAGTCTCCCAGTGCTGAATCATGGGCTCTGTTTTATAGGCAGAGTCCCATTGGTACCAGGAGCAGTGAACAAATTGCAGAACTATTATGGGTCGGGGTTTATAGCTGTCTGGGGCTCCTCATTTAATCAGCAGGTGTAGTAGGAACTGGGGACTTGAGCAATAGCAGGTTCCCAGCTGGCCCACAAGGCCTGGGGGGATGTGCAATGCCAGAGGCACAGAGATGGCTTCTGTCACTCCTGGCCTGAGCTGGATTGCATCTGCTGCTGCCTGCCTGATCCTGTGCCCTTTCCACATTACTGAGACTTCATGTGGTCAGCACAGCTCTTACTATTCAATCTGAGTACTTTCTATCTGACAAAATTGGGGGTATTTCAAGCTTTTTTATGCAACATTTCAAGCTTTTTTACATGAAAACTCTCTGCTAAAAGTGCTTGCAAAGAGAATGTTCCTTTGAAAGCAGACTGCTGTTTCCTGGGCATGAAGTCCAGTGATGCTGGTCTCACAGAGCAATGGAAGGTATTGTGCTGAGGGGTAGAAAGGAGTTCAAAGAAAGCACTCCAGTAAAACCTGTAAATTCACCACAAAGATCTCCTACAGAGGGAATCTGAAATGCTTTCCTCTGCTGCAAACACAGTAATACTTTATGATCTTTGCTTGTCCCATTACACTCTGCCCTGGTTCTCAGAGCATTCCAACATGCTTACTGTAATCATCTCCTGTCTTTACCTGCAGCCAAACCTTTTATAGGTCAGGGATTTTTGTTTATTTGCTTCCATATAAGGTGCATCTTTTTGCTGCAAATGACTTCCTCATATCTGCTTGTATCAAAATGCTTGATCTGAATTGGTTTCTACTCTTATTGAGAGGCAGCTGTAAAAGCTTGGGCCTAATGCAGCAACTGCCCAAAGCTGAATTCTTCTGTTTTAATGTGTGGTTCTTGACTGGAATAGTACGGTGTTGGCTTTGTTTTGTATTGTTGCTGTGAGATTTCTGGGTAACTTGTGCTGTCTTTTTTAGGGGGATATTACTTGTTTTATAGTCTGCAGGCAAAGCACAGGGACTGTTTTTCAGCCTTGCTCTGCGCTGTTCTTTGTGCCGAGCAATTGCCATGGGCAAGCTGCAAAGCCACTTGGAGACCAGCTCAGTGTGGCTTGAGGAGAGGGTTATGTATAACCATATATAACCACACTGGCTGCTTCTCTTGAAGCAAAACCACTGATTTTCTAGAATGTTGTCATTCCATCAGAAACAATTGCTGTCCCAGAAAGCAAATGCTTCAAGCCAATGTCAGTCTATGGCTTCTGACCAGGAAACAGGGAGAATATGATGATAGTAAGGGGAAGACACTGTTTAATGTGTCAATTGCAGAATTCAAGTCTGGACAGACAGTAGCACCATCCTGTGTCTATGAAGACCTTCACCTAACTATGGAAACTTCCAGCAGCAGCAAACTTGCAGTGATTGAGCACCCTCACTAAAGGGAAAATAGGCTACTGGGAGTCAGTGACCTCCAGCAACCTAATGAAAAGAAAAAAAAATTGCCATCACATCCCAGTTTATTTTCAGATCACTGCTAATCTAAGCCTGCCCACACAAACATGGCTGAATTTCAGATATTAAAGTTTTGTGCCATTCTCCACACTCCCAATTAAACAAATCTCTCAAATGTCTCTGTTTTTCATGTTTGTTTTACAGCTATAGGTTTTAAAGGTACTCCAGTGGAAGCAAGGAAACCGTGCAAGCCTTGTCCTCTGCAAGGCCATGGAGTGTTTTCTGGACCACTTCCACAGCTAAAATAAGCAGACAGAGGAGGGTGAAAAGCATCTGCCTACATGCACAACCAACAGCGCTTCACTATCTTGAAGACCCTCCTTCCAAGTGCTAGTAATCCACTTGGAAGTAAATTTCTACAAATTATAAAAATCTCATCATTTACAAAGGGCTGAGAAACTAGATAAGCATATTATTAAAATAGTGGTGATGGGCCAGATTCAAGTAAGCTTTTCAATGTCTTCTGAGGGGGCTAAATCTGACTTTAAAATCAAAGTGGCCTGGTTTTAACTTCCTTAAAAGTGTCATCAGGTGGTTATTGAAGAGCATACTGGGAAGATATTAAACCTAATCAGATTTCATCTGTTCCTCTGAAGCCAGAAGGCAGCTGTTCTTTCAAGACAGCGGAGTTGTGTGATCACCTCAATAAACAAAGCTTACTGGAGCATGAAATAAATGCTAAGAATAATACCAAAGGGCTGAATAACAGAGAAACTGAAGCACTTGCTGATACTTTAGCCATGTATCTTCTGTCCTTTTTTAACTGTCCTCTGCATTGCTGCTATTTCTCTGCCTGGGGGAGAGGCCTTAAAACTGAATTACTTGCTTGTTCATAAATTCAGTTCTCCTTCTAGTGAATATGAGGAGGAGTAGAAACCTTTGCTGCTGGGTAAATTGCAGATTGCAAATAGTAATTTTTCTGTCAGTACTCATAGTACTACTCTTTCTCTTAACATAATTGTCAGTATGATAGAAATGGTTTCAGTGCCCTTCACAATTTGGGGGAGTTGAATGGGAACAGTCAGAGGTCTGTTGTAACTCACACAGGCAAATGCAATTCCAAAAGGTCAGGTTTATGGGCACTTGCTCAGGGTCTGCTCTTACTGAGAATGTTTCTATTGTACTGAGCAATTGAACCTATTTCTGGCTCTTCTGTGTGCTTGCTATTACTTTATTTTCCCATTGGTTTTCAGGGTAGGTAGATCTGACACTCAGCTTCCTATTTTTGAATGCCTGACCATGCATAGCATTTTTTATATCAAGGATAAAGGAACTGCCAGTCTTCCTTGCAAGACCTTTGAATCAGGAGGTTGGTGAAGGAATTGTGTTTCATTGTTTGGTTGCTGGTGAGGGGGCCAACATATTTTATCTCTATTGTTTTGTGGAGCTTGCAGAAAGAATATGTAGAATGTAAATGACAACTAAATGTAAAAGCCATTTTTGGTATTGTTTGCAGCAGGATTTTTCTCTGTAAAATATGTCCAGGTGTTTACAGCTCTGTATAGAGCTTCACTAACAGGTTTGAAGATTCTGTTCTCTAATATCAGTTTAAGCCCTTTTCTTTTACATCTGAAAAATGCTCTAAGATTTTCCTCTTTGCCTTACAAACAGCATGCTCCAAACTCTCCAACCCTCCTCCAAGCAAAATGTTCCCTCTGATAAGAAAATCAG
This sequence comes from Melospiza melodia melodia, assembly GCF_035770615.1. Taxonomy (NCBI): domain Eukaryota; kingdom Metazoa; phylum Chordata; class Aves; order Passeriformes; family Passerellidae; genus Melospiza; species Melospiza melodia. The sequence continues at coordinate 26,136,647 of NC_086202.1, forward strand.
AAGCCCCAGAGACCATTAACAGAATTCTTACAGAAATACTCTATGTAGGCACACAGTTTGTGGTGTTTGGTGTGGGGCTGGGCTGAGCCTCATCCCCAGTGGGCACAGCTGTGAGCAGCACTGGCAGCAATGAGCCATGGGGTGCCCAGGGGCACTGACCAACCACCAAAGGGAACAGAGGGCACACAGGTGCAGTGCATCAGCATGAGGGGATAAAAGGTTGGGCTGAAGAACAGAAAGGGCAGATGCTTGCAGCCTTCTGAAGTGGAGTGGTGTTACTCTGTATGGGCAGACACCTGAGGCGTTCCTGTATATGGGTGAATGCCTAAAGCCTTCTGAAATTTTATGGTGGCTGTCTTGACTGCAGCATGTGCTGTGACAACTCTGAATCTCTGGAGAGATCCCAGCACATAATTTAATGTACTTTAGTATTTTTACTCACTAAGTTTCCCAGACTGGCCTCAGTCCCTGGTTGGGGGCTATTCCAGCTAAAGATGTTGCTTGTTTGAAGTCCTAGCCTTGGCTGGGCAGAACCGCCAAATAATTTCAGCCTGGATTGTGACTGTTGCCCAAATGCTTTGTTGCTTCATAGAGGTATCAGAATGTTGTTTGTCCTCTTGAAAGTAATTCCTCAGCAGAGTTTGACTCTTATGTACCAGGCCATTTCCCCATGTGGTACAACAGAGCTACCATCTGATCATGGTTTCACTTACAGGCATCTGTTATTCCTCTTTATTTTCCTTTCACTTCTACATGTATTTGTCTGGCATTACCAAAGAGAAACATATTTGCTCAGTGGCTTTTCAAAATACACAAGCTGTATGCTTATATAAAGTAAATTCATCTTGTCCAAGCTGACAAATGCATTTTTTGTGTCTTGTGTTTTTGTGTGCAGTCGGCTGTCAAGCAAGAAAATTGCACAGCCCTTAAGTTGCAATAAAGATGTTTCTGAAGTGCCTGACAGAACAGATGTTGAATCCTGGTCTGACCTTGTCAATTAAGTGAGCCATGTGTCTCCTCACTTTGTTTACAGCTTAATACCACCAGCTAACACCAAATCAGTCTGTTTTATTTGGCACTATGACTGTCAATTGTCAGGAGCACAGAAGAAATGATCTTTCCTGACAGGGACTGTTGGTTTAGAGGAAAGTTCTGGGATCTCTTTTTCTAAGTGGGTAGTAGGAGAAATAAAAATGTTGTAATCATATTGTTGCATATCATATTCCCAGAGTCTCATACCTTTCTGGGTGGTTTTCTCACAGCAGATCTTCACAGCAGTGGTGTTGTTGCTTCTCAGTCAGGGCTCCTCTCCAAGGCTCTCCCTGACCACCCCGCCCCCTTTTATCTCAGTTACCTCCATGGGCTACAGCTGCTGCCCAATCAAGGACATCACAGCTGCAGCCCATTTACAATAACTAGAATCAGGGCAGGGTCACTAATACAATACAGAGATCTTTCACTGCCATACATATATTTACAATACATACATTTACTCAGGCCCCTACATTTCCCCCTTTTCTTTTAACAATTTTTCCAATTACACAGTTACAATATACATATCTGTCCCAACTCCCAGGCTGCCACAGCTCTCGGCTGTCTTGAATACACACAAATCCCTAGATGTTCCCAGGCTCTTTTCCTCAAAGGCCATAATCTTACAGCTCTCTGAGAGGCCATAGTCTTACAGCTCTCTGCTGTTACAGCTCCTTGATTCAAAGGCTATACTATATTCTATAGTCCCAGCTCTCAGGCTGCCACAGCTCTCAGCTGTCTTTTCTTCTATAGTCCCAGCTCTCAGGCTGCCACAGCTCTTGGCTGTCCAGGGAATTACATACCTTCATTCGATGTTTGGCTGCATGTTCTTTATCACGTCGGGGTCACCAGATGTTGTAATCATATTGTTGCATATCATATTCCCAGAGTCTCATACCTTTCTGGGAGGTTTTCTCACAGCAGATCTTCACAGCAGTGGTGTTGTTGCTTCTCAGTCAGGGCTCCTCTCCAAGGCTCTCCCTGACCACCCCGCCCCCTTTAATCTCAATTACCTCCATGGGCTACAGCTGCTGCCCAATCAAGGACATCACAGCTGCAGCCCATTTATAATAACTAGAATCAGGGCAGGGTCACTAATACAATACAGAGATCTTTCACTGCCATACATATATTTACAATACATACATTTACTCAGGCCCCTACATAAAAATATGTTTTTTTATACAAAATGTAATCCCAAAAGGTGTAATGGGGACTCTTGATGTTGGCTTTTCAGCTCTCCTGACTGGCTCACAACTGATGCAAGAGCACAGGTATCCTCAAGGAATTCAGGATTTTGTCTCTAGAGAAGTTCCACTTATCTAAAGTGTGGACTACAGGGGCTAATTCTTGTGATCCTATTTGCCAAGGAAAACTGCACTCCTCCATGAACAGTCTCATCTCAAACAATAAACTCCGCTGGAATATAAAAGCAGAAGGATATTTCCTGTGTAGATACATGGCTGACTCTTGCCAAAACTGAGTAGAAGACTCATGGTGGCTTCGTTATTCATTGGATCAAGTCTGAGGATCTGTTGCCCAATTCTGTTTTGTCCAAAGTTATTGCTAACTAGTTTTAAGAAAATGTTGTCACATTGTGGAGGCAGGTCAGATGCATGTGCACTTTTTACCAAAGCTTTTTCTGAGGAGAATTTATCCAAAGCTTATCTCTTTTGTCCCTCTTGCAGATTGAGGGGAAAACCCACTTATACAGTCTTCTTTACTTCAGTTGTCATTAGAGATAAGCAGCTAATTGCTCTGCAGGACTCATTTTTTCAATTGCTGTTGGGGAGCAAGGAGAAGTCCCTAATGGCAGGAGTAAGGATGCTGGTTCCAATCCATGTATGCCTGTGGTTCCAAGTAGCATTCATTATCCAAGACAGCAGCCATTGGATAATCTATGCTTTTGAACACAAAACTGTTCCATTATGCTTTGTCTTCTCATCTTAGAGCAGGGCTTTCAGAACAGAAGGAATTCCCAGGAATTATTCCTGTTTTCAGTGTCTCAGTAGTGGATCTCTGCTAGAAAAGTTCAGGATATGGATTTGTTCACGTTGTCATTCAACCTTTGTGCCAACATCTGTTCGTGTGTTTCCGATGTACTGACTGGGAATGTCTTTAAGTGTAAGGGATTTAAGCCCACGTTTCCAGGCTGATGCTCCACAAGGGAGCTAAGGACAGATTTCCTATAGGATAAGCACCTTACAATGCCATCTGGTCAGCTCTGAACACGTTATCAGAGAAATCAGGTCACTGTGTGCCTGTGAGCAATCCTCACATGAACGTGACTGCTTCTGCAGCCTCACAGCCACAACAACCTCAGCTGATTTGTGGAATAAGGACTTTACAATTAAAATTGTAAAGCAGGTATGTTTTCTTCCAGCAGGAATAATGTTGCAGGTGTGTTTTAGTCCAGCTGGCATGCATGGGGGATATTTCCACCAAAGACAGGTGTACCTGGTCAGACAGATTTTGGGTTTAAATACACATTGAATCCCCCAAGCTCACACCTCCCTGCCCAGAGTCTTTGGTGGTTTGGGGGGGGCATCTTTGATGAAGTAACATCTTCTTCCTCAATGTTCACTGCTTGACCCTTTCTTCTGGGCAGGAGCAGTGGAGGTTTGGCTTTCTCTCATGTCAGTTTGTCCTGGCCAAAACCAGGAGCCTGGTTCTTGTTGGCTCCTTAAGCAAAAAGTTCTGCTTTATGGATTTCAACAATATCTGAGTCTTGCTTTAGCAAGTTTTCTTATCTTTATGGCCTTTACCTAGCAACTAAGTTCTTATGTGCTCTGTTACAAGTTGTCTCCACCTAGCAGGTTACATTTCTGTAATAAACTGTGTTCTGTACTTTTGCAAATTTGTTAAATAGGCTATATATATATTTCTGTTTTCCTCCACCCACATTATATGCTTCTAAAATTCTGAATTGTCATATGTTTCCCATATCACAGTTCTCCCAAGAAGCGCTCACACCAGGCCCAGTTTCTGCCAGACACTCAGGCTGTATCTGGGATGTTCCTCTAAGAGCTGATTGCTCCCAGCTGCTCATACAGCACAGGCACTCAGGGCTGATGATCTGCACCTGGTCTAGGAGGCATCGGAGCCCCAGCATTCAAAGGTTCCACCACACAAAAAGCTTGTTTGTTAACTGCCCATCAGGCACCTGTACATGTGGGCACACAGTTTGTGGTGATTGAAGTGGGACTGTGGGAGCCCAATGGGGTCAGCTGTGAGGGGCAGGTGAGCAGCATTGACAGCAATGAGCCATGGAGTGCCTGGGGCACTGACCAACCACACAGGGAACAGAGGGCACACAGGTGCAATGCATCAACATGAAGGTGTAAAAGGTTGGGCTAAAAAGCAAGAAAGGCAATGCTTGAAGCCTTTTGAAGTGATGTGGCGTTACTGTGTATGGGTAGAAGCTTTCTGAAATTGTGTGGTGTTACTCTGTGTTGTGGCCATCTCAACTGCAACGTCTGCTGTGACACAGAATCATTTCACTGCTTTGCTGCGCACTCCATTTGTGATGGGTGGTGGCCACAGCAATGGTTGCATCCTGGCTAAAGGAACTCTGAGTGCAAAAGCCAAACTGCAACAGGGTTTCCCCTCAAGCTCCTGACAAGCAAGGTGCTGCTTAGATCAGTGAAGAAGAGTGCTTTCCTGCTGGGTTTTGTCATGTTTGGTCTTCAACACTGATGCCAACCTCATGGGGCCAAAAGACATATTCCTCAGGCATCCTTTGGGGCTTGCCTGGTCTCTGAAAAGCAAATCTCAGTAGCGCATGCTTCAAATTGTCTCCCAAAACTGAGGTGCAGTGGAAAATGCTGTCTTTGCTAGGTAGGTCCTCCACACAAAGCTTCCTGTTTGCATTGTCCCAGAACCCTGTGTGTCCCAGTCAGTGCCAGTTGTGTGGGCTGTTCACTGAGCAATGTTAAAACCTATTTCCATCACAGATTTCTCCCCAAGGGATCAATATGCCTGTATAGGAAGATGTTTTCATCAGGAAAAAAAAAAAAGTGCGAAGAAGTCCATCTGTTTATGAATGCTATCAGAGAAACAGTGAGGTGGTTAAAAACAAGACTCTGTATGAGCTGAGATAATGCAGCAGTGTCTTCAAGTCCCTCTTTAAAGCAGTCTTTTTGACTCTGTGGCTTTCCAGTTGTTAACTTCCGTTCCTTGGGAAACCATAAATGATGGCAATTGTCACTAAGCTCTTATCTTGATGTTGTTTGAGTGTACCAAGGTTAAACAATTCAGCATTTTCCTTTTACTTAGTTAAATATGTACCAATACTGCTGCTCTATTCTGCACACATCTTCAGGAGCACAGTTGATGAAAAGAGAGAAAGCACTCTGTGTCTTGACCTTAACCTCATAAGCTCCACCTTTGATAATCTTTGAAAGGAACTTCTCTTAAATTTCCATTAAAGTCAGGACTCAGCAGTTTTTAAAACAGATTCTTGAGTCTGAGCAGTAAAGTCAATCTACTCTTCATAATTCTATTATAAAATGTACTTTGCACTTTTTCCTGTCTTTTGAACAGAATTTCTATTTCCTTCCTCAACATTCTTTCCATGCTTTCTTTTGTTCCTAAACATGTCAAGTTTTCCTCCTTGTCAGTTCTCATTGATAGAAAATTAATATTTTGCCTCTTGGCACAATGATCCCTCACCCTTTCTTTGTCTATGTGGGATCTCAAAGAAATTCTGTGGTCTGAATTTCCACAGGTGCTGAACTACATTAATTTGTCTCCATTAAATTCCAGTCTGTCCATGAGACTGACTGGAGTGTATATTTTCAAAAAATATGTTGTAAAATGGGGCTGCATTGCCTTTTGTGCTTTCAGACACTACTTTTGTACCAGGGACACTTGCAGGATTTGAGCATCTCTTTATCAAGGCCCCGTGTAATCATCTTAAAGCCACAGTATGAGAAGGGATTTTTCTGTCATTTAATTTGTATTTCAGCATTCTTTGAACTGTGTAATCTTAGTTAGCAGATGTGAAAGTCTTTTCCCAGATATTTTATTCATTCTTCAACTTAACATCTATTGTTGAGATTCTTGCTATGTAGTCTCTTGATTTATCTTATTGATAGATTGTTTTAAAAAAAGGCAATTAATTACAGCATTTTGAGATAAAGTACTAGAAATTGTGGGAGGAGATGGTGAGAGCACAGTGGTCATAGGTGGAAATAGTAGGAATGAGGAGACAATCTTTGGGCTCTCACCAGGTTAAACTATTTGATTTGAGAACGGTAGAGATTTGGTTGATTTGATTGTAGAGATTTCTCCAGGCAAAGAGTAGGTTGTTGATGGAAAATATAAGTGAGAATAGAGCAATAGTCCCATGTGGTTTGGAAGTAAATTACTTTAAAGCTGAGTATTTAATATTCTTGTAATAGAAAATTTGTTGACACACATCTTGTTTTTTAGGTTAAGGACAAGCACTGCTTTGGTATAAGGCTGCCTGGATGCTCAGGTTTCCTCTGGACGCAGCAATCCAAGGCAAAGGCTGGTGGATGCCCTGGCCAGTGGGATCTCCATACCCTAACAAGGCAAGTACCTGGTCACTTAGTCCAGTGTGAGAGTTGCTGACTTGTGGGATTTTCTTTTGAGAATGGTTTAATGTACACGTCTGCATTTCCAAGAGAGATCACAGGAAGAGCCGCCTGCAGTCACAGTGTCATACATTTATTTACCTGAGTAAAATGCAGGGACTGCATTTCACCCCTGTGGCCAAAGTGCTGATGTGGCTCAAAGCTGATCTCTAGTGAGGGCTTTGGTTCATCTGCAGTCATTGCATTTGTACCATTCCTGCACTGAACAGCTGAGTCTGGTCACACATGGCAGTGAAAGAAGCATGTTTCATTTTCATGCATCCCCTGCTTCAACAAGTCCTGTTACAGTCTGGTAAGCAGGACATCCACACGGGGATGCCCAGGGCATGCACACCAGCCAGGAGATTTATGAGGAGAACACGAGTGCTTCTTTGCTCTGCCCAAACAAGTCTCGTTATTTTTCTCAGCCACACTGAGTAAACTATAAAATCTTGATTTATTCATTATTCACATCCCAACTCTGAGTTATATGTATAATTTTTAGAGGCAAAACAATGAACAATACTAGTTCTTTCATAAATAACTTGGACTGCCTGTCTGCAGCTAAATGGCATCCTTCACACAGATCTGTGTCATGCTCCTCAGCACCACATCCATCAAGATCATGCTGCTGGAGTGAAGGTAGGCTATCTAAATATACCTGGATATTCTAGGGACTATTTGTTCATTTTCCATCCCTGTCAAAAGAAAATGAGGAGAGTGATTCGTAGCTCCAAAGAAGCAAAGTCACTGAATTGTAAATGGATTTTGCAGTGGTCTTTAAAAGCCTCTAAGCTAGCAAAATGGATAGCAGAAACTTTAATTACTTAGCAGCGGCAGAAAATGTTACCCTTTTCTCAGTTACCTGCAGCACCTTTTTTGCAAATGCTATAAAACACTTTTTGGCAGACTAAAGCCAGGAGAAGCTGTATCTGAGATGAAGTTACTTCTTTTTCCCAGGAATTCCCCAAACCTCTGCTGCCACCCACAGTGAATGACAATAACTCATGATAAATCATGCAGGGAAACACTCTGAGATTTTTGGTGTGTAGGCTAGCATTTTTTTCTGATGGGATGAAAGCAGCATCTCTTTACCTGTGTGGAAAAAATGCCCACCACACTTTGCTGGCAAAGCACTTTGCTGTCTGTTTTAAGGCCACTGTGGAAATGCTAAAACTGGTAGATAGTTGGTGTTTGTTCTCCCTCTGTTTTCCTGACATTGTCATTTCTTAATTCCTTGGGACATGAGAACATAGCTGAGTGTTCCTGTTCTTGTTATCTAAAATAGGTGGGGTTCAAATCCAAGGGGCTCAGGTTGATATAATGCTTGTAGTCACCTCTCTAAATCTTGATTTTTCTTTCCATAAATTGGGAATGTTTTCCTTCTTCTGCTCTGTCGGTGTATCTTCCTCAATCAGTTGAGTTACAAAGTCTTTTTCATGCTGTTTTTTTCTGATGTGGGTGGTGAAATGCTGGCACAGGCTGCCCTGAGAAGCTGTGGATGCCCTGTCCCTGGAAACATTCAGGAGCAACCTGATCTAGTTGAAGATGTCCTTGCTCATTGCAGGGCTTTGAACTAGATGAGCTTTAAAGGTTCCTTCCAACACAAACCATTCTTTGGTACTATCCAGGTTTCACCTTTCTCCTGCACTCTGCTGGGGTTTAGCATAGTTGCTTAGTGGAGCTGCAATATAAAAAAGGATCTGTAGACAGCTGAGTTACAACTCATGTTGTTCATTAAATTCCTTAAACCAAACAGCACAGTGTCACTTGCAGCCTGGAATTACTGAACTAAGAGAGGTTTCTAAATTTAACCAAGGTCAGTCATGATCACATCAGTATCTTTTGATTACTTTTATGTGAATTTAATGATCTTGAGCTGATTATTTACAGACTGACTGTGCTAGATATGAAAACTCCCATGTGTCAGAACTGTAACAATGAGCTCATTTGCCTTTTAGAATGTTAAATCCATTCAATTAATAGCAAGAAAATAGAAGTGAGAGGAAGAAAGAGGTGTTTATTTGTTTGCATTTTAATGTGTCACGACTGCTAAAACTTCCATGTCATTTTAACAAATTTGCATATCCTAAGTGATGAGAGTGGGCTGTGGAGAGATGCATAAACTCTCATTTAGGAGGTGGCATATTTGTTCTGGCAACTGAAAGCTTAGTGATAATGGCCAAAGGTTCAAGCACATGTCTCTGATTAGATTTAACCACTAAAACATAGAACTGATTCTCTTTTGTAGTTCCTACTGAGAAATGTTTGACCTATTGCAAGTCTGTTTCTCTCTCACAGCTGGTAATTCAAAATGTAGAGATGGAACTTGAAAGTGTCTGAGGGACTTTAGTCTTTTCTCTCCAGCCAACAAACTGGCCCAGGTTCTTGCAGATTCCCCAGTTCCTACAGCTTCTCCCAGCAATCAGACAGAAGGTATGGTGCTGTGCTATGAAAATGTAAAATCTGGGTTGTGTAAAATGCTTCACTACCAAAACCAGTCATCTGAAATGTAATCAATAGCTGTTCCTGGATTTTCAGCACCATCTGTATTCTGTATTAATGGAAGTTGGTGGAGAGTGATGATATGCCCCAGTACAAATCATCTCTCAGTCCTTTGCAGGGAGATTTTTAGGAGGAGGAATAATGTTGTTTGGGCAGGCAAGAGTGTTTTGTTTGATTTGTGGTGGGAGCTGTGTGTTTAACTGTGTCTCAGTTTAGGTGAAACAAGAGTGCTCCGACCCTTCCCAGGTGCCAGCCAGGCAGCAAACACCCAGGCAGCAAGTGTGATCATTACATTTACCTCACTTGTGCATGTTCTGCTGCTCCTCAGATGTTTGGAGATCAGCTGAGACAATTCTTGCTCACACCATGCTGTGGGACTTGCTACTGAACTGACCCTTTGGTGTGCAAGGGACAGCCCAGCTGGGGCCAGGGCTGTTTGGGTGTCTGTCTTACCTGTGGTTTATGTCATGGCCCCTTCCTTTGTTTTCAAACTGAAAAAGAACTTCCCAATCACTTTCAAAGATGTGAGAACAGAGAGAGTTTTGAGAAAATTTGACTGAGGCTCCACTTCTCTCCTTTGCAGAACTGTATGAGGAATTCTGAGCGAGCTGTGCTGTACATAATGCCTCCAGGTATCAGTGGTAAGTCCCACAGCTCCTTTTAGCTTGTGATTTACAAAGAGAAGGCCACAGTGTGATTTGGTGTCATTCTGCACATGCTGTGGTTTATATAAAGGGTGCAACACTTTCTGTGTTGAATGTACATGCCCAAATGTGCACACAAAAAATGCTGAGTGCTCCCCTCCAGGGTAATGCCTAATGTCATACAGACCCCAAATTCAAGGACAAGCATACAAAAAAAGTAGCTTAAACTATTGTTATATGAGTGTGAACTTTATTACTTATCAATACCTGTCCAGAGCATAGAACACAGGAAAATGGAGACACGAAATATGAAGACAGTACATAGTAGCTAAAAAAGCAACAGAGGACAGTGGAAAATAATATCTGTTATTTCTTTCATTTTCTTTTTCTCACAGTTTTTAAATTGCAAATGCCCATGAGCATCCAAAAGCTGATCAAAATGCAACTCATGAAAGCCTCCCATTTATATGCCAAGCAGGCATTCCCCAGGTGGGCAGCTCTAATGTGATTGCCCTGAGGTGGAAGGGCCACCCACGATGTGGAAAGAGTAATTTCCCAATTTCCCTCCGTGCCAGCTCAGTCAGAGCCCTCTGCTCAGGCTGCCAGCACAGGTGGCAGCGGTGCCAGCTGGAATTCAGTGGCACAGCAGGGCACTCCCTCCCTCAGCTGTGACCAGGCAATGCTCCTGGTGGCAGTGCTGTGCTGTGGGAGGGGCTGTGCTCTTGGGGAAGTTTAGGTGCTGTTTTATGTTGGCATCTGCTGCCAGTTCTAGTCTGGCCAACATTTTAGGCTGTGCTTTGGCCTGGGCTCAAGAGCAGCTGTCTTTGTGGGACCCACAATTCCCCCATTCAGGGTTGTGTAAACAGAAAAAGTGCAGCTCTTGGTGGTGGTGAAAGCTCCTTTCTTGTCATCCATATTTAATTAGGGAGTATTACTTGTATTAGGCTTAAGGTTTAGGGCTAAAGAAAGTGAACACAGTGGGGCCCAGGATTTTCCAAGATGCTCAAAGAGATGAGAGTTAACAGGGTAGGAGCTGGCCTTGCATGTGGCTCATGTTGTGTCTGGCCCCAGTTCCCAGCCATGATCTGGTTTCATGTTGGGAAGTTGCTTTGGGGGAAAAAAGCATCCATGGCTCCCAGGGCATCCCAGGGGCTTCTCAGTGCACAATCGAGCAGCTCTACAACCATGCAGGTGTACACCCCATTACATCCCACCTGTGCTCAGAGGCAGGGAAGTCTGAAAAATATCCACTGCATTACTGTAGCATCCTTCAACATTTAAACTTCTATTGTATAAAAATTCAGGTTGTCTAAAAAGCTCCAGCAGATATTGCTAATCAGTCACCCAAACTTCTGTTCTGAAGATATTGGAATATTTTCTGGATGTTTTTTGTACTGAATAGTAAACAAAACCCTGGGAAACCAGTTGGTCCAGATCAGGTGGGTATATTTCATTTTTCTTCTATGTTTCTTGCTACTTGATATGCTAAAGATGTACAAAATAGCAAGTTTCTTCTACATAGAAAGAGGTATCCTACCATTTCCAAAAATGTTGAGACAGAAGGTACTGCTTTCCTGAAACCCTTTCCTGCCCCTTTTCTTCCAAAGGAGAAAATTCATCAAAATAAGCCTGGATCCATGAGCTGTGTTGGTTTTGATCAAAGTATGTTTTCTGACAGAAAAAACATCTCTATTGAATGTTGCTGTGTTAGGTATGGCTCTGACTGTGCATAGACACACATTAGCTAGGTTTCCAAACTGTAAGGGGATTAAGAGCTCAAACTCATTGAAATTCAGGAGGAAGGCATTTTGCTTCCTTGGAGATGCAGGCCCTAGAGATTCAGATCCCCAGGGGATGAAACCAGGGGAACAGACAGCTATTAACTTTGACAAGAGCTCTCCATCACTTGTTCTAGGAGAATTCTCTGTAGAAAAAAACCATGTTGTTAGTTCTGGGTTGAGGAGGCAGATGAGAAGGCATTTAGGTGCTATTTATAGGGTTTTTTTGGGCTCCATGCAGATCTATTTCTGTGATTTTGTCAGTGGTTTAATACTATTTTTGACAGAGGTGGGATGATTAAATCTACAACAGGGACTAAATTTATATCCATCTTCTATATGTGTATCTGCTCCCACACAGTTTTCGGCTTTGGATCACCATATCCTGAATTTAAATGCACTAAAAATACATTTGTTTTTCATAGTTGCCTGCTGTAGGTTTCTCTGAGCTTTACAGGCCACTGCTGCAGTCACAGATTGGTTCAACATGGAGCTTTTGTAAATAGTTCTCTACAAATATAATCATACAGAGCCAGAACAAAGGCCTGGTCCCATAGGAGATGGTCAGAAAGAGATCAAGATGTCAAAGAGCCTTTCCCTGGTTAAACTTCTGAGCTTCTGGCAGGTGATAATGTAGTGCTGAACTGGGCCAGGGTTTGCATCTGTGTCATCACATTTGTTAGTCATCAGTGAACCCAGCCTTCATTAATTTGTCTCACCCATTTGCAGCCTTCTTTTGCTCCCTGTACCATTTTCTGGTAAATTCCATTATGGGTGATGAGTTTTGTTAATATCAGCCCAAGAGTTTTGTTTTTCTCCTTTGGAAAGCCTTGCAGCTGACCTGTTCTGCAGGCAGAGGTGTCCTGCCAGCAGCACTGTGGATCCCAGGGGCTCTGCAGGTGCCCTGTCCACAGCATGGGAGCAGCACAGCAGAGACCTCTCCCTTGGCCCCCTCCAGCCTTTGTCAGGGTAAGGTACACTATAAATAGGATCCAACTGTCAGCTACTTCAGTAGGAAAAATATCTTGGAGCTGCCCAGCCTGTCCCTGCCCTGGCTGAGTGATGAAAGCTGTCCCTGGAGCCCTGCCCAAGTTCAGGCCAGGGCTGGGAGGGGAGGCTCCGCCTGTGGGCTCATGTCTGGGGAGCAATCCCCTGCTCCCTTCTGCAGCTTAGCCAACAATGATGAAACATGTGTGTGACTGAGGGAGCCAAAGCTTCCTCTGCTGCCCTGTGTGAAGCTGCTTCCTGCATCTGCACCTGCTTGCAGTGTTTGCACTGCATGTGCCCACCTCACCTGTGCCATGCAGGCACCCAGCATGTGCAGCCTCTGCCATTCTTTAAAGCACTGGGATGGGGAACTCTGATCAATTCCTTGGACACATCCTTCACTCTGACTCTTAATTAACCCAGAAAACTCCATTAACACATCCTTAAAGAGCAAGTGCTTTGCTGCAGGTCAGGTTTAAACAGCTCAGCTCCAATGTAAACATCTCAGTGCTTGGCAGCCAGGTGCTGCAGGATCACAGTCACAGAATCATCTGAGCTGAAGGGACCACAAGGGTCACTGAGTCACATACTGTCCCTGATGGAGCTCCTTTCCAGCAGCTTTATCTGTGAGCATCCTCAGTGTGGCTGATTTTTAACCATATAGTGTATTGGCATATATTTTTGTTAATTAATGAAAACATCTTATATGTGTCAAACCAAGCAATTTAAAAAGTTATTCTGTTAACTTTTTCAATGTGTTGATGGTTAAACACACTTCTTAGTGTGTTGAAATTTTCTGCTGAAAGTAAAAGATGCTTTCAGCAATTCATGCTGTTTAAGAATTAAATGATCAGGCCAACTCATATAAAGAGCATTCTGCATTTTTAATATGCAATTTTGTGTATTTTTTTGCTATCATTAGTGCTTTCTTTTAAACTGTAACAATAATTTCTACTGGTTTTGCTAATACTAGATTTTCTTCTTTTGTAGTTTCTCAAGATTACCAGAGCTAAAATGAAAATAAACTTCTTTTAACTCTGAAAAACAGATAACTGTCTTAGAGAATTAGAGTTCGGAAAGAAAACAAATTTCTACTTTACCTTCTCCCTGACTTGTGTGTTTGTGCAGCACAAATACAGTACCGAAAGCAAAACATGAGAGTTACACTGATTCCTCCAAATGTTGTCTCAGAGATGAGTCCCACAGCTCCCTGCAAAGTAATTGGTCTAATTAGGTGGTAGGAAGGAGCTTCTTTAAATTCCTCAGAAATTAAGACGTGTCATCCGCTTAACATCTTAGCATCTGTTACTGCCTCTTCCACATTTCTCTGCTACATCAACCTGAAGGGCACTTTCCTGGATGTTTCAGAGAGATAAAAAAAATAAAAATAAATAAAACCAACAAAAACCAAGCCCTTATAACACAGAAGATAGTTGGCTCTTTCTTCAGTGGGATGAAGCATGTAAGGCATTTCACCCCCTCCTTATTTCTCAGTTTGGTGCATGTTTGCCTGGGTGAGTACAATAATCACTTTGTTGAGTAAAAATATAGAGAAAACAAGCATAACCTTAAATGCTGTAGCTATCCTTACTGATGTGGTAATGTTGTTCTGAAATATTTTCCATGGCAACTGGTCCTTGTGCAAATGTTACCCTCTGTGTTTATATACTTGCAGTTTTGTTTCAAATGGGCTATTTTTAATCTCTTAACAGTCAGTCAATAGAATGACAACTAATTTGTTGTTTTTTGTTTTGTTTTTTTTTAAACTTTGCTGTTGTCTGGCAGCAAGTAAGTATTTAATTATGGCTAATTGCTCATGTAGTAGGCATAATTTTAAGGCAGGATGTGCTTAGAACACTGGGTAAGAATACTGGGTAAGGTACTGAGGCACTGGGAAAGTTTCAGGCTTGTATGTGTGGAGTAGAGGAGAGATGTTCCATCATTGCAAGCTGGAAAAGTTCATTTTTCATTGAAGCTGTCTGGAACTGGTTGAGTTTTTTTAAGAGAGATCCTGCTATTTGTTTCTGTTGGTTGGGAGGTTTTTTATATACTCTCTCTATTTCCTTCTGTGTAAATACTGGCACAGTGGCACGTAGAAGTAATTTTATTAAAAATATCTCTACAGATACAGTGCTGAAAGTCCATTGCAGCAACTGGGTGTGTTATGCACTCCTAGTATTCCCTGAACAGCTCCTGTTTACTGAGAGTCAGGTAACTGAGACAGCCAAATAACTGTCACCTACAAAATGCTTTTGTTTGGCTTCTGTTTTGTTTTAATTGCAGTTCAGGCAAATTATGCCCCCTATTTCTTTGATAATGGAGCCAGAAGCACAAATGGGAACATGGCACTTCTCAGCCTTTCGGAGGACACACCTGTTGGTCAGTATTAAAATTTGTATGTTTAAACTGTGAAAGTGGAAATGCTTGCTCTTATGATTAACATATATATTTTCTTGTAGGTTGTTGTTATTTGCTGTGATCTTACATGTTTTTTTCTCAAGCTTTTAATTGGCCTCAATTTAAAATGACATGTTTGAATTGTAGCTGTAATTTAAAACATGAATTCTAGCTCCCTCTTTTTTTTCTGCCAATCTATTCACAGCTTCAGAGCTCAGACCTTTGGGGTCAGAAATAAATTCTTGGTGGGAGGCTTCTTACCAATTCTGTAAATGCTTATGAGAAGAAAAAATTACTAGAAATTAGGCTATCAGCCTTGATAAAAGCAAGCTGTACCTTGAAAAACGAAGAGGCATGATTTTTTTCTAAACACATTTTTAATATTTATGTACAAATGGTAGAAAATGTTCCCACTTGCAGTGAAAATTGTTTTGTCTAAATAACTGATGTTTTTTAAAAAGGTTTTGTTTTGTTTTATTGAAAATTCAAAAATTGATGCAGTGTACAGATTTCAGCACTCTGAGGCAGGTCTATTTATGCTTCTTTTAACTGTAGTTGGACTATGAAAAGTTAAATAAGAACAAAACGTAACTTATAATCAATATTTTCTGTGGGGGAAAAATAATCTCCTAAGACCTAAGCAATTACATAAAAATATATATTAAGTGATAAACATCACCTTTACTTCAAACTTTGCACTGAGATTTTATTTAGGATTTTCTTCTGTTCATCTGTAGCTTTCACAGGCTGAATCGGAAAAATATTTAGTTAATGCAAACTGGGTACCGAAGCACCCCTTTGCTCGTGCCTCATGCAGAGAGGAGAGACATGGCTGCTCAGGGGTGCAGCCAAACACCCCCTCCCAGCCCAGGCAGCTGGGGAAGGCCAGGGTGAGGGAGGCATCAGAGGGCACAGCCTGCTCTGCCAGCCTGACACTGCCACCCACGCCTCCTTAAAGCACACCAAGGTCACTCTGTGCTGAAAGCAGCTGCCTGGGTTTGCTCAAAGTCTCCATTTCTGACTCAGGGGTGTTAATGTCATCCAAGACCCACACTGGGCCTGCTATAGGGTGAGGAGGGGGGTATTTGGAAGCAGCAAATTCTCCTTTACCTGCTCAGCTTGAGAAGAAGAAGGGGAGAAGGCAGCACATAGTGTAGAAGTGACACATCTTGACAATGAACTTAAAAGGAGCTTGTTTATGATGCAGCAGGAATTTGCTATGAGCTTGGTCAAGCTTAAGTGGAAACCCCAGCTTGAAGGCCACCAGTACTGTATTAATGTAGTGGCACTTGGAAAAGCCAGAGGCAGACCAAGGAGCTGCACTGTTTGCTGTACTTCTGCCTGGATTCTCATGGAAACCACACTTAGTTCAGCCTTGGCAATCCCTACGGTTCTGCTGATAGCTGGAGTTAGATTGGAATCACTTGTCCAAGTGTAGATAAGGCTGTAATCCCAGACAGCCACAAAATGGGACCCCAACTCAGTTTGTTTGGGGTGGTGCTTGCCAGCTCTGCCACTGAAACGTCAGGCAGCACAACTCATTTGCCATCCAAGCCCCACTCCCTGGTGTGGTGCCAGCCTCTGCCTGCCACCACTGGGAGCCTCCGGACACCTGCGTGGGGATGAGGAGATAAAGATGGCACAGAGCCACACAATGAGCAAAAATGTCCCTCCTGTCAGGACTGCAGCACCACATCGTCTCTCAGATGACAGCACTCCCTGCAGCAGTGAAGTACAACAGTAATTTCCACTGCATCTGATCTGGTGCTCCAGCAGCCAAAAAAAGGACAGTGTGCCTCAACAAACAGCAAAACAGCAGTGTGAGGGATCAGAGCCTGTGTTAGTGCTCTCCTAATCAGCCTGAGTAAGAATAATGAGATATTTGTATGGGCTTTTGTAACATTAGCAACCAGACTAGGAACACGGAGGTCTCTGGAGAGTTTGTGCTTTGCTTGCAGCAGTGATAAAGCTCAGGCTGTTCTTTCTTGAGAGCTGCTGTGCTTCCTGCCTGCTAGCTTCATCCAGAATGTGCTTACATGTGTTTAAATTGGCTGGCTTGTACTTCTAATTTGATGTGTAAATGTGCTTTAAAAGACAGGAGAGAAACAGCTTCTCTCTGAAAGCTCCAAAAGACCTGTAGGAACCCTTGGGAAATAGAGATAAGACCTACTTTTGGGAAGACCAAATGTGATTGCTTTATCACACAGCTTCCAGTGCTTCTTTGGGCTAATTTCCAGAACACCTTGACAAACAGCTCTAAGTACTGCAAGGTCCTCTTATCTGAAAGCACTTTCAGAAGTTCCATTGGAACATGGTTGCTTGGGATTTGCTTAATGCAAGCTGCTGCTGCCCATGTCAGCATAGCCACTCCTCAGGGAGCCTTTGGCAGAGACAGTCACAGGGAAGGGCACAAACAGCACTGACACTGTAGTTCTGCAGTGCTGGGTGTGCTTTCAGCTTAGTACAGGGCAAGAGGACCAGAGCTCACATCAGACCACAGCCAGGTCTTTGTGCCAGAGCTCCCTGCTAAATGGCTACCAGGCTGGCCCTTTTCTGTGGCACTGCAGAGGAGAATATTGTTCTTCATCATCAGCTATGATCTCCTCCAGAAGCAGGAGAAGGCATCTGGTCTCCCATGTCCATGTGCAGTCCCAAGCATCCACACTCCCACAGTCATCTCTCAGGTTGAGCAGGATGATCAGTGACAAAACAGGGGAACTAAAACTTCCATATGTTTGATTCTGGATAGCTTCACTCAGATTTATGTGCTGCAAAAATTGACAGGTTGCTATTAGATCTTCCCTGTCCTTACATAAAGCTTGGAGTCATGGACAGGATGCTTTTCTTGGCAGCAGCTGGTGTCTGATCTGTGCAGTGCCACAGACAGCAGCTTTAATAAACCTCCAGAAATTTTACAGTCTTTGACCCTGCTGAGATTGCAAGTGGTTGGCAAAGTAGTATGTGTTAGTTTTATTCCCAGGCATCTGTAGGCAAGGGACATGGAACATTTGGGGACACTGAAAGGACATGATGGAGTCTGTGTGGCTGTAGAAAGAGACATTGCTGCTCTGAAGCTGTGTGTGAACACATCAAATTCATTATCATTCTTGTCTCATCCTTAACTTTACCTTCTTTTCCTTTGTCCAGTTTTGATTATTTACACATGGTTGTAACTTGTGTACCAAGCTATCATAAAAACAGCAAGTACTGTTTCTGCATGAATGCTTAAAAGTACCTGCAGATTCCCAGATCCTATTTATTGCTGCAGGGCTTGAGAGCCCTCAGGGTAAGAGAGGCCAGAACAGAAGCAGCCCCTTTCAGTGCCAGATTTAAGAAGAATAGGAGGAGTTATGAACTGAAATAGCAGTTGGTGTTTGTGGTTTGGTGGGGCAGGTGGGTAATTAGCTCTTTGCATGTGTACATACAAAATGTGCATGTGCTCCTAATCAAGGTCTTAGGGCAGGAGTGGGATGCTATTTCAGGTTGTTTGTTTCATCTTACCTCATAATCCCTGTAAGCCTCATGGTGGGGACAGAGTGGGGCTGGGAACAGCTGCAGAGCAGGGGATTGAAGCATACTCAGAAGGCCTAAGTTCATTATCTCTCAGAGCCCAACCATCATCAGTGCTCTGTAGATCTCTGCATGATCTTCTTGCATTTCCCTTTCTGTTTTTTCCCTTGCCCCCAAAAAGGCACTGCTCCTGTTAAAAGCCAGTTTGCAGTGGCAGTTCTTTGATTGAAGCTACAGCTGCCACCATGGGGTGACTGATCCCTTCAGATCCCTCCATCCTTCAAGCTTGCCCTGTTCCTACATGCTGTTTTCTTCCTTTCTTCCCATCATTCACAGCTGACTGAGGAGAGCCTTCTTGTCCCCTGTGGTCCCTATCATTCTTCCCTTGTTTCTGTCACCCTGCTCCACCCCTAGGCAAGCTGGGAGCTGCCAGAACAGCAGTGTAAGCACAGCCTGCCTTCTGCACCCCTGCAGCAGTGCCAGCATGCACAGAGCAAAGCCCCCTGCAGAGCTGAGCACTGCACAGAGATGCTCTGAGCACTCACAGGTGCTACAGCCTTCAATTTTGTTTAGATTTTTCTGACAGCAACTGCAGATACATCAGAAAATTGCACTCAGTTGGTTTCTCCTTGGAGTTGGTTGTCATGGGTGCTGCAGGGACATATTGCTGCTGTCCATGGGGTGATGGTCCAGGCCCCATGCTGACCCCTTGCTGCCATATCCCATCTCTCCAGGACAGGCACTGGCAGCTGCAGGGTGTGTTTTGGCTGCTGCTGATGCTGCCATGTCTCTGCTTTGGCTGCTGACTGCTGCACCAGGCTGCAGGGAGGGAGCAGGAGTCCCGAAAGGAGCAGCAGCAGGTGGTGAATGGGGAAGGGGCTTTGGGTTAGGCATGGTGTGTGTCCATGGCCTCCAGGAGCCTGTGCTTGGGGTGAACTTGGTGTGAAAACAGCCCTCTGTAGCTTTAACTGCCCATCTTCTCTTCTACTGGAGAAGTGAGACAGGGGAGAGCAGACCTGAGACCCCAAGCAAGGTGGTGTTTGCTGTGACATTAGGAACAGGGGGATGCTGTCCTGGGAGCATGGCCATGCATGTCCCTCTCAGCATCTTCTTAACAGTTGTCAGCTGTGCCGGCAAAGGACAGTGGCAGGACTGAGCATGAATCCAAAATATGCTTGGTTTGTTTAACTGACAGGGAAGGGATCTGACTGCTGGGTGTTGCACAGCAGAGAGGGAGAGTGCATCTCCAGTGAGAAACCAAAACCAGTTCCAGAGCCCAGGGCAGAAACTGTGATTAAATTTGAGTCAAAAATGAAATTAAAATGGAGCAATGACATCATGATACAGCCATTCAGCCAGACAGCCAAGTGGCAGAGCAGAGAGCAAATGACTTTTAAGCTGGAATAGGAAAAACAGAGTGGAAAAGCCTGGCATGGCTCATGGAGGAAGCCACAGCAGAAGCAGCAATAGCACCCCAGGGCTCCCCTGTCCCAGCCTGCTGCATCATCCCACGGGTACTCAGAGTATCCAGCTCTTCTAACTGTGGCATTTGCCATATCCTCAAGTAAAGACTCTTCTATTCCCATATTTTAGGACAGAGAGACGGTATTTACTTGGTATCCTCTGGTAAGATTTTATTTGTCTTCTTCATTTATTTCCTTTTCAGCAAGTAGAGGCAGCACACTGGGAACAGACTTTTAATTGGCATTAACACTGTGGTGAGAAGTGTTCCTGGGGGTGTTAATGATATGGAGGGTACTGTGCAGTGAAATTACAATTTGGAAAAAATAAGGAATTATAATGAGTTAGAAAATAAATTTTGATCCACAATCTAATTTAAAAGGCATGCAAGTATTTTGTGTTATGAAAAATGAAGTATCAGCTTTAGCTAAAAAGCAAAGACTCCAGTGTAAAGATCAATGAAGTCCATCATTACTTGCTCAGAAAGCTCAGTAACCTCAGTCTGTACCAATATCAATGTTTCTACTCATTTAGCAGCAAGAAAGTTCCTGTCTTCCTTATAAGAAAATTCTAAGAAAAGTAGGAAAGGAAATGTGAGATTTAAAGAACCTGCCTAGGTTTAAATGGGTTCACATAAACTTTCAGTCTGTTGTTCTCCAGCCCTGTGCCCCTGAGGAGTGGTTTGCATTCGTGTACTGCTGGTGCTGGCATTGCAGGGCAGCCACAGCAGAGACCTGGTGCCTGGTGTGCCTGGTGGCTGCTCTCAGCTCCAAGAGAGCCCAGATGTGGTGTCCATCCTGCTTCTCCGTGGCACACAGAGCACTGCTCAGCAGCTGCTGTGGACATCCACACAAGCTAGAAACAGGCAGGACAGCCAGCACTGTGTCAAGTGCAAGGGACAGGAAAAGGTAGCAAGAAGGGCAGAAAACAACTGAGAATTAGAGACAACTAATGACCAAAAAAAAAGGCTGCAGAAAAGCACTCTATAAGGATATCAGTGAGATGATGGCAAGTGACACCTTAAATCTCCAATTGGACCCAGCTGTGATATTAAGAGAGCTTTTAAGAAACAAGAAAAAAGAAGTCAGTGCTGGTGCTGCAGAACCCTCCAGTTTTCAAATTTCTCTGTCTTATATAGATAGTTGTATCAGGAAGCAGGTGTCCTTTCAGGATGCTATTTTATATCAGACCCAGTTAGTTCCTCTCCTTTCATTTGTGTTTAGAGAGTTGTTACAGTCAGAAGTGTCTCATCATACCACTCATTGTCTTTCCCTAATAATTTTCAGTGATCACAGTTACAGATGTTTTCTTATTTTCCATTCTGTTTTGTAGGAAAAGTACAAGAAAAATTTGGAAAAGTGTTTTGTAGTTTTGTGAACTGTTTTGCAAGTCTTGGTTATTTATTGTCTGACTGAACCAGCTCATAACAGAATCTTTTGTCAGTGCTCTTGTGGGTGCACTGGTTTTTGCAATGTAACATTTTTCTGTACAAAGGTGCCCAAATGTTGCTCTGATAATTATCACATGAGAATTTACTCCTAAGTGAGCACAGATTCCATGTGGGTTAGTATAATCTCTTGCTATGACAAGAAGACAGCCATGCTTTGCCAATATCACCACTGATGGCTGGATGTCCCATGGCCACTAAGGCCCCTGAGCCGCTTCACAGTTCGAATGCCAAGAAAGAAGCAAATGAGGTTCAAAAGGTTGCCTTGCAAAACTGAGGAAACCTTTGAGAAGCTGACCTCTCAATGGTGTGGGCAGACTCTAGGGCTAAGCACAAATTTACAGATCTGGCCAGTGATCTATGAAGAGAGGAGAGGAGAAAAAATTATCATTTTTGAGTACCGAATTAAACATCTGTCAAACTCAGGGCCAGAGTAGTTCAAAACTGAGCCTTAGTGTTCTTCTTTAACTTTATGCTGACTTTCTTAGCAAGGTTCCTTGCATCCTGTATTTGGGTTGCATGCATGAGCAAAACTCACTAGTAACCAGTGAGTCACTTGCTGCAGTATTTCCAGTGCAGAGGGCTTTGTTAGATGTAAAGCAGTTTCTGTGCTTAACCTCTCCAACCTGAATATCTCAGGTAACTTAGCCAAGGCACAGCAGATAGGAAGAAAAAACAACAGTGGTTTATATTTCAGGCTCAGTTAACTGGTGTTTGTAAACTGCTTGAAGTTATTTAGATGAAGGTGTAAAGGATAGAAGAATGACAGATATGTAAGTTTAAAAAATAATACTAATAAACACTCTCACCATGCTTTGAAAATATGGGTGTTATAACTCTCCCAGGAATTATCATTTATAATACACAAGTCAGTTTGGTGGAAAAACTGGCATCAATTTCTCAATGTATAAAAATAGAAATAACTATATTTCTCCAGCTTCTGAAGGAAATACATTGATAAGTTTGAAAAATGTAATAATTGATATGAGCATGAATGGGTGTGTCAAGTAAAGAATTTAATGAGAGAGCGCTAATGAGTGGGAGTGAAACAGCAAAGAAGACTTTTGCATCAATTAAATCCTGAAAGTGGGAAAGTATGAAATGTCCTTGCACCTCCCAAGTTCCAGAGCTCAGATCTGATTCTGAGGGAGCTCTCCCTAAAGGGAGATTGCCAGATTCTCTGCATGCTAGTTTGCAGTTCTGTTGTTCCTACAAAGAAGAGGTCTGTGAGGGCCTTTTGGTACTGCTGAGATTGTCACCCACTTGTACAACAGCACCACTTCTGGCTCACCTGGGCTGAGAGCTGGCAAAGAGCTTGTCACCTATGTCACCCTCGGGTATGAACAGTATTGACCAGGAAAGGGCCTAAAGTGACAGAAACCAGCACTGATGAACTCAATTTAACCAGCTGGCTAAAAAGTTGCCATCAGGACTATTGAACTGTCTGCTTTTCCACACTTCCCAGTAAGTGGGCTTGACTGACAAAACCTTTTCCTGCTGTGGGGTAGCCAGGTTCCTAAGGAACAGACCAGTGAAACACTCACTGATTGAAATAACCACAGGGAAATGCTGTTGAATCTCAATTTTTCAGGCACCCATGTGTACACTCTGAATGGAACTGACCCAGAAGGAGATCCTGTGGCATATGGCCTGACCTATGAAGCTGGATCAAGGCGTTACTTTGCTGTTGACAAGAATCTTGGAAATGTTACTTTGATTGAAGAGCTTGACAGAGAGGTACAATCAAATGGCACCACTCCAGGTGTTTGTGGGATTTCTTTCAGTTTAATTTGATCTGAGGCTTTGAGGGACAAAGCCAGTTTATTAGCCGCTGAAGCATGTACTTTGCAATTCTAAGACATTATACTTCACCCATCATGTTGCATGCCAGTTGACTTGTGCCACTGACATTGCTATCAATTTTTTCAGCTGCTATCTGTCTAGCTTTTTTCAAAAGAGAAGTATATTCTTTATTTCATATCTTCCCCCACTCACACCCCATCAGGAGCTTAGGGGCAGCTACAGTCATCAAATCCTCAGACTGGGGACTCTCCTGTCATTGGGAAGAAGTAGAGATTTGTGTAAGCAGTGTTTCAGGACACTCCTCTAGTACATCACAGCCCTTTAGCCAATGTAACTATGTTGGTTAAAGATGCCTAGAGCCAGCCCTATTCTGGGAATAAGGCATTGAACACTTCATATCTCCTCATTGAGAAGCTTACACAATATTTGGTAAACCCTTTAAAAATCTGTACACTAATACAGAACAATTTTAACCCAAGTGCCATTTTAGGGAACATTTCTTGAGAAAGGTGACTGATTTTTATGAGCACTTTAGGAAGCAACAGGGATTACCAGAGCAACCATCTCCTGACAGTAGCCAGAGGAGGTTCAGGGAGCTGGAGCTTCTGAGGAGCCTTCCTGGCCTCTGCTGGGGTTGCTCTGTGATTTAAGTTGTTTCTTTCATCTGCCTGCCTAGACAGGTTTAAATCTGAAGTCCCTTTTCCAATCAGGACGAACATCATCTCTCTTACAAATGAATTTTCTTCATTTACAGAAGGAAGATGAGATTGAAGTTATTGTCAGTATTTCAGATGGCCTGAGTACAGTAAGTATTTAATTATGCTGTAGCTTGTTAAACTGTCTGTCCTCACATACCTACTCCTATTAAATTACCTTAAAGGGACCATCTCATTTGATCAGAAAACACAATCTCATTAGAGCCTTCCCTCCTGTTCCGAGAGCCTCTGAACTCACAGTTACTCAAGTCTCATTTCACCTCCTTGCTCAGCTATTTGAGGATAATTACAATGAAGTGTGAGCTGAAATACTGACTTAGCAGCCTGCAGAATTACAGCAGCTTCCCATGAAGTTTCACTGCCAGCACAGTGGGATTTGTGCCTAAGATCTGGAGGCTTTTTGGAGAAATGTGTGACATTATAGGAACTAGTGTTGGGTGCCTAAGAGCTGCCTGTCCCCACCCCCACAGTGTTTCTCTAGCATGATGTTAAGAAGATTTGCTTAGGCTAAGGTGGTGCTAGATAAAGCTTTGTGCATGTCTAATCATTAAGGACTTACCTGAGGCACTGAGCCTCCAGTCCTATTTCCAAAGATTTTCTTGACATTTTCAATTTATGGACTGATGCTCTCAGGGTCAGGATGGCAGTCTGCCAGTAGGAGGATGTGGGCTTCATCACTAGAGGTTCCATAAAAGTGAGACCCTCTTCTTATCTACAAGACTGGATAAATCTAGAGCTTTTCCTCATCCCAAAGAAATTAATTGAGATTATTACAAGAAATGTTTGGGATGTTCCAGCCTCCTACAGGCACAACTGCCCTGGAAATCTCTGTAAAAGGGAAATAATGGGATTCATAAATCATGGAAATCATAATATGCTCTTCATATTCTACTCCAGGTTTCTGAAAAAGTCAGGATCCTTGTAATGGATGCCAATGACGAGAGCCCAGAGTTCATCAATACACCTTACATAGTCCAAGTTCCAGAGGTTGGTGAAGTTCCTTTGCATACTGGAAATATACTTTTAGAGGATGTAAACAGGGTCTAATATGTTTTCAGTAAAATAAAAAACTGTGCAGAACAGACTTGCATTCTTTTTGTTTAGGGTTTGGGTAGATATTTAATATTCACTGCAAACTTGGGGAATAAGTCTGTAGGTACTTAAGGTGTGCTATTTTGAGGGTAAGTTCCAAGATGTGAGTCAATGTGAGTCTTTTAGAATTGAATACAGTGGGAATGGGATACACACAGTCTTAGTTAAAATGTTCTGTTATTTTTATTTCACAAAGTATTTATTCTTGTTTTCCAGTTTTAATCTCTTCCCTCTTTCCCTTCTGCTCTTTGGTTCCTTCAGTGCTTTTACATTCTTTCTACCATCACTCTTTCTGCCTCCCTGCATGCTCATGTTTCATTTCTTTTACCTCACCTGGTTTTCTGTTTCTGTGTGACTCTGCTAACTCTTTCTGGTCACAGAACACTCCCTCCAGCAGCAGCATCTTTAAGATTGAGGCAATAGACAAAGACACAGGTTCTGGAGGAAGCATCACCTACTTCTTGCAGGTAAAGTATTGTCTGTACCTTCACAAATTTGTCTCTCATTTACTGAGATTTCAGAAAGCAGATTTTAAAAAGATTTTGGGGGTTGAGTGCACTACTAGTGCCTCTAGGATCAATGTTGTACCATGCACAAGGAAATAAGCATTGGCAGAAGGGATTTTGTCTGATTGCAAGCAGCCAAGGGTGATCCAGCAGGCAGCAAGGGGAGCTGGAGTTGCCACTGACACTCCTGTGCTTGCCAGCCCTCATGGCAGGGCTCCTACTGGCCCTTCCTTTGGAGTGACAGGGAGAGCAAGATTAGCTGGTAATCTTGCATGCTCATGGGATTTCTAAAGCATGAAATAGCTTTCTTTAGGAAGCAAAACACACTGGAAACATAAATGTGCCCTTTAGTGTAGCAGGCTGCTGCATAATTGATACCAAGATCACAGTGTGAAATGAGAGGTTCTAAATCTTCTCCCTGACAAAGCAGTGACTGCCTGAAACCACCCTTTCAGCTGCTGCCCACTGGTGAAGAACTGAAAAGGCTCCAGATTTAGAGCTGAACTTCTGTATTACAGATCTTCTCTATTCCACAAGGGCAGTTTTTTGCATTATGTCTTTCAAATTCCTTCTTCCTAGATGCAGTTTCATCCAGGTTATCTGCAGTTCCCTTTATTCAAGAGGAAACATGAAAAAAACAAACAAAAAACAAAGCAAATGTGTTGCAATATTTAATTTTGGATAAGAATATGAAGACAAGTTAGAGGATATTTACATAGCACTAAAGCTAATCCTGTTAAGAGCTTGGGCATACTATGAAAGAACACCTTGAGTGCCTTGTTGAAATTCAGCTTTGATTTCACAAATTATGATCCGTGTATAGGATTCAATTTTGCACAGGGCTATTTCCAGAGAGCTGATAGTCTATGAACCAAGGGACAGCAATTCCAAAATTCTATATCTAGTTTATAATATATTTGTGTGGCAAAAAGGATAATAAATATGTGGATTTGTTGAAAAAATCTTGCCATGTCTTTGGGCACAGTCTCTGAGAATTGTCAAGTTGCACAGAAAAAACCTCTCCATAGGTATGACAAAGGCAGATGGTGATGTCTGCTGAAATGGCCAGGATTATCTGACAGTGGCCATTGTGTCTGGATACAGGAACAGAGGTGCTTGTACAGCTATCTCCAGTTCAGAAGAATGGAGGGAGGTATTTTTTAGGTCTCTCTTAAAATCAGATGTCCTTTAGATTTTGTTTGTACATCACAAAAATCACCAGACCACCACTGTGTTTGACAATAATCTATACACGCAAATTTTCTGCTTATTTTTGAAACCAGTAGAACTTTGAAACACTAAGGGGTGACACCATTTCTTTTTTTTGTTCCTTTTCCCTTCATCTTTTTTCTGTTGTCTCCCCACCCCTTTCCATGCAATTAACTGAGTTAACCAAAAGTGTAAGTTTTCACAATGAAATACTAAAAGATTTTAAAAAATCTACATTACAAGGAACTCATTTATCCTGAATAATGAGAGACTTGTGGTTGGTTCATGAATTGTTCATAAACACACAGAGGTGAAATTCATCAAATGCATTATTCACCCACACCATATCATTATTCTAGTCTCCTCCCTTAGCAGATGAAATAAAAGATGAATCCCTGTGGCAATCCTACCTTCACATGTGTAATCTCTGGCTGTTTCTCCTTTTCTTTCCCTCTAGAATATCCATGCTAACAAGTTCACGATAGACCGTCACAGCGGCGTCCTGCGCATCAAACCTGGGGTCACCCTGGACTATGAGAAATCAAGAACACACTTTGTGGTGGTTGTAGCCAAGGTAAAGGCTTTTATGTGACACTAGAGGAGGTGGGGTTGTGTTGGAGTGGGACCAATTAGTTTGAATGCAAGTGCTGCTGAAACATGGAGGCAGCAGAGTTACTCCTGCTGTCACATCTGGAGGCATGGGGGGTAACGTGGAAAGGTGAGGGATGAAAGGTAGCTGGTGTCTGCTGCTGAACAACATCTGGAGGATTTGGGAGGGGGTTTCCCACATTTCATTCATGTCCCCTGTGTCATGGGACTCACCTAGAAGTGAAGGGTTAGAGTATCCAGCCCTGGATTCAAGAAGCATCAGCCTGTGAGCTCAGGGCTCCTCATGCTACCCTGGGCACAGCCCTACCACCACAAGGACAGACCCTGGCAGGCAGATGGGCCACAGCCACTACCCACAGCTAGACCCAGCACAGCACAAGTGATGGATTTCTTTTCTGGAAATATCTGTGAATGTTTCTTTTTTTCACTTCCTTGCTGCCACGTGGCAGGAGCTTATTTAAATCCTGCAAATATTGCTGCACATCCCATCTTGCCACTGTATTTCCCAGCAGTACTATGCCTGTGACTGCACATGCTAACAGGCATTAAAAGTTTATAGATTCTGAAGTCTCTCACAATCCTGTGGGGACCTGTCACACAGACAGACTCACATGGGTGGAAAGAGGGCAGTTTTGCTGTAACTTATGGGGACTTGGAGCTGCTCATTTTTATTTTTTTTTTTAATATATGGGCCTTTTAATGTATTTTTAGCCAAGGTTCATTTGAGGAAGAAAAACAAAATTTGGCTTAAATTCTGCCTTTGGGGCAGTAAGGAAGAAAAAAAATCAGTGTATCTTTTAAAAAAAAATTGGAATTTTTAGAATTGGTACTGCAGATATGTTGAACAATTCACACTCTTACACACCAGCATGACTGCTGACCTGCAGCTGGTGCTCTGAGACTGAGGGTGTTAAAAGCCTCTGAAATAGCAAGTTGTCTTCCTAATTGGCTCTGCTGTATCAGTGGTGCAGAGCTGGTTGTACCAAGTCCCCAGAGACTGCTTACACAGTGTGGCTGTCTCACAGGTTTGGGCTGCACAGCTCCTCTGTGCTTGCACTTTATCACTTTGGAGTTCCTGGGAGACTTTGAGCATGTACACTGTTTATTTCCCTCCAGAGATGCACTACCTTGCTACTGTGTACTGTTTTGTGTTCATGACAAGGGATGAAAAGTTGTAGACCTTGGTCACTAACTTTTGCATCAGTTTCTAGTGTTCTTTTTCATGAAAAGCCCTTGAATTCCCTATCCCTTCTCTAAAGATCATTTATGACTGCATATATTGCCTCAATCACTTTTAATATAAGAAATTACTTATGAGGCACTGCAAGCTGTCTTCCTAATCAGAGGGGAGAGCAGGACAAATGGAAAAGAGAAGGGAATAGGGCAGCAGAGATTAAATCTATATGTTCAGAGAGGGAAAGGATTACTGGAACTGTGCTTCTGAAGGCTCATGAGGTCCATGCTGATTTGCAGGCATGCTTCAGCAGAGGCATCTGACAATGACTTCTTTTCTAGGATGGTGGTGGGAAGCTCAGGGGAGACAACAAAGTCTTTTCAGCCACAACAACAGTTACTATCAACGTGGAGGATGTTCAGGACACCCCCCCTATGTTCATTGGGACCCCCTACTATGGATATGTCTATGAGGACACGCTTGCAGTAAGTTCTGGTTTCATACATGGGAGAACAAGTACAGCCTTTCCCATCTTACTCAAGATGGCCCTAAGGTTTCTAGCATAGACTTTACTGCAAATAGCACCTAAACTCTGATTTGATTACTAGGTGAACTGAGCTGACCAAATCTCACACTTGTTCTTCCTCATGTCTACTGCCAATTTGCCATGCAAGGCTGGTTTTTTCATTGAAGTCAAAAAGGATTATGCCCATTTACATTGGTCTAAACCCAGACAGTGACTAAGAGCTCTTGTGTAGCTCAGACCTCCAGAGGCACTTGGCTGAAGGCTTAAGCAGGCTGCCAGTGACCTCACGTGAACACATCATGCTTTAAAGCCTTCGTGTGCCTGTTTGCTCTGTGGGCTCACAGTGCTTTTATTTTCTAGCTCAGATCAGTCTGCTACCAACAGTTGGTTGTACAAGGTGCAGACAGAATTTATGCCCACACACTCCAGACTCCCTGTTGTGCCATGGATATCCCCTGGGGAGAAGCAACCTTGACATCCCCAAAATGCAGGACGCTTTCTGCTCAGTGATGGGTGGTTAGGCAGGATGGGCCAGGAAGGCCTCCTAGGTCTAAACCAGATTATCAGTCATTTTCAGCCACATCTTCTTGAAGCTGCAAACTAATGAATTTTCTCTATATCTAAGCAGTGACATGATTGTGTATGGATCAGCTTTCACCCTGATCCATAAGTTTTAATTAAAATTTTCTTCATATATAGAGCAAGAAATGATATCTACCCATGAAATTACCCAACATTAGGCTATTGATCAGTTTAGCAGTGTGATTGCACTCTGTTCATCTGACCTTCCCTTGAGTTGCAGGGAAGATTGTGCCTTACCTTTCTGTCCAGAAATGTGCACTGCAGCCCGTGCATGACTATATACTGCAGTTCACTGCAGAGGCTGTTGCATTTCAGCAGGGCACAGAAGTAATGCTCATGCACTTTGCAGGTGTTTAAAATGAATGATGTTATGTATATTGATTTATTCTGCATAGTTACATATAGATCTTGAAATAACTATCAGGTGCACACAGGAGTTAGTGTTTGCTATGGAAATGAGAATCAATAAATGTTAATTACATCCAGCTTGAGCTCATAACTTACACCATTATGATATAATGATGGAAGCATGGTTCAGCCCTTCCCTGTGTGGGTTTTGCCATTAGAATGAGCTCCACAGAGAAAGAGGCAATAGCTGACTGTAGTGGTGTTTGTGCATTTGGTGTTAATTTTGTAAACTTGCTTCTTTTCTCCTTGGTGGAGTTGTCAGGATTTACAAGTACTCTGTCACCTTCAAAGGGACTGCACTGCATTTTGCCCAGTAGGCAGATTTTATTGCTGCTTCCAACATAAATGATAATAAACACAGTTCTGTATTTCCAGTTGCTTTAACAGAGCTTGCTCTTGTTTGAAAAATTCACTCAAGGGTTGTCATGAAAATGTTCCTTGTTGCCATTTGTGATTCACTGACAGTTACTTCAGTGTTCCCTGGTTCTGCAGCCTCAAACAGGAGCACTTTAGTTCAGAGGCCTGAATTGTACAGCTCATTGCCACTTGGGTGAGCATTTTAATGTGACACTCATCATCCCTCTGAGCTGATAGGAGCAGTCACATGAGCAAATGGTCCTCAGTACACAAATTCTGTACGTATGGCCCACGGCCACGTTACTTGTGCAGAAAGACAGACAGTGAAGGTTTAAGGGCAGTTAAATCACCATCATTTTCATCACAATTTTATGCCCTAGATGTTCTGTGGGCCAAGATGCTCTGTGATCTCTCTTTGCCTGTCTGTCTGAACTTAATTAGGAAGGACCAAAGTGACCCAATGACTCCTTGGCAGCTGCCTGTGTCTCTGCACACTGTGTGGCCATGGGACACAGAAGCCTGCACAGAAGCAGCCAGAGGGAATCTTGGTAGTGCCCCCAACTAAAATTTGGGTTCCAGATCGGCTGCTCCAAATCCTCTCTCCACATCTGTGGCTCCAGGCAGGTGTCCCTGGCCACAGCTTCCAACCATTGCCGTGACCAGGCAGCCCCCAGGGCTGAGGCACCCGTGGCCAGGCAGGGTCTGCAGCCATT
The DNA here is from genome assembly GCF_035770615.1 of Melospiza melodia melodia. Taxonomy (NCBI): domain Eukaryota; kingdom Metazoa; phylum Chordata; class Aves; order Passeriformes; family Passerellidae; genus Melospiza; species Melospiza melodia. The sequence continues at coordinate 26,167,700 of NC_086202.1, forward strand.
TCACACCCAGAGCAGTGGGCACTGGCCCTTTTTGCGCTCCCCATGTGGCACAAGCACAAGTGCCCACTCTGCCCCCAGCACTTCACTGCAGAAACACTCACAGCAGTTCAGTTTATTAATGTGCAGTTGCAATTTCACTGCTCTGATCTCAGCACACAGACTGTGATTTCCCATTTCTCCCCAGGGCTCTGAGGTCCTCACTGTTGTTGCTCTTGATGGAGACAGAGGAAAGCCTAACAGTATTCATTACTGCATCGTGAATGGTGAGTAGGCTTGTCTTAGATGAAATTTGAAGGGCACTCAAAACTCCATCTGGCATTAAATTAGAACAGAATATGCTAGAGTTTAATAAACCTGAGACAAAATCTCATGAAATAATGTCAAATACCTCAAAAACTTCGGGGCCCTGTCTAGCAGAGAACAGCCAAGATCCAATTCAGTGAATTTTAGTATCTTCTTCACAGAACTGTGCTTGGAACTGTTAATGTTGCTGATTTGTTAGGCATCAGTAGGCTGCTTGTCATTTCAGAAAGTGTAAAGGGAGATGCATTCACTCTTCTGAGCATCTCTATCACTTAATCTGGGAGGTGAGATAATTCATTGGGAGACCCAGACATGGCATTTGGAGGTATATTTTTATTAATACAGTGATAAAAGTGGCTAAACAGTCAAACCTCCAATTTCTTGGAAGAAATTATATTTACCAATGAAGAGACATTGGCTGTACACTGAAGTGGAAGAAAACAGATGTTATCAGAAGATTAATGCTTTCCATGAGCTATTCTGAGAGTGTCTGTCACACATCTTTTAATAGCATGAATGTGAAACTTAGTGAATTGGTGATTCATTAGGTGGTGAAGACAACAGCTTAGAGCAACTAAACTCCAGGCTACAGCTTTGGGGATTTTGAGTTTTATACACTCTCCCTTCCAAAACAAGGCTTCTGTAGCAACTGGGCACCCCAACTCACAGGTGTGAAAGATCCCAAAACTTCCTAAGACAAATCTGAGGCGTAGTTGAAGAGCTATGGAGCAAGTGCTTCATTGTGTTGTGATCTAAGCAACCAGAACAGAGAGATACAGCTGAGTTTTTGTATTGGTGTGGTATGAGACCCATGCTGAGGTTCCTTCTTAATGTGAGGAAATAAGCAGGTAAAAGAAAAGTAGAAATATCAAGGAAAAGAGAATTGCAGAAGACAATGGATAGAAAATGAGAAAAGGTAAAAAGAAAGGTGCAAAATCAGGAGCAAGAACAAGTGGGATGAAAATATGCTAAACAAGGGAGAAATTAAATAAGGAGAACAAGTGCAGGCAGAAGAACCAGGGAAAATGTCAAAGGGAAGTAAGATTAATGAGAAAAGATACTGGATTGCCAAAGAAAACAGAGAAGGACCAAAAGGGTTCTCTGGGATAAAAATAAATGGTAAGTGTTTAGGAAAGAGTGGGAAAGGAAGATGGAAGGGGATAACAGATAAGAAGAACAAAATATTACTTAATGGGGAGCAGGCTTTTCTCATGCCCATTAACAAAGGGCTTTGTTTTTGTGAAAGGGAAAAGAGGGGAAGGGAATATGCTTTTAGTGAATAGAAAGTTGAAAAACAGAGAACAGAAGATTGCAACAGGTTTCTACTCCCGCACCTCAGACTCTGGCATTAATTTTGACAAGCCATTATTCCAATAACTGCAGGCTGGGATATTAAAGGACAAGAAAACACTAACAGCAAACAGGAAATTGTTTGTTCTTAATAAGCCTCTCTTATCCCTGGAGTGTGGAATAATGATAGGAAATGCTCCAATCTTCTGAACATCTGGAGGAACACCAATACTGCTACATGTACTCCAGGTTACCAGTCTCCCTGGTAGACAATAACATGAAGTATGGTGGTTTGAAACCACTATTGACTTAAGCTTCTTCTCAATCAGAATGTATTTTGCAGGCCTATGTGTCTTAATAATTGGGTATTGTGAGTCAATATGTGTTCAATGTTGTGTCTAGAGTGCTTTAATGAAGTTGCAGTTATTGTAGCTATTAGCAGAAGAGGATACTATTGGATGGTTTAAAAATCAGCATTGGAAATGAGTTTAAGAAAAATACTGGGCTTTGGGGTCATCATCCTTTATTTCTGAAGGCTTGATCTCCTACATTTAAAGAGATTTCCTCTCTTTTCCTTTCAATGGTAGACTGCCACAAAGCACAGGATGTGGCCAATACTGTACATGAGGCAGCATCACGGCTGATCTTGCTAGGCACCAGCCTGCCCTTGGCTGTGATGTGAGATGGTTCCTGACATCCTGGTGAGACACTGCTGCCCCTCTGCAAGCTGGCATTTGCTTCAGCACAAATCCAGCAATCTCAGTAAACTGCTGCCTGGAACTGCTATTCTCTCCAGATCAATGGAAGTTGTTTAGCAGTAGCAAAGTCAGCCTGCAGCCCTGTCCTGCCTCTGACAGACTCTGCCTCAGTTCAGAAACCTTGGGGTTTATCCCAGATACTCCAAAAAACCATTTTTATTCAGAGCAGCCTTGCAACAGGCTGAAAGGTTTTTTTGACAACTCAGTGTTTAAGACCAGAAGACACTTCTCCAGAGATGCTGTCTGAGGGAAGTGACTGTACTTCTTTTTGACAGATTGTCAGACTTCTCACCTTAGCTGATAGTAGTGAGAGAAATGTTCTTGTTTCTCAGAGACTTAATTAAGCATTTGCTAATTACGATGACAAATGTCTATTTTTGTCTAAACTAGCATATAAAGAAGGCAGCATAATAAAATTAATACCAAATTTGCATGCCTGGATGCTGAGGCTTGAGAGGAGCCCAAGCAGGATGGGAACAGGAACATGCTGACAATTGCCCATAAGGGAAGAACTCCACTGAGCTGTTCCTAAAGGAGGAAGCCCTTTTAGGCTCTCACCTGTGATTTCATCTCAGACCAGTCTGAGAAATGCTTCATTTTTGAAGAGTGGCTTCAGATCTACTGATACATATGGATAGACATATGGACAAAGATGTGCTAAGTGAAGTGTACAGTTGATTTGCCCATGTTGTTCAAAGAAAGTGTGACATGTAACCGGAGCATATTGGTTTCATTGCAGGAAGTGAAGGTTCATTTGAAATCAGCAACACAACTGGAGCCATTTCTGTGATAAAAAGCCCAAATCAGCTCAAGAAAGAAGTGTATGAACTAAAAGTTAAGGTAAGTACTGTGGCCACTTTAAGACTATTGGTCTAAAATGCCATTAGTAGGCATGATTGTCCAAAATTGTTCAATTTATAGCTGATTTTACCTGTTTCAGAAGTTATCCCATATTTGAGCAGAGTGCCAGATAGTATAAAGCAGCACTAATTGCTGATGTTAGGATATTATTGTTGGGATATTTAGTATCTCAAATTATTTCTTTCAAATGAAATCATCTTGTCGTAATTTCATTCCTGAGGCTAGAGAATCAATGTCCTTTACCATCTGTAGATACTCTGTGTTTCCAGATTTTATGGCTAAACTGGGAATTAATGTCTTGAAACTTCCATGTTATGCGATAGGTAACAGTGAAATCCATGATTAGTAATAGGAGTGGGACAGATCATGCAGTGTCGTGTCAGCATCCACTCCTGAGGCACTCTTCAGCCCCACACAAACACATGCTCACACCTTGATGAGCTAACACCTCAATGAGCCACTACTCATGTCACAGGCTGTGTTATTTTAAGCAGTTTCTAAAGAAAAAGTGTTTAAAAGTGCAGAATTAACTTGTGAAGACTGTATCAGTTTTCTCCAGCATGTTGGAACTGCACATTATTGTTGTGATAAGGTCAATACTGGCTTAAAGGGAGCTTTGAGGAATTGCACACTGCCAGAACCAAGAGCACTTGCTTGCTCCTGGGCTCGAGCAGGGCAGGTACAGCTACATCTGCCTGGGAGAACATGGATTCTCATGGGCTCAGTTAAACTCAGGCACCATTTCTTCCTCTATCAACTCTGCTTCACTGCATCCTGCTACCATTCCCCAGGTGCAGAAAGGGTTCAAGCCTTGCAAGGTTTTTTTAATCTCCTCATTGTGTGTGGTGACCCAGAGCTGATGCAGGCTGCAAAAGCTGCTAGAGGAACCAAAAAGGTGTTATTTTATCCAGCATATACAGTGACAGGCACCTCAGTTTCCAGACTAGTGTCTTTGGAGAAAGTGCCTTTGGTTTTGAGCCCTTTGAGCAAAAAGGCATGTTAGATAGAGCTGTTGGGACAAAAATATCAGCCAGTATCTGTCCTGGCAGAAGAAATGTCTCGGGTTCAATCTAGTGAATCAGGCCACATGTTGCAGTTGTTGAAACCCAGACGGATTTGATCTCATGGTTCAGAAAAATACCTAGGTTTGCCTGTCTGCCTAAACTCTATCCATCTTAAATTAAGCTCATCTAAACACCACAGCAGAATTTTGAATTGGAGACTAAATCTCAAAAAAACCCACGCACTTTTTCAAATGCTACAAGTACAGTTTTTCTCACAGTATTAAAGGCTGCAGTCCTTGCAGCAATGAGACAATGAACTGCCTGTGGCACCACAGCAAATTTAAACATTGTCTTCCTTTTCTATTCTATCAACACTTTAGGCAAGCAATTACCTTGCCTCTATTGGATTGCTTTTAGAGAACTGTTTTCACCCAGAGTGAGTTACTAAGATGACAAAATTAGAGGGAGAATCAACTGAGGCTCTACTGGGACGGGTTTATTACCATAATCTTCTAATCATCATAAACTTCAGTGTGAAATGGACTGAGGTTTTAGAGAAATATAAGCCTATGACTCTTCTTACAAGTTAGAGTGCTTTGTACATGTGGAAGAATACCTGAACATGAATCTGAAGGAGGAGAAAACTGCTTCATCATTCTTTTCTTCCTCTTGCCTGCTGCAGGCATCAGAAGTCAGTCAGGAAGGTGACATCTCCGAGCACACCTTTGCCATGGTGACCATACGGGTGGTGGACCTCAACAACCACCCACCAACCTTCTATGGAGAAAACGGGCCCCAGAACAGGTTTGAGCTGACCATGTACGAGCATCCCCCAGAGGGTGAAATCTTACGGGGACTGAAGATCACAGTCAATGACTCAGATCAGGTAAATGGAAACTATGCTGTTTTCCTGTCCTATTTTCCTAAAGACTAGAAAGAGCTCTCAGATGGAGAAATGTCATTTTAGAAACTCAACTGTTTCACCTGCATTCCCTAAAAGCCTAGGACAGACAAAGTAGTGGTAGAGTCCAGTACCCCACAGAGACTGGACCCAGCAGTTCAGTTAGTCTGTCCTGCCAATGGGAAGGGTGGTCCTAAACCTAAACCTGCACCCCAGGTCTTGTGGCAACTGAGTTGAACAATCCTTATGAACTTCCCTAACTGCTGGTTGTGTTCATTTGTTGCCAGTGTATTGTCTGAGAACATACTCCCTTTGAAGATTTTCTTGGAGGTTCCAAGCCATTTAGTAACTTCAGGTGCAATTACTGTTTGCATCTTCTTCTAGCCCTTATGTTGCATTCAGGGTCTGCAGTGCATGCTTTGATTAATCATTCCCACTGGAATGATATTTTTAGGTACTCTTAAAAATTATGCCCAAGCCAAACTAACTCTTACCAGATCAAGGAAAAGGAAACAAGGTTCCATCCATCTCAGCCTGCTGTCTAACAGACCTGTGATACCTGTAGGTGCTAGGGCAGTGGTTGCTATAGGGACCCCTAAGCTAAATACTGTATGAATGACATCCATCTGAGTTAGCCTCAGGTCAGGTAGTGACAAGAAGAAAGCTTAATGCATCTGACAATTGTATTACTATTGGAAAGAACTCTCTTCTGTAACTGTGCTCAGTATTGTGCTGGTTTGATGGTATTGTACTTTATCAAACCCACTGGCTTCTTCCCCCTCCCTCCTGCTGCTCTGCAGCGAGCAGATAAATGACTGCTTTCAAAGCAGTGCTGTGTCTATCCTGCTATTGTCATGGGGGATGGTGCTGCAGAGGGGAGAAACAAAACCCATCTCTTCTCTTTAGAGACAAAATATATATCTAGGCTGACAAAATATTCAGGCTGCAAGTTAGGCTATAAAATAAGCAGAAAACACTGATAAATACACTGTATAGATTTCTCAAGAAGCTTCCTAGTGTAGCATAAGGCATCACTCTAGGGGGGGATGGGTTGCTTTTCTTCTAAGGCAGAGAATGCAATTTTTTCCCTTCTATCCAAGATGATTCTGTAGAGAAGAAAATTAAACATGTGTCTGTCTCTGTCACAGCTGCTAGAGACTGTTTTGGGGGAGTGGATGAAAAAAGTGAGGAGGAGGAGGAAGCTGTGGTTAAGGTCTGGTTTAGGCCTATAGATTGATGGAAATGCCATGCTTACTTGCAAGGGAATGATACAGAAATTTCTCTCCCAGACCTTTTCAGCATGGCTTAGGACTCAGTGCTGCTGTTCCCTCAGTCATTCCTGTGTCCTATGGCTGTCTGCTTGGAGACATGCAGCAGCATGGCTGGCTCTGAGCAGATCTGGGTTCTGTGGACATCAGTGGCAGAAATCCCTCAGCTGCTGCAGGGAGGCAGTTCTCTCCCTGTCCCATGCCACAATTCTAGTCATGTACAGTCCCATGTGCCACACACTTTGTATGACTTTGTCTGACTCTGTATTGTCAGACAATACTCTTCTCATCAGCACTGTTTTCCATAGCCCAACAGCTGTGGCTTTGTGTGTTTGGCTTTACCACCCAGCAAAAGAGAGTCCATTATCATCTCTGTAGTTGGGGAGTGGGTTTGTGTGACCAAACAACACAGACCACTGAGTTTGGATCCAAGGTCACTCTGTTTCTCTTAAGGGACTACTGCTGAATACTTTTCTCTTGACATGAGCTAGGGCTGCCCAAGAACTGCTCATAACAAGCTCGCCAGGGATACAGCTGAAAATAAAATTGTCCTGTTTGAAAGTTATTATTAGAAATTCATCATCTCAAGATTCATGCTACAGGCAGAGCATGGCACCAGGCAGACAGTGAATCTGGCTGTTGGTCACAGTGTAAACATGACACTGAGAAATTGGTGAACCCAGAGAATTTGGTGAGGTAGGCTCAGCTCATTTTCACATCTTCAATGTAAGGCAGAAATATGAGGATCCCCCTTTCATCTTTTTTCTTACATGCTCCATTTTAGTTTAAAAGAATTAGCCTGGCCAGCTGGCTCTGCCTCACTCTTCCCAGCTTGCATACAAGTGATGATAACCTTTTAGATACTGCTGCTTCCCATTTTCTCTCTGGCTAGAAGGTTTATCTGTGTAAAGGGATTTTCCTTCTCACTTCACCTGGAGCTGTCAAGTGTGTGTCAGATTTTGTCCTGCACAAGTGGAGCTCCTCTCTCCCCACAAGTGCATCAACTTCAAAAAGATTTGGTGTTTGCACCTCTGGGATAGCCTAATCCAATCAGTTCAAAATGTGATACTCCACCTCTGTTTGGAAATTGCCTTTGTGATTCTGCATCTTCATCATGCAGAATGCATGAAGAACAACTCACACAGCATGTGAGTTATTAGGACACATGCTGGACATGGGAAGTGTTCAAGGCCAGGCTGGATGGGGCTCTGAGCACCCTGATCTAGTGGGAGGTGTCTGTGCCTGTGGCAAGGGGGCTGAAATGTGGTGATGTCAAATGTCCCTTCCAACCCAAACCATGCTGTGAGGCTGGGTTTGTGAGGTTGTCTTGTCCTTACTGGAGCAGTTCAGTTGTCTTTCCTTGGCAGGACTTCCTTGCCAATATGCAGGTGGTGCCATCTCTGTCTGGCTCCCAGTGTGTGGCACAAAACCCAAGGCTGCTTGCCACAAGACTCCTCTCTTAGCCAGGCCTGCTGCCGGGTTTTTCTATTATGACTGAAAGAATAACCAAGCTTGTCAATCTATTTTAAGAAAAGCTGTGTCTGTCTTGCGACTAGGGCTGGAGGGATTATACAACTAAGCTTCTTAGTGATCTCCTGCCCAGGGGATGGAGAGCAGAGGGCTCTCAGCAGTAAGACTTGTTCTCATTTCATGTAGTTTGAAGAAACAGAGCAATCCAGGCTGTAAGAAACGTGACATTACTGAAAAAAATCAATGTCATATCTGCTTTTATCAACAGGGAGCCAATGCTAAATTCAACCTCCGGCTTGTTGGACCTGGTGGCATCTTCCGAGTGGTTCCTCAAACTGTCCTGAATGAGGCTCAGGTTACAATAATAGTGGAAAATTCTGCTGCCATTGACTATGAAAGCTTCAAGGTGTTAACCTTCAAGGTACTTCTGCTTTCCAGGTCCTCTTTTTCAGTGTATACAGTATGAGTATGATGGCTTTTGTATCTGATGTGATTTGGCTTCTTAATCCACCCAGAGCTGTCTGATGCATTATCAGATACATGATAGTCCATGTAAGGGAAACTCATTTCTGCCTCTGGTTCACCACCTTCACAAGGTTTAATGGATGCATCTGTGGACTGATTTAGTCTAGTCAGTGCAAAATGTTGATTTTTATGTCTCTCTAGAAACTGTACATGTTGGTGGCTCTGAATCATTCTAGACTGAACCCTTAGGGTGTTATTTCTGCACTCACAATGATACATTCACAGGATGAAATCCTAATTTCTCTGCAGCAAGAACTTTACCTACTTAGTGCTAAGTAATTTGATTCATGATCATGCTTTTGGATGTTGGCAGCCTGAAGACCCCAGCTGACTGGAAGCTAATTCCCCAAAATTGCTCACTGCCTTTGTCAGGGTCTATCTATCTGCATGGCCATTTGCAGGCTGACCTGAGGCTCACCCACACTCTAAACCAGCCCTGCAAGAACCAGTTTAATCCAAAAGCTGGAACCTTGCATTATCACCTTCCCTGATGGATCCTTTGGCTCATCAACAAGATAATTAAGTAGTCTGGTTTTCTGTCAGCTGCCTCTGAAATTCAGTGTAGATGTTTCAGTTCTGACTGCAAAGAACTGCATAGATAATCCCTGTAATAATTTTAAAAAACTGCCAAAACAATCTAGCTGAGAATTAACATATGCTAGTTTTGTAACGTACACAGAGGGGCATTTTTTGCACAATCCAAAAGCCAAAATTCCACAATTTTGTTCTCCCCCTTGCTGTGTGGTTTGCTTTGTGTCCTCAGCAAGTTTCAGGCCTCTTCTTGTAATGTTCCTAAGCCATTTTGAGCTTTATAGGTTATAGATGCCACAAAAATATGAGGCATCATTACTGCATTAAAGTGGAAGATTCTGAAAGGGCCATAAAGTGCTACTGAAACTAATTATAACAAGCACACATTTATTCAGGTTAAACTACCAAAAGACCGGTAAAGGAGTTACACATGGTCTCCTCATGAATGCCAATAGAAATCAAAGTAGTTAATGTGATTGCCATGAACACCAAAACAATTAATTACCAGAAAAAAGGATATATATTTTTATAGCTTAAGCAGTTATTCTTTTTTTAAAAAAATATTTCTACTGTAGAAAGACTTTCCAAAATTATTTCTACTGGAGACTATAAGACTTGGCTTAAAAATTGCAGCCTTTTTCTGGATTCCAAATGGAGAAGGTGCAGATGGATGATATGGTAGCAATGTATGGCAGTAAATACTTTATAAAGACCTCATTGCTGGCTTCACTTTCCTGCAAAGTTCAAATCACTTCCTACCCAGTTTTAGTTGTCAGTGTATTCATTCTGGTTAGAATATTGGATGAAATATATTTCTATTTAATGTGTATCTCACAACAGCTTTGAGAGATTATCTTCAGGGTTTTGGGTTTTTTTCTGTAAGCAATGATCCCTCTCCTCTAGTTCATTTTTGAAGAGTAAAATGCCAGAGAATAATTAAAGCTAACTTGTCTGGGAGATGCACTGAAAAACTTTCTGAAGCAAAGGCTGCTAGAGAAACCTATCTTCCATTCAGTGCTGGCACTTAAATGTAGGTGGTAGTCAGGAGTTCCTTCATTTTCAGCTGTCTAAGAGCTCAAAGGGGTTTCCCAAAGTATGGCAGCAGTGGTAACTCACACCTCTCTGCAGTCCCTCTGCCACAGGGGCCAGATATTGCTGTCCCACCTTGTTATGGGCTGCCATGCTTTGGGGGCAAACCTCCTGCCTCCATCTGCTTCAGCTTAGAGCCCATCCTGCCCTGGCAGGAGCATCCAGACACTCACATCTACAGACTGGGACCAGGGGAGGCTGCAGTTATCTTCAGCTGCCAAAATCAAACTCCATTTTAAAAATTCACCTACCACTCTTAAAATTGCATGTCAGTTTGCTCTTCTGGCACCTAAGTATGAATTGTTGATATGTAGTCCTGCGAAGTAATAGTTTTACACTATTTTTTTCTCTCTGTGTGAAACAAACAGTACAGGTCTGCATAAGACACTGCAGGCAAGTGAACTGACACAATTTCCTCCCTGACGGAAGATGTTGTCAGCATGTTGACATAGCAGGACCATGGCTGCTTAAAGGAGAGGGAATAAAAAATGAGTGTAGAAAACAAAGTAAAAATACTGAGCTTTCATAAGGTGTACTAAGATGGGCTGATTGCAGCAGCAAAGATGTTAGAATTTAGTAATAGCTCCATGTGCACAATCAGCACTAAGATTTTACCTCTGTACTGCTTTAGGAGCTGAGATTTCTCATGAGGAGATTTTTGCTGATGTCTGCATGGCTGTCCTTTCAAAAATTTCTTTTGCTGCAACACCACCTGAGACTCCCAAACACAAAAGTTTGGGAGGTCACAGCAATGGAGTGACCAGGCTCTCCTTTTGGAGCAGCAGTAATTGCCAGCAATCCCTCGAGATTCATTTCTTATCTTTATTTCCAAACATTATAAATGTCCACACAGCAGGCACAGCTCTATGAGATGACACTGAGACAGCCTTTTCCCTGTCTGCTTGAACAGCTCCCCACCCTCTGCTTTCACCTGGAGGTGATACAGTTGTCCCAGTCTGGCAGAGCAGAGCCTTGAGCCCAGGGTGTCCCCCAGGCAGTCAGGGTGCCACTGCTGGGGAGCATCACTCACCTCCCCACGGGCCCTGCACAGGAAGGATGAGCTCCAGGGGAGCAGGGGATGCTGTGCCAGCCCTGCTGCTCCTGCCAAAGCTCCCTTAGGCACTCCCTCCTTGTGGGAGCTCCTGGGACACGTCTCCTAGCAATTAAAACCCCTGCAGCCAGATTTCTCAGCTGAGCCTCTTAGATCTCAGTTCACGTCCTGCTCAGTAGTCTATTAGTGGTGTGCTGTCTTCTTAGAGCCCTCCTGCTTGTGTTAACTATGTCTCTGCCCAAGCATGAAAACCAAACCATTGTTTTTGGTGTTACCCATTTGGGCTCAGCGCCCTCAGAGCTCAGGACTGATGGCCTAGTGCTGATCCTGCGTGATGCAGACACTGGGACAGACCCTGGGAAGGTCCCAATGTCTCTCAGTACCCATTGTTGAAACTGCTCTTTCTAGCTTACAGAACCACCACAGACCACCTGAGCTTGCTGCTCTGCCAGCTGAGGCATCCTACTGATGCTTCCCAAATCCAGCAGATTTTGCTCAGTTAGGAGCAGACAGACACAGTAAATGTTCAGTTTACTCTATGTGATTGCCCCTCTTTTCAGATGAGCAGTTATAAGAATGTCTGATATTAGACAGCTCTGTTCTCCTCAGAGACAGTGAGGCAATACAAAAGCCCTCATTTTATCTGATAAAGTCCTAATTAGCATGAGGCAATGAGGGTAGAAGTGCCATGAAGTCAGTAGTAAAGTCCTCACAATCTTTGGGAAATGGGACTCTGCTCTACATACCTGACCATCCAGCATTTGGGGTGGGAGTAATGCTGCTTCAAAACAACTGGTTCCCTCATCTTTTTTCCCTGTTTGGTGCAGTTTATTGTTCCTGACTTCTTTCTTGATGAAGAACTTCCTCTACAAAAGATCACAATTAAGTTTATGTGCTTATTCAAAATAATTCAGTGGTTCCGTTTCCCAAAACTCTAGGAGCTGCCCGGGGATGATTGTTTGTCAGCTTCTGTTCTGGTTTTTGGATGTGTGTTGGTTAGCTATGACTAGTCACATCTGTCACATGAAGTCTAATAATGAATGAGGTTTGAAGGCCTCTTGACTGCCCATCTCAGGCAAGCACATACAAATAAGCTGAGGCTGCACACTGACCTGGCTCATCATCTCCGTGGTTCTGAGCTCCAACCAGGCTAAAATGCACTGATGGTGCCACAGATGGTGGAGGAAGCTCTTTTAAGATAACTAATAGCTGCTTTGTGGTGATTTCTGGTTTTTCTCTTCTTAGCTTCTCGCAATAGAGGTGAACACACCGGAGAAATTCAGCTCGACGGCCGACGTGGTGATTCACTTGCTGGACACCAATGACAATGTCCCCAAGTTCTCCTCTGACTACTACATTGCCAGGATCCCTGAGAACTCCCCAGGGGGCTCCAATGTAGTTGCTGTTACAGTAAGTTTCATTCACCTCTTAAGAAATGTTCTCTTTTCTGGGTGTCTGTGGAAACAGTTCAAGTACCTTAAAAATAGTGGACAGGGCAAATAGCAAATCTTACTCAACATTTGACTTCTGGACCAAACTCCAATTATTTTCTAGAATCAACCCGAAAAAAAAGCACTTTGGGAAAAAAATAAAGTTTTAGGCAAATATTATTTAGAACAACAAGGGCCATCTGCTTTTCAGACAAATCCCATGGCCTTTGGGTATTAAGAAAGCTTCAGCCAAATCAGTGTCCAGTGGGAAGATTCAGTTATGGCTAAGTGGAATTGGATTTACTGGATTTGCTTGCTTAAGTATGAGTAAAAAGAAAACAAGATGGCTGCTTAGTAGGTATTAGTCTCCTCCTCTTGGGAGGAACCTGGCTGCTAAAGGAATCATGAAACAGTTAATGAGGGCAAGAATATAAAATGAAAGTGCTCAGTACTGAGAAAAAAAGATCCTTATGTATGCATCTTCTCACAGTGGGAAAAATATGCCTATAGATTTTCCAGTATCTTGCATTTTCATACAAAGAAAGTCAGGGTTGTTACATGGGCCCTGTGTGCTGGAGGAGCATTTCCAGCTGCTTCTCTCTAATGCAACTGCTGAGACTGGAAAATGCCCTCATGTCACAAAGCCAAGAAAGCTCCTGGCCACCTGGGCCTTGGAGGGGGATGCAAGTCACCTTGCAGAGGCCACACAGGTAAGGAAGGTGCAGGCAGGTTGCCAGAGATCTCCAGCAGAAGCTGGCAACATGTAAGAAAGATGATTAAATAACCAGAATAATAAAGTGCTGAAGGCAAATTTTAGCAATGGAAGAATCAAAGAACTGAAACATAAACAATAGAGAAAAGGTTATTGCATGAAACTAATAAGAAATCTGTTAGAGACACTTAAACATAACTATCTTTGAGGTAAAAGGAATAAAGAAAAATCTAGGATGTGGATAGCAAAAAAAGAAGATATTTAAAAAATGTTTGCAGAAGCAATAAAACTTCTGAGCCAAAGTGCACAGGAATGTGTAGCTGAAGGAGCCCATGTAAAATTTAGTCATGTTCTGTCAACTCAGTACTTGACCCAGATTCACAACTATATGTGAAAACTAAGATGTTTCAAGTACTCAGAATGGCAATTCTGGAAGAAGTCCCAGGTATGCAGATGTTTTAAGTGAAGTCAGACAGTACTAAACTAGGCTGTGGACAAAATCATGGGGTTAGAGAATCTGACAAGCTCATGCCAAAGAACAAAACTACATCTACCAGTAGGGCTGCAGGTGTGTTATGTTAATCATGCAGGAATCAAAGACATTGTTCCAGTTCTCAGATATTTAAACAGGGAGATGAATGAATCAACCAGCACCACCATGAATTTTGATGGCCAGATACAATGGTGTAAGACCTCCTCAGAGCTATCAGAGGAGCAGGAGCTTATGGAAATAGCTGCTACCAAATCAATAGCTTTCCTAAGCCTGAGCTAAGAAAGGAAGCCAACAAGAGTATGAAACAAAGATATCATCTGGTAGCAGTATATGCATTATTAAAAGTCACACAGGCACACGAGTGATTAAAATATAAACAAAGCTGAAATACAATGTATAGATTGAAACATTTGTTATTCATTACTATAAATTGACTTAATTAAACAAGCAGAAGCTTAAAAATACAATATAAGAAGTAAATAATTTTGTCTAGGGAATATTCATTAATGTTTAACTGATAATTAGGAAGGTCTGAGAGCTGGCAGTGTGTTCATGTCACTGAGATTATCTCCATCTCTATCACAGGAGGAGGAGGTAACTGTGGATGGATGGGGCCATCTAGCGTCACTCTCTGTGCCAGAGCCCCCGGGCACAGGGACAGCATTCCTGGGGCTGATAGGGACATTTCCTGGTCTTAGGTTGTGTTATTTGCTCATGCGGTTTCCCACTAAAAATGTGATGGCAAGGAGAGTCAAAAGCATTTGGGCCTGTTAAAATAAAAATGAAACAGTTCTTTTTCCATTTTAGTAAAGTAAAACTCTCTTTTTTTTTCTTTTCTTAAGGCTACAGATCCAGATTCAGGGCTTTGGGGAGAAATCAAGTACTCTATCTATGGAACAGGAGCAGATCTGTAAGTAACAAGTAAATAAATAAAACTACATACCTCTAAGTAGCGTTCTGAAAGAATTTTAAAAGAAAGCTAGCAAGGTCATTCTTGCTCTGCTCATTTCCAAGGACATTTATACCATGTTCTTTGTGAGTTCTGTGAACTGCTGCTGTGATCATTAAACATCTACTTCATCGACCTAAGGAATTCTACCCACAAACCCCCAGAGATACAAAGCAGCTAAAGTATCAATACACAGGATTTGTTCAATCACCATTTGAAAAATACTTGTAAGAGAAAGAGAGATTTTTGGTCTAGTTGTGAAAAGTCAGTTCTACAAAAAAATAATTTCTTAGGTTTTTTCCCCTTCCCTTTCCATATGGCTTTACAAATAGCTCTTGTCAAGATAAATCAAGGAAGACAAGATATTCAAGGATATACACTTCAGCTTTGGAGGTCAGCTGCACTGGCTGTTAAAAGCCTTTCATATATTTAAATATAATAGTCCTGCATGAGGAAAAAAGGAATTTGATTTGGTAATAATGCCTCCCTCCCTCTCCCTGTCTTTGGGGACAGTGCTGGGGGTAGAACATTTTGAAACACTGGTTCCTTCACACCATGTCCATCCCAGCCCTCAGACATGGCTGGGATCAGTGACACGGCTGTCACAGATATTCCTGCTGGAGCCTGCATTCTGCAGGGCAGGATGCTGGAAATGAATGAAGAGCCTGAGTTTTCAGGCACTCATCTCAAGAATCTTTTTTCCTCTGTACATTATCCACCTGGAGCTAAAGCTGCACTCTTCTTGTTAAGGTGAAAACCATTTAGGAGGCACAATCAAAGTCCAAAATCCAAGATGTTAAGGGTGAACCTCTTCTGTAGCCAGAAGGATACACATTTGGGAGCATTTCCACGATGGATTATTTTGAGCTCTTCACTAAGTCTTTAAGCTAGCTGCTAACTGCACAGAGAGAAGCAAGAAAAGGTCATGTCATGCAGGCAGACCTCTTAGGTTTAGAATGCAGCAGCTGGTGGAAAGAAGCTTGAGAAGGTTGTTGACAAAGGATTTAGGGGGAAAAAAATGTAAGCACAACTTTATTCTGATTGGCATTATGAAGCTGCTCAGATTCAGTGTTCTTATGCTGTTGAATGAAGAAATTATGATGTGAACTTTTCTTTTCCTTCTTAAGTATTTTTGTTTGTTTTTCTCCTGCCAGAATGGCATCACTCTGCAAGGCTGGATTGATTTTCTAGCCCTGGCACCTCTAGATGTGCTGAACACACAGTTTGATGCAGATAGGAGAATTTCAGCCAGAGGCACAATGTTTCTGTATTGGATATTACATCAGTGGGTGTGCAGTTGTGTGGGCAGATAGAGGAGTTGTACTGGAGTAAGAGAAATAGTGTTAACTGTTGAGGATGAAACCCATCTGATGGCAATCCTACTTTGGTAATCCAAGCTGCCAGTGGGAGCACTTTTATTCTTCCACTAAAATGGGAATGATGAGAGTGCTGTCTGCATGGTTAGGCTGGGCTGAGTGCTGAGGAGGCAGCACAGGCACTGTCTCCTACACAGCTATTCCCACCTACAGGTCTTGGATTTCATCAAAACTTGTATTTGTATTTAACAGGGTTATGAGAACAATTGAAAATTCTAGATTGCTAAATGCCCCTTTTATCATCACTCTCAATTGCATTCAGAGCTGGAATACAGAAAATATTTTGCTACCCTGTACATTGATCAAAGGAAATATAAAAACTTTCATCTGTTGAAAGCTTGGAGCCTACAGTGGCAGTCCATTTTAAAAAGACACTTTTTTGGTATCTCCTCTATAAATCCAAACTTTGGGCTGACACTTTTGACAGTGTCTCTATAATTACAAATGTGTAAAACTGAACTTGCAACAGATAAATCTGAACACCCACTCCATCCTAGTGTCAGTCTATGGAAAAATGGTTATTTTTGGAAAAGATAATTTGCTCTGTGGTTTGGGAGATTTAAGAGCAGATTTTTTTCCTACCCGTTCTGAGAAGTGAAGACCTTAAATATGATATGCATCACACTTCTTTTAGATATTTAGGTGACATAAATCAGTCTTAATTTATGCAGGACATAATCTATTACAGTGTACTTATAAACTTTCAGTTTTAAAGTACACTGTACTTTTAAACTGAAAAAAAAAAAAGAAAAAAAATAGGCTTAATGTTTTTCCTTTTAATGCAAGAAAATCACTCAGGGAGAAGGCCATCACACTGAGCATTTACTGAGGACAAAGACTTTTAATGGAAAACGCAGCTAAAATGGCATGAGAGAGAAAACCAGGAGACACTGACAGTTCTCTGGTTTTCAAGCCTAAAGGAACTAGACAAACACCAGGTAGAGTGAAAGATTTGGAAACATCACCCAGAGAGGAATTAGGTGAAGAATGCCAGTGTCTGGGCACAGCATTTCAGTCTTTACAGCCTGGAGCAAAGGTGGGATCTAAACACATATTAAGTGACCAAAAGTCTTCTCCTGCTTCTTTTCCAGGTTCCTAATCCACCCATCAACAGGTATAATTTACACCCAGCCCTGGGCTGTGCTAGATGCTGAAGTGAACTCGAAGTATAATTTCTATGTGAAAGCAGAGGACACAGATGGGAAATACAGCTTGGCTGAAGTGTTTATCACCGTGCTAGATGTCAATGACCACTCTCCAGAGTTCAATGAAAACATCCAGGAGAAGACAATGATCATTGGGTCACCAGTGAAGATAGAGGTGAGAGATGGCACCCTGTGTCACAAAGCTGAGTGCTTTGGAAAAGCCCTGGCTCTGCTCTTTATTCTCAGGGGTCATGATGAATGTCTGAAAGTTGTCTTTTCTTGCAGCTTTATTTTGCACATCCATTTGGACGTAACAAATGGATTAAAGTGTAGAATTATAGTATTTACTGACTGCTGAGAAGGAGAAATAAATTCTATAGGCAGAATATAAAGTCCTGTTACAGTATTTGAACAATCAGCTGGGGACAGTCCTGGATTATACAGTGATCACAAGAGGCCCAAACAAGATAAGTGAATTAAAGGGTTTTGAACACATAACCTTTCTGACACCCCTTTGTGTTCAACCACACAACTTAGTTCCCTTCGTTTTGAAGAACCTTATCCAATAATCCAGTGTGGAACAGAAGGTGAAAAAATGCAATAACAATTCCCAGGCTGAACATCCTATTTACACACATTTAAATGCACATCATGATGCCTGATCACACGACACAGAATGTTTGTAGAATAAATACCACAGCACAAAAATTAAGGCAGCTATAGTTTATGGCATGGAGCCAATCCCATTGTTCTTTATCACTTCACATTTGTCGCCCACACTGTGAGAGAAGCTCCCAGCTGAGGACCATTTGCATTCTACAGATAGGTACAGTTCAGTTTTTTCCTCTGATTTTATTTCATCTCAGATAGAAGTATTTTATAAAGAAAGGAGCCTAGTCCTGCTGTTTTTCACTAGAAAATGTAGCCTTCATTTCCAAGATGAAATGAAAGCAGCCCAGTCATGGCACAGATGCTCTCAGAAGTGAATGCTCAGAAGGTGTTTGTCCTCAGGCAAAGATACAAACAATAACACCTTTGTTTTTCACACTTCCCCTATCAGGCCATAGACCAAGATGCAGAAGAACCCAACAACATTGTGGATTATTCCATCATGCAAGCAGATCCAGCCAATGTGTTTGACATAGACCAAAGCACCGGGGAGATCAAGCTGAAGTCCTATATCCGATCTCTGGACATCATCCACAACATCACAAACAATAAAGACTGCATATGGTCATTGGTGGTCCAGGCCAAAGACAGAGGCTCCCCATCCTTCAGTACCACAGCAGTTCTGAAGATTGATATCACAGAAGAGGTAAGCAAATGTTTCAGAAAAATCCTTCTGGGAGACAATCCCTGAAAGGCACCAAAGGGTAGACATTGCTTGCTCCATTTCTGAGACTTGCTTGCCAGCTCTGTTTTGCAGAGTGTTTCTATAGCCTTGTGTTGAAGTTGGATTCTACAGCCACAATTGTGAAAGATATTTTGATATCATATAATTTATATTATGCTCCTACCTTTGTACCTTGCAAAGGTACAAAGGTAGGAGCATAATATAACTGGGAGATGAGTTTTATGTTAGAGATTGCTAGATATGAATTAAGGTCTATAGACTTCTGAGAGTAAAGGTAAATCCCAACTGCCAAAGTTCTGCTTTTTTATTTT
This sequence comes from Melospiza melodia melodia, assembly GCF_035770615.1. Lineage (NCBI taxonomy): Eukaryota > Metazoa > Chordata > Aves > Passeriformes > Passerellidae > Melospiza > Melospiza melodia. The sequence continues at coordinate 26,186,521 of NC_086202.1, forward strand.
CATCCCGGAGAAGGAAAAAACCCTTTTTCCCTTACAAAAAAATGAGCGGAAAAAAGCTGGGGGCAGAGTGAACTAAATCAGAGAAATCAACCTAAGTGACATAGGAAAAGTGAGAAAAAACTTTACAGAAATGCTTTAAAGTACATAGAACTTTGGATGGGAGTTCAATAATTGCAATATTATTAGCAGATGAAACAAGACTCTAAAACAGTCTTGCACATGTAGGTTGAGATTTTCCTTAGTCCAGCTTTTAAGTCAGCTGAAGAACAAGCAGCAATTTATGGTGTGCAGCACACGCTTGCACAATTCTTATTTATTGTAACTGCCTTGCCATGCCTTTAAGTAGGTGCCAGCAGGGAGGAAATGGGCTTTAAAGCAGATGAGAAACACATCATTAGCCTGACAGTCTCTGGACCACACACATAAACAGGGCAAAGATGCAAATCTCATCTTGCAGACAGCAGCTGGCCTTCTCTTTGTTTGGTCACAATGCTCCCACTGCTCTTAGGTCTGTTATAATCTTTCTCTGTTTACTCCATCTCCTCTCATTCCCCTGGTACTCTAAGAGACATTCATATGATAGTTTTTGTACCCAGTTCAGAGCCTGCTGGACTGCCAGGGGACTTGGGTCTGCCCCAGCAGGGCAGTGCCTACATGGGGCTGCCTTTGGGGCCAGCCAGCCCTGTGAGTGTGAGCTGGGCTTGCTGCTGCAAGGCTCTGCCATGTGGAGCTGGGGGACTCCAGGGTGTCTGTGGTGAGTCTAGAGATTTAGCTGTTCTTACAGATACAAAGGAAATGCCCTGCGTAACACTTGGATTTCTCATGGAAATGAAGTTTTGGTGGGTTTTATACAACAAACAAGAACTGCTGCCCACAGCCAAGAGTGGGAGTAGTTGCCCTCCCTGCCTTGCTTCCAGGCTCCTCACATGCTGCATGTTTCAGGAGTGCATGGCAGCAGGTGGACCCAGGCCCAGGCCTCAGACATGTCCCTGCTGGTGGCCACCAGCCTCCCCTCCCTCCTGGGTGAGCTGGAAACCTCTCTGTCAGCATGTGGGGCTGGTGGGTGTGAGTGGAGGGAGGGTGTCCCACACCTCCCTGCTGGAGGACATCATGTCCCTGAACCAGTTTAAGAAGGACAACTAGAAGGAAAACAAAAGTAGCTGACACTTTGGGATAAGGAGTTTCCTGAATTTTCTTCTAGTGCTTGAAGCAATAGCAGTATCTGATGGAAGATGGTGTTCTGTATGAAGTCCCCTGTCTGCTCCCTTTTCTCCCCCTCCAGGGGTATATATTTGGCACAAGGTGAGGGAGAGCCCTCCTCATAAAGTCTGAAGGGGAAGCAGAGAGCATGTGATGACATAGATTTCCTCACACACAGTTCTTTTCCTTTTCCCCATGCTCTTCTTGATGCCAAGTCCCAACAGAGAGTCTGAGATAGCAACAGCATCTTCTTTCTTTGAGTAGGTTTCTTCAGCAGGATCTGGGCTACTAATCTAGTGTCACATCCTCCATGACCTTTTGTACATGTCTCTATTACTTCTTCCATGGCTTGTAATGATTTGGGTTGGTTGGATTGGGGGATTTTTTATCCTATAGCATCCCATCTTTTTTGCAGAAACAGATTTCAGTTTGCAGGTACATGAGATGCAGTGCCAGTGTCCAAAAGCCCTGGTCACCGCCTGTGTCCCAGGGACAGACAGTCACTGCTAACATTTTGTGAAGAAAACAATCTCTTGGTGTAGGCATACTGAAAACACACTCTCTGTCTCTCTTTCTCTGAGGCTGTTACAAATGTGCATTTCATCCAGCTGTATAAAGGCTCTTATTTCATTGTTTGGTGGGCATTTATGTATTACTGATTTTGGATAAGGAGGATATTTTTGAATGCATCCTCTAGAGGTTTCCTGCAGTGTTAATCACAGTAAGTAATTAAACAGGCATATTTTCTGATTAACGTTTACCATTGCAATTAGCAGAAGTCTGTGCCCTTCGAGATGGATGCCTTGTGGCTAAGTTCAGCAGTATTGCACATCAAAAGGACCTTCTCTTGGAATAATAGAGTGCTAAAAGAATCCAAAGGCCTTTTAATTTAACTGAGTCTGATTTTATGGAAATTGGCATTGAGGGGCATCTCTTAATATCCTATCCTTTCACAACAAATAAAAAATGCTCTTTCACAGAATGAAAAAACATATGCTGGAAAAGCCAGTCTTTTTCCATCCATATGTCTCACTCAGAAATCTATTCCTGCCTGATATTTTCAGAGAAGGCTGATTCCCACTCCTGTTCCTGCAAGTTGGCCTGATGGGGGCATCCCTTGGCCTCTTGATGACTCCACTGAGGTTCTGCAAATGTAGAGGGGGCGTTTATTTACACCTCCTCACAGGCTGAGCCTTAAGTCCATATTTAGACGGCATAATCTGTAGTTCTTAATAGCTTTGACCACTCATTTAGACTTCTAAATATAGCTGGTGAGTCTCTGTTTTAGATTCTCTTAACTGAAAGGTTCAACAAAAATCTCTGAAGTACCATTGAGATCTTCTGTTTCATGCTAATGGCAACCATAGGAGCTGTGGCTGCTGGCACTGAACGGCCCTTGCCACATTTGCAGAGCAGTTAGCCTCTTCTTTCCACAGTTTCATGGACTTGAAATGAATATTGGTTTGATTTGAGAAGTCTTGCTTCGTGCTGGTGTTTGTATTGCAAAGTGCTGCAAACACAGCCTTCATATACAGTGACAGCACTGAGCTTTGGGATAAGCACTGCAGGGGCAGCTGGTGTTCTACCTCGGATCAGGAGTCACTTCTGAAGCAAATCTCCTGATCATCCCCACATGCTGTGGGATGGCCTGCGCCTCACATAGCTCCAAGCACACAAGGTGGATTCTTTCAGAGGAAAATGTGTTTTGGAAGCACACCTAGTGTGCCAGGGCACCAACAGGCAGCCCCTCCCTGCAACCAGGCAAGAACAAAACCCCAGAAACACTGAATGTGTGGAAGTGGGCTCCTCAGAAGCAGCTGGTTCATTGCACAGATTGTACAGATCCACTTGCTCAAGTCAACAGAGCCCAAGTTGCCTGTAACACAATCATTGAACCAAACAGTTACGACGGAGTCCAACTCCAGCACTGCCAAGTCCATCACAAAACCATGTCCCTTAAGTGCCACATCTACAAATAATCTGCAATAGCTTGGGCTCTTAACAGGTTTGCCTACTTACTTAGACTCCTAAATATAGCTGGTGAGCCTTAGCTGCTCTTGTGATTGAAGAGCTCAACCACATTCCTTCTGGGTCCAGCTTCTGGATACTTGGCCCACGTGCTCTGCTCACTGCAATCCATGCGTTAGGAAAGGCTCTTGAGAAGCTGCCACAGCCAAAAAATCCCCCAAAAACAGCAGAGCATTATCTTCTGTGAGCAGTGGTATTTTGGTATTTTAACTCCCTTGATGACTGTTAAGGAGTGTTTCTTCCATGTCCCAACTCACAGAGATGTGACAGCTTTCATTTAATCATGTATCTGCTCTTATTTTATGTGCACCAGAAAAACCAGTACCCTTCAAAATGCAGCAAGCCTTTTAGGAAAAAACAACAGCTTCAGCAATTCAACAAATAGTGGCACTATTTGTTGAGCTGGCTACATCACACTGCTGGTAATCAACACAAGGACTTGATGTTTTAAATGTGCACTTCCTGTAAGTCTCTCTGCAGCCTGGCTAAGATTATGACATTCCTGGCCTGTATTGCAAGTTATTCCTTCTATTTATCCTGCCAGTATCATGGCCATGACAAACAACCTCTCCCACTGTGTGCTTACAAAATGTCTGATGTTTTTATGCGGAACAGTTGTTGTCCAAGGCTAATTCCAGGCAAAGCTTTGTATAGTAGAGGTCAAGTAACTAAAATAGAGGCTGAACCAGCTAGCTGTTAATGGGTTTAGTTTTGGTATTAATCATCTCTTCATCACTGGAAGCTCTGAACAGATGCCAGATTTTCTGAGGCCAAGCAACTGAATTAAGCCAAATGTCAAAACTCTCCATACAATTTTTTATCTGTTCTTACCTCTGCAGCTGTAGTACATGGGCAACATGTATTTCTGTCTAATCTCATTTATTCAAGGTTTTCAAATACCTAGTCAAATACTCTTCAGCCATCAGTGCCTTCCTATAAAATAGATCTTGACAAAACTCGTAACAGGTGGACTCAGGTCACATACTACTTAGCAGGGTTTATCTGACACTTAATTTATCTGACTTTCACATGAAGTTAAGTAAGCCAGGGTAGAATTTCTATCATCTGATGGGATTTAAGTACAAAAAAATCCATGTAATGCAGAACAGCAAAGCTGATGTGAGTCTAAGCTCCACCAAAGTCATGGGCTGCTTTGCTTTAAGTTTCTAGTTCAGGTCTACTCCTAATTAAGTACTGGAAGAACTCTCTGTACAACAAAATGATGAAAATTTGTCCCTACCAGCCCAGTGACATGGTCTGTGAGTTCCACTAGCATTTCTTTGCTACTTTCTTGTTGGCAATGGGACACATTCAGGGTAGGAGAAGAGTGGGCTTGATAAAGTGTTTGAGATAGGTTGTGAAAAAACAGAAATTAAGGCAAGGAGGTGTTTATTAGCTAATTTACATGCCCCTAGTTTATGGATGTGATATTAATGACAAGAGGTACTCTGAAGCACACTCTGGGATACTCTTAGTCATCTTCTCCCACAGACTGGGGAGGGCAAAGAGATGGGCATCCTAGATTAGAGTCACACAGGGAAATCCATCTGATCAACAAGTCAGAGGTTCAAGTCCAAGCTACTGACAAGGTTCTCCTTATACACACTGTCTTTGAAACCTATTTTAGCATATGGTAACTACTGCTCCAGAGGGGTCCTTTTTTCCCCATTGACAAAGAGATGGGAGCTTAGACCTCTAACTAAAACACAGCTCACTGGACATGCAAATTTTGGGTGGATTCCCTCCTGTAGTCAAAGACAGGGGACTAGGGCACAGTGGACAGCCCTGTCTTTCTGCAGCCACACATCACTCTATGACCAGCTCTCAGTAACCACACCTGAGTGTGAATGTGCCATTTCTGAAGGCTCTCCTGGCCTTACACAGCACTATGTCTGTTCAGACACCACCTGTATTCACAATGAACTTCTCTTGGAAATGTAGTCCAAGGATAGGCTACCACACCCTGAATAAGGGTGATCTATGTGCCATGCCTCTAGGCTTTATTCCCCAATCAGCCAGGTGTTTAGATGTGCTTCCTAACTTCTGTTACTGTTTCTGGATTCAGTTCGACATCATTGCAACCGCCTCCTCTCCTGTGCCTAGTTCAACACTTAGCTCCCTTTATTTTATAGGCTCTCTATCCTGTGCACATTTCAGCCTAGTTCCCCAGCTGTATTTATAATAGATACTGGCCTCTTTCAAATATAACCATGTGAGGGTTGACCATTTCTCTTATTTTTGATATTTCCAGATCAAGTCCAGGGTAAAATCCTATATTTTAGGCCTCAAGAAGCGTCCATGGACAATATATGGAATATGCATGAGTGGCGTCCTTTCCACCATTTCTGTTACAATGGTGATCTCCACCATCATGTACTGGAAAAGTGTGAAAAGATCCAAGCTCCACCCGCAGGGCAAAATCCGCAAAATTATACGGGGACCTCCAAGACGCACAGTGTGCTGAGCTGGAAAGTGAACTGGCCATTCATTTGTCCTTAATATGCCATATGTAGCTTATGTCATTGCTGATTTCTTCTCTTTCTATAAACAAAGCTCTTTAGCTCCACTTATCTCCCCTACCTCAAAGAGTTTTGTTATGTCTGTAAAAGAGTACTTGAAAACAGAATGCAGCACATATCTGCTAACTACTCATTTGTACACTGATGTTTTATAAGCAGAAGATTTCTCCTAATCCTTTTCAATGCCATGCTCAGTAATTGAGCCAATTATTTTCTTGCTCCATTCTTGCAAGTTAAACACTATGGTGACATGCAGGAATCTGCCCTAATTTGGTGGCAGTACTTCTGTAAGCTTTTGTGTTCAAGTCATCTACCTCACAGTAGTATAATGTTTACCCAGTCTCCAGCCCCATCTAAATTCTCCACCCCTGGACTGGACTGGCTGTGTGACTCTCATATTTTTTTTAGAGACAACTTCCGTCAATCAGCTCTACTTGTAACATATTTTGGACAAATGAAATTTCTGGGTCACTGTCTGTCCCCTGGAGTAAGTCATGTGTTTTCTTTGTACTCCTTTACAGACTCTTCACAAAGGGCCTATGGCCGCCTTTTTGATGCAAACTAAAGATAACCCCATGAAAGCCTTAGGAGTGCTAGCTGGTGTCATGGGCATAATGGTGCTGATAACTATCATGATCTCTACTGCCATGTTCTGGCGCAACAAGCGGTCCAACAAAGTCATGCCGGTGAGGAGGATCATAAAAAAGAGACAGGCGCCGCCATCCCGGACGGTCAGGATGGAGTGGCTGAAGTTCAAGAGGCCCAGCAACGCTGCAGAGAAGTTTGTGGTTGAGGAGGACGTGAAGAGCCTGCACAATGAGAACAGCAACAATAACGTGCAGGTTGTCCCTGTGCCGCCGGCAGCCCCCGTGCCCCCGCCACCCCCTGCCCTGGCTCCCCGAGGCGATGGCCCAGGGTGGCGGGTGCCAACCGTGTCCGGCTCCCTCACTCCCAAGCACATCATCAAGCCACCGAAGAAGAAAGGTCACAGCAGCACCCACAACGCCCTTGTGTCAGAGCTCAAAATGAGGTTTGAGAAGAGGAACGCAGCTTTCGGGGAGCCCCACATCTAGGTGCTCTCAGCAGCCCCAGAGACTGCGGACTGTGGCTGGGAACGTTTTTACTTGCTGTCTCTTCCCTGTGTCTGTCAGCACCCTGTGAACCAGAGCAGTTTCTCGCTGTGATAGCCGCCCCTCACCTCACCTTTTGCAAGCACCGTCATGACTGCTGTTCCCTTGGCCATGTCCCATGGGCCCTCCTGCAGCTGAGTCTGCCCACGGTGCTGAGTGTGCCAGCCACAGTCTCCCAGGGTGAACAGGGACTCAGGCTGCCCCTGGTTTGGAGGTCTCTACCCAGAGCTTGGGTTTTCAAACAAGAGGCTCTGCAGCCAAGACCCTGGTGGATGCTTCTTCTGACCTGGTCTGGCAGGTGGGTTTGAGGTGTCTGAAAACCCATCACTTCAAATCCCAGACCCATTTTTGCAGATGTGGCAGCAGCACTGAGTCAGTTGCAGGTCTCCTACAGCAGTGGCACTGCTGTGTCCTGTGCACAGTGTGCTTAGCAGCAGCTGGCGGAGCGATGTGCTCCTGGCCTCAGTACCTTCATTCCCAGAAGGTAAGCAGGCAGGCTTGGAGAAGTTCTTCCTTTTCCTGCAGCTTACTCTGGGTTTTGCCAGAGCGCATTGACATGATGCTGTGCTTTGCTTCTGCCCTGGACTTGCCTGCTGGGGAGAGATTGGAGGGGCACCTCAGCCTTCCCTGGACCAGCAGGGGCAAGATTTGAGCATGGAAGTTCAATAGCAGCCCTCACTCGGCACTGCCTCCTTCTGACACTGTGCTCCAAAAGAGCAGGAGCCCAGCAGGAGAAGGACATGAATAAAAACACTGGGAAGACAAGGTAAAACTGAGAAGCAAATGATAAGTGGAAGACAGAGACAAGTGCTGTAAAGTTGCATATGTTGGTCAGAGAAGTGTCTGGAAAGATCATGTGGTGTTGTACACTGCTAGCAGAAGGTGTCAAGAAATATATTTCATCACCTCTCCTGACTTGTTGCTGGGACTGGTGTGTGCAAAAGGAGGTTTCCATAAAATATTCAGGCTTTTCTTATCAGTATTTCTGAGTGAATTAAACAACATTTAATGGGAGGGGACTGGCAGGGCAGCTGACAGGTTTTTCTTTTCCTGTTACGTGACAGTAGAAAGGCAGCAAGAGCAGAGCACTTTTTTCACTGGATCTATCCCTCAGGTTTGTTTCTGAGGAGATGTTTTTCAGCTGGGCCTGGCTGTTTCCCATCCCCTGGGGAGAAGGCAGCACGGACTGACCGAGCTGGCTGTGGAGCAGCACCCTGCACTGTGTCTCTGAGAGCCAGCCCTGCAGAGAAGCTGTGCTGTCATGGTACCAGGAACATCAAGGTGGGGAGCACTCCGTGTTAATTCAAGGGGTTCATGAGAGTTCTCCAGCTGTCATTTCAGTTAACCAGCAGACCTGGCCCTCAGGATCTCCTCTCACTCCAGCAGCTGAAATAATTCCCCTTTTTGCACCAGGACTTCATCAGTTTAGGAGATAGCTGGTTGAATATGAAATTATGCACTTACAAGGAAAATCTTGTATTTTTTTAACTTCAGTTCAATCTGCCTAGAGGCCATAGTGCTCGTGGCTCACGTCACCCGTGAGCTGAGCCAGCAGCTGTAGCCAAGAGATCCAGGAGAGTCCAAGCTGGGGGCCAAGGCAGGAGCGCTGCTCCCAGAGCCTCTCCTGTCACATCTCTCCTTTTCTCCACTGTTTTCTTGCTTATCCCTCCTCCTGGGGCACTGTGATGTGAGGCCAAGTTCTCACCTGTCCAATCACCTCATCCTTGTTCCCTGGCCATAAGCTGGCCAGAGGGAGGGGACATGCAGCCCCTGACCCCACTCCTGCTGCCCTATGCAAGCACCTGCCTTCTGCTGGCTGGGTGTCTGCAGGTTCTGCAATGTTCCCCCAAGTCCCTGATTTATTCCCCATTCCACTGTCTTCCCAGTTTTGTGTTATTGCCAGTATTCAGTGTTCATTCTCTAATGAGGAAAGCCTATAAAGACCATTCAATTAAGTCAGATTTAACAGGAATTACAGGCTTATAGTCTTAGAGATTATATTTAAGAGGCAATAAAGATGTTTTATTACTATGTTGTGAGAGTCTTTCCCAGTTACTCTGTATTTCAACTTGAAGAGTTTTTTTTAATAAAAAAAAATTTAAAATCTGCAAAAGGTGCTTCTGTGCTTGGTGTGCTTCTGCTGACAATGATGCCTTGTGCTCACCTGTTACATTACCAGACAGGCACAGGCAGCCAGGCCACTTTTATGGTGACCAAATGGACCCTTCTGCAGGCTGTGAGTCAGGAGAGGGGCTGTGTGGTTTTGGACACCAGCAGGCTGGAAGGAGGGGAGGTGAGAAGCAGGATGCCATTGGCACAGGCCATGGGCAGGGTCACAGAGAGCCCTGGCCGAGCTCCTGTGGTACAGAGCACTGCAGCTGGCCCCAGGGGCAGGGGGGCAGCAGGGTCAGCCTGTGCCAGTGCCCGGGGTCTGCAATTTGTTATGAACAAATCCACAGGTCAGGAGATGTTTTGTCCTTCCTTGGCTGTTTCCTCAGTGATTCAGCAGCTCTCTCCAGTCTCTACAGTGTGCTGTTGTCCCTCCCTGCTGACTGGGGTGGAAGAAGGCTGGTCATTACTGACAGCGCTTTGTTATTTACTCCCCCTCACCCACAGCCCCACACTGGTCTCCAAGCAGCATCAGCTCACGGCTCACTCTGTACTAGCTGTGTCTGTGGCTGGCTTTCCCAGGACAAGGTTTTCCTGCTTGGCCAGCTGCTGCTGCCCCTTCCTCACCACTCCAGGGCCCTGTGACTTGTACTGCAGCTGCCTGGCCTCCTCCAGCCCTGCAGCAAAACCCCAGAGCTCCTTGGAATCCAGGTTTCTTTGCAATTTGTAACTGTAAAAGGCCAGAGAAGAAGCAGAGGACCTCTGTGTATTCTGAAAACCAGTCGTGTTTATTGCTTTGACACTAAAAGACTGACAAGATTAGGAAGTCCTGTGAAGCATTGACGAGAGTCAGCAATGACAAAACAGAGCTCTGTTCAAAGCTGTGCAGTACGGTACAGCAGGAGGAGGTGCTGGGAGGAGAGACAGCATGGAAAACACACACCAAACACCAAAATACAATTAGAAAGCCAAGCTACCACAGCATGAAGCTCACAACAGCTGGGGTGTCTACACTAGATTCTTCTTTTTGAGACGATCTATAACACATATTACAAGTGCTGTGGGTCTATGGGCCACATGCTTTGGTTTGCTGGAAAGCAAGAGGTCAAAAAAAGAAAAACAGTAAGTCACATGTCCTCAGACTGCTGAGAATCACAGCAGTGAGCTGCTTCACAAGCAGGAGGCAGTTGCTTTTACATGCATCTTTGGGCTTTTTTGCCTCTAGCAAAGAGGCGAGCTTTGGTTTCAAAGCAACAGGATAGGCAGGCACCTGTCTGCATTTAGGGAATGTGCCTAGCTTGCATCTTCAGCTCCCAACCCCATCCTCCACTCTGTTCTCTGCCTCTGTCAACTTGTCCCACTAGCCTGGTTCAAGCACTTGCACTTTTCCTGTTTGTGGTACAACCAAAGCTGTGAATCTCTGAGGGCTGCGTAAACCTTAAGGAGGAGTAAGAAAAAAAAACCCACCCCAAAACCAACACCTCTGGTCAAAATATTTTTTTTCTCCAACTAAAATAAAATCTCTTCCTCATGTTGACCCAATCCTCCCCACTGTCAGTTGTTGCTGGGCTGTGATGGCAGGCGTGCCCAGCTCCCCTGTGCGTTCCCAGGAGCTGGCACACAGGAGAAGCTGGCACCGGGCACCGGACAGAGCTGCGGGCACACAGAAATAAAGACACACCTGTGTGGGTGAGTGAGGGGACACTTCTGGCCTTTGGCCACAAGCACTACTATTGCTTCGGGGTTTCTTTTTGTTAGTGTTGGTTTTCTTGGCGTGTCAGTGTGCGTTGCTCCATGACAGTGCTGCAGGGACAGGCGACGGAGGGGCAGCTCCCCCCACCCCACTGGAACCTCCATTCCCAGGGCACCCCGAGCCTGCCGCAAGCACCGGCGGTGCGCCGCCGTGCCCGAGCCCCGCAGCACGGAGCGGGCCCGGCGCTGTCCTCGGAGAAACCCAGCACCGCCTGCGGGCGTGTGGAGGCGCCGCAGCGCGGCAGGGCCCGGCTAGTAGAGGTCGGCGCTGTTCCTGTGGGGCGGCCGGGCCTTGCCGGGCTCCGGGCGGTCCGCAGGCCGCCGTGCGCCGCCGTCGGGGCGGCAGAGCCCGTCCTCGCTGCCGGCGGGCAGGCTGTCCAGCGTGCTCTCCTTGCTGCCCGCGGCCTGCGCCGGGCCCCCGCGGCGGCGGCGCGGGCAGGCACTGGGGCAGCGGGCCAGGCAGCCGGGCAGCGCCTCGGCCGTGCAGGCGTACATGCCGGCCGGCACGGCCAGCACCATGGCGCACACGATGACCACGATGTGGATGAGCTTCTCGCGCTGCTCCATCTGGCTGACGTCGCTGCCCGTGACGAAGACCACGCACTGGCCCTTGCGGGGAGCCTGGTTGCGCACGGCCACGCACACCTCGTACTTGGTGGCGGGCAGCAGGTCGGTCACCGAGTACGTGTTGACCCCGGGCCCGATGTAGATGGTGTCCTTCTGGGCGGCGTCGTAGCGGCCCACAAGGAGGGTGTACCAGGTCTCCCCCGGCTCCGCGGCCGCCGCCGCCGCCGCGAACCACTCCAGGGTGATGCCGTAGACCGTCTGCTTGGCGATGCGCACCTCCACATGAGCGCCCGGCTCCGCGGCGGCCGCGGGCGCCCAGCCGCGGGGCGTGGTGCTCGCCCACGGGGCCACCACGCGGAGGTTGATGGCCACCGAGGCGTTGCCCAGGAAATTTGCGGCTGTGCAGGTGTAATTCCCCGCGTCTGCTGGCCGTGCGGCCGGGATCAGCAGCTCCGAGCGGACGGTGTCCTCGCTGATGGGCTCCGTGGACACTGCGGGCAGAGGTGAGTGGGTCAGCAGCGAGCCACCGTGCCCTTGGGCCCTAAGGCTGTGTGGGACGGGACCCGCCCGCCCACGGACAGAGAGAGGCACGGGAATGTGCCAAACCCCACAGAGCTGACAGCAAAGTGTGTTGTCTGTCTGAAAGGCAATAAACACATTGGGACACCCAGGTCTAGGAGACATGGGGTGTGCCCGACGCCTGGCCCAGTGCAAGCGGCTGGAGGAGCTGCCGTGGGCAGAGAAAAGCTGCTGTGGGCCGAGGCCGAGCTGCCCATTGCCACCGGCGTTCCTAGGGCAAACCAGGAGAGCACTGAGGAGGCACACGTACATTTTGGACACATGCTTCGTCCTCTTAGGATTAAATTGTCAGTCTCAACAGGATCAGACCAAAATAGGTGCATGAAGGTAGAAAGTGTTGGGCTGGAAGTGAAATGCAGTTTTAAGAACAGTGTGAAACCCTGTCATCTACCCAAACAGAGGTGTGTGGCTGTGGTTGAGAAGAAATTGTATGTAATTAATCAGCATGTGCTTGTGGAAAGATACACAAGTGCTGCTGCAGCACTGCAATTGAAGCAAATATCAGCCCAGGATTAAGGGCTAATGCTATCCTATTTAGTTAGCTGGCTTATTAGGGACACAGAACCTGTGTGCTGGCTGCCTGTATGTCTTTCTTCACCTGATGAAAATAGCAACTTGTCCTATTGAAGGCTCTTAGCAAAAATAAACATGAGGGAGAATGGACTGGGAGGAAAAGGTCTCATATTAAAAGGTCTCACCTTTGCTAAAGAATGTGAATAAGCGAGACTTCAAGTAAACAACAACCTCTCTTTCAGTTCATTCAGAACATGAATGAACACTGAGAGGAAACAGGGCTGCAGTTTTGTGGTTTGTGTAGTATTTCTTGAGGGAATACATGGGAATAATGTAGGAACATACAAGTCTGTGTACATGGGTGTGGGCTCATGCAAACACATCTACATGCACATACACATATACGGAATGTGTGCATATATATTTGTAGTATATGACATAGTAAATTATGTAGCATATAATATTTAGTAAATATACATGCAAATAATATTTAGTAAATGTACATGCATATTTAGAAAGCTACATTTTTATTAAATATGTACAATTAATATAAGATTGGTAGCTCCTACAATCATGTACCATGAAGAAAGAGCTGCTTCTAAAATCCACAAGTATGATAATTGTATAAAAATGAGGCCATGCTCCTTTTATCTTTGACTGATATCCTGCCTGAAGCAGCTCTTCTTATGCTGGTCAGACGTGCCTAGATGCACAGGATGATTGAGATCCTTTGGATTACAGCCACCACAATAACTGTGGTGCTCCAAAGGGGCTGGGTTGCTGTGGTGACTGTGATGGCCTGCAGACCTATGTAAGTAGAATAGTACAGCATAAATTTAAAAAAAAAAAAACTAAGAAGAAGGAAAAGCTTTGCTTACCATTAAATGCCCTTAAAAGTTTGAGTGCATAGGTCCACCAGACAGCCGGGGAAGGGCTGGCTTGCACAAAGCAGGTCAGGGTGATGTTTAACCCTGCTGGGACTGTCAGGTTGGTGTCGAGGGCTGAGGTCAGGGGCTTCGTGCAGCTGTTAAGCTCCACTTCATGAAAAAACTTCCCTGTCCTGAATTTTGGGCCTGAGCAAGTTAAATAGGAGTTCATCAGGATAATAGGTGGGCCCACAGACTTGATGAACTGGACAAACCCGCGCAGGCGGCAGTCGCAGATCCAGGGGTTGTCATGGAGGGCGAGCACGGCGTTGGAAATCGCTTCCAGCAGCCCCTCCGTGCTCTGGCTCCTCTGGTACACGGGCCAGTTGTAGAAGACATCCCTGGATATGATGGTAAGCTGATTGGAGGATAGGTCTAAGTAGGTCAGGTTGGGCAGATAGCGCAGCGCGTGTTCTGGAAGGACGTCCAGCCGGTTGTGCTTCAGATCCAGGATCTTCAGAGTCGGGGTGTCCTGAAATGCTGTCCATGGCACCGAACTTAATTTGTTCCCTTGCAAGCGCAGCTCCTTCAGAGCTGGCAGATACTCCAGGCTCTTGATGTGCATCACTGTGATGTTGTTAAAATTGAGCCACAGATACTCCAAGGCACTGACATTCTCAAAAGACCCACGGGGCAGTTCTGTTAGGTGAGAATTTTCTATTCTAATTTTCCGGATGTCCTGAGGGATGTTTGCAGGGATCTGCCTCAGCAGTGCAGACATGCAGAGCAAACTCCTAGGGAGGAAACCAGAAAAATTTCCAGGTCACAGACCGCATTTGAGGCCAATAAACCAATTCCCTATGCAGGTCTACAAGCACTTGAATAATTATAAGGTATTGTATATAGGGCATGCATAAGCCATCCATCCAGCCGTCCATCCATCCCTGGGGTTTATACCAATTTTGCTATAAAGCATGCAATTAAATCATAAAAATGGCTATGTAGGTAGCTACATATCTCAGGAAAATAAGAGAAATCTCATTCTACGCTCAAGACAGCACAACTCAGGTATTAGAGGTGGCACGCCATACATCAGTCTGCTTGGTTTTGGTGCTCATATCATCAGCAAGTTCCTACTGGGGCTCTCTGAGCCCCTTCACTGGTGCTACAACAGGGTAACAGTGTTCTTACCTTCCAAAGCTGTCCTGAGAACAAGAGCATCCTGTGATGCAAGATGAAACAGATGGGTTTGTCTTGTGGAAGGCCAGAAGAAGAAGAAAAATATGACAGACAGGGTCCATATTCTCCTTTAAGAAAGCACTGTGCAGGGGTTTGCACCAAACACGCCAACAGCCTCCAAGAAGCAAATCCTATTAGCTGTAATCTTCCTTGACGCAGAAATAAATCCTGCTGGGAACCCAACCCTAAGGAAGACATGTAGTGTGGTTCTCAGTCTGTGTCCAAGTGCTAAAAACCACCCCCAGGATCAGTCCTGGCATTTCTCCTCCAGCTGAGGGGATTCTGGCAGACATATTTATTTGGTTGGGAATATGAAGATGGAGCCAAAACCACTTCTTTTGCCAAGGCCTTGCAAGTAATTAACCAGGTCATTTTTTTTTTTTTTTTTTTTTTTCAGTTTCACAGGGTGTGTCTCTGTCTCCTATATTTTAATGGCTTTTATCAAGGCAGAAAGCCATGGTAAGGGCCAGACTTCAGGTGTAATTTCCACAGTGCCCCATTGCACAGTGCATCCTCCCCCAAACCCTGTCTGGTGGGTTCTGCTCATGGTGAGCGTGAAGCCTGCTCCCCAAACTAGGATCTGACAGCATGGAAGCATAAACATGGCACCTTTTTCCTCTGAAATGTAGCTGTGGCCAGTCCATGGGGGGTTTCTCTGACAAGAGTCTCTAGGAAGTCAGTTTCTTTTGTATAAATACAAATGTTCAGTGCTGTTCTCTGGCTTGTCTCGTAAGACAGGTACTGACTGCCTTTCAGTCATTTTGAAATACCATGCCGTTCTGAGAAGGGATTTTGAGTAACCAAATGTATTGATCTCTTTTAAGCCAAAATAGCAGGTTTCAGTTGTTCTTTCCAAGGAGTTCTGCGTTCTCCTGGGGCCATCTAGTGTGGATGGACTTCACTACAGCCTGGGAAAAGGGCTGCACCTCACTGCCCTTGTGTGTGACGCTGGGGCACAAAACAAGATTAGCCTGAACCTGCTTAACCTCTAACCTATGGGACCAGGATAGAAAAGTATTTAAAGTGTGGCAGCTTAGAGCTATATGTGGCTCTCAGGGTTGTGCTGCTTTCAGCCTAGAGAAAACACAGGCTTGATTCTGCAGTGTTTAAATCAACAGGAGCTTTTATTTCATGGCAAATAAGCAAAATGAACTGGTGGGGAAACTTCAGGGGACTGATACTCTGTTTCTGTCCCCCACGTACAGGGAACAGGCCACAAGGAATGAGCCTGTGGGGTTGCTATTGCTGGCAGTGCCTCCCATCTAACCACAAGCATAGGGGATTTATTTTTATGGTTTGGGGTTTTTAGCTGAAATGTTCCTTATTTGTCCATGGTGCAGTATTTGATTTTTCAACAACTGCCCTGTATTCAGGCCTGTCAGCGAGCTGGGAAGGGCAAAGGCTGCTGGTCTGTAGCACAGCAGCTGAAAATCCCCCTCTGGGGGGGTGGTGGCTGCTGAGGAGTCTCTTGGTGAAGCTGCTGCTGTTGCAGTGGGGTGGCAGCGCTGCAGCCCTGTCACCGGGGCACACACTCCTTGTGCACTCCCCATGTAACCAGAGAGGGGACGCCCATCAGCAGGGCTGCGCTGAACTGAGGCTGTGCAGGAGCAGAGCGGCGGCTGCATGGGAGGGAGTGTCCTTCCCCAGCACCCAGCAATGCCACAGCCACCCGTGCCTGTGTTCTCTTTCTCTGGTCTGCCGTGAAAATATTCCCCAATAAAACAATTATAATTTCTATTAAAGTAATAGTTTTATAAGTTTACACTTTACAATAATAATGATAAATACAATTTCACAATAATAAAACAGTACATAATTTAAAATATTATATTATATTATATTATATTATATTATATTATATTATATTATATTATATTATATTATATTATATTATATTATATTATATTATATTATATTATATTATATTATATTATATTATATTATATTATATTATATTATATTATATTACATTATATTATATTACATTATATTATATTACATTATATTAATTTTTATATGTATTTTATATATAAATGTGTAGTATTTTTATATACTCAAGGCACTTAGTATAAGTTTCTACTAAAAGCTAAAATCTGTACTCTAAATCTATATTTCTGTTTCACTTTGTGACTTCATATATCTCAGTTTCTACAAGGGTTTCAGTTCAGTCCCTGTGCCTGGGTTTTCCTCTGGGCCTGTGCCAGAGGAATGCCTGTTGCATTCCAACATCTCCCCCTCCTGTTATGTTATATATTATATTATATTATATTATATTATATTATATTATATTATATTATATTATATTATATTATATTATATTATATTATATTATATTATATTATATTATATTATATTATATTATATTATATTATATTATATTATATTATATTATATTATATATGTTATATATAACATATATGTTATTATATGTTATTATATTCTATGTTATATTATATATCATATATCATGTCATATTATAATCAAAATATAATATATCATATAATATATAATGATGCCATAATTATATAATTTTATTGTAATGAATTATATTATTTTACCCTTTACAACAGGTTAAAACAGTAACAAACTATTTATGATGTAGTTAGTCAGAAAACTCGTGGGTGTCAGGAGCACATCCTGGAGTTTGCCCATGTGTGAGCTGCAGGGCCTGGGAACAGAAAACTTTCAGCAGAGGCAGAAGCAAATCATGCCAAGGGATTCACCACTTTTAAGGCCCAAAACTTCCTTTGCTTGAAAGGAAGAGCCCCTCCTTGCCACCTTCCCACCCCTCCTCCATGGCCCATGGGGAGGGTCTTACAATATGTGGCAGCTAAGTCACTTCTTCAAAAAATCTTTCATGAAAAGTGAAGTGTTATTTATTTACAGGTTTATAAACTACTGGAGTTTATAAGCCTGTAAATAAATGTACATCTTCAGGCACAGAAGGTGCACAGTGCCCAGTGTCCTGGGATGCAGGAAGCAAAATTATATCCAGGGTTCTCTGTTAGAAATACCTTATTTTAAATAAATGAATTACTTAACAGAAAAAACAACAAAGAAGAATTGCAGTTGTTTTCCTTTTCCCCCATGAGAATTCCTGCCAGTCCAGCCTATCTTCTAGAGGGCTGGAAAATGGCCTTTCAAAGAGAGTTATTCAGTACCATGGGCCAATGCTCTGGCTGTGTTCAGGCTGATATTTATTTGCTGCTTGAGAGGCCATTTATCTAAATATATCCCAACCCCAAGTGTACTCAGCAGGTTCAGTATTAACCTGAGGGTCCAGTGGTGAATCACTTAGCAAAGTTGGATGTATTAGGGTAGAGAGAAAGGGAAGGAGAAGAGGGGGAGGGGGAAGTAAGGGAAATAAATCCCCCAGTGTTAGCCACAGTCATGCTTATGTTCCCTACTGGACTGGGATTTTGCTGCCTTTTTAATTCAGCCCAGTTTATGCCTGCTTGTAAATGTAATGGTCACTGTTGTGACAGCAGATGTCCACTCAGTTCAGCTGCTCTTTAACATCATGTGGCATCCTGGCTGAAGCCAAAATGCAGAACAAGCTGTCTAAAACTCAAGCTGTCAAAATAAATCTCCACAGAGGCAGTGTCTGTGGGAAATGGAGTTTAGGAGACTGCGCTGATTGCCAAAGCAAATGCCAAGAGATGACCCACTGTGTGCTGCCAGCTATGGCCAGGGAGTCAAACTCCATCCTGAAATGACATTACTTCTTGTAGGAAATCATCTGGGCTGATGCTTTTCAATTAGTCCCTCTGCCAGAGCTTTCAGTGTTAGAAATCACTGCTGGGCAGGACATAAGTATTGAAGGTTACAGTTGGGTGTTTCAGACAGTGCATGCATCAAAGTGTTTAAAAATGAGTTGATGTAATACGGTTTAGTGGCATGGCAATATCGTGTCCAAGCTTGTTAAGAGGGAGTGCAATAACAGATGTTTGCTTTGATTCTTACAGCACATCTTGAGAATTTACTTCAATCAAGAAAGAAATGGTTTCCTCCTTACCTGGAGGTAAGAATGAAACTAGGTGCCTAACAGCCCTGCCATGACACACAGAAAATCCAGTGACGTACATCTTTACATGTCTGATACCTCAGAAAAACTGACTCAGAGCATTAAAATCACATCAGCTTCCTTCATGGTTTGACATTTCCCTCATCATTTAGCAAGTACAGGGTTTCTCCTCTGACCAATGCCAGACAAGACAGAGCCTGTGCAAGTTTGTACCTATTGCCTATTGTGAATAAACCACCAGTGGAGTAGAGAAAGGCTTGTCTTGACCAGCAGCAGCTGAGATGATAAACTGCAATGCCTCAGCTATGAGACAGTGAGAGAAAGCACAGGAATGAGACACATCACATTTATTCTATTGGGGATCACTATTTATTGAAAGTACAAAAAATATCCAGTAGAGTCTGTAAAACTGAGCACATCCACAGTGAATGTCCCAGGATGATCCCTCGATGGATCACAAGCAGAGAGGGCCCGTGCTGGCCCAGCTGGTGCCTCCTCCACAGCCAGCCCACAGACCAAGGCTCCAGCAGGGGAGGGCTGCTCCTCACCAGGGCTGGTGCAGCAAATGGCCCAGCTCGTGTCTCCAGTCAGCTGAAAAGTGAATTCTTCTGGTTCCCAGTCAGCTCCTGACTTACAGAAAAGCCCTTGGGCAGTAGGTGCACTCTGTTCAACACAGGGAAACGTCAGGACAGCCTTGGTTCTTCAGGAGCTTACCCATCCAGGGCCATGGTAGGGAGAGTTCTGCACAGCCCAGTGCTCCTGCTGCATATGTGGGCAGGACCCAGGCTTACACACAGCAATCCTTGCAACTCAGCACAAAAACTGCTACATTTTTTTCCTCACTAATATAATCAGGCTGAGACAAAACTTAAAAACTTTTTATTAAATGTTATAAATAGGGAATATATCTATTACGTACCATCTTTCATCAGTTAATTTGTTGCATTAAAATATATAATTTTACAAAACTTTACTTGTAAACCTAAAAATCTGCACAGTCCAGTGATAGAAGTAGCATGAGTTATTTTATACAGGGATTGACAAATTCTCCCAATACAAGAAAAGTTCCTTATCGTTAATGCAAGAATACAGGGAGTCCCATCAGAAACTCCTGTGGTGTATCCCTGCTGCTGGTATTTATGTTGAGATCAAATGACTTGCTTTTTCCATCAGGCCAAGTAATCTAACATAAGTGAAACCCTTCTGTACAAGGAGGACTAGCAAAATCCATCCGGGCCTCCATTCCAGCCAGTGAATTTTGTTAAGCCATGCCGTACATACACATCCAGAATGTGAGTGGAAGTCCTTCCAATAAATTTACAAACACATTTCAGAACAATTCAGCAAGATTTATCCCTTAGCATTTCAACTTGGCTGGATCTTTCCCATTCAGCATTTGGCAGAACATACATAATTTTCTTCATGAATAATATTTATTACAAAGAGAAAAATGTTACATACAGTATTACTACATAAGGGACTTGAGTGGAAAATTACACATCTGGGAATTAGTTTGTGATAAGCACTCAGATTCAAATTCCAATGAAGCTGCAGAACTTAAATGACTGATCAGTTCACCCTGACTATGAAAGTGCATTTAGATTGATATTAGACAGGTTTTTTTCAGGGTCCTTGAATTTGTACAATGTTTGAAATCCAAAAAGACTGCACTGAGCCTCTGCTACCACTGAGAGCATAGTCAGGAATGGCTGATGTGTGCATGGCCAGTGGTCTCGCACCACATCACTTTCTCCTGCTCTGCACAGAGCAACTTCTTTCCATGACCAGGTCACAATTACCTGGCTGATCATGTGGGCCTTCACCATCAGTTTTGCCAGGAGCACAGGCAGCAGTGACAGAGCTGGAGATTTTTGCAATACTGTCTAATGTAGGTTTTCCAGTATGATTGCAAAGCATTACACCACCACACACAATGTGCAAAGTAGGCTGCTGTATGATTGTAATCTAGCACACCTGGTATAAAACATATTCTACTAATTACAATACAGACATAAAATGCCAGCTAGGACTGATACTGAAAGACCTTTGCTATTGTTCCTTATCTTTAGAACAGAGTTTAGGCCCAAAATGCAATCAGCAAATGCTCTCTATTATGCAGTTTTTGGAGTGGATTGGGTTTTGTCTCTTCATTTCTATCTCCTTTGCACGTTTCTCTGAATTCAGAGCATAGAGTTGTAATTATGTTGGACATATTAGAAAGCGTTGCTGTACATCTCTATTTAGTGATCTATTAAGCATCAAGCTGCATGTTTCATGCAAACATGGGGGATGTAAAAGGTGAGACTCTCAATCTTCACCTTCTTAAGTTTTTATTAAAATTACTAAATGATCCTTTGGCTTGTCAATGAAAAGAACATCAAAAGAGCTGAGAATAAAATACGTAGCATACTGCAGAGCAGGTCCTAAACAATACCAAGCAGAGCACACTCAGAAATGTTTCTTAATGTCCTTACACTTAGTGTGCACACTTCATTTGACAGGAAAAAGAAAAAAAAAAACTAAAAAAAGGTGGTCCAGGACAACGAGGCCATTATCGGAGAAGCTTTTGACTGTGTACAAAGAAGCCAACCCCAAGTGGTGTGAGCAACATGTTTCTGTAAAGCTTGGGCACTGTCTGTCTTCTTGCATGCTCTTCCAGAACGTGTCAGAGACAGAAGCATGGACAGGGTGGCGTGCAGTGCTGGAGCAGAGTCACAGAACAGCCACCCACTTGCCCCTGGGCGAGCTGACAGCCAGCCTAGGTACTGTCAGCAGAAGTACTCATTGGGCTGTCCCTCTATCTTTGGTATGGCTTCCGAGTCCACGCTGGAGCGGGCGGAGAGCAGCCTGTTGGACTCGTCAGGGGTGTGCCTGGTCAGGTACTCTCCCTCCACGCCCTTGGCCTTGGCCCCGGGGGACAGGCTCTCGAAGGTGACGTACGATTCCTGCGCGTCCTTGGGCTTGCGCACAAAGCATTTCTTGCAGCGCCGTTTCAGGGCTCCGCAGCAGACCACCAGGGTCAGAGGAACAGCAATGACACAGGCCACGCTGATGACCACCACATTGATGAGCTTCTGCGTCCCTCCTGCACTGACTACTTCGTCTGTGGAAAATATGATGCACTGCTCCTTCCTGGGGATCAGCCCTTTCACACAGACGCACACGATGTACTTGGTCTTTGGCAGCAGCCCGTACAGAGTGACCTTGGTCTTGCCTGGCTCCACATTGATCCGCCGCATGTCCCTCTCCCCAAAGACGGCGTAAAGGACGCTGAACACCGTGGTGTTCTTTGCCATGGGCGCCTTCCAGGCCAGGGTGATGCTCTGGTCGGTGTCCCCTATGACCCTGACAGACCTCACCATCCTCTCTGGCTCCTGCTGGCCCGTGGTGGGGCTCACCAGCAGGTTCTGGGGGTTGCTGTCCTGAGCCGTGTCCGGGATGAGGACGCTGTCTCTGGTGCCCGCCCCAGCCCCCAGCGTGGGCACGGTGGAGGTGGTGATAACGTACCTGGCCACCAGTTTGTCATTGTAGGCAGCTGCCTCCATCCCGCTGGCCTTGCCATTCCACGTGCCTTTGGCACTAGAGTTAGGGTCATCCGTGCCTTCTGAGTCTGTGATGATGAGCGAGATGAAGGCCTCTGTTGCCCCCAGGAAATTCTTTGCTTTACAGATGTACTCTCCGGAGTCAAGGTAAGAGACTACAGGCAGGCCCAGGATAGACCAGCTCATCCCATCACTGGAAATCTCTTGGTGAACTGAAAGGCAGGAAAAATGTTAAATGAACAGGCAATAGTAAATGGAATTAATTCCATGTTTGTAAAATATTAAGACTCTATCACCAAATATCTGCTTGATAAAGTATATGATAAAGAATGTCGTTCCTGCTTGCCATCAAGAACATTAAAAAATCAAAATAAACCTAAGAAAAAGACTATAATTAGATTACATCAGGATTTGAACTACTTCAAAATGAATATACGGGAAAAAGTTGATGCTCTTTCTTCCAAATTGATGTGCAGCTAGAAAACATAACAGGAAAGGTTCTTCCATTAAAAATAAAAGCTTGAAAATTCTTATATAGGTGCAATACTTAAAAGAGTGGAAGGAGCAGGCAGCAACATGATCTATTCAAGCATTAGATGCAGACTGTGGAGGCAAAGAAAATATGAACAGTGGAGATTTTATTGTAACAAACACACATGGACTAGCCTAGAGTATATGGAAAAATAGTTGAAAGATAAGATCCCTTCTACTGCTCAATTACTGCAGGTGTTTATCCTTACACAGGTGTACATTTGGTTACTACCAAAGGATATGTGCATAGCTGAGTGTTGATTTACTCATGTGATTTACCTGCAGACCAAAACTAGCTTTTTTTGCCTTTTCCTATTGGCGCAAAAAAAAAAAAAAAAAAAAGAGTTGGGATTTTGTGGAAGGGTAAAGCATCCCCATCATTTAACCAGCCTCCTTAGGATAGGCACATGCTGTCTCAGCCCTTTCCTGCTGAAGGGTAAACCAGGGAGATGTCTGAAAGCCAAAGAGGATGCAAACTTCTTCCAGCCCCTCTTGGGGTCAGGATCCAGCCTTGGCAAGCAGGGTCCCTTCCAATGGCAGCAAAATATAAAGGCAATAGAAGTTACTTTTTCAGTTTAATTATTTACTGAATGAGTATTTTAAAAAACATGAAGCTGTGGGTCTACCTATGACAATTACCTGTACATACAGACTGTGCTGTTTCTCACTCCCTTCTGCTCAGAACAGCAGCATTTCAAATTATAGCATTGGCACAGAAGCTGCCAGTGCTGAGAAATAACCTATCTTTCCAGCCAGCTTTTTATTGAAAGGTGCTAGTGTCTGATTTAATGGGGCACAAAATACATCATTTCTCAGTTGTAGCTCAAGGTAAACTCAACATAGGCTTTCAGGAAATCACCCCATTCTGTTTTTTGTGGTGGCTCTGTTTCAGGTGTAGGAGGGATGTTTGCAGCATGGTGGGTACACATTATCATTAAGAGGAGCAGCTCTGCTGCATCCTGCACATCCTGCACATCCTGCACAGCAGAGCAATGACTTGTGCAGATCCCAGGAAATGATGCTTGTTACAAATGGTTCCACTGCTGTGAAAGAGAATTGCTCTCTTCCCTGTTCTGTGCACCGAGGAGCCCTGGAACCCTTTGAAGATCAGACCCAATACTTAGCAATTTATCTGCTGGGTTTAGATCCTCTATGAAAGTCAGGGCAGGACTAGCATACAGGAGTATTCAGGGCAGGTTAGAGGCAAGAAGGTTCAGGTCCTGACTGAAAACTTCTAGCACAAAAAGCTAAGGATAACTGTCTTCAGCAGAGCAAAGGTTTCTTCCCTAAATTCCCCACAAATTAAAGGACCTGTGTTGCAATTACAGCTCCAGACTTCCTTGTGAATGGAAATGAAATCATGATCAGTCACAAAACCAGTGTCTGTCTGAAGGCTTCCCCCAGGAGAGGTGCTTAGACCAGGTGGTCAGAGTTTCTTCCACAGACCTTTTTCCCCAAGAGAGCTTGTCAGTCTATCAGAGGGAATGATTCCTTGGGGACATTCCCACTGAGGTATTGTATCCTTCAGCACTTTAGTGGGGTTTTTTTTGTCTTTTAATATTTTAGAAATTCTGTATGTTTGCATCCTTTTCTTTCTTCTACAGCTGATCTGAATCCCAGTTGAATTCACATCAGACATCTCTTTGCCAGAAATGTTTGCTAATGGATTAGCAATACAATAGAATATAGAACAATTCTGTGAGAATCCTTTTCAGTGACTGAATAACTGAAGACAGCTAATTGCTACTGTTGGAAATATTTCATTTCTTCAGCTCCAACAGATTTCCAGAAAATCCCTTGACTTGTCTCACCACTACAATTGCTATGAAACAAAGCAAAACCAACTTCCTACACATATAAAAGACATTTATCTGATAATATTAAGATCAACATATAAGTATAGTATATAGACTATTGTACAGTCTATAGAAAATCACAATGCAAGAGTGGATTGCAGCTAGTCCAGGTCTGCCTCACTCATTGCAGGTGTGCAGGAAAGCACAAACCAGACCCACCTGTGCCATTCAGCTGAGCCCCATCAGCTCTCCTCCAGCTGAGCTCGGGGATGGGCACGCCCGTGGTGCCGCAGCGCAGCAGCACCGTGCTGCCCAGGATGGTCTTCACCTTGGCCACAGACGTGTGCACCACGGGGCTCTGGCACTTCCTCAGCTCCACCTGGCTGAAGAAGACTCCTGCAAGGCTCCTGGGGGTGAAGCATTTCAGCCTGGGCTCAATGAAGGCGATGTTAGGAGACTGGAAATTTAGGAAATGCACCATTTCGTACAGACTGCAGTCACACACCCAAGGATTGTCTTGCAAGCCTGTCAAAAAGAAATTAGGGCATTAAAGTCACTCCAACAGCACCTTTTGTTTCTGCCACTTTTGTTTCTATTTTTCAGCAGGACACAGTGTGATAGAGTCCCAGTCTGCTCTGCAAGAGCTGCCTGTGCAGGAGTATGTGGGATGGGGAGGGGAGTGTCCCCCCACTGCTGCTGGATGAGTCTGATGGATCCCACAGTTGCCAGAATGGAATAAATGTGACTTGCTAAAGTATCTCCAAATCTGCATATGAAATCATATTCTTTAAGTTCAAAGCAGGATTATTCATATCGTGAAAACATTGTGATTTGTGCACATAAAGAAGCAAAACAAGAATTTATTATAAACAGATTTTGTTCCAGGATGAAACAAAAAGTACTCATGGGAGAAGTACTCATGTGGATTCTTTTGGCATGAGGAAGGAGACTATGAAGTCTCTGACAGGCCAGAAAATTCTCACTGGACCTTTTTAAAATACTAGCCAGATTGTCATGCCACTTTTCACACCTGCAATAGCTGTGGCTGATCCTACTTGCCTGTCACAGTTCTCTTCCAGCCCTGTTACTCTTAAGTTATTTTCATTATTTTGGCAATCAGTTGCTTTTCCTGAAATGCTAATTTATACTGGATCATATGAAAGAAATGTTTTAAGGGTTAAATTGAAGACTATGCCTGTTATGGTATATAAAAAATGTAGATAGACCATAACTATATTTAGGCTATACACACAGAAAGGGATATATTGAAAAACACACTCCTGTTTCAGACTCTTGGAATGTTTCTCTTCTTTATTCTGCTCTCCTAGTTTGCACCTATTGAATTCCAATTCTGAAAAAATTATGCATTATTAAAAATAGACCTGTGAAGATAGTACTGAAAAAGCAAATTTGGAACTGGAGCAATGCATATCCATGAACAGAAGTTGCTGCATCTGATGAAATCTGTGTCATCCCATTTACAAATGTTCACATCCAGCTGTGCAGTGGCCAGGCTGTGGTCTCTAATGATTTTAGCTAGCAGAACTGGCACTAGGGATATGAATGCCATCCAACCCCAGGCACACATTTGAAGCCTAAACCAGGAGCATGGCTCCCAGGCCTCCTGCCTGCCACAGGAGTGAGCTCTGCTCCCTCTGAGGGGGCTGCACCTCCTCTTTTCCATGCACAGCCCAAGGACATGCCTGGGGCTGGCACCTGCCTGGAAGGGAGCAGTACTGATACTCCCTCACAGTGTTTTAAAGATGCTGTGGAAAAATTCTCCTGAGTGCATTCCATATCTTCTTCCCTGGGCTTAGAAGAGGATCTGGAAGTGATGGGTTTTGGCAGGAGGTCAGTTCTTGTAAATTAATATGTTAAAGTAAAGGGGGGCTAAGTAAATAATGAACATTCAGCTTGGCTTTGTTTTGTGGCATTTTTCCAGCAGTTTCCAGTTCATGCCCTAGACAGCAATTGAGCCCAGGTTCCCTGGCAGGTGCCCCAGCTGCAGCTGGAGCAGCAGCAGCACCACAGAGGCAGTGAGGCCTTTGCTGCCCTGCACAGCACAGCTCCACGGGCTCACGTGGGCAGGCCTCATGTGGAAAAGCTTGCACCCTTGGCACAGACTGTCAGCCAGCAACTTAGCAGAGGAATTACTTCTTCTTGAGGGAGTCTGCAAGCAGTGGCTCTGGAGTCACAGTGGTGCACTGCAGACAAGGAATGGATTGGGCTGACTCTTTTTATTATTCATGATTTTTTTATGCCTCCATGAGAAACAGTCATGGGCACAGTGAAACAGAAGCATGCAGCTGTGTTTTTCCAGCCTGCTCCTGTGAGAGACATGCATTTTATCTGCATGGTTCCTATGGGTGTCCACAGGACAGGACCTAGAAGCTGGAGTGTACATTACTGCATTCATTTTAGCATTGTACTCATATGGTAACATGAATTTTTTAGGATCCTGGCACAATCAACCTGAGCATAGCTGGATACTACTGAATTTGGCCACATGCATCAAGGCATGATCTGTTCTTGATAAAACACTCTCCTAATCTATATTGAATGGAATAACATTTTTACACATAACTTGACTCTAAAAATAAAAAGGGAAAGTATGATCTAGGCAGTCTTGCCATGAATGAAATGGGCAATCCCAAACTGCCAGTTTTGGCTTAAAGAACTTGTTACTGCATCTGGCAACACAGGATCATGAAACACCTGCTCCTCTCCTGATGCTAGTGAAACCTTCAGCAACATCTGCTAATGACACTAAAAGCTTTGTAGGTGGTATTTTGTATCTTTTTTCAAGTCTTGTATCTCTTTCCACTGCAATCTCGCTTTAAAAACTTCACCTCCCTAAATTTATCCAGGGAACCAAGAGCAGCCGGTACTTGCCAGAGTGAGAGGAAACTTGCAGTACCTCTGCTGAGATGATCAGCAGGTGCCTGAGCCCACCCCTGGCTGCAGGGGCTGTACAAGCAGATGGCAACAACTCTGAGCCATCATCAACCTGCCGTGGATTTGAACAGTGAACAAAGGCTAAAAGACCATGTAATAGTGCCCTGAACTGGGAAATGTGCTCAAAGCCTCACCTGGGCATCCTGCAGCTGAGAGTCAGCTGTGAGACACCCTGACACAAAAATGGATAACTGCCCCAAAGCCATACCTCTGGGGAGCCTAGAGCTGCCACCAGAAAGGAGCTTCATAGCTGTCCTGCAAGGCAGCACTGTCCTGGTGTGTTTGGGTAGACTAGGGTTTAATTCTGTGTGAACAGATAAACAAGGCTCTGGGAAGAGACAAATTGGCAGCTCTGACCCAGATTTTATGCTCAGTCGTGGCATTATTCCTCTTTAATTTAGGCATAATAAATTATCCATCCTTTTCTTTAGTTCTGCTTAAAATGGGTCAATTGCAAACACAGTGCTATTAGAAAAGAGCACACAAATGATGAAGAGCTGTAAACATTTGTATTTCTATCCAAAATGGCAGTGGAAATAACTAAAAAAGCCTTGAGCAAGAGTCACCAGTTTTGTGCTGCAAAGATCCAAGCAAGTAATCAAATTTATGCCATAATAAGATGAGTGTGATGAGCCTGAGGTGAGTTTGTTAATATGCAAATGAATGTACACATATTATTAAGGGTATGAAATCGTATACATATAATAGCAGGGTACTTGCTATGGTAGCCACAGTGGGTGAAAATGCTGCAAGGAGATGAGGAACTCTTGACATTTGTGCATCCTACAAAATGGCAGGCACTTCTCTTACCTAGGATGATCTTGGAGTTATCATTGGGGAAGTAGGGAACAGCCTGGAGGTTGGCCCAGGTGGCAATGAGAGCCTGAGGAAGAGTCATCAGCTTATTGCTGGACAGATCCAGGTATGTGATGTTCCTGACATAACGAGCAGCATCTGGGGGGACTGAGGTGAGTTCGTTGTTGTGCAAATCCAGGAGCCTCAGCTGGGGCATGCCAGCCAGGCTCTCCCAGGGGAATGAGATCAGGTTGTTCCCATCCAGCCTCAGCTCCTGCAGACGACGAAGGCCCTTGAAGGTGATGCTGCTGAGGCTGCCCAGGGAGTTGTAGGGCATCCAGAGGTACTCCAGGTTGTGGAGCAGGTGGAAAGCCTCTCCTGGCACCCTGCGGATGGCTGTCTTTTCTATCCGAAGCTTGCTTGTATCAACAGGGATGTTCACAGGAGGGAGGGTCATCTCTGGGTCATTACACAGCACTGTCCTGGAGGGGAAAGACAAGGACAGGCAAAGATGTGACTTTCTTTTATTTTGAAAAGATTTGACACCTTATTTTAATGCAAGATTTTGATCTACCTTTTTTCACAAGATTTCTTCTTGTCATTTCTTTCTTGCTGCTGATCTCTGCATCATCACTGTAAATACATCAACCTGCAGTAATTAATATGTACCTTCTGACTGCAGAGATCACAGTGTTGTGCCTCTCCTGGAGTGGTGTGAGTCCGAATCTGCCCCATTTAATGTTCCTGTTGGGTTTTGCTGTTTTTTTAGAGTACTTATGATAGCAGTGATGACATTCACGCACAACAGAGGATTCTAGTGCAAGTTAAAACAAAAGGATCCATAAAATTGAACTACAAAAGCCCTGTAAAAAGAAGACTTACTGACATGTGGGAGGGCAAGAAGTTATATAGATTAAATATCACACAGGAACTCTGGTTTGAGAAATGAGGATAGGAAAGCCAGCTAACAACTCCTTGGAAGAACTCTGGAGTAAGCTCTGTGTTACTATAGAGGGTGTGTAAAGATGGTGGAAGTCACTGCACTGCAGGCCCATCTAGTCTTGAGAGTGAAAGCACAGAAAATTAACTCTCTGGAAAATGCTATACTGAAAGCAAGACAGATTGATGTGTTTTAATCATTTCTCCCCATTTCTAATCTCTAAAGGTCAAAGCATAAAAAGCCTGTGCTGCATTTTGCAGCCTTCATACAAAAAATTGTGACTTGGGATTGTAGAGAGCCATGAGAAACAAAGGGAGACAAAACAGGTCTCTCAGATGAATTTTAATTTGCCTATCAGCAAGTAGGGGAGGGCAAGTTCTTTAACAAAGCACCAAGCCACCTGGAAAAGGTAAGAGGTTGGATGGATGTGTTCCAGTCTACTCACTGAACAAGACACCACAAGAAATGGAATGTGATCAGTCAGGTAACGTGTTCCTATCACACTGCCTCCATAAACAGAATATTACAAAGCTGTCAAAACCAGGCTGGTTTTGGCTGAAAGCAATTATTCCTCTACTATCAACAAAAATGTATAACATTGCTGAACTGCTCAGGCAGACTTGCCAGATTTAAATGCTATTTGAGCCTACAGTTAAATTGTTAATTAATAGTCAAAACACAGTACATTACTCTCACCCAACACTTTTATTGTGGCATTAAATCCTGCCCACCCTCTGCTGAAGGCTGAGAATTGAGTAAGATAAAAATCTACCAAATAAGAAAAATCCAGAAATCCACTTTAAATAAAATATTTCACTTTGTGTAGTCACATCACAAAATGTTACTAACAGAAAGACCATGGCAGTAAAGTAGAAGGCATCTCATAGTGTCCCTAAATTATGTCAGTGAGCACTAAACATTTAATCTATGGGATAATCTCCTTCTGGTGAGAAATATGAATCATAATGCAGAAAAAAGGGTGGCATTATGCTCCTTAAGGGACTAATGGATATTTGCTTCATTATGTATCTTACTAAAATGTACAACAGCTTTTTCCAGTCACTGAGAGGAAATTCCCCTGGGAACTGTGACATTTATGGAAAAATAATTGGCTCTCACGCTGTTGCACTTCCTTTTAGCGATTTCAGGTTACTTGTGTCTCTACCATGCTTCTTCTTACTGTGAAAGTTTCTAGTATTAAATCTATAGCACCATAAAAATGATAAGAAAGAGCTATTTCATGGGATTCCAAAATATCTCATTTCAGTAATGAAAAAATATCTCAATCTAGAAAAGGTTTATTACAAAG
Source organism: Melospiza melodia melodia (assembly GCF_035770615.1). Classification (NCBI taxonomy): domain Eukaryota; kingdom Metazoa; phylum Chordata; class Aves; order Passeriformes; family Passerellidae; genus Melospiza; species Melospiza melodia. The sequence continues at coordinate 26,216,915 of NC_086202.1, forward strand.
GATTTTGCAAATCCTGTATCTCTGTCACAAAACCTCCTCTGCTGTGAACCACACCTCATGAAAATATGGGCTCTATTTTCTTTAAGTCAGATACTTTGTGCCTGCCCTTCAGAAGGACTCTTTTATAACAGTCCTCCAGAGAAATGTATGTTCAATGGCTTTGCATTCAAAGATGGGTGTCCTTCTGGTCTTGCCTTCTTTTTTAACGGAAAGTTTCCAGTCTGAGAATTTATTTCTTTTGATTTTTTTTTTTTTTTTCTGTTACTGTCTGGTTTTTTTAGTTCATTTTTGTCTAAAGTCTATTGCTATGCCTAAAATCACCAGCTGAAGGATTTTTAAAGTAAATTGTTGGGTTTGTACCACAACTGGAATCAAATCTAGTCACACTTTAACAATGAACCAGCAGAGCAGAATAAAACCTTTTAGAACCAGAATTTTCAGCAGAAAGGTTAAATATATATATGTATATTGTTTAAATTTTATTCCCTTTTTGCCATTACACCAGCAATAATTATGTCACTCCTGTTCTCACAGAGGAGATGCCCAAACGCTTTCTCTGAAATCAGCTTACTGTGTTTTCAGAAGCTAATCCTCTGCAAATATAGCTAGAGCGGGGAGCAACTGGAAAAATAATGGCCACAAAGTGCAGAGACAATATTTTCTGCTGCGAGCATCCTCGGAGAGGAGCAGACCCCCCCCCAGACCGCCCGGCGTACCTGGCCTTGGTGCCGTCGCCGAGGCTGTGGAAGGCGCAGCTGCACTGCGAGGGGCAGGAGCCGGCGGCCCGGGGCAGCCCCGCCAGCGCCCAGCAGCACAGCAGAGTCACCGCCAGCCGCATGGCACCTGGGCATGGGCACACCTGGCTCTAGGCTGCGTGCAGGGCTTCGCCTATTGTTCTGTCCATCGGCCGGTCACATCTTGTTAACTCCCTTTTGTTTTCAGCCACGCTGTGATCTTCCAGCCCTCGCTGAGTCCATCAGATAAAAAAGGATAGGCAGGGATTAAGGATGGGGACTTGAGTTATTTTCATGAAGGTGCTTATTGCTTCCCGGAACCACTAACGGCATTTCTTCCTTCAGCAGCCCCTTCAAAACACCCTCCTCTGGCAGCCTGGGGCTCTCATGCAAGGAAAAAGCAAATCTATTTTTGGGGCACATACATCACAGGCAAGATAACAGTAATCTGACCAGGAATTAGCAATAATTTACTTCCTCGCAGAGGTACTGGTAAGATTTAAAACAGTTATTTGTGCTAATGGAATGTAAGCCTTCTATCTGAGAACATTAATTATATATATATATAGTGATGCTATTAAAAGGCTTTATTTTCTTTTAAAGACTTTGATAAAGCAGTTATTGAACTGTTGGCAACAAGCCTGTTACTGATAAACAGTTGATAACCCAGTAAATACGTACATATTTCAGTTTCTACCGGGGCTAGCACACACCTGCAGGACTGGCCACTGGCTCTGACTCACTGACACAGCTAAGCTCAGGTAAGGGACCCTTTGGGGAGTGCCACCTGATGCAGGGCTGAGTGGCAGGAATTCAGGAATGCTCAGAAAAGCTCAGCTCTCTCTTAAGGTCAGCCAGAGACATCTCACTTTTCCAGCACTCCTCCCTGTTGTGGTCCTGTTGCTTTCCTTTTGGAATACATAATGAGAAGTTACCACTCAGAAGTGCAGCAACAACACACCTGTCTATTTACAAACTACCTGAGGGTTAATGACTGCTTACATCAGTGTTGTTCCTAATGAAGATTGCTCACCAGGATTTCTGGAGTGGAGCTCTTCTCATGCAGAGTTCAACCTGTGTTCTTCACAATGAAATTATGCTGCTGATTTTTCAGTAATTCTGGGTAATGAACTTTCAGTTTCAAGGTAATCTAGATGTGGTTTGGGGCTAACTATTAAACAGACATTTTATGGTGCCATAGTTTCACATGAGCTTGTTTCACATGAGCTTGTTTCACAAGTTACTCCGATAATTAATTAAGGCTTGCAGAAATAATTTATTGAGATGATGGCCCAAAGGATTACTTTTCCCCCTGCTGTTTTCACATTCTACATTTACTGTTGTTCAAAGAGAAATTCAAGTATTATTTATTTCTGAAGAGATGAGAACATAATGCAGTGCTGCTCATTAACTGTCCATGGTTGTTCTCTCATTGACTTCCATTAGGTCCCATTTCTAGATTTAACGATTTCTCAGTTCCCTTCATGATCTCCAAGCTAAGACCAAGCTTATTGGTTTTTTTTGTGTACTCATTGGTCAGCTTGCCTTGCTGCCCAGAGTCTGCCTCAGCTCAATACTTACAACATTGACTGAAACATCTGAAGTTAAATTCTACTTGAAAAGGCAATGCAACATAATTAACCTCTTGCATCTGTTTTCTTTTCAATGCATCTGATAAAGTAGTTTCCCTCCATTGGAGCTCTTGGATAATAAACTTGTAGAAAGCAGAACTGTATTGTAAGGTTTGCTTTCATGAACCTCAATTTTGCCTCACTAATGAAACATTTAAGTTACCACTAAATGTCAGGAGCAGTAGAAGTAAACTTAATTTGTAAAAATCAACAGCAATCAATAAAGCATACCTTAGCAGCAGCTAGTGCTCTGCACTTTGTCAAGAAAGCTGCTATTTACTCAACATGACAGAGTCACTTCCGAACAAGAAAGAGAAAGACCTAGAGGAAGGCTGAGAGATTAATAAAACCAGATAAATAAAAGAGGTTAAACATTAACAGGTTTCACATCTTGGAGTGTATTCACAAGTGTGTCTCTGGAAGCAGGAAAAGGAAGGGAGAAGGACCAGTCAACTATTAAGCCAGTTATGTTTTATCAGCACTTAGATGTTGGAGTTTTCCCTCCCTGTTGACTGGATTATTTTATAATCCTTCATTGACACACCATCACCAAACGATGGGTTAACCATCAAGGCACCATGTTAGGCTTGATCTGAATGGTCAAGAGAGTCTGCCCTCACCCTGCAGAAACTCAACAAGAGGTTCATCAGGAGGGGTGGAAACCAGCTCAGGTGTGCTTTGGACATAAGGAACTGGAGGAGAAAGAAGTGGAGGAGGCAGGCCTTGGTGCACAGGGAGCAGATATATTCCCCTGGTTTGCAGGCTGCATAGATCATAGCATCACACAATGGTTTGATTTGGTTTGGAAGGGACCTTAAAGATCAACTAGTTCCAAACTTGCTGTAGTGGGCAGGGACAACTTCCACTACAAACAGTTGCTCAAAACCCCATCCAACCTGGCCTTGAACACTTTCAGGGATGGGGCATCCACACTTTCTGTGGCCATTCTGTTCCAGTGCTTCACTGCTTCATAAACAGTAAACAATTTCTTCCTAATATATAATCTGAACCTGTCCTCTGCCAATTTAAAGTGATTCCCTCTTGTGCATGCCCTTGAGCAAAAAGTCTCTACAGTTTTCTTCTAGGCTTCTTTTAGGTACTGGAAGGCTGCTCCAAGGCCTCTCCAGAACCTTCTGTTCTCCAGGCTGAACAACATCAATTTTCTCAGCTTGTCTTCATAGGAGACATGCTCCAGCCTCCCTTTGTCTTCATGACCCTCCTCTGGATTTGTTCCAGCATGTCCAGGTCCTTATTTTGTTGGGATTTCCCTGAACTGGATGCAGTACTCGAGGTGGAGTCTCAGACTGGAGCAAGCAGAAGAGAACAGAGAGAATCAGTGAAACAAAGACAATGAAAAGAGATGCTTAAAACTGTAAGAGTTTTAAGTGCAGTACCTGCACTTCAGAGACTGCATGAGGCAGCACTGACGAGTGGGCTGCAACAAGATGCTGCTTCTGCTTACATTCATGCTCTCTCCCTATTTCAGGCAGATGGAAGAAATAAAACTGGAAGCAAAATCTGATTGCTGTGTTCAACAGACTATGAATTTGCTTCCAAACAAAATTCTGGTTTATCCTGAAGCACTGTTTGCAGTACAACAGCTTTCTAGATTTTCACAGTATTTTTAAGGCTTAAGTGTATTATCTCCTCCCTACTACTGAACAGTTTTTCAATCATTATGCTATCTAATGTAAAATGAACACTCATTAGATAATTTCCCTGTAAGTGCAGGTAATATTTATTTGAGACTTTAAAATCAATACCACTTTTTGCAGTGCAGAGTAAGACCATTTTTTTTCATGACAGACAATTCCATTCCATAATGAAACTGGTGGGAGTTAGGCTCTTAGTTCTGCAATCCCAATCATAAAATTGTGCTCCTTGCTGTTTACTTAGGAAGGGAAATAAACAGTTTCTTCTCTGCACCAAACTAAAAATAGCAGTTGTAGGAAAAAACATACAAAGAAGCAGTCAGAAAGTGTCATTCATCTGAAGTATAAGAATTTGTTTTGCATTCTCTGAGAAGAACCAGATCTCTTGTTTATATTTTTGGTGTAAATAAATGCAAAGCAAATGAGGTGAAAGTCTACTGTCAGCAAAGTTCAGCTGTGTTCAGCCATGGCAATCTTTCTTATTTTTCTTAGGTGGGGTTATAATTCAGAGGAAAAAAATGCTTTGTATTTAATAAGATTAAGTTAATTATTTGACATCATAGTTTCAAATTTTTTCCCAGAAAAGCCTGAAATATTTTATCAGAAGATTCTCCTCACAAACTGTACAGCTAAACCTGAATGACAAACACAGCATGCTCCACTAAGTTTCTCATTTTTAATATGGCAATTTGGACAGAATTTATTTTTATTTCTTTTCTCCATATACTTAGAAAAATATAACCTAAAGCAAATCAAACAGCATATATTAGCATAAATGAAAGCTATAAAATTCCTTATTATCATGATTTTATATGAAAGATTTTATTAGCAGGCAACACAGGCCAGACACTAAATCAATTTCATTAGGTAAATGCACCTCCAAGAGGCTTCTGGCAGGGCACATGTAAAGTGGAAAATCCTTGCCACTGATGCAAGCGAGCGCACGCTAATGCATGACGTCATTGTAAATTGGATCTTGCACTTAATGCTGATGAAGGCAGCTCCTCCAGACCTGTAGGACCAAAGTCATTAACAGAGCTCTGGACGTGCTGTAGAAATAAAACAAACCCACACAGCTTTTGGCAAGGCACATTGCAGGTCTATCAGTGGTAGTTGTTTTGTGCATATTAACCGTGGTTGTTACAGACAGTGCAGAAGAGCAGATGTGAGGGCAGACCTCTGGCCCGTGGGGAGATAAACTCACACACCTCCCTCACTGCACCCATTTGTGTCCATGCAGCAGAAGCCACCACGAGGCCCCACCATGGCCAGCAGTGCCCTCAGGGCAGAGCCTGGCAGAGGATGGAGGGGTGTAACCCAACCCCCCAGTGTCTCCCTGTCTGCTCCCTCTGTGCTCAGGCACCGACAGAGACCTCGCCCTGGCGAGGCAGATGTGAGGCAGATGTGGAGGGCTGGGCAGAGCCTCCAGGTCCAGTGGAGAATGAGCCCTTCAGCAGCCAGTGAGATAAGCTGGACATAAACTCTTGCCTCACCTTAGGGGAGGAGTGGCCAGCCACCATGGCCATAGTTCTTCTACTCTTCTTCTACAAAGGCTCCGCAGTGACAGGAAAATTCCACCAGGATGGGACATTCAGGGCTCCAGAGCAAAATTCTCTGGGACAAATCCTTCGTGAACTCCTCTACAGAGGGAAAGCAGCACAAGAACTGATTATCAGGGATTACCAAAACATACACCTAGAACAGCATAAATGTCTGTCCAGCAGCATCATTCTCACTGAAAAAAGTACTATTCTCTGAGATGCCTCAGCCACAGACACATCCACAATAGTCCAGTTTAATGACTGCACATACCATGCTCATATCTGATGCATTTTAAATGAGTGAAGCTTTCTTAGGTATTCCTGGTCCCATATCTCTATTGTACCTTTATTGCCTAAAATCCAGTGCAGTTCCCTCAGTTCCACAAAATCAGCTAACTTTGGGCTCAGCTGCATGACAGAGGGGCCCATGCAGTAATATTGCTGACTGCAACCACCTTTTCTGATTTGGACCTTAATAGTATTAGTCTAAGCCCAGCAGAGTCACCTCTGCTTAGGAAACAGTGGCTGTTTTATTTTGCTTCTTCAGGCATGCAAGAATTTCCAGCATTGTTTATCTGGCTCCTGAATGCAGATGGAGCACAGTGTTTTACACAGCAACCCTCTGCCCCCTTGCCAGTCTGACAGTCACCAGCTTTCCTACTCTGATTTACCTGAACACAGCTCTGAGATTTTGCAGGCTGAGTACCTGTGTGGCTGTTCTACTAAACTTCTTGGAAGCTGCAATATTCTAGTAACTTTATTAGTTTTCTAGCCTGGGTGGATATACATATATTTATGAATTACATATTCCATTTACAGTGAATTAAGCTACCTGTCTCTGGAGAGGTAACTCAAACAGTAGAGGCAATGCTTTCCAGCTCAGCAGGAAGCTCTGACTCGAAACACTGAGGTGCAGCAGCAGGCAGGAAAGCCAGTCCCAGTGCTGCCTGGTCCCAGGTGATGGGTCTGTGTCCTTTTCTGAAGAGACTTTCACACAGCACTGCTCTGGCTCTGACTCTGAAGCTGCCCCCCGGCTTTCTTACTTCCCACCAAGTTTACAGCTCCTTCATTTGTGCTCATCATGGCCAAGGAGCTTTCCCCAGATATTATCCCTGACCTTGATGCTTTCTCTGTACTTGCAAGTGAGCCCTTTCCTCCACCTTGCTCTGCACAGACAGCACCTCCACCCCTGGCCCCATCCTGCCCTGGGTCCCTCACACCCTCCCCACCACCCCTGGGCTGCCATGCTCGCTCCCCAAAGCACAGCCCCTGGCTCCTGCCTGCCCCCAGCATCCTTGGCCCTGCCCAGGCCTTCACCACTGCATCTTCCTCCAACAGCTCTGAGACAGCTGCAGAGAAAGTCAGATTGAGCAGAGTGCTGCTGTACTGTGTCACACAGACAGTTGAGGAGAAGGGTTTGGAAATGCTGCAGGCATTTCCAAAGGGCTGATGCCCATCCACACACTGGTGTGATGCCTTTTTCCCTGCATCATCCCTCCTAGGGCCAGCACCAGGTGCCTATTTACAATCTGGGTCATATTCTCTGCCACCCCTACCAAACTGAAACAAATTTACACAACTGCAACTAGAAGGTCTCCAGACAATACACTTTCTGTTTCCTTTCTTTGGCAAGAAGCCTTTCCCATGAGGACCAAGATTACCACTCATTTCAGTGACACCAAACTGCAGTTCTGGGTGACTGCATTCCCAGCCTGCTTCTGCTGAAATGCTGCCATTTTTCATTTAAAGGCATATTTCAACATAAAAAGTCAAATTTGGCTAAACCTGAATCAGAAGAAAGGATTAGGAAGGCAGAGGAATAATAACACATCAATTTAGCAAATTCTTGCTGTGAATATAAAATACTGTGTCAGTAATCTGCATTGATTGCTTGAAGAAAATTCAGAGTGCATGAGCACTCTGTTATCTTTGCACTGCACCTTTTTTTGTTGTGCTTGTACCAATGCATATTTTACAAAGATTAATATGCTCCCACCAATATACAGTTCTATGAAATCCACAGGGACATCTGGCAAGAACCTATCATATATTTTTTCTGTGTATTCTTTGCAAACAGATTAGTAACCAGTGAAATGTTCTTCAGCAAGAGGGTAAAAGGAAATGGATCTGCTATTGATGCAGAAAGGAGATCAGTGGAATTCAAATTATGAAGTTCTAGGATAACATCAGGTTGAGCAAAACCTTTCCCCCTCAATTTGGAAAGAGCAAGGAGCTATTGAAAGAGTGCATAAAATAGAAAGGCATCACAAAAAACTTCATCACTACAGAGTTAATGAGTGTCTTTCCAAAGCTGTTATCATTTGTGTGTTTTCCCTGACTTCACAGGAATCACGATGTTAGGTTACCTCTTACATAAAAAGTTCAGAAAGGAAATGAATGCAGCTTTGTTTTACCAACTGGAAAAAGAACTATCATTTGAAGATCCTATCAAAGTCAGTAATTTATTCCTTATTTGCACCTCCTCTTTGCTTGAAGAAAACCATTTACAACCTGAACTTATAACTGAAGTTAGCAGCCATATTGGACCATACATCATTCCATACTATCTCAACATACCCTAAGAAAGTCAGCTTAACACAGCATCAGCAAAGGAGCTAAGAGACTGATGCAGGAGGTTTCTGTTGACATGAATTTCATGTGAGTCAGATGCTGAACTGCCACTGCAAAATTTGCCTATGACTGACTTGTGTAATTAGACTCTGCAGTGATAAATTAAATGAGATTTAGACATGGAAATTGTTAAGATACTTAAAGAAAAGCAGTCAACAAGTTAATCATTCTAATAAAGGTCTGTTAAATCCAAGGGGACTGGGGTAGTAGCCTAAAATAAAAATAGTATTGGAATGAGCAAAGTTTGCCCCACAGACTTTGAAACACTCCACCAAAACTCCCAGCAGCGTAACACATCTGGGAGATGTGCTTGGGAGCGAAGGTGAAGTACAGTGGCAGGCAACCAAAAGTACCTGACAGCCCTCAGGAGGGCAGTTCAAATATCTGTGTCCTTTATCCCCAGTCTAGAAGAGCTGTGCAGCTTTATGTTGACAAGCATTACAATGAGCCATCCATTTTCAGAACTATCACACTAGGAAGATTTACAGCACATTTACAAGATCTAGCACTAATTTTTTTGCAAGAACGTACAATGGATCACTATTAAAACACAGGTTTATATCATTCATTTGCCATGCTAGGAGGCAGGACTGTCACCTTCTTTGTCATCAAGACATGTAGGTGAGTGAAAGGCAAACATAACAATGGATTTATGTGGTGCAATGTAATTTTACTCTGCTTAAACAAAATATCTGTATAGCCTAACAAATACCATCCCCTCCTGAATTCTACTTCAAAATCTAAGAGCATATCCATCAAGGCAATTACCTGCATCAAAAAGAGCTGTAAATTGAATACCAGAGATCAAAAAAACTCAGCAAGATGGTTTCACAACAGCCTTGAAGCTCTAATCAGTTCTCCTGGGCATCACAGCCTTTAAGCACAGATTTCATGAAAACTGCAAAAAATCCACCATCTTCAACCAACACCCCCTGATTGTAAATGCACCCCTGAAATGGAGACTTCACCATGTAGTCAGGAGAGCTGAGCAAGCTCTGGTGGCATCTGCAGTGAATTCACTCTGCCTGAGACCTCAATCAACAGGGAGCCAGGTCAGCACAGTGCGGGGCCTGAGCTGGGGGAAGCTCATATCCCCTGTGCTCATATCCCTTTCTGCTCCCATTTTGCAGTAGGATTATCAGGATGGAGAAAGTTCCGTATCAAAGGAACAACTGCCATGCTAGTGGCACCTTGTTAAGGCAGTGAGCTGAAGGTTGGAAAAGCTGCAGGTACTCCAGAGCCACTGTGCACCAGACTCCTGCCCCCAAACATCTCCAAAAGGACACTAAGGTGATTCCTGTCAGTGCTCACCACTGAGCAACTCACTCATGTCCTTGTATGTTTAGGGCCCCAAATCAGTAATTTGTGTTTGTCTTCAATCAAGCCGTGCCAGTGTGCATATTAATTTAAGCCTCAGTTACAAAAAGGAAGTATGTTAATATAGAGAACAGTCCTTGCCAGAAAAATACACTTGCCATTTTCTAAAAAAGTGGGTGAGGGGAAGATCTACAAGCTGCAGAAATTATTGGTTCATACTTTTCCTCTAATTATCAACTCAATGAGTGCCCCTTTGTTTTTCAGGTCACTCCCCAATTATATGTTTCCTTTGTTCCACAACATTTAATTCTTTTCCAGTGTTGCAAAATTAACTGGACAGGTTTCTTAATCTTGTGTCTACAAAGAACTTGTTGTAATTGCCATGAATGCTTTCATTTTGCTGGTGTCTGAAATACGATTTGCAGGGGAAGGGGGAGTGCGGGCTGATGCTAGTCCCATCATTAATAACATTCCTGCAGGGATTGTAGTGGTGGGAGTAAAAACCCCAAAGCTTTTATATAATAACAGCATGTGTTTGCACGTGAGCTGCTCCTTTAAGAAGCCTTGGGCCACTGGAAGTAGAGAGATCCAGAGAAAAGGCAGCCCCACAGCTATAACAGAGGGCAGAGGTTAAATCTTTTGGCATATTTACCATAAGAATGGTCGCTGCACACCCTCTCCCTGAAGGCTTCACTGAAATAGAAGTGTTTGCCATTGGCACTGCCCTGCTGGTAGAAGGTAAGTTTGGTGTGGGACCTCAGCAGCAAGATTTCTTTCCTCCTATTATTTCTGGTAAAAGGGGGAAGGAAAACTGAAGTGAACAGCAGCATTTGTGGTATGCTGACCCTGGTTACTGTGGCTACATCACCAGTACTTCTGGGGAGTAAGTCAGGGTGAGCTGCAAGCTCTTTGCTGTGAAGATCTGCACTCTATGCATAGCTGTGGCAGTGAAGCACTTGCTACTCAGCTCTCTTCGCAGGAATTTGGGATTTAATATTTTGTTGCTGACTTTTAAAGGCAATTTTCTCTTCCTCTGGGGAAAGTTGAAATGACTGATAATCTCTCAATAAAATTGGACTGCTTGTTTTGTGGGTTGTGATGGCTGTCTTACAATTAAACATGATTACTCCAAAAAATCCTGTAAACTGTTAGCATACATCCAGGCTGCATTGGCTGCAGACTGCACTACAATTAATGGCTGCTGGGTAAAAGTAACAAACCATATCAATTTCATTTAGCCAATGTGATCTTTTCTTAAGGCATATTCCACTTATTGAGAGACTGCAACAAAACTGTGAATTTGTATCTACCTGGCAGTTAGCAAAGGCTCATAGCTAGGATAATGTTGGTGTCAGTCCCAGGGCCTGGGATGCCATAGTGCTGATCAGAGGGGGATGTGGGAATTGTGGGGCCCAGCAGCAGAGGAGGAGAAGCTGTGAGCACCCTCAGAGTGGGATAAATGCTCCTTAGCTCACCCCATGAATGGGGAGCTCACCTTTGCCTTGCACCTCAGCTCGTATCTGGCTGCAAAGGAAAGCTGGAAATGCTGTCACACACTCTTTCTTGGAAGAGAGAGGAAAAAGCTTCTACATCTTGCCCGGGGGCAGGTTGCTGCTCAAACAGGGCAAAGCCTGGCTGACAGTCCCTGGGCCAAGAGCACAGCCTGGCAGGACCTGCACTCCCATCCCGAGGGGTGGGAAGCAGCAGCAGGACAGGGACAGTGCTGGGGGCTGGCAGAGCTGGGTCCTGCTGGGCACCTGCTTGTGGCACCACGGCCCTGCCAGCCCTGACCTGTGCTGGGGCTGCAGCCTGCCAGGGTCCTGCAGCTGTGGAAGTTCCAGCAAAGAGCCCTGTGGTAACCTTCAGTTAAAACTAGGTGCAGTCTAATACATTTATGGTTTACTAAACATAAGTATTTTCCATAGGGTTTTAGGCAGAATGTGCCCAGTAGACTGGTAGTAAAACTTTGTCATTGTTATCTGGGTTAGAAGACCATGCTAAACATCAAGGATTAATTAACTTTCCGAAACACAGACAAAGGCAATGAAGACCTCTCCTTTTCTTATGGCAGCTTCTAAGTGCAGTTAGCAAAGAAAGGTTGTGGTGAAGAGTTGCATTCACTTTATTAAGTGAACATATTTACTGATCTAAAAATGAAAATTCAATGTTTTTTAAAAAAAATTAGTAAGTTCTCTATTTGTTCACTCATGCTGACCTTCAAGAAAGCAGAATCTGGTAAAGCCTGAGGCTTCCAAGAAGAGGGAAAAGATAGAAAAAATCTGATATAGTAATAACTCTTCAGCTCTACTCTAAATATGCTCAGAACACATCTCTCCTAAAGGCTTCTCTGCATTTGAGAGAGTTAACAGCAGTTTTACCCTGTGGGTGGGAGGTAATCTGGCAGGGAGGAAATAAAAACAGCAGATCTCTAATAGCTCCAAATATTTCTCCTGGAAATATTTAGTTATACGTTGTGCAATGATAGACACACATCAGCTGTTTCTATGGTTATGCCATCAGCCATTAATGCAATTAAGGTAGAAGCGGGATTTCTGGCTAGAAAAAAATCATCCATCTTATGTAACTGCAGAATTAAGACAATAAGCATAAGTAACTACACTACTTTACAGAATTAGGGGATATGGATTTTTTTCTGTGCTGCAGCATTTCTTTTTCCAAGAAGAACACAAAGACATAGTGCCTCTCATCTAACTGAGACTTAGAGACTGGATGTTGAGTCAGATCCTCATCAGAGCTAAAATAATTCAGGTCGCCTTGAAAAGGGCATTAAAGGACAAAGCTTGACTTTAAACCAGTGAAGGATGGGCTTCAGAGTGGAACAGCTCTGTGCTGGGTGAATAGCTTGGGTTGCTTGGATCCCTCCCTGAAGAACAACAAAAACTTATTTTTTTAAATCTATCAGTGACTGCTTCTCATAATTAGATTATTCCTTTCCATGTATAGTCTGTTGACGAGGGACAATAATAAGATTGAGCTGGTGTAATTCAAGCACTGTGTAGGCTACCCTGAGACAGAAGCCCAAAGGGAGGCAGGCTGACTGAAACATGGCTGAGGGACTTCTGTGCTTAAGCAAAAAGGAATGCTACAATGGATATTAAATACAGAACATTTTTCTAGCAAAGTCAGGCCTGACGTGTACACCAGCAGCATGTGCTGGCTGTCCTGAAACTGCCTCCTCTGCATCTCGCTTGCTCTGAACCTGAACCATGTGTCCCTGCATGGAGCCTGACAATCCAGTTTCTCTTATTAAAACAAAAGGCAGAATTAAAAATAAAATCAAACTGCATCTGCTCCACATGACTGAAGAAGTCTGAAGCACTGGCTTGAGCCTGTCACCTATGAGTTCTCTTCTGAAAGCCTTTGAAACTTGCGTGCAGACTGACCACTACAGATCTATTCCCCATGCATAAGATTCTACTGTAATTATTGTTCTCTCATCAAAGAAAACTGCAGTATCATCACAGTTATTTTCAATTTCCAGTTGAATCACACCAAACAATTCTGTCTTTCAGCCCTGCTTGGTTTCTGTCTGAATGGCTTGACAATTATTTCTTTCCGCAAAATCAAAGAGCTGCGGACGCCGAGCAATCTGCTGGTGCTCAGCATCGCCCTGGCCGACTGCGGGATTTGCATCAACGCCTTCATCGCTGCCTTCTCCAGCTTCCTCAGGTATGGCACAGAGGTTTTCCTAAAGCATCCTTGGGAGAGCCACATGAAAATCAGCACCTTCAGTTCTAAGAAGTCTAACCAATTAAATGGCTCTCTTTCTACCATAAGTCATAGCCAAACTTCTCATTCCCTCAATCCGAAACAAAACAAAACCCTACATGGTTCTATGGCAACTAGAAAAGCAGATTTTACTGCAGATCATCACTGACTGATTATAAGACTGACTAGAGAAGACATTTAGCCAGACAGCTTTACCAGGGGTTATAGAAACTACTTGAATATCAAAATATCACTTCACTAAACCTCTAGATTGACCCTAAATTTGTCTGCAAGTCTTTATCTGTTTGTTGTGTTGCACTGACTTGCACACATTGACAAATTGGCTCCTCACAAAGGAGGCACATCTTGAAGATCTGGATAATTGGATGAAATGTAGATTTCAAATTTTAAAACCCCACCTTTTTAAGACACAGATGCAGGATTATATTTTCTTCTCAGTATTAAGAGTACAAATAGCTGTTGTACTGTAAGAGACACCACAGCAGGAAAAATGCTGGCAAATGCCTAAAAGCAAGCACAGTAACTTTTTTCACAGTGTTTCTCAGACAGAGCCTCAGGATGTGCACAGGCTATCATTTTACCCTCCCTGTTAATGCAATTTCCAAACATGCCTTCACCTTTCTCTATCATTTCCTTAACATATTCCTTGTTTGTTGACAGATACTGGCCCTATGGCTCTGATGGCTGTCAAATCCATGGATTCCATGGCTTCCTGACAGCCCTGGCCAGCATTAGCTCCAGTGCTGCCGTGGCCTGGGACCGATACCATCACTACTGTACAAGTAAGGGCTGCAGTTTCCCTCCAACCTTACCCATGTGCTGCAAAAGGCAGCTGGCTCAGGTTTCTGAGAATCAAAGCAAGCACATACTTATTATTTGTGTATTTTATATATAAGTTTGTTTTTCTTACACACTAGATACAGAAAATATAAACAGTTTCTCCAAAGGACCTCTTCCCATAAGGGGGAAATTATCAACCACCTTCAGGAGATATTTCCTTGTCCTGATCACATCCAACTTGTGACCCTCTTGCCATGCTTTCTCTAAATCCATAAGTAAACTTTAAAACAAAATCCCACATAAAATCCAATTCCTCATATTGAAGAAAAATCTATTCATCTTAGCCTTTCATCCAACACCCTGCTGTGCACCCAACAGATCATCATGTCCATGCAGAGTTTACTAATGACAGATAAGTTTGGTGTAAGCAGAGAGCTGCCTCTGCAGACAGGGGCTGGAACAGAGCCCATGCTGAGGCATGACTGGGCACAGAGAGCTCAGCACCCCCTTTGTGCAACACACAGCCATTTTGGGGTGCAAGAGACTTTTTTATGCCCACAGACCCTCCATATGATTCCAGCAGCAAATGGCAAAACACACCCAAACACACAGGGAATATGGTCAGTCTGATGATCCTGTTGAGGAAAGGCTGCCAACGTTTTTGTTCTGCAATTTTTGCAGGAACCCAGCTCAGGCAAAGAAATATATTTTTTCATGTCTAGACAAAGGCCCCAAATAATGCAGGCTGTGAGCTAAATCCATACTAACACCCCTTGGACACTGAAATGCATTTGGAGCTGGCAGAGGAGCATCTGTATTTTACAAGAGAGAGCCTGAAAATAAGCATCTCTGGGAAAGACATTTTACTCTCTGCCATATTGACTTTAATGCTTTTGTGTCATGCACTCCTCACAAGAACATACACTACATTAAGAGGACAGAAGGACCCTAAGGGCACAAGCTTCTTTACTTTGCTCAGATTGTTACTTACCGATGGCCAAACATGGCTCCTAAAGCAAACATTTAGAACAACAAAACTGAAAACCCAGAAGGTGCTCATGCCCTGTGGTTATTCCAGGAAAACCAGCCCCTTCTAGTTCAATTCTTCACATGCTGATTGCAAGGAAGAGTAAGTCATATTTCATAGATGTGCTCCAGCAAGCCCACAGGCTATGCTGTGTTCTCAATCCATACATTAAACTCCTGTTGACACTGGTGCAAGCTGCATGCCTGTACAGAAGGTATAAAATACTTTTACCTAAAATACAAAGCTATCAACCTTTTATCTTCATTCCCCAGGATCTGGTACTCCTTCCAAGCTCAATTACATCATCCCCAGTTTTTTGTTACATCCTAACAGTTTCCCAAGAAAACCTTCATTGTGGCATTCCTCAGCTTGGCACTTGATTATTTACTATCCCTATTTCTGGGAAGAAAGAGCTGATGAGAATGTAAGAGATTTCTATGATGATGGGATAACTTGGGACTTTACAACCATTCTGGATGCTAATATCACAAATTTCTTCACTAACATTCTGAAAATTGACCAGGTTTTTAGATTTGGAAGTTAGCACAGCCCTAAGTGATAAAGCACTACCTTTACAGTGTATTGATAACTAGACAAGCCACTCAGCAGAAATCAGGTTGGTGTTGCTTGGCATATGGAAGAAAATAGTATTATTACCCCACATGACAGAGAAGGTCAGAACATTTTACTCTCCCCTATCTTGTTTTTTTTGTTACTTCTAGGTAAGCACACTGGGCAACTCTTTTCATTCCCTTAGTGTGGCTCTGGGCTCGGTGAGATGCAACTTTCACAGCAAAGAGGAGAGGACTAGAGAAATAACCTAAAAGTATGCAATAAGAGGAGAGATAGCAGGGAAATCTGAAGGGTATCAATGTCAATCCCTAGCAAGATGGGAAAAAAGGATTTTAAAATTTAATCATTAGGGGGAAAAGGAGAAAGCAGAAGTAGGTATATGTTAGTACCTGACAGTGAAGAAGAAAAGGGCAGATTCTGAGGAAGCTCTGTCTCAGCAGCCAGGTATTCAGGACAGAAGGTGCCAGTTTAGATCAAGGCTGACATTGTCAGTTCCTCTCTGGCCACTCACACTGCCATTAGAAGTTTGGGGAGAGGGGAAGGATCCTGGTCAGTTCATAAGCATAGTATAATGTTATATATTTAAAATGAAAGAAAAAATATAAATTTTTAACTTGCATTTCAGAATCAGGGGGAAACAGAAAATCTGAAGTGTTTTATATTAGTATTTCTCTCAGTATTATAAAAGAGAAGACAAACAAAGCCAGCAGGGATTTCACAGCAGCATTCAATTTCTAAAAGTAGAATTACAGTGACTTTTATCTAATCCTTAACAACCAAGGTAACCTGGGTTGTTATATCGGTATTCAAAGATTCCCAAACTACCATTTGCTAAAATTGCAGCTGTCAGCTCTGTCAAATTAAAAGTCCTAAACTCCTGTCAAACTGACTGCATTTGCACCTATATCAGTTTTCCCTGACAAAATGTTGATGTTTTTACACATCTTGTGTTTTTCAGTGAGGCAGTAGGTAATCACCAAGACAGTCTAAGATGATGGTGAACCAGAGGGGAAAAAAAAAAAAAAACAACAAAACACAACCAACAACAACTTAAAAAACTTAATTAGGTTATTTTAAAGAGCTTTTTATAATGATATGCACAAAATAAGCTATTACACATTACAGCTTTCTTATTCCTACAAAAGTTGAATACTTGTGACCACTAGTGACTGGTGCTTTTTGCACTGCAGTTGAAGTAGGTGCTAACACCTCTTTAATTTATGACTGATATATATTTTTCCTTGTCTGATTTTCAGATATTTCTGTCTTTGACAAACTTAGCTAATTTTAAATTATGCATGCCATAAAGTTTGGTACAAACCATATACTGTCCTGGTATATATATATTGTAACTTAATATTATACGGCTATTATAACTTAACCATTTGCAGGAATGAGAAAAAGGGACTATTTTTCCCCTCCATCATAGAAAATCCTGTTGACCTTTTATTTCAGATGCTCCTTTTGAACAGCAGACTGAAATCTCACTGAAAGGTAGCCCAGTGTCAGAGATGTATCTTTCAGTCTGTGAAAATCAGCTAAATGTTTGAATAAATCATAAATCTTACAAAAATACATTCATAAATGTTTCCAAAAACTAAACCCTGAGATATAGTTATGATTATATCACTAAAACTGGCTTTCATGATCAAAAGGATTAAGGTTCCATGCTCTATCTAGCACTTGCTAAAAGTTCATCTTTTGGCATCACAATTTTAGTAATCTTTGAGGGATCAGTCTTTCTGTTCCAAAGCAATTAAAGAAATCATTTAAAATTCCCTGTATTACTATTTCACTGTGTGGAAAAGAGAGGCTTGGCTTTTGCTTTTCAAAGAGAGAAAACCAAAGCACAAGAGTGATTGGACTTAATAAGACCAAACTGCCAGCACGGGGCCCTAATTAAGAATTATATCTGTAAGCATATGCTGAACCCCATACACATGCATTTAATTGAATTAGGACCTACATGGCTATTACATCAAATTTTATCAGGCCAAGAAAAGGCATCTAAGGTGAAGCAATGGCCTGCTGTGCACAAAAACAACTGAACTGCTCTCAACTTGTGCTCTTGCTTTCAGCCTTCTCAGGGGAGGACATTTTTGCCACATGAGGACAGCACAATTCTTTCACTGTTCTTCTACTGAAAGTGGTTTTCCTGAGTAAAACTAAAATAATCTCAAGCTTGTTTAATTTTACATTCCTACATATTTAGCTACTTCTGATGTGTGTCTAAATATTTCTGAAGGGTCAACCAGCAGCTGATTTCACCAGGTCTAAAAATAAATGCACCTCTTCCCCAGTCCTTCACCTCTCAGGGATAGATCAGAATTGGCCTGAATCTTCCTGCCTGCTGTCATGATGCTGCTGTCTAAGGGCAGACAAAAAGATTGCTTCCCAACCTCAGTGAAAATTACATTATTTCTTGTCCCTAATGAGAGATTGGATTAGGAAGGAGTGCTGGGGAAAGTCACTGTTCTCCTTGCTGGTGCTGCTGGCGTCACGGGCTGCCCAGCGTGGGCACGATGACAGACACTGGCCTCAGTAACAAAATTATCCAGACCTTTCCACATGCAGCAGTGAGGCTAGCACAACATCCTTCAGCAGCAGGGAAGGCTGCC
The DNA here is from genome assembly GCF_035770615.1 of Melospiza melodia melodia. Lineage (NCBI taxonomy): Eukaryota > Metazoa > Chordata > Aves > Passeriformes > Passerellidae > Melospiza > Melospiza melodia. The sequence goes on from NC_086202.1 coordinate 26,235,169, forward strand.
TGCCTTCTCCATGAAGAAATACTCCCTGTGTCTTCTCAAGTTTCCAATCTTCCATTACATTCCAATAGTATTTGATGGAACCAGATGAGATAGGCACAAGGGAACAATTTATTATAAAATTATTTAAAATTACTAATGCTGAGCTTCACATTTTCTGTTATAAGTGATGATCTTAAGGGCAAAATTACTTGTCCAGTAGTATTTTTAGAACAAGCTCTGTTCTCAGGTTGTGTATATATAATCACATATGTATATTGATGACCAGTAATTTTAGAACAGGGTATATGAGATATCCACACTCTCCTAGCCTGGCAGGAAGGAAGAGGGCACGGGCTGGGGAGTGTGTGCAGAGTCACATTTCTGACCTGTCTCACACTCTGCAATGGGACTCAGTTTCTTCAAACACTGTTTATTGCATCACCCTGTTGATGGTACTCGCTGCCTCATCTGTGTCCTTGAACACATTCCCAAAACACAAGAATATAATGTTTGTAACAGCAGCTGTATCTCCAGTGTGGTACAAAGCTGAGCAGCAATACAGCATTTGTCTAAGTAAAACACACAAAAGAGAAGTACAGTTTGCTGTTTCCTAAAAGCTTCCTTCATATTTTATGGAAGACTGATTCCTCCAGACTCAGGTCAGCTTCAGGATACAAAGCACAAACAACTGCTTGTTTCTGCCTGAGGCCCAAGGGCCTGACAGCTGTTTCCAGTGGTTTTGTCAGGCCATGGAGACCCCCTTTCCTCTTCCCACAGGGAGCAGGCTACAGTGGAGCACAGCTGCCTCCATGATGGTGTTTGCATGGCTGTTTGCTGCCTCCTGGTCCGTGATGCCCTTGCTGGGCTGGGGAGAATACGACTACGAACCCCTCCGAACCTGCTGCACCCTGGACTACAGCAAAGGGGACAGGTGAGGGCCAGGGCCAGCTCCCACAGGAGCAGAGTGGAGGCTGCCATCCCCTAGGATGGCCTTGGTGGCACACAAACCCCCCCAGCTGTGCCCAGCACTGTTCCTGGGGCAGATATCCCTCCCCAGTAGCTGGGGCAAAGCATCACCCCAGTCAGCTTCCTCTGCGGGACAGCCTGGTGCTCAGCTTTCCACAACTCCCTCACTCATCTATACCCTGCATCCTTTCTGGGTTTAGGGCTTAAAACTCTTACAGAATAGTTTCATAATATTTTCATTATAGTTTCAGAATATTTTCATGAAGTTTTTGGCATTATGCAGGCCAGCAGAGATGTCTGAGTAGTGGTGTTTGGGTTTAGAACACAAACACCTGTTGTGATTTTCTATGAGACTTTCCATCCCACACACAATAGCATGGCACAGCTTACCTGGCCTTCAGCAAATGCTGCACCTGAAGCATGGTGACAAAAGTGGTTTTAGCAATTTTAAAATTGCAACTTGGTAAATACTTACAGCAATGTTACATAAGTGCACTAGACTTGAATTAACACCCTCTTTTTTTCTTCCCTCCTCACCTTTCCCAGAAACTATGTCACATTCCTTTTTGCTCTGTCCACTTTTAATTTCATGATCCCAGGCTTCATCATGCTGACAGCCTATCAGTCCATACACCAAAAGTTCAGGAAAACTGGGAACTTTAAGGTAAGAAAGCTCTCTGAACTCCTGCAATCACTGTGATAAAATAGGGCTGCCTTCAGTAGAGACAAAGTCCTTGAAAAAAACCAATTTCTTTCACAAAGACTTTGACTCAGCTCCTTCTGTCCTAACTCCCCAGTGCAACACAGGATGGGGCCATTCAGAAAGCTCATGGAAATACCATCCTTGGAAATGGCAGCATTTTACCAGTTGGCCACATTTGCCCCAACCTAGGGCTGTAAACATTTCCCCATCAAAGAGGAACTTGGACCAGTGTTTCTGAAGATTTCCCTCCATCAACACTGCTCCAACTCTCCTCAAAAAAAACCCAAAAAAACACAGAGCATACAGAATATTTGCCAATAGCATATCAGTGTTTATCCAGGGAAATTTATCTCAGGAAGGATTGTTATTTCTTGCTTTTCTACAGGCCTTTGGCTTATGGCTGAGGAAGTCAGACAGAAGTACAGCTCTGCAAGGAAACACACAGGCACCCCATGGGGAGAGAAGGGCCTTCCCATACATGTTGTGTTAACACTTGGCTGAGGAAAGTCAGAAATCTTTATGAGCTGGAAACAAAGGAATTGCTCCAGTGTGGCAGGTTTATGGGAATCTAATGTGGTGATTACATGAGTTGTTTGCTGAGGTGCAGGCTGTACAGTCTGGGGCACTATGCATGGCTGGTGGGCCAGCCCAACCCCTGCACTCAGTCAAGACAGTCAGATCTCAAGAGAAATGTTATACTGACAGTCAAGCAAACTTGTTTGTAGCTGACTGGAATAAATACTTGTGCCCTCTATATATTTCTTGTTCATTATGTCTATTACTTTTTTCCAATGAGTTTGTATGCACTAGCATGTGATTTCTTTCTCACAATTCTCTGAGGTTGTGCAGAAAAGTTACAATGCAGAAAATTTAGGGATGAGATTATCACTTCCTTAGTCTTTAATATTTATAAGATACTTGGAAACAGCTGGCCATGAACACCATGGATAGGCCCTAGCACAAAGGACAGAGAAATCCTCCTACCACAACACAGCTACTGCATCTGTACCAGCATAGCAGTGGCTTCACACAGTTTGTCTGCAAGACCATGTAGGAGGTCAGCAAAATATCATTCCTTATAATCTGCTTTTAAATTTTCACTTAAATTTTCAATTGCTCTCTCCCCTCAGGAGAAGTTACTGGCCATGGCTTCTATATCCAGCACACACAGATTTATCTGATCTACCATAAGGTGTTTTGCCACGTCTGTCACTCCCCACCCACACCCAGGATCAGGGCTTTGGGGCTGCTGCACTGTTCTGTCCCATATCCTGTTGGCTGATCCTCCTCTGCTGCTGAACACAAACCACAATCCCACAGGATCTCTCTCATCCTTTTGTTGCAGTGTGTGATTGTGAAACACCAACCTATTGCTCTTGTTTTCCAGTTTAACACTGGTTTGCCACTGAAGACACTGGTCATTTGCTGGGGTCCCTACTGCCTCCTGTGCTCCTATGCAGCAGTGGAAAATGTGATGTTCATTCCACCAAAATACCGCATGGTACGTGGGTGCCCCCCACCCCAAAGTGACATTTCCTCCCTCCCCTCTCTCTGTCACTGTGGAACATTGCCAGTTTACTCACTACTGGGTTTATTTGTAAAAACATATATAAGAAGTAGTCCTTTTCCTCAAAGCATTCTGTTCATCTACCATTTTTAGTGAAAATAGGCAAGTACAGTGATATAAAAGGCATTGCATTACTGCTTTGATCAAGCAAACATTTAGGAAGTCAGGGGTATTTTTCTTCAGCAGTTAGTTAGGGTTTTTAACCTGTACTGAACCTGTACTGTTCTGTGCCATGTAGGAGCTTTTTGTGTCCTTCTCAGAGTGAGGTACTAGCTCAGAATTTTCAGTTTTAAAGAGACTGGTTGTCTCATTCATATTTCTAATACTTCTCTCCCCTCAGGGAAGCTGTAATTGATCACTCCTAAGGCTCTGCTGCCTCCTTTCCCCCCTTTCTTCTATGAATCTTGGCTCCAAAGCCACTGCTGGGACTCTAATATCACATCAAACCTTTCAACTTTCATTCCATGCCCCCAAATCAGCCCAGTTTCAGGTCACCAAATGCATTGCTGTATTCAGTATCCCACATTAAATGTGTTAGCAACATCAGCCTGTTTATCCATCCAAAGGTGTCCATGGCACACCTTTCACTCCTCATAAGTGCTGGTATTCACTCTCAACTGAATGAGCCCTGTTTCAGAAAATGCCAACCTAAACTCTTTCTCCTGGAAACTATAATTTCCAGAGTAGGACTTCCCATCAGCTAAATTGATTTTACTTCTCCCCTGTCTGGGAGTAGCAAGTTAATGCTATTGGAAACAGGCTTTTTTTTGGTAAAGGGAAACTAAACATAGGCTGACATCAGCCCACTGGCTTCTCAATTTTCCTAGTAATAAATATTGTGTCTCATGACAGATTCCTGCTCTTGTTGCCAAGACTGTGCCAACGGTGGATGCCTTCGTATATGCCCTGGGAAATGAAAACTACAGAGGAGGAATATGGCAGTTCCTCACAGGACAGAAGATTGAGAAAGCAGAGGTTGATAATAAAACTAAATAACCCATTATGGTATTAAACAAAATTACTGCAGGTACATCACTGAAAGCAAAATTCAAGAGAAAACTGAATGCATTCTCTGATATGTATGTGCAAAGGTGGTTCCACATTGGAAAGGCTGTGCATTGGCTGCAAACAATGAAATATGGAAAGAAAGCCCTTGAGATAACTGTCCAAACCATCATGAGCTGCTTGTCAAACAAGCTGCCTTAAACCTGTGTCGATTGTCATCAGTCTCATTTTATATGTCACTGTGAATAAACTATGTGCTGGAAAGCATTTTTTTCTCCTGATAAAAGCTAACATAAAAGCTCAGCAAATTAACTGAAGCAGGATATTCATTTACCCAGTAAGGCCTCATCAGATCAATCTGTGCAGGTTGTCCATATGGTAATGTCTGGATTACTAGAAGATTAAACCAGTATCCAGTATTGACCACATGTCTGTATAAATAGCTTGTTCATCTGAACAACTCATTTTCAGTGCACCCAAAACAGGCATTTCCAAATTTCCATCATGACTCTGACATCCTAGTTCCATTAAAACATTTTAGTGAGCATGTTTCCCCAGTAAGGAATATTGCCTTGGCTTCTATTCAAATGAGTTACTGCATGACATTCAGCTTTGTCACACACTAAACTGCATCGGATTTTGCAGCTGCTGCTTAGCAGGACAATCAAAAGCTTATAGTCCCTCATAAAAAACATTCATCTTTTTGTTGAACATTGAGCAAAAACTAAAGGGAGGTATGACTCAGATTCTGTTCAAAAATGTCATAAGAATAAAAATTAACTTCACATTTTCCATTAAATTCCCCTATGTTCTACATAAGAGAGCAATCCCTGAATCAATGGTGATTAAAGAGTCTGAGCAATTAAAAAGTCACATTCATAATTATCAGAATTTAAATGTATTTTAAACTCTCATAAATGTCCATTTTAAACATTTGTATTTGCTCGTGTTGCTCATATTGCCTATGGGATGAAAAACTGTCAGTTTTCAGATATTGCCTGTTATTACAAGATGTGTCTCACAATTGCCCATTTGTAAAAAAATATGTGCACAACACAGATTAGGAGAGATTTTGTGCACAAAAAAACAAACCTAATTGATACTTACAGGGATCATATGGTTCATTTCCAAGCACTGACTGTGAAAGGGTTTTTGAAACTAACCAAAGAAAAAGCTGATCCATCCTTTTGATGCCTTCCAACATACTAAAAGGGAAAGCAGTTGTTTATGAGATACAAAAGGGTAAATGGTACAATCCTGCAAGCTAAACAATCAGTGGGTAGAAGGAACATTCCTCTCATGTCTAGAGATGGGGAATAAATGTCATTTTGTCAGCAGTTAACCAGCAGGATACCCATTCAGAGATGTGCTTTGGGACTTCATGAGGTTCAATCTGGTCACAAACTACCTGACAGAGCACTGAATTATGCCATGACAAAATTATGCAGAATAATAACTTTTAATGTCAACAGTTAAGACACATCTCAGGTACACCTAATATAAAGTGAGAAGATGACAAAATGTTTGTACTGATAAGTGCAAAATAATGTGTCTGGTCACAAAATTATCTCTAAGTATGTATCTACAGTGACAGGCTCTGAATGTGCAATTATCTCTTTATCAGGAAAGAGGCCTGGGTAGGTCTTGCAATCACCAACTCCATTGTCAGCAGGGTCACAAAGACAAATCCCAGCAGAATGCTAAAAAAGCACTAAAAAGGAGTAGGTAACAAAATAGGACACGGTCACACCATTTGAAAACCATTTATTCAGTGAACAGGGTGCATGGTTGGAGTCATTCCAACTCAGAGAGGATAAACTAGAATAGGGACACAGAGATGATCAAACACAGGGAGAGCTTGAACACAGTAGGGAGGAAATGAAGACAAGAGTTGGCTCAGAAGAGGTGGCTGGTGAGGAGAACAGAGACAGCCTTATTGAACCAGGGATACAAGGCATGAGAGATGGAATGATTGTTTGCTGCCCCCAGCAGCAGAATGATGGGACATACAGTAAAATTAGTTTGAGGTGCATTTTCTGAAGTTCATGGTTTGAGGAGTGTTCTTCATGTCTGCCTACTGAAACACATGGCTTACATAAAAAGACTATAATAACCTAATAAATAACAGCTAAAAGCATTTGGTTGGGGACTGAGTCCCTTTGGCTTAAAGGAAACACATCAGGAACTCACCTCAGACTTCGGCTCTTAAGCTATTTGCAGATTGACTTTTGCTCTACAGACTTTTTAATGTGCAAGTGGAAAGCAGCAGAGCTGTTTCTTTGTTGGACAGCTACAAATCTAAATATGCCTCTGCTCAGGTTTATGCATGCTTTTTCATAGTGATTACTGAGAAGTAGTGATGGGTAAAGCTGAATATCATGACTTAGCATAACATCGGTAAATGGCATTCAAGCCTTGAGACAAATGGGGCCTCTGTCCTGAGCAGCAACCAGAGCTGTCCTCTAGAGCTCCACTGAAGAAATGCAAGGTAACAAAGTCACTGAAACCTTTCAATGGTGCAAAATTTACAGATGGACTGTGAAGGACACAGGGTGTGTTCATATGGCCCAGCATAGTGCTATAAGCCTGGGACTAAGCAGAGGCAGCAGAGTGCATTACAATGAGATGAGAACAGCCTGTCCCACCCAAGACAGAGAGACACTCACTTCAGATGGCTTCCTGTGTTCTCCCACGGGGTCAGAAATCCCTCCTGGTTTCACTCTGCACCTCTAAACCTAAAGATGCACACAAAACTTGAGTCATTTCTCCTCTCATTTATCTCCCCCCTAAATATCTTCAACAAATGCTTCTCAGCCACTCAGGCCCACAACTGTCCCAGCCTGAGAGATCCTTCATACAAGTTACAAAAAGCTCCTGAGTGAAGAGAGGTAAACAAAGCATTTGAACAAATTGTTCCAACTCTAGTTTATAACCTTGGCTGCTGACTTCCTGCCAAAAAGGGGAGGAATTGAGGTTGCTCATGGCTCATTTATTGCATTATGGATACTTTCCACAAAATAAGTTGAAACAAAAAGAGACATGGAAACAAACATGAGAGTTTCCAGGGACTGGTCACCAAGATCTAGCAGTACCTGATAACTGGTCACTCCTCTGGCTGTGACTAATTCTCACCATGGGTTTATCCACATTAAGAAGTGGCTGATGACCACTAACAATGGCCCAAACAAATGTCCTGTGCTTCAGGAAAATGCCTGAAACCAAACTGCAGTGCATCAAGAAGCCCATCACATACTTCCAGTTAATTACACAGTTTACCCTTAGCACAATGTGCTGGCCCAGTGCCCCATGGCACTGCGGGTTGTCCAGATCTTGCCAATGGATATCTCTTACCATCCTGATAAGACCTGTCACAACAAGGTGTTATCTTGAGTAGTTTAGGCTGCAGCACACAAAATCCCATCATGTTTTTGCACTCTGGAGAGTCACAGATGGCTAGGAACAGGATTTACATTACCCTAACCAAAGTACAGGCCAGGGGGTTATACAGGGGATGCAAGACACTCCTGTACATGTAGTATTCTAGCTATTCCCTAAAGCAAACTACATATGAACAAAAAAATGGAGACTCACCTTAAGCCAGTACAGCCAACATGAACAGCAGTGATTAATACCTGTCCTGTCACTAAATAGGAAAGTGACTACAAAAACTGTGTGCCCACTGTTAGAAGTAATTAAATAATGCCTCAGGTTATGTCACATTAGCCACTGCAATCCCTTGTTGGGAAGATTTTGGACACAACCAAAATAGAAGTGGAAGGTGGGCCTCTCCTTAGGCTTCAATTACTTGATTCAGTATCCAACCCCTTTTAGCACCCAGTGATCTGCAGCATCATATCCAATATCACTTAAACACCCTCCCATGCCTCTCACAGGCAAACTAATTCGGCTCAGAGTGAGCACTCTGACACACTGATGAAAAACAGACTTTCAAAGAAAAAACAGAAGGCAATTTTTTCTCCTTATCTCCAGATACAAAGTGTAATTTCTTCAGGTTTTCTTTCAGCAGACATAAAAGCCTCACACCTCAAATAGCATTTCACAGAGTTCTACTTCCAAGGTTATTAAACGCCCACAACTCCAAATGAAGTTACTGCGTCCTCAATAATGCTGCAAATCCAGATCTGGCTGACTCAGCTTTCCTGCACTGCCCACACTTACAAACACCCTAGAGTTCAATAAAAGGAGTCAGGCTTTCCTGCAGTGCACATTCCTCATGTGCCTCACACACACTGTGATGTGTTTTTCCCAGCACCTGCAGTACAGCTGATGGAAGCATTACACAACTCAGCAATAGGGTCAGAGGAGGAATCTGCACTGTTTCCAGTCTATCATCATGCCTCTTGGAACTGCATTACTGTAAAACAGGGCAGAGAGCTGGTTTTGTCATCACAGAGAAAAAAAGGACTGCCAAAATCTTAAACATGGACCCAAGTGCTGGTGATTGGTTTGGTTCAACAGGGTGGGATACAAAGACAAAAAGTGAAATATAACATCCTTAGAGCATGATGAATGGCAAGTGTTAGTCACAAGTACTCATCCTTTCTGTTATATCTCACTTAAATGCTGTTCATGTTCCACCTGCAAGGATGACAAAGTAGAGGTTCACACCCCAGCTCATGATAGTGAGAGTTTGCATGTTTGAGTTAAACTGCAAAAATATTTGGTACCATCTGCCTTTTTATATATATGCTCACATTTGAGATTGTTCATCAGAGGATTACACTCAATGGTCTGTATGAGCTGCCCTGAGCAGGCTAACACAGTAAATACCCACAAGACTATGTTATGAAAGCAGGCATTCCACTCTGCAGAGTAAAAAGGAGGGTGGGCCTGGTGCATTATTATTATGTAAAATAATAGGAGTTTTCAAATGGTGAGCACACATGCCTACACATTAGTGTTGTTTGGTGTTGGTGTTGTTTGGAAGCTTACTAATGTAAAGTAATCTTTTGTGTATATCATTAAAAGACAAAAGGATGCAGTAACAGCACCAGAAGCACAGAAATGATTCTCAATGAGATGCAAGTCTGAATGATTATTAATACAATTGAAATTTTACATGCAAATTTGAGAATTTTTTTAACACTTTGAGACTCTTGGATTTCTGCAGACTGAAATTTCTTCCAGTGTTCACCATGTATGAAATTTTCCAAAGCAGGTTTTGTTCAGAGCAGAACTCTGATCACAGAATGTCAGAAGAGGAGATCTAGTGCTGTGTAAAGGGGCTGTGCTGGGCTACAGGCTTTCCTTGGTTCAGAAGAAGCAGGACACAAGCACAGGGCTCACTGGTTAGGAATTATACCCCTGGAGAAGTGCTAGACAGGTGAAGCAAAGGGAGCTGCAGAGAGCTGATACCTCCCTTGAGACTCTGACCCACAGAAATTATCAAGACAATTAAGATTTTGCACTTCTGGCATTTTGACATTTGCAGATTTAGCATTTTTGACTAAATGCCAGTTTAATGTATTTCAGATGCAAATTCAATTACCTGTTTTAAAGGAATCTAATTTTAATTAACCCTGGTCTCAAATTAATGTAAACTAATTAAACATTGTTTAGAACTATGTTTCAGAAGAAAATAGCTAGTTCAGTAGGTCTCTAATGGTAGAAAATGTGTTTTCTTTACTAACAGTTTGTTCTTGGGATTTAGAAAAATAATTGTGTAGCTGTAAATCAAGGCCTAATACTTTTTTACAATTCTGTCAAAAGTCAAGTTTGAAAAATAATTCTAATTACTGTAGTACAAAACTATGACTCTAGGAAGACAAACATTTGTATCCTACAAACATATATCTTTTTTTAAATGGAGACAGCAGTAGTTCACTTACATATAAGCCAAGTTGGATGGGGTTCTGAATAACCTGGTCTAGTTAAAGGTGTCATTGCTTAAGGCAGAGGGGCTGGAACTAGGTAATCTTTAGGATCCTTTCCACACCAAATCAAGCCATTCTATGATTCTATGTTATAAAAACCAGCAAAGAATATTATATAAGTGGAAACAGAGAGCAAACTTGCAAGAGCTACAGCCAGAGTGCTAAGCTTTCAATGTGCTTTAGATCTTGACAGTGAAAACAAACTGTATTTTGACATGTGACAGTTGGAGGCTCAAATTGCTGGAGAAGCCCCTCTTTTAATCTTCTTGGTGAACAGTGAGAAAACAGATTTTTTCATGGTGTTCATTGATTCGTGTCAACTGTCCCAATATTTCTTCCACTGAACTACACCCTGAGGTGCTACAGCAACATTCTTGATTTCTCTATCAATAAGCTGACCCATCATTCAAAGACAATCAGTTTGCAAGCAAATTATATCCCACTGGATGAGAAACCATTGTGCTGAAACCAGCTGTAGAAGCAGCAGGTTAAGGATGCTATTAGGTACAGATGGGGCAGGGAAAATGCCATCAAACAAACAGAAGGAAGGCAAACCCAGTGCTTTGGTGGCAATATTTGTCAGCTCTTTCACTACTGAACCAGAGGCAGTTCAAACTTCAAAGCTGATCAGCACCCTGCAGTTGTGCTTCTGTCTCAGCAGTTCATTGAGTGGAGCATGTCCTGGGTTTCACATGGAATGGTGCCTCTAAGGCGTGGATTAAATGCTCCATTTCCCATAGAACTCTGAAGCCTTTCCTTTACTAGGAAGGTTCAACTTTCTTGAAATAGATAACAAACAAAAATCTTAATGGAGACAAGACAGTGGGCTGATTCCCTGTTAGCCCTTTATCTACAAAGAATCTAAGTATTGACATCCTTGGCATCACCATGTGATCAGCTGCTGGAGGATGGTCCCCAAGCCTGAGTTTGGTACATAAGCTCTCTGCCAAAGTGGAATCCATACAGAAAGTAAGGAAAAGCACCTTAAATACACTATAGATCTGAAAAGAGGGGGAATTTTTGTTTCATGTCCTTTGTCTGCACATTGAGCCACTTTACTGCAGCCTGTTTTCAGCAAGGATTCAAAACCTGGGAGTAGGCAAATTAATATCACTGAAGTGTTTAAGCCAGAAAAGACCTTCCTACAATCACATTCTTGTACTACCAATGAGGAATAATTATTTTTTATTAATAAGTTAATCTGCTTTTGACAACTGAACAATTTGGAATTTATTTGACTTGACTAGATGTGAAGAAATTTAGATCATGATATTTTTTCCAGGATAAAATGTAAAGACTCGTGTTCCTTGTGAAAACCTTAATTTCTCCAGGATACTTGTAAGGATAAGTAAAATACAGCCAATCACACCTTTTACAGAATTACCACATAATAGTGTGATGAACTGAATACTAGGCTACTGGCAGCTCTTAAAATGCAGTTCATAGGTAGATACCACTGAATAGGGACATTTTAAAACCAGAGACTTTTTTTGGACTCTTTTGTTCTGCTTCTCTACGCTATAGTCCCATCTTCAAGTGGCATAAAACTGTCTGGAGTAGTAACTAGCAGATAGATGGGTAAGTGAGCCATCAGGGTAAATAGTTGAAACCTGCAAAAATGCATATTGGTAAGATCAAATGTTTGAGATCCAAGAATGGACGTTGCTTATATTTACATGATAGAAGACTTTGCTTTGAAAAACAGAGCTCAGAAAAGGATTTAGGGGTCATTTTAGATAATCGCCTCACTGTAAGCTGTCTGGGCAATGCTGTTGCAAAAAGGACTAATGAGATTCTTGAATATGGGTGGGGGAGAATAATATGAAGCAGAAATAATGAAGGATTTCAGCATCATTTGGCAGGACTGCCAAGACCATTACTAGGTTACTGAATGCTGTCCTAGTGTCTGCATTTTAAGAGGATTTGAAGACATTGGACAGAGTTCAAGTGAGTGTCAGAAATGAATTCTCTGCTTTAAAAAAAAGGCCATGCCTTCTGACATGATGGGTAGGAAGCTCAGCATATTGAGCTCACTGAGGAGAAAGTGTAGACATACCTTCATCACACTGTGTAGGTAATTGCACTTGGGGAAGACACACGTGAGGAGCTTTCCAATCCTGCTGACAAAGATCCAATGAATAAAAGTTGAAGTCAGAAAAACTCAGCCTTGAAATAAGGGGAAATTTCCCAGCAGCAAAGTAATGAAAGACAGAAACATCTTTTCAGGGAAACTAGTGAAACCACCGTCACTTGCAATCTTTTAGACAAAGACAGATAGTTCTGAAGATACACTTTTGGTCTGGTTTCAGACTAGATGATTATGGTTGTCCTTCCTGGCTCAGTAAGCCCTGACCCCTTAGTTTCCCTGTGCACAACTTTAGTCCCTCGGCCCTTGGTGAAACAGGACTGCCTAAAGTGTAATCATTGTGCTTGCAATGCTTCCATGATGGCTCAAATGATGCTACAGGGGCTGTGACTGGCAAGGATGAAGGGTTAGCATTGTGGGGCCACACTGGCCTCATGCTCAGAGAGAAGGGGTAACCTTATGTCCTGTTCTGACCTAAACAGTCAGGTTCTGATAGCAGGTGTTTGAGAGATCATAATCCATTCCTAAGGGTGCAAATCAAGTGTAGTATCTTCTTGGGTAGCAGTGGAGAGTGATCAACCCTTGTGAAGCAACTAATGCTTTCTTTTACATTAAGGCCGAAACTATTTTGAAACATTCCCCTAGTTTCTCCAAACTCATCCACAGAGCACTTGGAAAGTGGAGCACATCACAGATACAGTCAGATCTGATCCCAGTGTGCTTGCTGAAGGGAGTCACACTAGCCAACTTCACTGGTCTAAAAGTTTAGCAGACACCAGGTGCTTATTCAGAGGCAGGATCCTCCAGGGGAAACTGTACACTGGAGAGCATTGCAGACAGACAGACACACACACCTGCTGTGGGATAGTCAGGTGGGGAGAGCAGAGTATCAGCACCTCTGACACAACTTCCTAAAGATGGCATTTGAAAACACGTGGATATAGCTGCCATACCTATAAATACAACACATGAAGCAGCAATGAATTTCAACCTGAAGCATCAGCGAAAAAACACGGTTCTTGACTCCAGTGAAATCCCACCCAGCAGCTGAAATTAGAAACATTAATCCCATGGCATTGCCCATAATTAAAGACTCCATCTACCACCAAACAGCTGTGTAACTACTGCTGGCTGAACCTCAGTGCTTTGAAATAGGATTAGAAGGAAATTAAAAGTGAATCAAGCATTGCAAGCATCAGTAGGACAAGAAATACCGTTGTGTTACATGGACCAAATTATAAAATTGGGGTTCTTTTGCAGTTACTCTTTCTCAGAATTTATTACCAGCAAAAATGAGAGTATTACAAACAAAACTAAGGAATTCAGGACTAGAGGCAGGTCAGAATCCTATCACCCAAGAGTCTCTGCTTACATTGAGCATTTATTAACTTCTTTTTGCTATAATATTTCAGAGGCCTGAACTTAACCACTTTTTCTGGTTTTGGCTGGGTCAGAATTAATTTTCTTCATAGCAGCTGGTGTACAGCAATATTTTGGATTTGGTGTTTATAATACAGTGATGTTTTTCTTACGGCTGATCAGCATTTACACAGAGCCAAGTCCTTTTCTGCTCCTCACCCCACCAGTGAGGAGGCTGAGGGTGCACAAAGAGCTGGGAGAGGACACAACCAGGACAGCTGGCCTCAGCTGACCTAAGGGATATTCCAGACTCTATTACATCATGCTCAGTATATAAAGCTGGGAGAAGAAGGAAGTACTTCCCAAGTAACTGTTACATGTGAGGAAGCTCAGCATTCCTGGGGATGGCTGAACACCTGCCTGCCCATGGGATGTGCTGAATGAATTCCTTGTTTTGCTCAGCTTATGGACGTGGCTTTTGTCTTACCTATTAAAGTGTCTTTATCTCCACCCACGAGTTTCCTCACTTTTACTCTTCCAGCTCCTCCCCATCCACTGTGGGGGGAGTGAGTGGGCAGCTGCCTGGGGCTTAGTTGCAGACTGAGGGTTAAACCAGGACACCACTGAAATCTACTCCATTGATTTACCACCACAAGAGAACACAATGCCTCAGACAAAGGTGTACAAATAACTATACAAAGGGATGGTAGTCCCTCCTTCAATGTCTCTAAACGGTGCCTGTTGTTTTTCTGGCTAAAAACTATTTGTAGATATGGACAAATGACAGGATAGCAATAAGAAAGTGTCATCCTGTGAGAAAGGTGCCATATGGTACACAAATCCCATTAAGAGGGTTTAATTGTTATTTAAAAGCCTACAGGCAAGCAGGAATAAAAGGGAGACCAGTTCAGACATTCTCTGGATGATGATTTTGCTTCCATTTTGGCTGCAGCCAGAATGCAAGATCCCTCCCTCCTCCTGCAGGGAGCCATTAAATATGACTGGAATAATGTGGAATAACCAACAATCAGTAAGCCTGTGCTGGGCACTGTATGTCACCAAGTCACCAGGCTCCTGCAGTGCCTTGGGGCTAGCAGCCAGTCCTTCCTCTGTTGCACTGACAATTTAACTCAGAGAAGCTAGATCATCTATAATGCATGATGGGAATTCCATGGTTTCAAGTTTTTTGTGTCTCTTTTCAGAAGCAGCCCACCCTCCAACCAGAGCCATAAGCCCTGGCTCCAAACAGCATTATTTGTCACTGGTCTGTTTCTTCTTTTTTTTCTCTCCAGGTGATGGAAAATAAATTAACTGGGAGGTCTTTCCAGGTGAGGTGGCTGTACTGTGACCAAGGGGCAGTACTGGAGCTGCAGAGCTGCCATCTGCACTGGTTCCTCACATGCCAGGCTGGGCTTTCTTGTCACTGGCATGGAGGAAGGAATACAGATGAGGAGTTGGCTAACTGCTGCCTCCAGCAATCAAAAATTATGGCACAGAGCTGGCTTGCCAAGCTTCAGGCAGTGGGAAAAAAATGACCTCTGAAAATGTATCCTGGCTGTTCCACCAAGGGTAAAACTGAAGTGTCTAGCTTGATTTTATTAAATTGGTGTATGGAAATAGTACATAATTTAGAATCATAGGCTTTGGTTAAAGATATGATTGCAAGGTTTTTAGCAGGTCAGGGGCTCAATTAAAAAAATTAAGTGCACAAAATTTAATCCCTCTGTACCTTTATGCTTCAATGTGACTCTTGTTAACTCCCTAAAATTAGATTTTTAATCTCAGATTGGCACCCCATTCTCTGCCACTCAAGTAACACAAGCAGTGAGAAGATTATGGCCACTTATGCAGTATCTATTTTCCTATAATCCTTTTAGCACCATAAATGCTAAATATAGCATCCAGTTTAAATTAGCTTTAACCTCAAGTTGACTCCAGTTAACCATGAAGGAACAGTCAGAAGAAAAGAAAAAGAAAACCAAAAACAAACCACACCCTAAAGAAGAGTAGAAAGAGGTAGAAATATTCCCACACTTAAAAAAAAAAATGTAGCAAGCTGTTCAGTGCATATTAACAGATGACTGCAGTAGTGGTGAGTTGTCAACACCTTTTTGAAAACATTGGGGCTTGTGAGCCCTTAGTCTGCCACACATGAGTAGATTGGTCACAATACTCACCCTTGCAAACAGCCAGCCCAAAAAGTACAACGAGAATTTGGGGCTGCTCCTGCAGCTCCTTATTCCTGGCTATATTTACAAATCATTAACACTGAACATGGAGACATTTCTGGGAATCAGACTCCCACTAGTTTTTCCAGGACAACCCTTTGCAGGCACCATGAGACTTTCACAAGGAAAACTGATACATCCCCTAATTAGGGGAGGATCACCATCATAAGTCAATAGTGAGAAGAGCTAAATCAGGCTCAAAACCTAGAACAGGAATGAATTTAGTGAAAGAACTGCAGAGAGCCCTGCCTTTTGCCTGGCAATTGCTTCAGGAAGAAGTCCTCATCACCAAAGCAGGGTTCCAGGAAGTCTCAGAGAGGGACACCCCTGAGGGGTCCCAGCTCCTGCTGAGCACAGCCAGCCTTACAGCTGCCAGGGCCAGATCACTCCATGCATTTCACCTGGGACATTGATAGGTTACATACTCATTAACCTGTAGACTCTGTTTCTGCCTCTGCAGCAACACGCTCTGACCAGCTGTTTTAGCCAGTTTGCCTAAGGAGCATAACAGCAAATGAATCCCAAAACCAAATCTTCCTGAAGTAAACAACCACACATCATTAAAGTTAGAGGTTCATCTCAAAACTTAATGTTAGATTTAATAAGGCTGCAAGTTTCTCCACTTGTTACTTTTGCCCTTTTCAAGCACCACATGGAGACAAGGGAAGCCCACCCTTGGCCAGCCTGGCATTTTTTCATACTCTAGAGTCAGAATGACTGCCAAACCCTACTCTGGCATGGGAAACGTCATAGAGATGCAAATTAAAATATATCTGATTGTGTCTGCCTGTCCATTTTGCTTCAGCTTGTTAGGAACAATCAAACAGATGCCTAATGCTGAGCAGTAAAATGAGTACCCAGGAACTCTTCCCACAGTTTTCCTCCTTCACTTGGAGGACTGCCACGTACACAGATTGCAACATTCTCCAACATTCATTATTGAGACACACTCATCTGTTAAACACAGATTAGAAGGAGAGGATAGGCAGAGCTGGTCAAAGGAGAAATAATGAATTGGGAAATGTTCGTGTGTACTGTCACAGCCACTACCAAAACATGTGGTGAGCTTCTGTTTAAAAAGATAGGAAATCTCAGCAAAATAAACAAACACATTGATGAAATGGAATTGGGGTTCTACATCAAAAGCAGAATCAAGCTGGCTGTAGGCAGGAACTCCAGAGCCCACAGTACCCTCATGCATCAAATTTCTTTTACTTTTTGGAGAGGTGGTATAGTAGAAGAGTAAACAAAACATTTTCAACTACACCTGGCTACACAACCAAGGAGCAATAAGACAGTAACCAGTATAGGCCATATCTGGAGTAAATATAAACTCCAGGTATTTATTTTGAGCCTCCTGAGGTTGGGCTGAGCACCTCATGGACCACAGCAGGAGTATCACTGCCTGAGGAGCGCTCAGTCTCACTGAGACCTGAGGGGAGCAGCAGCACCATAGAGAGCAGGGGGGACACAAAGGTGAAAGACAAGGACACAGTGGTAAAACCACATATTTAGAGGGGAAATTTATTCAGTTTTGCTATATTGCACTTGCAAACCTAATCAACTCCTGACTTCAGCAATCTTTTTCACTCCGAACCAAACCACTACAGTAGGTGATGGACAAAGATCCCAAGTAGATTACACAAGTTACCTGGCTTTCATAAACTGAGCCCTTGGGAATAAAATCTTTCTGATTACTTTCATTCTGCAAAATTTTCAAAACTTGCTCACTGGTACTTTTAAAGTGATTAGCAAGTTGAGCAAATATCTAAGCTATCATTCCCTCCTGAAATACAGGTTAGTTAAATCTTCTTAGGGTGTGCAATGGTACTATGGCACAGTTACAGTACAAGTCACTCCAGATGAAGGAGGCTGTTAAGGTTTTGCTCTCCCTTTTTATTCTTAAAAACAAAAGCCAAAACCTCATCATAACATAAGAAAGCCCAGTGTTATAAAAATTAGAAGAAAGAGATTCATGTTATGCTAGTGGGGCCATGGCCTGTAATAGTGAAGAGTCACCATATCTTCTCTTTATTCATTTATTTCACAGTCCTGTGTTACCACCCCCAGAGTACACTGAAAGGGCAAACTTCCACCAGAGGGGAAGAATAAGTGGCTCTATGCCAAGTCACCCATCCTATGCCCACAACCAGAAAAGATTCACAGCTGGTGCACACCTGAGGTTGCCTAGTGACATTTCCCATCACTGCAGCAGCCTCAGTGGGCCCCAAGGAAGCCTCAGCCAGTCCTTTTTTTCTTAGTTAGCTCTTTTTCTGTCAGAAAAAAAGACTTCAAAACTGAAAGTGTAATGAAAAATTATTTCTTTAATACTGCACTAAGATTTTAGGCTTAGCCAATGCCCAGGCATTTCCTAATATCACTAGTGCTGCAAGTCCCCTGACAAGAGCACTGGACTTCTTTTCAGGTTTTTTTGGGTTTTGGTTTGGGTTTTGGTTTATTTTTATTATATTTTTTCATTTTGGTTTAGTTTTGTGTTTTGTTGTTTGCTTGGGTTTTTTTTTACCATGGAATGAATAGGGATTAATCAATTTCACATTAGATTTTTCCTCACCTTCCCCTCAAGACAGCACTGAAATCAGACTCATGTCAAATTGATTTCATTTGTCATGAAACAACAGGTCTGTGCGTTGAGGAGTATTGAGTGCTATTTCTCATATATAAATATATACTCATGTACAAATATGTGAGTGACTTGTTAACTTCTGTAAGAGGCTGCCAGGTTCTGCTGGGGGTTCACACCCACTTCAGACAGCAGAGGCAAAAGGATGTGTGACCATTTGATCTGCTCAGCCTGTGACAATCTCACAGCCAGGAAAACAAAAATCACAGGGCATCTCTTGGTTCTGCTTTTTCTGAAAAGTCAATATTGCTACCATATATTTTCTCTCTTGTTACAGAAAGAGAAATACAAAGCCCACAGCCTCTGTTCACCCAGCACATGGTCAGAGCACTCGAGGGTACATACTCAGATGTGACCTGCCAAAGGTGATAGCAAGCCCTTTCCCACAGCCCACCAGGACAGGGACACCACACTTGGTGGCAAGATTGGGGACTAGGGACTCTAAGGCACCGCATAGGCACATATTTATCCCAACAACTGCAGGGCATCCAGTGCCCATGGTGCTGTTTGAGACCATCATTGTTCCTTTAGTGCAAGTGTCCAAGTACTCCAAGAGAAAAGCCCTTTTCTCCTACCATGGCACCCATGGGAGGCAAAGGCACAGGCAGTCTGTACTGCTGTTAGTTTTCCAGGCTGTCTCTCACTCCACAAGCACATGCATGTAGGGATAGGAGCCAAAGACAGGAATTACCTCCATTTGCTAGCAAGCATCATCCTCCCAGTCCTGGAGATGTATTAAACCTCTTGGGGACCTCCCTAACCAGGTCTCTGTCGCTACTTCCAAGTAATGACAAAATTTCTCCAATACACTGTTTCTAGTAAGAGTGGTGTTGGAGGGAGGAAACAGTCCCTACATCTCTTGCTGAAGGGATCTGGTGTCCTGAGTACACACCAGTCCATTTAATGCAGTGACCTGTCTCCATTTACTGAATTGATTTGGCAAATGAATGTTTACACTGCTGAGTGTATTTAAACTAATGGCTGCTAAAGCAGCTTATGTGACTTTTTAATCTAGCTTTTCCATAGAGTCATTTGTGGAATGACTGTTTGACAGGGAAACAGACAAGAAATTGGGGCAAAACTTACGCTGACAGACACTGAAAATGGGACGATGTGGCCAGAGCAGTTACACAGGCAGATTTGTGGCTCATTCACTCATTCATTCCCATCAGACTGTTTCCCACAGCTGAGCTTTTCTACAAGCCAGCTGACCAGAGGCACAGCCTGCTCCCTGTGAGCAGACCTCAGGCAAGCCTGGACAGCCTGCACTTTACAAAATTAATTTCATCCTCTGAAGCAGAAAATACGAATTCCTCTTTCTCCCTGAGGAAAGGGGCTGGTAGAGAACATGACCAGTTAAGAGAAGCCCAGCTGGGTGCCTCATTCCCCTGTGCTCTCAAAGGTTTTGACTTAATGATCTCAAAGATCTTTTCCAACCTAGCTGATTTTATGATTCACACAATTGTCTGTAGGATTCTGTGTGAATTACAGTGAACCTCAAAAGTTGCCACAGATAATTCTGTGTGACTATCATTAAGCACTGAGGCAAAAGGACCATTGGTGACTAAAAGATGGTTTCAAGGACCTGCTACAATGTACAGAGACTAACTCTGATCACAGATTACCTGATTTTTTGAGCAGGTATAATATTATGTGTCCCTGTATGGTGGATGTCTCTTTGTGCCATTTTCCCTTAGAGAACATAATGTTGATCTCTTACAAAACACTGAGATCTGTTAAGAAATTTATATGTATCATACTATTTTCCTTTTCAAAGTCTTCCAAACCTTTTTATAGTAATTAAGCATGTTACATCAAAAATCAAATCTGAGCAAAATCATACTGACCCCCCCAATATGTCAGACAACTCATCTTGTTTCAGCATATGATGGAAAAAGTGAATCAAGGGACAGAAAACCCTCTTTGCAAGAGTAATAATTAGATTTACTTCTCCTAATTCCTTGCACATGATCTTCTGATTTGCACTGCAGCCCTGCAGACAACACGGGACCAAGTCTAGGTATTCTAGATAACCCATAACTTCTTCACAGGCCCTCTTGTAGGCATTGCCACTGCTGTTTTAAATATGACCAATAAAGTGACACAATATTCATTTAAAAGTGAGTATTGTCTAAACCTGCTATTCTGACACTGATCTATCCTTACCCACACTTGGTAAAAATATTGCTTCAAAATTACAGACAACAAAACCAAAACTCCTTCAAGAGGATTGGTGCCTGTCCCATCAAACATCTCCTCCTGCAGGTGCTCCCACAGAGCCAGGAGCTGGGGCTGCTCTCACAATCACAAATCCTGGGCGACTGTCCCACCACACTCACAACTCTGCTCAGAGCAGAGGGCTGGTGATCCAAGATACAGGAAAATGAGATGAGAAGGGACACAACACAATTATGGTTCCCATCTTTAGTTTCCTGAAGGAAACCCTATTCCATCAGTGCAACTCCAAAGGTGAAGAGTCAGTTCCCATCACCTGTCACAGTAAGAGAAGAAGAAGTCACCTTTGGGTAATCTCATCCTGGGGATAATCATGTTAGCTCCTCCTGACAGCTGCTGCAGGTCTGAGGGCAGGAGGAGCAGATGCAGCAGGATGTGGCCAGCCCAGCTCTGTGTGAAAGCCACCTTCACTCCTGCGTGGTTGAAGCCATGCTCTGAGCAGGGCTTTCCCCTTTTCTGGGTATCTCACCTCTCCACAGCAATGGCAACACCTGATTTTGCTGCAGCATCCAAAACTACAGAAGGAAATGGCTGATCTCCTTAAAGCGCAATATCCACCTGGCAGTGGATTTCTGAGTGGTTATCACATACCTCGGCCTGTCCCCAGACTTCAATCACCTAAGAAGTGTGATAATCCCAAAAACACATGCCCTAGCGTGTCTTATCTGTGGCAGAAATCACAGCGATGCATGAGCAATGAGTCGTGCTTTCCATATGAGCGTGGGTCTGGCATGAATCCCAGGCGCCAACTCATGCCCTCTGCTGGGTCAAGTGTGGAAATCGCCTCTCTCACCACTGCCTGCTCAAAGGCACGCCACAAGGTCATCTCCAAACACAGCTCATCGAGTGTTTGCTGACTAGATACTTGGATTCACAGCTGGGAAATGGAAGGTCATTCAGCACTGTGCCTGCTCTCAAAAAACAGAAAGCTGTTGAACGTAGATCATCAGTCCCAGACTGACAGCACAACGTGGCAGAAAGCCCAGCAAAGAGAAGGGAAAGCCACAGGACCCTGTCATAATTATATCTTCAGTTTCAGAAATTTCTTTGATGTTCTCTCAACAGGGGATAGCTTCTATTTCCTTCAGTCTTTGCTGAAGCTTCAGTGGAAACATTGGCTGTATTTCTGTAGGATTTTTAATTAGAAGTGGACTGTACAATTTCCTGCAGAAACCAGGGTGCCTTCCCTCAGCACTCATTCAGACCGTATGAAAAGAGAGAAGTAAGAACAGAACCAAAGGGGTGCCTGAAAACACAGAAAATATTCCTTGGAAGAAGGCAAAGACACAGAGGTGCATTCAGGCTGTAGTTACAAACAGTGCAAACCTCTAAGAGCCTGGCTGGCTCCTGCATTCAGCACCTGGTCTAAGGAGCATGGCCACAGCTCAGCTTGTGATTTATTTTAGACTTGCAGGGCAGAGCTGAGTGTGACAAGCTGGAGGAACGTTCATGATCCGGTCTCTTCAGGCCAGTGGCCACTGGCAGCACACACCTCACTGCAGCTTAATCAGCTCTGAGCAGCCCAGACAGCAGCTGCCACTTGCTTTGTGCTCTTGCATAAATGCTGAGGATTTTACTCTGAAATCTGGATTTGACAAACCAGGAACAAATAAAGATAGCTGATACCCAGGCATCTGAGCAGACTACCCTTAATGGAAAAGAACTCTGCCTGGAAGAAATTTGTTTCTTATATTTTTTAAGATGTATGCTTTTGTTTGCTGTTGACCAAACAAATCATTTGAACATTGTAACCCATCTTCACTGACATAATCTTAATGCATTACTGGAATGCATTGCAATGGCAAGAAATAAGAAAAAAAAAAAACATGAAAGGCAATGTCACAAGTGAATTAAATTTATATTTGACCCACTGATCATAAACCACAGTGCACATATCCTCAGAGAGAGGAAGCTTTTATCAGTATCCTCATGAAGTGTTTAGAGAGTACAAGACTAGGACTTCCTCCTGCAAAATGCCTGCTGAAGCCAGTAACTTTAAGGTAGCTCCTAAGTTGCTAAATGTTTTACCAAGCATGAAGATATCAGAATTTGTCAAGGAATTTTTTACTTTTTATGTTAAAAACACTACCTTGCACTTCTTAATTATTTCAAATACTTCTACCACTACATACATACCATTACCTATACACTATCTAGTGAAAATATATGAAATTAATTTTAAAAACTTTTAAACATATAAAACTGCCATCAGAGTCTCAGAGAGATCAAATCACACAGCTACGGTTTGTGTGCAGAATTCAGTGTCAGCATACACCAGCCAAGAACAACATTTGCTAAAGCAGCAAATCAGGGTTTGTAGTGGTAAGTAATAGAGAATGAAGTTTATATATCAAACCCTCTAAGAAACAAGATAAAACATTAAATAAGTGCACTCTGTCATCCTGAAGGTGGAATTAATTTTTTGGTAGGCTCCAATAACTAAGCTCCTTCTCATTTCAGAAAAACATGTTTTTTACATGCAAAAGGTGCCATCAGATCTTTGTGAAAGGAATGAAAAGGCAGAAGTTGTTCCATAGCTCAGACATGAAAATAAAATACTTTTCCCACAAAAAAAAGACATGCGGAAGGGTTGTCAATAATAACAAAAATACACTCTAGAAAATAGAAATGAGTTACAGTAGAGAGGTAACCCCATTTTCTGCCAGGCTGCATCTCCTGTAGCAATTGGCATATGTGTAAAGTGAAATTAGATTTTATCAAATAATGCTTCTCCATCTGCTAACACTCTGCAATTTCTGTGTTCTTCCTCCTTTGTCATTAAAAACTTCCTTAAAGGCCAGGCACTAGATGAAGAGATGTGGGGCTGAGCTGAAGAAGAAAAGGGCTTTTCCCCCAAAACACATGCTACCTTTGCACCCCCTGCCGGGGAAACAGCCACGAGCAAACAGCCTGCAGAGTCTCACCACGGAGATCTTCCCCATCACCCAAATGTAAACACAGTGTTCATCTTAAACCGGTCATTTCTTCCAATCCAATCGTACCCACTGGATTCTAGTCAGAATCTTTACCGACTTTAGTTGAAGCCAGCAAAAAGTTTACACATAGGACTGTATAGTAAGAGAAGCTCATGAAAATCCTTTATTTACCACATTCTTTCAAGGTAACTCAGTTTTGTTTATTTGTGGGGGTTTGTTTGTGGGCTTTTTGGGGTGTAGTTTTGTGTGGTTCTTTTTCGTGGTTCATTTGGGTTTTTTTTGTAAGGAAGGAGTCCCCTTGTGCTGAGTAGAAAGACCATTTAAATACAAAAAAAAAAATACCCTCTACTAGCAATATATCACTAAATAACATGTCCAGAGGACAAACAGTCGCTAGCTACTGAAAATCGGACCTTTGCTATTGATACACAGAAATGGTTGTGGCAGATTTTCTGTAATGAGGCTGGCTGGTTCCTTTTCCAGAACCTTCACTCTCTAAGGTAAGCAGCAGATCACAATATAATATTTTTGTTCTTATCTTCATTATATTTTCACTAATATAAACAGTAACCCAAGTGAAAATTTTCATGTTATTTGGTATAAAAATGTTTTTAAATAAAATTATCCAAGAAAGCCACCAAAGAAGTTATGTATTTGTTATCCCAGTTTATCAAAGACAGCAATAAACACTTAAGGAGCAGCTCTGCTGTTACATTTACAACCAGAAGGTGGCAATGAATGGCTACGAATTTGCTCCCAGTGTCCTTAAATGCTGCCTGCCGGAGCTGAGCAGGGAAGGGTCCCGGGCGATTCCTGCAGCGAAAACCTGAAATTTAGGTTATCACTCGGATAAACTCTCTGGAACTAGAGCGATGCAGTCAATAACTAATCCTGTTACAGTAGCAAAAAAAAAAGAAAAAGGGGGGGGAAAAGGAGGGGAAAAAAAAAGGAGGGGAAAAAAGGAGGGGGGAAAAAAAGGAGGGGGAAAAAAGGAGGGGAAAAAAGAAGGAAAAAAGGAAAAAGAAAAAAAGAAAAAAGAGAAAAAAGATAAAAAGAGAAAAAAGATAAAAAGAGAAAAAAGATAAAAAGAGAAAAAAGATAAAAAGAGAAAAAGGGGGGAGAAAAAATAGGAAAAAAAGAAAATAACTTTATTTCTTCTCTCCTGTCTCTTCCCTTTGTGCAACCAACTCATGGCATACCTGCTCTGGGTTTTTTGGAGCCCACTGAAGCCATAGGACTCAGAAGGACCCCATACCCGCTAGTGTGTGCAGTATGTGCAATACTGCCATGTGGAGCAGGATCTCAGAATCTCGGCAGAATTTCAGAGGAACGGGTTCCCATGATCCTTACCACTTATTCACATCATCTCCAAGGATGAAGGTGACATTAGAGAAACCGGGGTGTGGCTGAATCGTCAGCTGGTTTCCAGCAATTCTGAAAGGCACGCTGCTACCTTGCCTTTGCTACAGCGTTTCTGTGCGACTCCAGGGATGCCCTTCTATCGGCAGCCCAGGCAGCAGCTCGGCAGGTTTTACTCTGGACAAAGTCCTCTCAGGAGCTGGTGCACAGACAGGAGCCCTGCCCGAGTGCAAGGGAAAGCTGCCCATCGAAAGCATCTCTTGCACAGTTGTATTCTTGGGGAAAAAAATCCACCCCTGCACACTGGCAGCAGAGAGAGCCTCCGAGCCCGGCTTTCCTGCAGGTGGCTCAGCGAGCAGGAGCCCGAGTCCCCCCGCACCGCTCCCCTCCCACCCCGGGGCCGGCGCTGCTCCGGCTGTCACGGCTGCAGAGGAGCTGGCCCGTGACATGGAAAAAGCGAGTTCAGGGGCTGCTGAGAGCGGCCGGCACAAGTGGCTGAGAGCGGCCCCAGCACATGCGCTGCTCCGGAGAGCTGAGCTCCCTGAGCCCTGCCCCGCACGCCGAGCGAGCAGCGCTGGGGACAGGCACACTCCCCTGGCGGGAGTTCCAAGAAGGCTGCAGCAAACAGCAGAGCAGGGACAGAAGAGGCAGGGCCCCGCTCCCCTTGGTCTGCTACATCCCCTCACCAAGTGGCAGTTCTGCCAGCTCTTTGAAGGAAAGGGCTTTGCTGTCACAGCTGCCAATCAATCACACTAATAGCATGCAAACACATGATGCTCTGCCAGGAACAGTTGCTGTCTCAACACAGGCTGTGGTATACCAACAGAAAAGAACTTAAAAACAAAATTAAAAAATGAAGTATTTTTTTACTAAGACAGCTGTAAAATTTACCCTTTTAAATGAGTTGATTATTACTCCTTTTCAGTGAAGACTTCTCTTATTTATTCTAGTGTTATCCCCAGCCCATCAAAAAGAACACATTTGAGAGAAGAAAACACCATTTACTAAAACAATACAACAGGGAAGAAAAAAAATAAGGGAAAAAACAGCAAGCATCCAAAACAGCAAAATGGAAGGATCAACTATTCATAATATTTCAACTGAAATGCAGGATAAGGTGACAAGGTAAACACTGGAATTTCCTTCTTTCTGTAATAATCTACGTGCAAATGCAAAAGGAGACTCTTGCAAGGAACAATCTCATTGTTGGAATCACTCTGTATCTACACAGAGTAAGTAGCAATTATCTCAATGAGCTTTGACCTTATCTCAATCTTTCTGTGTAGCTTTGCTTAGAAAATAAATAAAGATAAAAATAATATATTTTTTCCTATATTTCAGATAAATAATTCAGAGGTTTCTGAGTTTTTGGACGTTTCTTTGTTTTGAAGAGAAGGGACTCCAATGATGGACATTTAAAGAAGAGATCAGCTTTGTCAATCCTCATGGCAGCTTAGACAAAATGAATATATGCGTGCAGAGGGAAAGCAGAGAAATAAAATTCAGGGTTGGAAGAAACCTTGCCATTTGGGCTGCCAGTCATCTGGCTCAGCAGAGCCTCGTGGCAGCCTACAAATCTGCATTTCATTTTCCTGGGGCTTGCTAGTTGAAGGACAGACTGAGAGCAGCTCCCAGCGTGACATGAGCTAGATGTGGTCCTGAGTCACACCTGGATGTACAAGACAAACATGGTACAATATGAGTTCTGGGGTTGCTTACGTGTGAGTCCTGTTACTGCAAGCTTGAAAAACCTAAGGCAGGGGAAGGTTTGGAGTGAACAGGCAGTGGCAGGTCGATCCAATCAAAAGCACAGTGATGCTCAGTTTGTAGCACATGAAACTGCTGAAAGATTGAGTGCTCAGAGAGACTGAGGGAAATGCAGAGCCCCCCGAGGGGACCCATTTTTCAGCAGGTCATGAGCAAGCCAATAATGATTTCCACTTCATTTGTATGTGTGCTAAACATACTTGGCATTACTTCAGAGACTGGGGTCAAAAGTTCGATGATAGCTAAAGGCATTGTGCTAGAAGATGCAGCTGGAGAGCTGCTAGGGGAGGGTAAAAGCCAGGTTTGCACTAACCCTTACCCCGGCTCTGTCCTGGTGGGGTTCCCCAAAACTGAGATCCAGTATATATGCAACTGGCACACTGAAAAATGACCACAAAGTTTATCTTGCATGGTACCACACTGCCAGGATGCTCCAAAACAGCAAGCAGAAAGCAGAGCAACTAGGGCTTTTGCATCTCTCAATAGCATTCCCATGCTGCTGTCTCCTGGGCCAGCAAGAGCCTTTCCTTGCTCCTGACCCTGTTCAGCATGTACACCAAAACCATATCTAAGCACAACACACACAAAAATCAAGTCCCACACACACGAGCTGGGGGAGCAGCTCCCTCAAACAACCATTGCCACAGCCCTCTGGCAATGGAGGACACTGCACATGAGCTGCTCACTGCTGGCTTTGTTGCAATGCAGCAGCAGAGTCAGTCCCAGCACCACCTGATGAGCCTTGAGCCAAGACACACTTAGCAAGCAAAGGGTTGGACAGCCAATAACTTAATTTCTTGGAGACACCACTGCATTTAGCCTCCCTCTTCAGGCTTTGGTAGTCTGGTGGACTCACAGTGTCAACATCACATGCTCTGAGATACACGGTGGAGTTTCCCCCCACCTCCAGAGAACTCCATGACCTCCTTATACTGCCCCTCATGGTCCCAGTAACACTTCTCAGTGCTGTCTGGGGATAAGTGGAAAACTATTTGCAACCACAGGTTTCTCTGCCTGAAGATAAAGCTACAGCAAAAAAAAAAAAAATAAAAGAGGGTCAAGTACATTAACACAATGCCACAAGTGCCCCTTTCCATCAGCTCTCCATTCCTTCTTGACTCCCTTGCCTTTCTCTGAAACACACCTGTGTGACAAAGTCTCACAACTCCCTGAGTTTCAGCACACAGTTTGACTTTCTTCGCAGTTCACTGGCAGGAAAAGAGGAGATTTACATTGGTCCCAGGTACATGACATTGACTGTGTTTTCCAGGCACAAGTAGCCCCATGGAAAAGAAACCTTCCAAGGAAACAACAAGCAGACCCAAGGGAAATGGAGGAGCAGAGGCTTCCATTAACTCACACAGGGTGGGGCTGAACTGAATCCAGGTACTGAATATTGGCTGGGGAAGATAGACGCTCATTTTTAAAAGACCCCTGTGCAACTATCTTGAACTTGACTAAGAGCTTGCAATGCTTGCTCCAAGACTATTAGCCTGATAGATATGCATTGTCAATTTGACTTTTCACGGGGTGGGGAGGAGTAAAGAAAACAAACCCATCTCTTTTTTTAGCAACTCTCCTCTGCCTTTTTCATAATTAAATTCACCATAATGACCACTGTACTAAATCTAATAAGAAGTCTGAGTTTCTGGTTTCCATTGGCAGTCATCAACACAGCTCAATTTAGGCAACTCACTAAAGCATAAGAACAGTATTGTAAGGCAACCTTCTTGAGTCAGTAAGTAAGAAGAAAAGCTTACCTAGACAGTATTAAATCACTAAAATTGATTGCACCCTATTGCTTATGCTCTGATTCCACTGGCATGAAGGCTCTGAGCTGGCTTATTTACACATGCACTAGTGAACTCATTCACACACAGCTGCTTTCCACCTCAGAGCAATAAAAATTAATAATAAAAATAATTAAACCTCATCAGCCTTCAAGCATTTGGAAACCCCAGAGCCCCATTGCCAGATCCTCTGAAAATGCATCAGCCTTCCCTTGAGAGGCTGGGGTTCAATTCCTGCAGGGACTGGCTGCCAGAGCTGCCATGGCGCCACACTCCAGCAACAGATTATCCCATGCTATCGACCCCCCTGCTCTGGGTTAATTCTTTTAATTGTCTCACCACATCTTTTCCCATTAGGCTGATGTAACTTGTTTAAGCATACACAGATTGATTTATGACAGCACCAGGGATGTTAATCTGATGCCTGCTCTCCAGCTAATGCACGGTGAGATATGCAGGACAGCAGTCTCCCATATGGGAGCTCCAGCTCTTTGCCTTGAAATCAAAGGCAGCCTCCCAGTGAGAGCAGAATTACAGCACTCCAAGAACAGTGCTTTCCACTGCCCTTATGGGTAAGGCAAGGTCACTGTATCCTGCTCTCAATTCTCAAGTGCCATCTTCTTTAAATATAGCAGCAATCAAGGAAATGGAAAATCTCTTTAAAAGTTCACTGTTAGGAAATTACTGGAGCCCATTGAATTCCTAAAATCTTGTCAGGAGGTAAAGAGTTCCCTTCAAATGCAACCTCATTTGTCTCCAATTAGAATCAGTTTCCTTCACAGTGTATGTTCAACATCCTTTAGCTGCATCCAGCTGAGCTGCATGCTCCCTGCAATTCCCTTTTACTCAGGGGATGTGCACATAGTGCAGAACCCTGCACAGAGCAGCCTTCTGCTCCATACATACAGTTTAGGTCATGAAATACACAGAATACCTATATAGTATGAGTTGAAAAATAAAATTCTCAACAGTACCAATAAAAATTTGTAAAGCTTTGGGAAAAAAATTAGGATCTCCCACAGAACCAAAGTACTTTTCCATTCTGTTGCCATGTTCCCAATTAAAACAATTGGGTATATTAAAAAAGAATTAAGTACATCTGCAGATGCCACCATCTAACTGAAAGTCAAAGAAAACTTGCCCCATAATTTTGTGTTTCTAGGACAAAAAAACCCAAAGAAATAAAACAACCAAACAAAAAACCTCCCACACATTGTGCCAAACTGCTTAAGAAAACTGAAATTCTGCTTCTGAATCTAACCTATATAACCAAGCATTCTTTGGGATTACAACTGGGACACCACCAGTCCCATCACATTTTGACAGCAAATCCCATGCATTTTCCCACCTCCAGGAGGGCTCCAAACAGGAGCTCTCTCAACTGTTTCTCCCAGGTAAACTGTAACTGTTTCCCCTCCGGTTCCCCAGTAGTAAATGGACCTCATCTCCTTGGATTTTCAAATCCTCCAGAGAGCTCTCAGTACAATTTCTAAACACAAACTTACTAGATGTGCTGTCGAATCTCACCAATTTTTATGAAATTTATTCCACTTATGATCTACTTGTCTCAGTTTGCGGAGCACAGACACGCTCAGGCTGAGACACCAACACTAATTCCATGTGCTTCCAGCCCAAGCAGGGGAGCAATAGGAGGTGTTCCACCCCTGAGAGCCAGTCAGTGCAGTCCAGATTTCTAATATCAGGCACCTCATTCTTGCAGCAACTTGTCTGAGAACAACCTTCATGCTAAGAGCAACTTACAATGTTTTCAAACAAAATAAGAGACAACTGTATAAGTGTCTCAGCACATACCACAGTTGAGACAGCCACCATAGACACAGTGTCACCATACAATTTCAGAAGGCTTCAGCCATTCACCCATACACAGTCACACCTTACTACAGCAGAGGGCTTCAGGTGTCTGCCCATACGGAGTAACATCATTTCACTTCAGAAGGCTGCAAGTAAAGAACCTTCTTGTTCTTTAACCCAGCCTTTTATCCCCTCATGTTGATGCACTGCACCTGTGTGCCCTCTGCTCCCTTTGGTGGTTGGTCAGTGCCCCTGGGCACTCCATGGCTCATTGCTGCCAGTGCTGCTCACCTGCTGCTCACAGCTGTAGCCCATTACCACAAACTGTACACCTGCACACAAGTACCTTCACATGGTTCATGAACAAAAAGAAGAAAGAAAAAAAAAAAAGCCTAATGTATTATTAAGTACAGACCATTATTCAACTTTATTTAAAAATACCAAAGGCTGCTTTGACAGATCTAAAAGCACCAGCAGGAGTCACTGCCCTTTGTACCTTGCAAAGAAGAGCCCCCAGCTGACAAAGGCCACATATGGACTATACACTGCTCTGAAGCTGCAGTGAAAACAGAGACTTCAGCAGATAGTTCCAGTGAAAAAAAAAGCACCACAAAATCACCAGCTTTACTCTTCTGCCTCTACTGACAACCAGTTCCAAGCCTTCAGTCCAACAACAACTTCACAGTGACACCAGTGACTCATGCCATCCCAAGACCAGCCTCGGGCTAGCAGGCTAAGAATCAGTCTTGTAACCTCCTGAGGTGGAAAGCATGATGCACCCCTGATTTCCCTTCCTCAGTTTGTGTGAATACTCATCCCACACACCCAGAAGGACCTTCAAGGCAGCTTCAGTCTCCACTGGCTCTATCTATGCTGTAGAAAATGGAGCATTGTTTCCACTTCTTCACAAGCACTTTTCAATGCTTTGAAATGCCACAGCTATTCAAAATGTTAAGGCACAGGATGAAAGCTACAGAAATATAACTTCTTGTGAACTATACAGTGGACACGGGCAAGTCTGGTGGCAAACACTGCCACAGACAAACCTAACGTACAAGATATGGACATGAGTAAATAGCTAAGGTTTAGATATTTAGATGCATTAGATGTACATGAGTAATTATCTAGGTTTATTTTTTCTGATTTCCTAAGGTCACATGGGAAAATAGGACCCATTACAACTTTATGTTGTTTGTCTCCTGACACCAATGCCTAGTTCATACTTAGAATTTTCTCCTTCACAATAATTTTGTAGAACGGCATTATAAAATTGTCAGATGCCTGAGCTTTTCCTGACAGTGAAATTTTACTTAAATAGTTAGAAGATACAAGCTGACTTGTATCCTGTCACTGGGATATGTCACTTACAATACATCTTTTAAACATATATTTAATTATTTCCCAAGATATCTGCCTCCCCATTTAAGTCAAACATTCAATTCAATTCATTCTGCTTTGGACAAATGAATGTCTTTGCAGATTACCAATCCAAAATATCTGACAGGATTTTGATATATCTTTCTTCTGTAGTCAGCATGAGGAGAATGTCCAGCATGATGGAAATGCACATTTGAACAGTCAGCAAACCAAATTGCCAATCTGACAGCAGTTTTAAAGCCCAAGAAACTATTTGTGAGCATGTGGAAGATGTGTTTCCTGCTATCACAGTTATGAAAGGCTGTTAAGAAATGAGAAATTTGATTTGGACTGCAGCAAAGCCCCAAAAGTTGAGCTAGTGGAGAAGGATGTTAAGAATCAGGAGCATCCAAACATTCTTTCAGCTCCTGTTCCCTGCAAGATTGGATCAGAAATGAACTTGAGGAATCTTGGAGCAAGGATAGATTCTGTATTTTTACAATTGAAAAGACAAAACCAGGATAAGTTTGGAGGAAAATAGACTTTTGTTCTTGGTTGCTTGAGAAGATTTTGACAGCCTTCCACAAAAGAGCAGATAAATACATGACAGGACAAAAATGGTGAACAAGAACTAGGAAGAGAAACAGTCATTGGGAGAAACAGCATCTTCCCAGATTTTATAGCTGCTTCTTGCATCTCAAAGACCAAGGCCACTTGTCATCCCCATGTAGTCTGGGACTAACACAACAAATGTTTGAAGGATATAAAGAAGAGAAAAAGTGGTTTCAGGTGATGCACATGGTAGACATAGGCTTAGCAGGAACAAAACAGGAAAAGAAATTTCAGAGTGAACATCAGGAAATTATTCAGTCCCTGAATTTTATGGGACAGATAAGTATTCTCTGAGAGGGAAAGTGGAAATTCCATTCACTGAGCTATTTACATGTTCAGAAATTACTTTGTCATAGGGAATACCCTGTACTTTTAGAGTTGGAAGATACACTGGCTTTCTTTTTATTCTAAATGAAGAACTGTTTATTACAACTATCAAGAATATCAACTATTGCTAGAACTGACATAAGTTTAGACACAAACCCTTGAATTGCTTTTTCTCTTATTTTCCCTATCTTCAGCTATTTTCCTTTCTCTCTAAGCACTATTTCCAAAGAGTGAAGCAGCATGAAGTATGGGTGTGACATTAATTTAAAAAACCCACCCTGATCATTTTACCACTCCTCAAAGAATGACAACCATTAATAAAAATCAGTTTTCCTATTGAACAAAGCTTTTACAGAAGTGGAAGGGCACACTTTCACGTACAGCCTCCATCCCACATTTCACCTGTATCACACAAGAACTTCTGACAGTGTCACAAGACACGTGGTCTCCCCAGCAGGCTGTGCCTGGTGGCTAATCCTGCTAACCACAAAAGTACCAATGGTTGGAGGGGCTAAGGCTTGTCCAGCCAGAACTGCCAACGAGCCCAGCTAGAATCCAAAGCAGGGCCAGGGGCACCAAGCCCTGCCTGGCATGTCCTTGCCCAGTGCTACCTCATGGCATCACCAGCCACTGGCAGGACTCCCTCTTTCCTCTGCTCTCCAAAGCTCCTCTGTGTGCTTCACGGGCTTCTGTCTGTACCGTGTGTCCATCTGCCTTGGCAACAAAGGTTTTAGAGCTCAAAAGGAAGAGCAGGAACCTCAGCTACTACTGACATACAGGAGTATGTTAATGGATCATGCAGAATACCTGCTGTTTGCTCGACAATTACATTCATGACAAGAACTTATTGGCTGCCATTTGACAGCCTGACCATTTTCTGCACAAAAATGCATTTGAAATTAAGTTGTTGAAAATGGACCTTACCTTCTATCTCTTCCATTTTCCTCTACCACACTTCTGAAGATTGTCACATACTTGTCAAAGTAGGTGAGCCTCTCCTATTTGGCAGAATCAGATTAGCAGGTCTTCTAATCAAAAAAGAAACACGTAATTAGTTCAGTCCTAAGTGCTAAAAAGTATTGCCATATCCTGAAGAGGGCAAGCTCTCCACTGCAGACATTAAGTACTCAGGCTATTAGGAGTATTAATATTTTGCAGACCTGGAGGACTCTTAACTCTCTGAGTCATTGTGTTTGGACACCTCATAGCAAAAACTTTTTCTCCTGTGAAAGAAAGGCTCCTAAGGATGCACAATTAACTCAGGTCCATTCCTGACAGCAGAGTGCATCACAGCGGTTGTTGCTTCTCTCTCTCTCTCTCTCTGTAAAATTGCCCTGGTATAGCATCAAAAACAACTGTCATTTCAAAGCACAAGGACTATCAATTCAGCAGGTAGCAGGACAAGCAAGAGCAGACTGTACACAAGTAATTTTATCTGTTTAACTACTTATCTATTTATTTTGATCTTTGGAGAGAAACCTCTCTCATTTTTCCAAAATTCCCAATGTAGGTAGGTCTCCTTTTTAAGCTGAGTGTTAGAAATGTGATCAACTGGTCACACTAAACCCCACTTTACCCTTACATTCACTTTAAACTGGTACCATAATCAGATATAAAGGTTTGTATACTCATATATGTGTAGGGGCCTGAGTAAATATATGTATTGTAAATATATGTATGGCAGTGAAAGATCTCTGTATTGTATTAGTGACCCTGCCCTGATTCTAGTTATTGTAAATGGGCTGCAGCTGTGATGTCCTTGATTGGGCAGCAGCTGTAGCCCATGGAGGTAGCTGAGATTAAAGGGGGTGAGGTGGTCAGGGAGAGCCTTGGAGAGGAGCCCTAACTGAGAAGCAACAACACCACTGCTGTGAAGAGCTGCTGTGAGAAAACCACCCAGAAGGTATGAGACTCAGGAAATATGATATGCAACAATATGATTACAACATCTGGTGACCCCGACGTGATAAAGAACATGCAGCCAAACATCGAATGAAGGTATGGAATTCCCCGGACAGCCGAGAGCTGTGGCAACCTGAGAGCTGGGACTCTAGAATATAGTATGGCCTTTGAATCAAGGAGCTGTAACAGCAGAGAGCTGTAAGACTATGGCCTCTCAGAGAGCTGTAAGATTATGGCCTTTGAGGAAAAGAGCCTGGGAACATCTAGGGATTTGTATGTATTCAAGACAGCCAAGAGCTGTGGTAGCCTGGGAGCTGGGACAGATATGTATATTGTAACTGTGTAATTGGAAAAATTGTTAAAAGAAAAGGGGAAAATGTAGGGGCCTGAGTAAATATATGTATTGTAAATATATGTATGGCAGTGAAAGATCTCTGTATTGTATTAGTGACCCTGCCCTGATTCTAGTTATTGTAAATGGGCTGCAGCTGTGATGTCCTTGATTGGGCAGCAGCTGTAGCCCATGGAGGTAACTGAGATTAAAGGGGGCGGGGTGGTCAGGGAGAGCCTTGGAAAGGAGCCCTGACTGAGAAGCAACAACACCACTGCTGTGAGAAAACCACCCAGAAGGTATGAGACTCAGGAAATATTATATGCAACAATATGAATACAACATATATGTAATATATTTTCTAGGATATTTTCTGAAATCTTGAAGATCCTGAGTATTATTTCTCTTCCTGAGCCATGAGCTCTTTTAGATTCAATAATAAATTCCTTTTTATTGCCAAACAGTCATCCTGAGCTATTTTTCCTTCATCTACAGCCTCTAGAACAAAGGAAGAGGTAGAAATCCTGGTGTAGTCATCCCTGTTCTTTACACAGACCCAAAATCTTCTCTATCTCCTTGATATTACAGTGGCTTTCCAAACCAGCCTGTTCTGCACTGGAGGACAAATGAAGTACATCACCTTCTCTGCATTCCTTCTCTCAAACTAAATAATTGTCACATCTCTGGGCTTTGGGATAAAAGTACAAAATTTTAAAAGTCATCTCATTTCACCTTAAATTCCCTTCCCAAATATAATTATAAATTTCTAAGCCAAACACCAGGGAGACATTTTTAACTTTACTTTACTGTGGGGTCCATCAACTTTGACCACACTTGAAGGTACATTTTCTCCCCATTAGTTCTGTCTAGTCAAAGAAGCTCACGTAGCGATGACGCATCTCTTGCAGATAAGGGTATCTGCTGATTTGATTTACTAAGGAAGCTAAATTTATTATGCAACATTTTACAAGTATAATTCTGCTTTCTCTTGATGGTAATAAATTCGATATCAACTCCCACGAGACAAGAGAACCAGTCCTTTTATTATCCAGACATGACCCCCAGAGCCAGATTCCATTTTAGAGACGGGAAATGACCATATCTCTGATTAAAAGGGAAACTTTAATCAAATAAAGTGCCTCATCAAGTGAGAGCCAAGATTCCAATACTCCTGACTGCAGCACAGCAATGATCCAAAGTCATATCTGCCCCCAACCCATTACCGCCTACCGCAACGTGATATCCATCCCAAACAGGAGGTGCATCCTTCAGCCATTTCCTCAGCATCTGGGTAGCTGCTCCTCCCATGCTCACAGTCCTCTGCAGAAATGTTCTCAAAAAGCTACCCCAGGGTTTGTTTGAGGAATCAGAGGAGGATGGACTTTGTCATGTTTAGTTTGATTTTTTCCCAACTAAATCAGTCTCACAGGTGACAATTGACTTGACTCCGTGCAGCCAAGTGCAGCAGCCTTGGCTTTTAGCTCAGTACCCTTCCAGTTAGACTCTTCTATTCCTTTGGACACTTTCCTTCTACACCCTGAAATTACTTTTTGAAGCATTTAAGATAATAGCTTATTTAGAGTCCCAGGTAAAGAGCTTTATCCCGATTGTCGTGGTTTATTTCTGCAGTTTTACAGTGACAATGGTAACAATGATAATGTGGATGTCTAGAACGATTGTTATTTTAAATATTCTCTAAGGTTCCACTTCTGTGTAAGCACAATTAGATCTGTATGCTACTCCATGCAGGGATCTATCTTTAAGTGTTTCTGGCCATCTAGAATGTTTTCCCGCAACAGAGCAAGATACAGCAACTGACAGATAAATCATCTCCCTTTCAGCTGTGGAAGCCCGGCTACGCAAGCAAATGAAGTTGCCCAAACTCCACATCCACTCAGGAACGGCTCGGCTGAGAGACGGGATTAGTTCATACAGCCCTCTGCAGAGATCCTCCTTGGATCAGCCCACACGTCATTTCTGCTACAGGAGTACAGATGTGCTGCTTTGTGCTGAGGAGCACCTCTCAATACCAAAGCCTCTGCACCGGCTCAGGCCCCTTGCTCCGCAGCTCTTCCAGTACCGCACTGGCCCGACAAAATGCGGGCAGTGTAACACAACAGCACTTGAAGATTATTTCCCGGGCGTTTGTCTGAGTGTGACAAACACGCTCGCACGCAGGAAGACCGTTACTGTATTGCTCTCTGATTTCCAATGAAGTTTCCGTGGTCTCCCGCCCACCCTGAGGTGGGGGGCTCAGCCCAGCCCTGCCAGCCCCGTTCCCATTAGCCCAAGTCTCCCCGAGGTCCCCTACACCCTACACCCGCCGTCGAGGGCGGACCCGCGCCGCGTGTTGGAGAACAGCCCCGAGCAGCTCTCGGGTTAGACGGCGGCAGCGCAGCGGCAGAGCCCGCAATCGCTCGCCTCCGCAGGCGAGCCGGGCGCCGCCGAGGCAGCGGGGACGCAGGGCTGAGAGGACACGGCCCGGCCCAGGGGGAAGCAACGGAGAGCTCCGGGAGGCTGCCGGGGAGCCGGGCTCGCTACCAGGGATGCCCGGGGATCCGGGGCCGGCCGCGCCGTCGAGCCCCCGCCTCGGGGGCGGTGCCGCATCCCCACCGCCCCCCAAGGCACACCCCCGGGGCGGAGAGCCCGGGCGGCACCCCCGCCCCGCAGCCCCCTTACCGCGGCGGGCAGGGCTCCGTCCCCGGCGCGGTGCAGCGGGCGGGGCGGGGCGGGGCGGGGCGCGGAGTGCGGGCGGGCGAGCGAGCGAGCGGCGGGGCCGGCGCGGTGGCGGGGGCGGGTGGGGTTTCCGTGCGCGGCGCTTATTAGTGTGGTGATGGAGGACCGGCCCCTCGGAGCCGCCTGGCAGCGGCGGCGCGGGCTGACGGCAGCCGCCCGGAGGTGAGCGGCGGCGGCTCGGGCGGCCGAGGCGGCGGGGCCGCCCCCGCCGTGCCCCATGCGGGCGGCGGGGCGGCGGCGGCGCTGAGGGCATCGCTGAGGGCATCGCAGAGGGCGATGTCGGAGGCAGGGGGCGCGGGCCGGGCGCGGGCCGCCGTGGAGCGGCTCTCGGAGGCGGTGGGCGAGCGGCGGCGGCGGCTGGGCACCGCCATGGGGGAGGCACGGCGGCAGCGGCGGCTGCTGCTGATGGTGGTGTGCGTGGCGCTGCTGCTGGACAACATGCTCTACATGGTCATCGTGCCCATCATCCCCGACTACATCGCGGCTATGCGCGGCGGCGGGGGCACCGCCGGCCCGTCCGCGCCCGCGGGGGGCAACGGGAGCGGCGGCGGCAACCGGAGCCTTCTGCCTGCGCGGTACCCGCCGGCCACGGGGACCAACGAGGACGTGCAGATCGGGGTGCTGTTCGCCTCCAAAGCCATGCTGCAGCTGCTGGTGAACCCCCTCAGCGGCACCCTCATCGACCGCGTGGGCTACGAGGCACCGCTGCTGGCCGGGCTGGCCGTCCTGTTCCTCTCCACCGCCACCTTCGCCTTCGCCGAGAACTACGCGACGCTGTTCGCGGCGCGCAGCCTGCAGGGGCTGGGCTCTGCCTTTGCGGACACGGCCGGCATCGCCCTCATCGCTGACCGCTACGCCGAGGAGCCGGCGCGGAGCCGCGCCCTGGGCACGGCGCTGGCCTGCATCTCCTTCGGCAGCCTGGCCGCCCCCCCCTTCGGCGGCGTCCTCTACGAGTTCGCGGGCAAGCGGGTGCCCTTCCTGGTGCTGGCCTGCGTCTGCCTCCTCGACGGGCTGATGCTGCTGGTCCTGGCGCCGCCCGGTGGCACCGGGGCACGGGCCAACATGCCTGTGGGCACCCCCATACACCGCCTCATGATTGACCCCTACATTGCCGTGGTGGCAGGGGCCCTGGCCACCTGCAACATCCCCCTGGCCTTCCTGGAGCCCACCATCGCCAACTGGATGAAGGATTCCATGGGGGCTAGCGAGTGGGAGGTGGGCCTCACCTGGCTGCCCGCCTTCTTCCCCCACGTGCTGGGTGTCTACGTCACCGTCCAGCTGGCTGCTGCCTACCCACACCTGCAGTGGTTTTACGGGGCCCTGGGCATGGCCATCATCGGTGCCAGCTCCTGCCTGGTGCCCGCCTGCAGGAATTTCGGGCAGGTCATCATTCCCCTCTGTGGCATCTGCTTCGGCATCGCCCTGGTGGACACAGCCCTGCTGCCCACCCTGGCTTTCCTGGTGGACGTGCGCCACGTCTCTGTCTATGGCAGCGTCTATGCCATTGCAGACATCTCCTACTGTGTGGCATATGCCCTGGGGCCCATCGTGGCCGGCCAGATTGTGCACACCATGGGCTTTGCGCAGCTCAACCTGGGCATGGGGCTTGCCAACGTGCTTTATGCCCCTGTCCTTCTCCTCCTCAAAAATGTCTGCCAAATGAAACCCTCTCACTCAGAGAGGAACATCCTCCTTGAAGAAGGACCTAAGGGACTCTACGACACCATCAAAATGGAGGAGCGCAAAGGCATGGGCAAAAGCCTCCAGCCAGCGGGCGAGATGGATGAGAACGGCATGGGCTCTTACCACAGAGACCTGAAAGGGGTGTCTGAGGAGGACTCATCCGACTATGAGTACAGTTAGGTTCCCCCATGCGGCCCAGACCCAGGAGCGAGGAGAGACCCGTGGGAGAGACGCAAAGCGGGGGGAGGAAAATGTTACTGCATTATGTTTCTGTACTGACGTGCAATATCTACAGTTTAACCTTTGTCATGATGTAACGGCTTTCTTCTAGACTTACTTTGAATCGGTATTTCCCTCAGCATTCCGGCAAAGTGGAGGGGGTAGGAAATGGGAGATAATACTGAAAAAATTATTGGAGTAATCATTAGCAGAATCTGAGGGGATCTTTCTAAAAAAATGCCAAAAAGAAAACAAAAAACCCAACAGCTTTATAGCTGGGGTATAATTGTGCAGAGTGTTCTCAAACTGAAACTGTGTGTGACATACTGTATATCTCTGTAAAAATTACAAGAAAAGCAAAAAAGTATGTGTAAAATTTCAAATTGTGTATTCAGGGACTTAGTAAATCTTGTGTACATATACTCAGACTTTCAGTTGGTTTCCTATATTTAAGAAGAGCAACAGCTGTCTCATTTCATTCTTCCCTGGGAATAAACTGAAGTATTGTACCTTTTTTTTCTCTCTTGTGCTGCTCTCCGGTAAGTGCAATATGCTGTATTATGTTGAAGTCCAAGTTACAAGAATAATATGATCTGAATAAACAGAATTGAAGGGGAGTGATTGTCTTTTGTTTTGTTTTTGAGGGCTCCTTGAGGGAGGGAGCTGGTTGTGCTCAGTGTAACCCCTAAAGTAACAATTTCCTAGAGCATAATTCTCACTAGCTACCAAAATGGCACAGGAGAAAACCCCAGTACAAAATGTTCTCATTCATTCTTCACAACACAACGGGTCTGAGCAAACAACATCGCACTGCAACCCTGCTACTGCTTGTTTAAAAACAGCTCCTTGAATTCTCATGTGAATTCAGTTTTAATTCCCCACAATAATGAATTTCAATCTTCTAATATTTAAAAAAATACATGTCCAGCAATTAGAGGTACAATACTGGAAAGTGCCTTTCTCAGTGCTAAATGCTGCCCGAATTAAAAAGCACTCACCTCAGTGACTCGACAGGGATTAAACAAAAACAAAAGATGGGTGAAATGCTTAATTCAAACATTTGCAAAGAGTGGAAACCTTCGATCCATTCACAAGGGAACAAGACTGCATAATTTGCCCCATAAATTTCTCTTAATATAAAATAAAATCGTTTCTTTTAATTCTTAACCCAATAGGAAACAAAAATAATTATTGGTAATCGCAAGAGGGGTGCAAAGACATTTACAAGCGGCCATAGCACCTATTAAAGGGCTCCCGCCCGGCCCGGGGGATCTGGGCGCCGCGGAGCAGCGGCCGCTCGGTTCCGCTGAGCCGCGCGGGACGCGCGGCTCCGCAACTCCCGCCGGGGCGGTCGAGTCGCTGCTCAGGCGGCGCAAAACTCATGAAGACAGCGGGATGGCGCTTTGGCACGGGGGTTCGGCCAAAGAGCAGCGGCCACCGTGGTGGGAGGTGAGACCCGCTTCCCTAAACCGCAGCCGCTTCTTTGTAGTAAGCGGCAAAAGCGGAGCTAGGCTGCCGCCCCGGGCCGCTGCTGCCGCCGGACCCACGGCAGCTCCTGCAGAACCCGGGCTCCTCCCGGGACCGCTGCCGCCCCGTCGCGGCTTCCTCCCCTCCCGGCCGTGATGCCGGCAGCCACTGGCAGCGCCGCCCGCCCGTTCGGCCACCGAGCTTTCAGGAGCCGCAGATGCCCCACGGCGACAATTCTAGACACTGGCGACAACCCCTGCGGCAACGCGGGTCTGCGAGCACAGCATCCCCTCGGGGCTGCCCTCGCCGCTGCCGAGGCTGACCCCGACGGCCGTAAGAGCTCCGGCGAGCCCGGCTGTGCCCGCCCGCCCTCGGGGGACACGGCCCGCCCTGGGCACAGCAGCCGCCGGGCACAGCGGGCGGGCAGCAGCGCCTGTTGCGCGCAGCGGGAGGGGCGGTGGGGCCGGGCCGGGCCGGGCCGGGCCGGGCGGGGCGGGGCGGAGCCAGCGGCGGCGGAGTTGAGCCGCCCTCCGCACGCCCCCACCCAGAGAGGACCTGGCCGCGGAGAAGGCGGCGGTACCTTGGACAGAGCCGCCGCGCTCGCAGAGCCCGCCCGGCGGCCGCTCCGGAGCTCCCCGACGAGCAGGTAGGGGCGGGCGGGCTGCGCGTCCCGCGCCTGCCGCTGCCCCGACGGCGCGGCTGCGGGAGAGCCTGGGGCCGGGAGAGCGGGAGCGGGGCCGGCCGGTCCCGCGGAGCGGAGCCCAGCGAGCTCCCTTCGCCAAACTCGGCGGGTTAGGCGGCACCCACGGGGCCGGGCGTTTTGCCGCTGCCCGAGCGTCCCGCCGAGACGGGCGGGTCGGGAGGCAAAGGGCTCCTTCGGGGCTGAGGCTTGGGAAGGGCTCGGGACGTGCCGGCAGCCTCCGGCGGAGCGTGAGCGCTCCCCGGCCGCTCCGGCGCTGCCACGGCCCTCAGGGAGCGCGCGGCCGGCGACAGGGCGGCTCCGGGCTCCGCTCGCAATGTCCACTGCCGCTTCACACGTGTACTCCCGACAACGCATTCATTCCTTAACTTCAGGCATAGGTTCCTGAAAACTTTAAAGCTTATTCTCCTGATAACACTAAGAGTGAGGATGAATGGATGGGGACTGAATAGATTGCCCCAACAACACCATATACTGCAAGCTGCCTCCCGAGTCCATCATGTCAGGAGAACTCAAATATAAGCACATGGGCTTATTTTAGTCTTCCTGTGCTATCTGCTAACGGAGAGATCAGTGCCTTTTGTTAAGGATTTGAGTTGCTGCTTTGAGCTGTGGGGAAGGCCACCCGGCTCCCCAGCCTGCTGTGACTCGCAGCCACCGTGCTAAGCCGCTCACCCTGGCCCTCCAGCTAAGCCAGCTGTAAATAAAAACAGCTAGGATTAATTTTTTTTTCTTTTTTTTGCCTAATAACTTTGACAACGTACCTCACAGCTTTCTAGAGAGCAACTTTGAAGTCATCTTGAATTTCTGCAGGATTTTCTCCTGTGTCAGTTTTGTTGTCCTTTATTAAGCAAATACAGGATTGGGTGTGATGCTAAGCTGTCAGCACTTGAACCAGAGACAAAGCCTCCCTTCATCCCCGCAACAGAGAAAAGCACAGTTTAGGCTACCACCTCCAAACTCTTTATCACACTATTTTTACAGATATGCAGGGCTGTTAGTAGTAGCACTTCCCAGAGACACTGAGCCAATATAGACTTTTAGTCAGCGTTTGCAGTTTGACAAAAAAGAATAAGGAAAGAAAGAACAAAATTCCCAGCAAAAAGAATACCAGCAGGATTTTTCCTTTAAGGGAGTACAGTTTGAGGGGCTCTAAAGACAAAATGGCTGCTCTGTATTCTGAATGCAGGTGGGGGGCTGAGGTGAGCCCATAACTGGGCTAGCCAACAGTCTGGCAAGAGTTACAGGATGTGCATTATTTGAGGTGCTTTGAACCTGTGTTTTAGGAATAGAGTGCACAGCTAAGTGATGAGCCCTGTGCAGCACACAAGGGAGAGTGGAGCAGTGCAGCGAGTTAGTGTGGCCTTTCCTTGAGGGACATTATCTCTCACCTGGGTTGAAATTGTAAGCAGATGACAGATCAACACGAGTTTGCTGTGTGGCTCATTGCAGGGCCCCAGGGACATCTCTCAACTTATACAACCAATTCCACAGCACATGGCCCCACTGACAGCCAGTGCAGGACGGGATCAACACAAGGTGTCAGTGACCACATACACATTGGCAGAGCCATGCTGAAGCTGCAAGGCTGCAAAAGCCAAGATAATTCCTCAGCAGAGGAATAATCCACAGCCATCTCTGCCTATTGCTAAACAAAACTCTTCAACTCACTTTCATGCGCTGTAGAGTATAATCCCAAGTGTTCTTAAAAGCTGTTGTAGAAATAATTTCAGTGCCCTGAATGTAATAATTCCAAAGATTACAGAAAAATATTATTTTCTACATAGTCAACACACGCTGTCTTTTATATTTTGCATACACAGAGTGCAAAGTAATTAAAAGAAAAGGAAAAACCTCTAATCCATCAAGACCTGACTGAACACAAAAAAACTCCCTCTGCTT
Source organism: Melospiza melodia melodia (assembly GCF_035770615.1). Classification (NCBI taxonomy): domain Eukaryota; kingdom Metazoa; phylum Chordata; class Aves; order Passeriformes; family Passerellidae; genus Melospiza; species Melospiza melodia. The sequence continues at coordinate 26,278,731 of NC_086202.1, forward strand.
TAGCTGTACTTATGTACTGTCAGAATTGAAGGACCATACTTGGTGTGATCACTAGTAGATCAGAAGAAATATGCGTGTCAGATAGCCTATTCCTGCACAGAAAAGGAGTGAAGAAGCATCTTTAGAAGTGAAACCAGGATAAGCACAGTACCAGAGAGACACGAGTGGAAGTACTTGCTCTGTCACAGATTACTTCTGTGACTTTTAGCAGATTAAGCCATCTCCCTGGACAAGTATATGCTATTTGAAAGACTGCTCTACAAAACAGCTCAAACCCAGGGTACAGCCCCCCTGTCAGTCCTCCCACAGCCTTCACAGGCAGGCTCACAGGGTCCCCCAGACCCATGCCCCAAAGCACTGGTACCCTGTGAGATTCTAGGCTGCAGAGGGAAAAGGCACATCTCCATCAAGCTCCTTTTTACATTTTCTAGCACAGCACCTCACTGTACCTATGGAGCAATGCCATGAAAAATACATTCAAAGGCTGTGGTGCTTTCATATAAAATGGTAAGGGGAGGAAATATAAGATTCTAATATAGAAAACTGCAACATGACTATTACCTGTGTCTACATAAGTACATTCAAAGAAAAGTCCCCTCTTTCCTCCAGCTAACATATAACAGTAATACAAAGCATGCAGATTATGCCACAATAAATTGCAAAGTAGATTACAGTGACAAAATAAACCATGCTGAGAAGGGACCTTTTATGAGCATCAGATAGTTCTGAATAAATAAATTTATAGCAAAATGAGACAAACAGAATGTCAGAGCAATCTCCACAGGGCTCAGTTTAGCTACTTTAAATGTTGTACTTCTATTTCTCTTCAAGTTTGCATTCTGAAGCTTCTGTGTGTGTTTGCACAGGGAATACTCCCCTCGTACATTTTGGTTATAAATAATGGGTACTGACAGGACTTTAAATCTTTTCTATTTCCAGAACTGAGGCATCAGGCTCCCTAAGTGCCCCCAAGTGACTTCAATTTCTGTCCTCAACGAAAGATATCAAAAGAAATGCAGGAATGCCTGACTTAGAAGAAAACATGCAGAAGAACGAGAAAGATACAGGCAGTAAAGATGAAAGAGTAAGTAACTCTTTCTGGGAAAACAAAAAGGAAAAATGACTTAAGAACTTTTAATTCTGTAAATTAATATCGTAATTGTAACCCAAGCTCTGTTCTAGAACAAATTTCTTCATTTCAGGGAACACCAGTTATCCTGCAACAGTTTATAGCCATAAACCTTGATCTAACACTAGTGCTTCTCATATCCAAATAAACTCTTTCTCCCAACATCCTCTGAAGAATTACAGTAAATTAAATATTATTATACAACAAATATTTTTATACTACAAAGTCAGAGATGGCATGAAATTATTCATGCTAGTACAGCACTATCAAGCTATCATATATGATTCATTTTCAGACTGGTTTAGAAGGTGCTGGGTGTGTATGCCTGTCAATAGTCAGCCTCCAGGGTTTTTTCCTAAGCAGAGTCATGAGCTGCACAGGAACATTACCCAGAAAGATAGGGCCAAAGCCAGGTATCAAAAAGAAATACTAGTTAGCACATTCATTTTCAATGACCAAGAAATCAATGACAGAAGAAATATGTCTTGACTAAACATACCTTGAAACGGCAGAACTGCTGTTCTTTAATTTCTGGGTGTATGATAGGCTAAATTTGATTTGTATTTCCATTAAAAACAGATAGTCCTATGACACTTTTCATGAGTATCTAAAATCATTGGTTTCTAGATAGGGAACATAATGCATCACTGAATTTTCTGTGGATGTCAAAGAGCAGAGCTGGTGCTTGAGCTCAGAGGACACCCAGTCCCTGCCAGCTGTTCAGAGCACTTCCTCTACACCCACCCTCCCTGCATGCACTGGACTAACTCTGAGCAGCAGGTGGGACAGCTAACTGCTAATCCTTTCTTCCACCCAAAATCACACTGCAATCCTACTAAAACGAATGTCCATTACAGCAGGAACTAGCAAAAAAATCTGAACATTGCCGACTTCAGGAGAAGGGCAAAAATCAAATTAGAAAAACAAAGCCTCCAAAAGTTTATGGCCTACTCTAATCACTAATGGACAAGCATAGCTGCATTAGATTGACCATTTCTCAACTAGGTGACACAGCTCTCTCCCTGAGGAACCACACTTAGAGCATCACAGCCTCTTGCAACTTGCCAGTCTTCCATGAATTACCTCCTTGCTTTGTTTTCCCACTGCCCCCAAAATTGCTTATTGGTGATGGAGACAGAGACAGGGAGACTGAGAGCTGGTCAGAATCCAAATTGATTGTGGACTACATATGCTTATAAACTATTCTAGGAAGGCTAATAATTTTTTACCACAATGATTGGGTTAATCATCACATAAACAAACATACATTTTACAACTTCTCTTACTTGCAGAAGTCTTGATGTACTTTTCTTTTCCAGTAGGTCTTGATTTAATCTTTAGTTAGTCTGGATTTAATCCTCAAAGTTCTGCCTGTTCTTGCCAAGGCATCCTGATGATCACAGCTCTTATGCTAACCAGGTCCAAAGTCCATCTGTCTTGTTTGTCCCAGTATCTCTCTCTTCTCCTTTCAACCAAAACCACTCCTTAAATGGCCTTATTAATTTATCTCTGCAGACATTGAAACAAGCAAGGTATCACAATTAATACAATTATTATGAAAATCATCACATACATACCCATCTTAAAAAGAAACTTTTAGCTAAAAATCTTAGCCACTAAAGGCTCAGGCTTGATCTTTATAAACTAAAAATTTTCCTGATGGCAGCTGCAGGGGGGACATTACTGGCTTTAGAAACATGGCAAGAAATGTAATTGCAGCAAAAGGTTTGATTCTTATACACGAGGTTATAGGGAGAAACATTTAGACTGATGTTTTCTGTGTATTTAAAATTAACACAAAAATCCATTTTCACAGTACCCAGAGGCTCTAATTCTTGGTGTTCCAAGGGTGCTTCAGGAGGGCAAGGTGTCAAATTTGATTGGATTTTCTTAAAAATTTTTTTAGTGTAAATATTAGTGTAAAGTTCTGGAGGAGCTATATTCCCTTCTATTTTCTTGTTTATTTAGTAGCATGTGTGTTTCTCATTATGAAGGCAACATAAAAGTAAAACAATAAACATAAAAGTAAAACCAATAAACTCATACTAAATAAAAATAAAAATAAATAAAATCATTTATACAATTAGCAGCACATGAAAAATAGAATGGTGATTTAAAATAATGCACTATCAATTTCTTAAATATTGTAGTATTACTTAGACTCTGTAGTAATGGGCAAGCTTCATTTTTAAAGCAATTTTAACGTGAGGACTTGGAGGGTAAGCCCTCCAAGTTCACTTTAAAGGGAGGTTTAGCCATTATAGGTCCAAATTTGGCAATTCAGAATTATTTGAGTATAGTTTTGATGTTGAAAACACTTGGTTCTATTGGTTTATTTCTCTACTAGTTAAGTCTAGGACTTGGCCAGGATCCAGGCTTTAACTGGAAGAGTCTCTTTAATATATTTTAAAAACCTCTTAGTAATAGTAGTTAGAAAAATAATATATGTCTTACAAATAGCTATACAACAATATGTGAAGGTTTGTAAATCAGCTGGCTTTGTCATATTTTCTTTAGCTAAATAGTAGTAAAACAAAGCATTAAACAGATCACAACTTATAGCAGTCATAATATGAAATTTTAACTCATTCTTCAGTACTACTTATAAAAATAAAATAGCAAAATTGCTCTTATTTCTATAATAAAATAGTTGTATCTCATAATTTAAATTAGCAAATGTTGACAAAATTCATTTAGTCTTTGTGTTATTCACTTGTATAGTAAAGGAATTATATCTTATAATTGAAACAGGTATAATTCAACAAAATTTAAAATCAACTTCACGAAAAATTAACTTCAGGAAAACATAACAAAAATATACTTAAAAGAAGTTAAAGTTAACATCACTGAGATTAAACAAAAATTAATCTTAACAAGAATTAACTTATTTAAACTCTATTATTATAAAAAAGTTACTGAAAATTTTTCATTTACCTTGATGTTTAACTGTTATATGACATCTGTTCTGAAAAATTTATAATAAAATTACCTCACTGAAACTATGGAGTAAAAAGTAAGCACTTAATAAAGCTGACAGTGGAGTTTTATGTACTAGTTCTAGTTAAGTCTCAAATAACTACTACAAATAAAGTTCAAAGTTTGTCTTGAATGTGATCTAAAGAATCTTGAATTTATGACTTATCTAATTACTCTCAGTGAACTATGCAGTTTAATGCAGTGAACTGTGCTGTGTTATTAATATGTAGGAAGACACCACTGTTACACAAACACCTTTGAATTTTTCTAGTAACAATCCTGTTAAAAATCACAAATCACTAAAATTAGAAGGTAACTGTTAATAGAGTTGGGATAGTATGCAGCATCAGTTGGTATTTTGATGTGCCATAACTTCAGCATGCCGTGCAGGTTAGACCATGCTGGCTGGTGCCAGGCAGTGGAGGCTGCACCCCCTGCAGCAGCATTTAAAGGTTGCTTGCATGATAGATTTAAGTTTGGCTTAATAAAGGTAATGGGATAAACACTGAAGGCTAAAACAATAAAAAAAATTATATAATTCTAAAGAGCTGTACTGAAAAATTCACAAGAAAATACATAATTAAAAAGGCAAGTAACTGGAAATATAACTGGTTTGACTAAGACAAGGTGTCCCTCAGGGCTTTAGGTCAGTATTAGGTCAAAGTGTTGCCTTTGATAGCTGGCCTGCTCCTTCCAATGGTTCAAAGTGTCCGGGGCACTTCAGCCAGGGACCATGGTGGAGCGTGTTGAGGCTCCCAATGACTCCTATACAAAATCCGAATGCATAAAAATTCTCCACTGTGTCAACACATCCCTCCCCCACTAAACCAGGGGGACAGAGAGCCCAAAAGGTTTAACTGTGGCAGTCTGCCCATCAGGCCCTGCAAAGTGCACCAAGTGTTGTCTTTGCAAGCTTTGACTATTCCCACCCATGCCCGAGAGCACTCGAGGCACAGACAGTAATGGCCAATCACTGGGCCATCCCCTTTGACATAAGTCACATCTGCTCCAGTACCAAGGAGTCCTGTTAAAATTATATCCCTGCCTTTCAGAGTCACTTCGCATTGGCACGTGGGACACTGAGATGTGATACGTTGTGTCCAAAAAATCTGCGGGACCTCTGTGGAACCAAACCCCCCCTCCCCTCTGTTCAGCTATTGGGGGTGCAGATAGGGGTGCTGCCAGGAAAAATAAGAGTTGGGCTATATGGCTCCTGGCCAGGACCACACAGGGCAGCTGGGGGTCCAAGCCATGATCTTAATTTCCCCAAGGGAGTCAGAGTCAATAGCTCCAGGGAGAACAAGGAACCCTGTTATCCAGGTGGATGATCTGCCTGTGATCAAAGCATGCATATGCTGTTCCAGTGGTCAGAAAACTCCTGTGGCAAATGAACAGATGAACCGAGTAATGTTACTGTGATATTGTTTGATATGTCCAGTCCTGTGCTGCCTGGGGTGGCTGCACACAGGTCAGTGACACTTGTCCAGCGGGCAGGGCTGTTGGAAGTTGGCATCTGCTCCTGGTTGCTGTGTCAGCTGTGGGATTTGTGTTGTTGTGCAGTGCTGCTCTGCACTCCAAGATGAGTTTCCCTGTAAAGGCTGGCAATTCTGGTGAAACTTAGAGTGGCACAGACTAGCAAAGTGAGGGCCTTTCCAACAGCAAGGACATATACCTGAGCCTTTGGGTTTCTGTGCTTTTTGGCAGTCTCTTTTAATGTGTCCAGACTCCCCACAGCCTAAACAAACCAGCTGTTTTCCAGGGGTTAATTTCAGAACAGCAAAATCATCCTCTATGCCTTGCCCCATGACTTGATAGGCGATTGCCATGGTGTGTTGTTGTATTCCCAGGTGGTTGCATGCTTGTATCATTTGGAGTAAAGTGGGCTGAGGTTCAGAAGGCAAAGATTTCAAAAGGTGACTACAATCCTCATTGGCATTTTCTGTGGCCAATTTGGGTATAACTTCTCTTGCTTGATAACTTCTCTTGCTTCTCTTGCTCCAGTGTTTGTTTTAATTTGTCCACAAACTGCACATAGGGCTCTTGTGGACCTTGTTTGATATTTGTGGAGGACTGTTTAGGGGTTTTTGCACCAGGAACCTTAAGAAATGCCAAACGAGCTGCATTTGTGATACCCTCTGGGCTTCTCTTGGTAAGGCAGCCAGGCCCAAACACGGTTCTCTCACCATCACGATCAGTGCCAGGGGCTCACCGATTGCAGCCAGATAGGCTGTTCCTTCTCACTCAGAGCACCAGTTGTCAGCAATGGAGAGAGATGGGGAGACTGAGAACTGGTCAGAATCCAAATTGATTGTGGACTACATGTGCTTATATACTACTCTAGGATGGCTAATAATTTTTTACTGCCATGATTGGCTTAATCATCACATAAACAAACTTATACATTTTACAACATCTCTTACTTGCAGAAGTCTTGATGTAATTTTCTTTTTCGATAGGTCTTGATTCAGTTGGTCTTCATTAGTCAGTCTTGATTCAGTTAGTCTTCAGTTAGTCTTGATTTAATCCTCAAACTTCTGCTTGTTCTTGTCAAGGCATCCTGATGATCAAATTTCTTATGCTAACCAGGTCCAAAGTCTTGTGTGTCCCAATAATTGCTCTGGCTTTTAAATTACTAATTACACTTCACCTGGTTAATTCTAAATTTAAAAACAAAGGAAACTTATTTGCATGGACAGCATGGAACTCTTTTCTTCCCAGATACTATTGCTCCAAACAGGGTAAGGATAAAGGAAGTATAAATGGAAACATTTTATCAAGCCTTCCAGGGGGGTTCCAGACTGACTGACAGCAGAGGTTTGGCAGGGTAAAGTACAAGCTTATTGAGGACTGTGCATATAATAAACAGGTAGACCTGCATGTTTTCTACTTCTGTCATTGTACAACATTCATATTACCAACCAGACAAACATTAACCCATGGTTTTACTAACCAAAAGTTAATCACAACTTCTTTAGTAATGAAATACATTAAGATACTATTTTATTATTTTGTAATGTATTTGCAGATTTCCTAGAGGTTAGCTCAGCGTATTTGCTTGCATCATGCCTCTTCATCCTAGGATTTCTAGAATTTCTACCAAGGAATAATGTCCTTGATAATTTTCCACTAGTCCACTGCTCTATCCATTTGAAAGCCTACAAACAGTAAATTTGTAGTAATCAGGCCTCTCACCTGCTAAAACAGAATAAATTCATTTTGAAAGGGATGTAACATATTAATCAGCAACAAAAGAAAAAAAATAAGAAAACAAAAGAGGACAGATTGGAAACAAGTAGAATTACTCACCAATATATATTTCTTTTTAATGACTAGGAAGTGCCAAAACTTCCAGTTCCACCACTGCAACAGACCTTACACATGTACCTACAGTGCATGAAGCACTTGGTGCCAGAGGAGCAATTTAAAAAAACCAAGGCCATTGTGGAGAAATTTGGAATTGCAGGAGGCCTGGGGGAATCCTTGCAGAAAATGCTTGAGGAAAGAAGTGAAAAGACAATAAACTGGGTAAGCAAATGAAATCGCTCTGTTTGATGATGCTTATTTACAAGTTCTTTCTGCTGTTCTCTATGCAATCACTGTTTTCTTTCAGCAGGTCAATGCAAACGGGTCATTCTGACAAAGGAATATTTCAGATGTAATAGATTTTTAAAATTACGCAGCTAGATTTTTAAAATTGTGTCAAAATCCATGTTAAAGCCATCTAGTCAAAGTTCTGATTTACACCAATTATTCTGAAATGGAACACTTCATTATAGGTATTAGTCTTTTAAAATTGAACTATTATTTGCCATTCATTGTCACACTATACCAACGTAGCTACTTTGCCAAATATGCACACACATGTATATTCGTGTACATCTATCACACAGACCATGCTGAGACCTTTGCCTTTACAAAAGTTCAGCTTTCTGCTTCCCAAGGCAGGCAAATTAGGTAAGCCACAGCTAAAGTAGATTTTACCATTCCACAAAGTCACACCCTGCCCTTATTAACCATGTTAGAATATGGCAGTTGAAAATTGGACTTTTATCAAAGTCCTTCCTTTCCAACAAGGAAAATGAGTCTGTGGATTCAGTGAAACCCTGCAGGCTTGTTACTGATGTCAGTGAATTGTGGTTCTCTCTTTTGTGTGACACACAAAAAACTCCATCGACTTGCTGCTACAGTCAGGAAGAAAAGGCTACAGTGCTGTCAGTGCTTTCATTTTAAAAGCAGTGCTTAATTTGTGAACTAAATGCTGCCCAATCTTATTTTCATATTGTGATCACAGAACTTCACGGTGGCTAAACTAAAGAGCATTTAAAAAGTGTTCCTGATAAGAAATAATATTCCTGAAGACATCTGCTCATTTGAGCACTTATAGAATGAAAATTATAGAGGAAGAATGCGTAAGCATTTTCTGAAATTGTGACAGTTTTAAATACTGGCTGTTAAAATGAATACCTGATTCTTAAGGTAAATTAGAAATGGATTTATTTGAATTTAACTTGCCAGGAGTATATCTCTAGCATGTTCCCCTGAAGACTCCAGAGACTGTGGGGGAAGCATCTGTTCTAACAGCAATGAAATATCTCGGAGGAAAACTTTTTCAACTGATGCATGCATTTGTAATTATTTTTGCATAATTTTGTTGTTGTTTATAGTTACCATATGCAAAGCCTGCCCTCTTAGAAAGGCCATTTGATATTTTTATGAAAGCCTCCATTTTCCAAATAGTGATTCTTCAATCTCTGCTCAGACATAAAGGAATGCAGTTACTGTTCATCCCTGTTTTCAATAAAAATGGTTAGAAATTTAATGTGTGTCTGTCTGGGTCAAGAATCAGCAATCTGCATTTGTGTCAGTGGACAAAAAGGGAATTCTCCAGGGGCCCTATCCACATGCCACTCTCTGCAGAACTGAACCATTAGGCTTGGGAAATTCTTCTCCTGCTCTGTCTTGCTACAGGACAATATCTGATGGTTAGCAATGGAGCATCTTGGCATCATTCACAAATATTTGAGGCCCCCTGAGAAAAGCCATCACTGGTAAAACTCTGGCCCTCTCTTAAACATATTCTAATTGCTATGCAAGAGTTAACATGTTGTATTCAAATATTTTCTGGTTGTAGAGAGAAGCAAACAACAAAATACCCAAAGCACCACAATCTGAGGCTTGTGTAGTTTTTAATGGAACGCACTGTAAATTGCCATTGATTGAGAAATAGGATTATGGAATTGCGGCTGACTTCTGCCGAGCTGAGGTCACAGAGCCCAGGCTGAAAATGCTCAGCAGCTCCATTAATCAGAGCCCATGGCTGACACCAGGAGCACCAGGCAGTGTCCCCTCACCCTGCTTTGCTGTGTGCTGTGGCAGCTTTAAGACGTTGTGTCCCCCTCCCTCAGGTGTTCCACTACTGGCTGGATGACATGTACCTCAACAACCGCCTGGCTCTTCCAGTCAATTCCAGCCCCGCAATTATCTTTGCTCGCCAGCATTTCAAGGACATAAATGACCAGCTGAGGTAATGTATTACGACTTTGCAGCTTTTGCTAAATGAAAGGATATTTTAAATGTATGGCTTTTGCAAAAAGACAATCAACTTTCATTAAAAAATAAGGGCTGTAGCCATTAAAGTGATTTCCTAGGAGGCCTGCTGACTGAGGGCAGTGCTTCTGGGGTAACTCATACTGATATTCAGAAAGAAAGATGTCATTACTATTATACTCATTGCATGAAAAAAATGCCAAGGGATTTGTATTTTTAAGGAATATTTACAAAGCTTTTCACTGTACATGATTCAAGTAAACCACTTTGTGATGAAAAACAAGTACTAATTTCTGACACACAGTTTCAAGGGAAATAATCTTTAACATGGCTTCACTATGACTCGTAGCCACCCTGCAAATTGAAAAGGCCACGCTGGCATTAAATTGTCCCTCTCAGATGCACAAAAGGGCACCAGAAACACAGGGGATCTAAGAATAAGAATTCAGAAATCATTCTTCCCCAAGAACACTGCTTCCTTCAGGCCCATCAGTCCCAGCTCTGAACAGATCTTTCTACTTTAAGCTGTTGTAGGCAATTATTATAATTTAAAAAGTGAGAAGGTAAGCACGTAGCCAAGCACAGAATATACCTCTCCAGACACCCCTTAAAACAGGATTCCATTCTTCAGTCTCTGCCAAAATATTCTCCCTTTTTAAAACAGTAAAAATCTACCTTCATACTGTGCAATTTTCCTCTTTGCTTTTAGCACTCTCTAGCTGCTCATTACTGAAATAATTAACTGCATGTGAATTTATGCTATTATAAAACAGCCAGAACCTTAAAACAAATATGCATTATTTTAACATTTTGCATAGACAGCTAATGCATCTTTTTACTTTACTTTAAACATAACTATAAATGCTTTCATTCATTACTTACTAAATTTATTGTGCACACAGCTTTTAAAAAACCTCCACTTTGCATTTTCTAATGCACATGCTTTAACAAGGAAATCTTTTTCTCAGAGCCTCCCATTCTGACACAGTGCAAATAGACAATGTCAGGAAAAAAATACACCTGTCCACAGCTCTGCAAAAAAATATCTGCTTAGGACAGGAAGTACTCTAATGCTGGACAGGTTATGAGTATTGATATTGAAACCCATATGAGGATTCTATTAAATATTCAGTCTTTGCTCCCATTCTCTAAATAAGCACTTTCAGGCTTCCTCCTGTGGTAGTCTGTTTAACCATTTGAAGGGACTGTCTCTAGGATTTCATATTTCTCTTGACATGAATTAATTTAGGTTTTGGGTGGGGGCAGGGAGCTCTTCTTGCCAAGCCAGAAGACTTTCTCTCCTTATGCTGTGTCATCAATCATTCAGGCTATCCTCTGTCTCCCAGAAACAGCCCAGTGTTGCCAAATGACAAAAGACTGATGTCACTTCTCTCTGCTCTTTGCAGGTTTGCTGCCAATCTCATTTCAGGAGTGCAAGACTACAAAGCTTTACTGGACACGTAAGTGGCTTGGAAGGAGAGGTTGAGTATCCACAGGGCTCCTGATTCGAGGCTGCTCTCAGTGCAAAGCTGGGCTGTATTGCACCTCTCCCCCATGGGGAAGGGCTGGGGCTCCAGCATGCTTCAGGGCAAGTGCTTCAGCAACATTTTATGCCCTTTCTGCTATATTCCTGCAGTGTAACAGATTGAACAAGGATCCTTTCTGATGGCTGGCAGGCACAGTGCAGCCCAAAAGGGCACAGACAATTTGCCTAACAGAGTTACTGAGAACACAAGAGGAAGCTTGTGCTCCCCACACCCAAAGGGCAGCAGCACTGTGGTTACACAGCCCGCACACCTCTCCTGGCACTCACCATTTACAATAACGCTGTCCCACCTCCCTCCCCACAGAGAAATAACACATCCCAGCAAGGGAGGGAAGTCTCACCACAGAAAGGCTGGCTCAGTAGCTAGTAAAAACAAGCTACTTATGCTCCTGTTACTTTCTGAATAAATACACTGGGGAAATACATGATTCTTCAAACCATATATGTATAATGCGCCTGTACAAGGAAATAAGTGATACAGAGAATTTGAGAGTTGGGAACTGCAACAGTTCTAAAGTCATGGTTGACCAAGATAAACTAGCATAAAATATCACCCCTCATAAGCTGTATGAGAGTAAACCTCCTTGCCTGCTTCTTTACCCCTCCCCCTGTCTGACAAGTTGGAAGCTTAGTCCTCTTGCCGAAGGAAAACCTCTGCACTGTAAGATTTTCTTCCTCCTGTGGTCTCTGCAGCCTGTCCTGACCAGCAGCACCATTATTTCCTGCTACAGTGTCAGTGGAGTGTTTTACAATCCATAATCATAATTGTGACTGTGATAATTCTTCTTTTTTTTCCCTTGGCCACTAAAGAAGCTTTTAAAGAGATGCTGGTTTCACCTACCTTCCAATAAAAAAAAATAATAAGTTTTCAGCACATATTACTCCATGGGTCTCAGTGAAAATTAGCACAAAAGTGAGGACCTGTGGAAAACAAGTCATTGCCCAAGTCATTCCTGTTTGTCAAGGAAGGCCCTCTCACATACACTCTAACCAGTCAGCACAGCACATGACTGCTGTGATTTGCAGGGAATTTCATCCGTACCTTTCTTTGAGGTGCTGCTCTTTCCCAGCTGTTCTGCTGACTTCCATCCTGCCAGGTTTCTGGGGTCCCAGCTAGTCAGTCTCCCCATGCGCATTGCAAAGCTGCTTGTGACCTGCTATTTCCATTTCCACTAGATGATAATGCAATTGCTTAATGAATATGCATGAAGCTGCCAGGAATGATGTATTTAACTTTGGTATGGGAATTCATCTATTTCCCTTATACTGTAATCTCATTTTATTATTCAATTTGTGTTATACCTGATCTAATTGTAACAGAACAAAGGACAGATAAGATTTTTTTTCCTTTCTGTCTCTCTCCCCTCTTTTCCTCTGGCTTTTTCTCTTTCTCTGCAGCCATGCTTTACCTACTGACTTTTCTCGTGGACAGCTGTCTGGCCATCCTCTTTGCATGAAGCAATACTATGGACTCTTTTCTTCCTATCGTCTTCCAGGACCTACCAAAGATACCCTCGTGGCCCAGAAAAGCAATGTAATGCCAGAACCAGAGCACATCATTGTTGCTTGTAACAATCAGGTAAATTCATTTTCGTTTTTCATACCTTTCTATATTTCTTAATTTGCTTAAATTCACTCCAGAAGAGCCTAATCTAATCTCTGTTCAGAAATGCAATTAGTGTGCTATGTATGAGCTCACTTCTTACCAAGCATTTGCAGTTGATATTTCTAAAAGACGCTTCTGCAGCATTTTTGTCCTTGGACCACATAATGTTCCAAGTACAGTGATGCAGAAAGGAGGAATGTGGCAGAATTTATTTGCTTTCTCTTTCAAACAAAAACGTTTAATAAACAGTGATAAAACCACAGAGAAAAAAAGAATTCTATTAGAGCGCATTTGTTGGAAATGCTCTTCTCATGACAGTCAAGTATTGGCACAGTCAAGTTCATGGCAGCTATACCACCATCACACCTATGCATGGTGTAGACACCATGTAGGGGCCCTAAGCGATTCCTGAAGAAGTTAGCACAGGTGCATGCAGAAATATTGAAGTGTTAGAGTGAATCTGCCACAACCAGTAATTACCAGGGAGCAGCAGGGTCTGTTCCCTGGGCACAGAACTTCTAGCACAGCTTGACTGTTTGCAGTACTGGCACCATGCCTGCAGGTGCTCTTGGAATGAGGAAGTAGCTTCCAGTGAAGTGCTCTCTGCTTTTACAGGAAGCACAGGAAATTTTCTAGATTTTCTAGGTTATGTTTAAACAAATAATACCATGAAAATTACTTACATACTGTCTGATTTTATCTCTCCAAGGTTTTTAAAGCTTATTCAAATAGTGTGTATTTTATTTGAGTCCCACACACAATATAAGTCCCCTATGGCAACTGGCCTTACATTGGTGTTAAAACACAGGAGAGGTGAGTCCTGGGCCATTCATTGCCCAGTGGTTTTGTGGTGCATTGCATGCAAGCCTGGCTCTCCAGGCAGGACTTCAGCATCTCAACACCTACCCAGGTGACAGCAAAATGTTGGACCATAGAGGGTCCAACCCACCTCTGACTGATCTTCTGACTTCTGTAATTTTTTTGCAGTTTTTTGTTTTGGATGTTGTCATTAATTTCCGTCGTCTCAGTGAGGGAGATCTTTTCACTCAGTTACAAAAGATAGCAAAAATGGCAGAGAATGAAGAGGAAATGCTGCCTCCAATTGGCCTGCTGACAACAGACGGAAGAACAGAGTGGGCAGAGGCCAGGATGACCCTTATGAAAGGTTAGCTGCAGCAACCCCAGCTTTCTCTTCATCATCTTCCTCCTCACCATCACTGCCTTTCTTTGCTGAGAGCAAACATCACAGCAAACACAGGACTGAATGTGCAACTCCACTGCTGAATTTTTCCAGCAGTAGGAAACTCTGTAAGATGTGTGTTGCCAGGGGAGCAGCAGAAATAGCTTGACCCTTTGGCTGTGTATGTTTAAGTGTTATGCCATGTAATAACTCTCACTCCATTCTTTGTTTTTCATTGCATAAATTACATTACATCAGATTTTGTGATTTGTCTCTTTCTTTATAATCATTTTGTGCCAATAGGAATGATGTATCCTCTTAGCTTTTGGTAACTATTTGATATTATTGATCTTATCCAACAAAAAACAAAAACAGCTGCAAGTTAAACACCTATTGAATCTAGTTGTGTGCTCTCTCTAATCAATGGAGAAGGTACCAGGGCTGATTCAACCAATTCTTAACTATCTAGGAAGGATGGCACCAGTTATTATCTGGGGACTGCTCTCTCTCTTTTCCAACAGGCTGTCTCAGATTATGGACTTGAATGTCACACTTGGAAACAGACAAAAATAAAGGGTAGGGTTAGTAACCTCTATCACATCACACCTTATGTATATTACCCTGAGGCTAAGTGATAAAAATGCCCTCTTTTTGCCATTTTACATGTAATAAGTATTTACCTTTTCATCCAGAAGCAAACATTAACTAATCTCTTTACCTCCAGTTCAGCAACGCCACAGAAAATATTGCTGTTTTACTAACGCCCTGGAATATACAAGAGTTGCCAATAGTCTCAAAATAAGTTTATCCTCCTAAGGAAGATTCCCCTTTTCTTATTCAAGTTCATCTGTTCTTATAAAACTTACTACAGATACACACACAGAGAGTCCTGGCCATTATTTCAGCAATATTATATAGCAGTAGTCTCATCTTTAAGCTTTCCCCTCCTCTTCCCATCATTTCTTTTTAAAGGAGGAGACAAAAAATAACTTATTTTAATGAAAATTGAGGTGAACACCTAATAATTTATTTTCATGACATACTAAATATAACAGCCAATGCCTTGAAACTTCCAGCAAAAATATCTTTGTTAACCTATATCATCCAAAAGAAAAACAAAAAGAAAAATCAACAAAAACTAGCAAAACCTTCTCCATAGTGTTTTTAGATTGCCTGGCATTTCCCAAAATATTAGTTTTAATTCGAAGGCAAACAACTCAGTTATGCAGCTGAAAAAAAACCAGATTCTGCACTAGTAACACTCATAGCATCATGATGTGAGCCTTCTCTAATTTAAGCAGGAATCCCCTCCCACACTATTCAGGTTAGCACAGCCCTTCTATATAGGTGAATGCATTGCTGTTACACATGGATATGTGATCATTAACAGCCCTTTCCTTTCTTATCTGTGATGGTGAAATGTTCCTGCAACAACAAATAAGAGAACCTGGGAAGCCACGTGGGTGAAAGGGTCACTCTACAGCTGGTCTGTGCTGGGCAAAGCAAGAGAGAATGCTCTGGGACAGAAAACCTGTGCAGTGCTTTGCAGAGGCCAGGAAGGAGTTATATCCATGGGCCTGCATAGACCTGCACGGAGACCACAGGTCTTCTAGGTGAGAAAATGCCCAAATGTAATAAATCCAGCCATCACTGATTTATAAACACACTCAGCATTGTAACTGTCTTCAGGCTTGCTCTTCCTAAGTACAGGAAGTGAATTCTGTATGAAGTGACTGGCTACAGTCCCATGCATACTACATCTGAATTTGATTCAAAACTGTCTTCTCATATATTCCTTTCTAAGACGAAATTTTAAAAAACCCACGTAGCCAACAGTTGGCTGGCCAATTCAGTGCAACTGTGCATTAGAAAGGAAGAAATGTTTTGCAGGCTTTAGGCTTGGTCATACTGTCTTTTGTTTTAGCTCTTCCTGCAGATATTTTCAATCCCAAGTCATGGTTCATGAGTTTTCATGCAATTTATTGCCTGCTTCACATGATAATTTTTCAGTGTTTGATCAGCCCCCTGGATATGTCTGTTTCCTTCTGTAAAGGCATCTTTCTTTCCCCTGCTTCTCTGTTTCTGGCACAGCTTAATTTTATTCACTCTAATACCTAGACTCCAGATACCCTGAAGCCATATGTCAGACTAAGGGCTTCATATCTGTCAAAGATATGTGGTAGCAGCCACAATGAAATATATATATACCTATCAAAGAGCAGAAAGCAGAATGCTGAGCAAGCTGGGAGCAGTTTGTAAATCACTATCCAGGCTGTTTTTCCTCAAAGATGCCTGTCTGCAAGCACCAGAAGCTGATGCATACCAGGCAAGTTCCATTCACAAGGATCTTCTCAGCCTTTGTAGTGATGCACCCAGACCATCAATGAAAAAATACCACAATTACAGTCAGCCCTGCAAGTGTGAGACACTAGAAAAGCTTCACAGCCAAGTGGACAGGGATGTGTCTTCTCTCTTCTAAAGCTTCTGAATGCTTTTGAAGACACTCCCAAGGGACACTGGTGTTCATGTTTGCAGGGCAGCAACCTCTCTGCATGCCCCATCAAACACAATCTCTTGGCTCAAGCCTTTGTAGGAGCTGGCAGGTGCTCCAGCTGCTTTCCCTAGGACTCTTCTGTTGGCAAGGGGACACAGCACACTCTGCACTCCACCAGGTCCCCAGGGAGCCTGCAAGAAGTCAGACTGACCATCTCTGTCCCTTGGGCCCCAGCTGCTAATGCTGCCTTGCAGGAGCCACCAAACAGCAATAGCCAGTACCTTACCATAGCCTGCACAAGGCCACAGCTCCCCCTCTTCCTTCTCAGCCACTGCTATCACTTGCCTCTCCTTCTCTTGATTTTTAATTTCTTGCTCATTTGGTTTCTTTTTCAGCATCTGAAGAATGAACCTGGATGGTAACAAGTGTCTGGGTTTTTTCTAGCTCTTGACTAATCTATGTTACTCCTTCTGGAAAGGTGCTTTATTTCTTACTATGGAAAATGCTGCTCTTTCAGACAATCAAGCCATTTTACATACTTGCAAACCTTGAAAACATGCACATATTGAAATGACCCCATATTTCAAATTCAAATCAGAATTGTTTAATTTTAAATATTTTTCCATTCTTTCAGCTGAAATAGTTTTCTGAATTGAGCATGTATTTGTTGAACTTAGTCTAGACTTGAAAGAAGTTTTGACAAATCTGAATTGATATCTTTTGTTGAGAACATACTGAAACAAGTTTACATTTACACTAAAACCTAGCAAAACCAGAGGATGAAAGCTGATCTGTTAAGAGCAAAAGGAATTTTATGTTGATGCTTGAATGCCCTTTTCCCTTTGATCTTGTTAACAACTGTATAACAGCTATTAATTATTTTATATGCTTTTAAATGAAACAAGTTCTTGTTATAGGTTGCACACTTCTATCTTTTCAATGAGGAACTGCAAGAAGTGGTCACAATGAAATATTTCCTATGCTTCAAACTGGTCCTCAGATGCAAACAAACCCTGAGTCTCTGTAATATTTCTGAGTTAGACAAAGAAACTGAGAAACACATAAATAAACCATAAATAAGGAGGAGAGCACTGAGGACAAGGTAAAAATGCCCCCAGTAGTCCAACCATATAAGAGGGTCAGGATAGGGAAAAGAAACAGAAAGAGTTCCAGAAAAGCCCATTTTATTCAGCAGTGCAGTAGTGAGAGGAGAGCACTGTAACATGGCAACCCATGGTTTTGGCAAAAAACCTCAAAACCTCATCCACAGATGTTTCCTCACATGATGTAGGCAATATCAGCTAATGATCAGAGACAGGACAGACAAGAGGGTTTTAATACACTAAGACAAAACCAACATAGACCCTGCTGTTCCTTGTTCTGAAAAGGGTTTTCATGGAGAACAACACAAAAATACTCTAAGCTTTGCTGTTCCAGAGCAGAATACTTCAGCAATAGCGTGAGCTCTGAAATCTTCTATTTTCCACCTGTCCACTGTAACTGTTATTTATAAAATAAGTAAGCAATGCTGGCTTTAAGAGTAAAATAGATCTATTTTGTAATAGAATTACTTCAAGGAAATGGAAGGCAGAAAAAGAAAGTGGTTATTATTGAATCATGTGAGAGATACACAGAGTCATAAAAGTTAACACAGGAATTAATGCCTTGGTACAATGTTCCCTGGCACTGAGATGATCTGCTGCTGAGAGAAGCTCTGCAGACAGCAGCTCATTGCAGTGTCAGGGTCAGATCTTCAGTGCTCTCCAAGGCAGAGGGTTCCCCAGTCCATGTTGTACTCAGAGGTAAGAGGATGTGAACATTTCACTCTTCTATCCCCAGACTCCACCAACCGCGACTCTCTAGACATGATTGAACGGTGCATCTGCCTGGTGTGCCTGGACAGCCCCAGTGGGGTGGAGCTCAGCAACACAAACATGGCCCTTCACATGCTGCATGGAGGGGGCTACCACAAAAACGGGGCCAATCGCTGGTACGACAAACCCATGCAGGTAAAAACCTTCCAGCACTGGGACATTGCTTGCACACTGCATGATGGTGGGGACGCTCAGAGTCAGCTGGGAGAAAGAGGGGAAGGTGGTGCCAGCATCTGCCTGGGCCAGTTTGGTGTGAGCAAGGCTGTCCCTTGCAAAGCAGGGCAAGCACTTTCACCTTTTCCAAAGCTGCCCTTTGCTCTTGAGATAACACAGATACTCAGATGGATGAGTAGGCAGACATTGGATATAAAAAAACAATGCATTTTTCTACACTGAGTCAAATGGAATGAAAATGCTGGCCTAGTATCCCAGAATGAAAAAAAAAAAAAGCACAATATTTTTCTTTTTTCCCCTTCTTATGCATTTTCCTGGCATCCTAGAAATGCTACTGCTTATAATTTGGCATGTGTTTAAATCCTCACTTAACAGAATGTTTACTCATTTAATGGCATCCTTGTTGAGACCTTCTTTAAGTATTGACTTCTCCAGCCTTTTTCCCCATCAGATTTTGATTGCCATATTTTAAAGCACTGCACTGTTATTTCCACACTTTGCAGTAGACCCAGAGGGAAGTGATGTATTAATCTCCCAACTGTCAACAATGTTGACACCTTATGAAAAATTGAAAAAACCCTGACTGATACATTGCTTGCATAATGCTTTTTGCTCTTGCCATATCTAAGAACAGCAACATGAAAAGAGAAACCCCTAAAATAATTGCCACAGCTGAGAGATGGGACTTTGAAGGAGGGATGTGAGAAGTCAAGGCAGAAAGAAGTCAAAGGTGCTTTATTGTTCTCACAGATCAGTTTATATATTTTTGTACCCCCAAAGCAGTTACATCCTTAAGCAACAATTTCCCACTAGTTACACAATCAGCTTACTGTATGTGTTACTTTGGCAGCCTTACAAAACCACATAGTTTCAAAAACTTGATAGCTGTATATGCTGTACTTCTCTAGTTCTTTTCATATTTATGGTTGCTTATCCTACAATTTGTACCTGGCCAGAATATCTCAATCTATAAGCTCAACTGTGCTCTCTCTTCCATCTCCCATCTGTTCTCCCATAAAGAATTTCACTTACACCAACTTCCCCAAGACCAAATACATTTCAGTACTCATTTTTGATTAATGCCACTGCAAATGACATTATTAGCAGACTCTTTTGAAGAACAAACCACTTGTCTTTAGAACAGTTAGAGACTTGTTATTTGCAGGGTCAAGTGTTCAGATATTTCAAGCAGATGAGAATAAACAACATTTTCTTTTTGTCTTCTATCATAAGGCAGCAGAAAGAAAATAAAATTGTATAGAGTGTGAGAGAGCCTTATCTGTCCAGATGTATTCAGGCCAAAGTAGCTCAAAGGTGAAGAGAAATTCTTATGGAAATAAGATCCCATTTCCTTTTATGCAAACACAGATTATGTAGGAGAACAAATTCTACTGTGAGAATGGCTTTTCTCTCCATATTCTTCCTCACCTCTGCAGTAAGAGTTCAGAAAATGTCCAGGTGAGCTTTTTGCATCACGCCCACTCTCTGAAAACCTCATGGAAAGCAGGGAGGCAGGATGTGATTCAAATGGGCAAGAGAGAGCTAAGGGAGGGAAGTCCAGCCAAATGCACTTCAAAAGAAGTGTGGGGAAAAGCCCAGGAAAAGAACAGGAAAGCTGCAGTATTGGCCCAGACATCTGCTTTTGTATGAGATGCAGAAGTTACAAATTGCAAGGGTGTATCACAGAACTGGAGTGCAGCAGGTTGTCACCAGCAGTGCCATGTGTACATAATGAAATTAAGAATGCAGACAAATAAGAGGGAAATGAAATGAAGAAAGCATCTAAAAATAAAATATTCAAAATAAGCTATGAGAAATCTATCAAATAGGGATGAGCTTTGTAATAAAATGGGATCCTAATGATTTCCCAGACACAGATGTTTTATTGTCCTCAAAAGTGGAAGGAGAACCCTGGCCTGTCTTTGCATTAATGGGTTTTATGTACCATAAAGCAGATGCTAAATAAAATTTTCAGATTCCATTAGGAATTGCTAACATTTACATTCTCACAGGATTCAGTCCCAAAGAGCAGCATGAAAGGAATTCAGTGCAACACCTTTCACAGGACAAGCAAGTCTCCTGCAGTAAATCTGTAAGTCACCCACTGATCTGTAGGGCAAGGGAGTTCCTGATATGAGCAATAAGAATACTACAGGGGAACAATAACACCTTTGTCAGGTTTCCACCATGGATAACTTACCCAGAAGACGATTTGTTCCCTGTGTATGTTGCACCTGTCCTTCTCCTTGTTTAGTTTGTGGTAGGAAGAGACGGGCTCTGCGGGACCGTGTGCGAGCACTCCCCTTTCGATGGCATCGTCATGGTGCAGTGTGCTGAATACCTGCTCAGGCACATGTGAGTTCCCTTCATACATTCCACACCCATTCCAGCCCCTGGGAAGCCTCTGCCAGTGGCAAATTTTCCCTGCTGCACAGAGGCACTAAGATACATAAAACAGTTGAAGAGCAGTAATTCACCTGCTAAAAGAGCAGTGTTTAATAAATGGATTATTCCTGTGACCTCAATGATTTCTGTCTCACATACCAACAGGAAAGAAAGCTCCAAGAAATTAGTCCGAGCTGATTCAGTGAGCGAGCTTCCTGCTCCACGGAGACTGAGATGGAAGTGTTCCCCTGATATTCAGACACATTTGGCATCAGCAGCAGAAAAACTCCAAAGGTAGAATGCCTCATCTTTCTCAGCCACGACTGCAAGCTTGGAACTACCCAGCACAATTCATGGGCTCCCTCCCTGGGGGCCTCCTGCCTTCCTGCTCCTCCTCTTCTTACCAAGCTGCACACACCTAGCATCTCTGGGCAGCATAGGACCCTTATGGGCTGGAGCTACTTGTCTGTATTCAGGAATTGCATTACCATTGTTTTCCCTCCATGTAAATATTAGGGATTCTAAAAACCACTGGAAAAGCAGCTTGCCCATGTTTGCACAGGATGCAAACAATGCAGGTCCTCTGTTTTTGTGTCTTATGGGTTTGAGCTGACTCAATCTGAAGCCAGGGCAATAGGGGTACATATAGAGGACAGTAGAATACAACTGGTTTGAATAAACAATTTGAATTTAGGAACATAATTTGTTTACATTCATATTATTCCTACAAAGTCTAGTTTTTCTGACTCTGTTTCCAGGCTGTCAAAGATTTGCATGATCTTTGGAGGTGGGGGCAGCAATAAGAATTTTTTCTCAACATTCAGGCCTGTGATCTCTTTGTAGAGAATTAACACATTGCCTGCATGATCAGCTGTAAGCATGTCCAGTGTGGTCACATTAGATCTCAAAGTGTCTAGAAAGATACATACGAGTGAGAACATTCAGGATGCAGAATAACTCCTTGGTGTTTTTAAATAAAGGTAGTAGCTCTCTAAATTGAATCTTGCAAGCGCTTAGGGCCTTCATGAGGTCCTAAATGCACCCAATTCTCACACCAGTAAATCTCTCAGAAATTTGTGAAGAACAAAGGAGACGCTTGCTTAGGCTTCAGGGATGGAAACAATAATGTTGCTGGATTTTTGGTTTTTTTGTTTGTTTGTTTGTTTGTTTGTTTGTTTTAAAAAAAAGATGCCCTACTCAAATGAACAGACTTGAGTGCTACAGTTATGGCTGCAGATAACAAGCCTGGTGTAGAATCTGTATGAATGAAAGTTACTGACTAGGAACAAGTTACCAAAGGCCAGGACTCTCTGCAGAGCAGGAGACCACTCACCTCAAAGAGGGTACTGGCAGGAAAAGGTCTCTGGGTTTTATTTGCATACAGAAATGAGACAGAATATGGTTTAGTGGCGAACAAGGTAGGGTAGGTTAATGGTTGATGACCTAAGAGTTCTTTTCCAACTTTAACAATTTTTACATCTATCCCAGCAGTAACTGCCTTTTGCTTTTTTTCCAGGGCAGTGGAAAATCTGGACTTTATAGCCTACAAGTTTGAGCACTATGGAAAGGAATTCATTAAGAAACAGAAGTTTAGCCCAGATGCCTACATTCAAGTAGCACTTCAGCTGGCATTCTACAGGTAAGGTTAGTTCAATTCAGAGGAACGAGGTACGCAAGGTAGTGGGGTTTTATACAGAGGGTCCATTTTTTCCTCAACATTCAAACAAATGCCTCCTGCATGAAAATGACTGATCTTGCCTAATGACTGTAGGGCAGAAAGGATAGAAACTGATACCTGGTTCTGGGAGAGAGTACTCCTTTTCTTCACTCCCTTTCCCTCTTCTTCCTCTGCCTTCCCCACCTGTGTCCCACACATGCCATTCCCTTCCAGACTTCCTGTCAGCTGTCCCTGTGCTTGGCACTGAGGTGGTGAGGGAATATAGCAGGGATGTCTGGAGCAGCAGCAGCTGGGGAGCCCAGCTCCCTGGGGCAGAAACACCACTGCCTTAACTTGTGGGTAGCTTGGGAGGAACCATGGCAGTAACCACACATGCATCTCTGGCACGGGCTGAAAAGCATCCCCTACTGCACAGCACACAGGGGTAGGAACTCTAGTTCCTACACAGAACAGTAACTACTGCTGTTTCCTTCTTCACAAGCATCCCAAGATTTGATAAGATCCCCTAAATTCCATGATCTTATCAAAGTTAAAAGCTCCTTTCTACATTGCCAGAACTCCAGGGTAGAGATAGGTTGCATGGTTTCCTGCAGAACAGCCTATTGCACAAATAATTCATCACATCAAGTTAAATCCCAGAGTGGTCTTTACCTGGTCAAGACCAGAAATGATTAACACATTTCAAGTACTCCTTTAACATCTACTGAACATCCATTTTGCATATTCCATTAATAAAACTTCAACAATGACATAGCCCAAGATTTTCATCTGGATGCCAGCCATGATATAAATCCCCTGTTTGCCATAAAAACCTTAGGGAACAGTTGTGTTCTGAGACCACCTGCTTCAACTGAAAGACAGTCTGTCTCCTGAAACAAGAGGTAGTATCTGTATACCTGGACCTAAATTAAATAACAATCTTCATAATCTGTTCTAATTGCTCTGAGAGTTTTCATTCCAGCTCACAAAAACCACCCTATTCCCCTTTTGGTTTTCTTCTTTTGATCCACGGACTTGGTGCATTTTCTCTTGTTTTAAATAAAACATATTTCAAGCCCATAAGTAAATGATTAATTACACAATTATTTTATGATGCAGTACAAATAAAACATTCCTTGAGATCTTTCAGTAAATTTTTGGTTTACTAGCCTTGTTTTTACACAACAAGTCATTTTTTACTGGCAATGCATAACTAAAACATATACAGCTGTATGCAGCTCTTCATATTAGAGACAAGTGAGCATCCATCTTTTTAAAGTTTCTTACAGCATTCTATCACAACATTAAGATGAATACCGTGCAAGAAATAAAAGTGTGGCTGTAATTACAGAATGCCCAAGCCTATATTTCTCTTAGTCTTTATGACTCTTTGGAAATAACCATTCTTTTTTTTTCTTCCTTCACCGTCCCAGGTGCCACAGGAGGCTTGTCCCAACCTATGAAAGTGCTTCCCTGCGCCGCTTTGACGAGGGCCGGGTTGAGAATATCAGGTCTGCTACCTCGGAAGCATTGGCTTTTGTCAAAGCAATGGCAGGTGACAAGGCAGCTGTGGCGGTAAGTTGGGCTGGCTCCCTCTGTCCTCTCTGCCAAAACACCAAGGAAATAATGCATTCATGGTCCCCAGTCTCTCACTTTTTAACTCTTAACTGAGAACATAAAGGCGTAGGGCAGGGTAGCAAAGATTACAGGATTTTGCTTTTTGTACAGACCAACCATTAAGCTAAATATAAAAATTCCCTTTCTTTTATTTAAGCATCCAAAAGATTCAGAGGTACCTAAATGTGACATTATAAGAAACATAATATCTGATTTTAGATTTAGTACTCTCTTATGAATGTTCTATCATAAGATCCAAATTCAGTTCCCTGGAGACATCTAGGCTGAGCATGCAAAGCTCAGGATCATTAAACTGCTACACCAGGGGAATTCCTGGCAGGTTCCCTGCAGTGGTTAGTTCTGCTACAGCCTATAATATGTGATGTAATTCCCATGTTTTCATTTCTGGATATGTGGATATGTTCTGGCTGATCTTTTTTGTTTTAAAGAGATGTTTCTAGCAAATAGACTAAGTCTTACAGAATCGTCAAGGGAGCTGAACCTTAATGATGAAAAGCTTCATCAAGCTAATCAAACAACTCTCCAAACTGTCCTGATACCATACTGCAAAAAGAAAAAATTCAATTGCCTTTCTTTGGGCCACCACCATCTGTTTGCCAGAAGCAAAAAAAACCAGAAGCACTGTACAGAGTAGATGGGGAGGCAAAGAGGTGCAGCTGGGAGCAGAGCTGCACAAACAGCCCTGTGCACTGTCCTGCCCACCATCCCTGGAGAGCCTCCCTCAATGTCTCTGTGCCACTTCCACCCACTGCACTGCGCTGCTGTACAGGGAATTTCCAGGTGGCAGTTCAGATGCAAAATGCTGCCACAATACAGTTTATTTTTCACAGTAAGCCCATTCCACTGGCAACAGCCCACATGGCTGTTCTTTAGAATTTAGCATAACATTGCTAGAAGCATTGCTGGGCTATAGACAAGGTGTAAATTAATGAAAAATTATAAAGCGAGATCTAATATCCCAGAGGATTATGAAAATTTGCCCAGATAAGTCCTCTCTTCATCCAAAGGTTCTTCAATTTCCTTAAGGTTATTATGCCCAGAACTTAGCTCCTGAGGGACAAAGATCAAGTAAGTTCCATGGTAAAACAACTCAAAAAACCTGCAGTAACTCTCTCTGTGGGGTGGTTAGCTCATGGCAGACTATGACCATACTGTTACACATAATAGTGACTACCACATGAAGAAGAGGTTGTTTTTATTTCCTATCCGTGTCCTGTCAGACAAGATGGTTCTCAATCACATTTCATCAGAAGTTCCTGTTTCCTGTGCACTTTCCTCTCCCCACCTGGGCACTCAGCACAGTCCCAGCCCACGCTGTGGCACACTGACTGCGCTGCTGGCAGGAGCCAGCATGCTCCTACCATGTTGTTTCAATAGATCTTTCTAGCTCCTTGGAACTACCTCTTCCTTCCTGCCTTCTTCCAACACTTACTGACTCCTGCTGCTCTCCCGGAGCTTCAGCATTTCTCACCTGTTCCCCACCCAAATCTGAGCTCATGCTCCCCTTTCCCAGCCCCCTAAACTGTCCTGTTTTACAAGCTGAAGAATGGCGTGTGTGTCTAGATGAAGCTCAGTCTCAGCCCCCATATCTTTCTACTGCATGCCTTGGCCATACAGAATGGGGGGGAAATGGTTTAATTTTCCCTGGAAAACCTGTAATCATAAAGCAAACCAAGCCAGTGACAGTTTTCCTGGCCTCTTCTCCACCGAGAGATACAAGGGACACTTTTATTGGTCTGGGATTGTTCTTTCCAACAGACATTAATAAATCTTTGTTTTGATGTGAACATCTTTATCTTTCCATGCAAAACTACACATATATTAGTGTCACAGAAACATTAGAAAATTAATTTAATAAAACCCTATTCCAAGGTGATTTCTTTAGACCTACGCACTGCTCTGAATGTGAGGGGTTAATTCTTTTTTCTGCACAAAGAGATGTGCAAACTGGTGAAAGTAGCCTTGAACTCCCCAAAATATTGTTTGTTAATAGCCATTAATTCAAATCCAATTAAAAAAACATTTTTTTCTTCTGATACAAACAAAAAATTTTCCTCAAACGATAGCTTGAACAGTCACCAAAGATAGATTGAGTCAGATTGGTTCTTCAGCAGGAGAAATATTTCATGCATTTGACACTTGCTATAAAAGCAGCAGCTACTGACACTAGGGATTGCTTGAATAGCTGTAAATTAATCAGATTTAAAGACTGCATTTGGTAATTTAATCTGTACAAGGGAACTAAGGCCTAGCTCTAGCCTTGTAAAAAAATACCAGACTTTGTATTTTGAAGGTCCCTGATGGTGACCTTGACTTGCTACTAAAATGAATTCTTTGTTCAAAAGATCATTCATCGTCCACAGGAGCTGAAGGTCCCCTGTTTATCTGGAGACCCACTCATTTCTGCCTGTTTCAGGGTCTCCCAAAGTTGCAGTGTTGGACTTGACGTACAGCAAGGCAACACTTCTGAAGATCATTCCCTTAATATAAAAGGCTGCCGTTTGACAGGGGTTAAAATTTACTAGCTTGTTATCTGAAATGTGAGGCATCTGTGGATGCAGCCTTGGAAAGTTCTAGATGCCCTTTCACACATGGGAGTCATTTTTTGACTGGCTAGTAAAATATCAGTAATGGCTTTAATTAACATCACTGACATTGTCTAGATAAACCATTCTGGAGAAGACTGCCTGTCTGTTTTGAAAACACTGAATTACACTAGGCAATTAGTTTCCCTACTTCAAATATAGTGATTCTCTTGGTAATAACCTACATCCCCAAAATCCATGGAAGGAATACACGAAAGGAACTGCAAACCTTTTCTTGACTTCAAACAATGCACCAGCATGAAACCTGTTCTCCCTTGCACCATCAGGCGCTGGTGCTGATCAGGACATTGATCCCTGTGGCTTTTCATTTATCAAAGTAGTTACATCTGAGCCAACTGCAAAGGACATTGGGGGTGCTTGCTATTTGGCTCTTGGTTAGTTGATGGAAGATGCTGTTTCTTTCAGATTTGATTCAATAATACATATATTCTGATTACCCCAACAGGATTCTGAGAAGATGCAGAAATTTAAGGATGCAATTGCAGCTCAGACTAATTACTCTGTTCTGGTGAGTAAAACACTGCCTGTCTGAATAAGAACTAGTCAGCTTTTCCAAGAAAAGTATGAAGACGGTCATTAGCTATTTAAACACTAGAAAAATTGAGGCATCTCCAAACAGGAAAGTATCTGCTATGTCTCACATAGGAACACTTCTAATGGCCCAAATAGCCATATTCAACTAACCTCAACTTAAAAAAAACTAAGCCTAATACTAACCATCTATGCATTTTCTTACATTTCTCTTCACTAGATGATAGAGGTCTCTGTCTGGAACCTGATCCTCAGATGGACTGGTATTCTGGAACATATATTCTGGTATTCCAAACTGCCATTTCTAATAAAGGTCATTAACAATGAGGGGGTGATTATATTAAGTTTTCATTTAAAGACCTGAATGCAGTGTCTAATAAAAGGCAGAGATGCCCTCCAGTGAAGAAATCAGTTTAATATCAAATACAACTCATTTTCTGTTGATTAAAAATGAGACAATTCAATCTGGGTAATGCTTTACGTCCCACTGCCAAGACAAAGCACAGACTTGTTCTATAAACAACTTAGTCATACCACTAATGAAATTAATAAATATTAATAACCAGCTATGATAAGTGAATTTGCTGCCCATGGTTTTGACTCAGACCATTGCCTACAAACCCATATTTTTGATGACTCTTTGAATGTTCATAATATTCAAGAAATCATTCACCTTCATAGGTGGTTTTAAAGGTATATTCTGAGCACTAAAGAGGCAAAGTGTTGTTTTCAGGCTGGACTGTGAAACAGAAGAAGCAGGGAAGAAAAAGAGTTCTGTGTTTCAAGCCTTGTGCTGAGAACCTACATCTCAGAAGCTGAGACTTTACATGTTCTGTAAAGCAAAGCCAAGTCTTACTTCAGGGCAGCTGCCTCCCCTGAGGTTAGGGTAACCTCATAATGAGCACCACACACTGAAGGTCTACTGGGTCACAACCAATGGATTTTCGGTGCAACAGCTCTCAAACAAACAAACAAAAAAAAAAAAAAAAAAAAAAAAACCCACCCCCAAAAACAAAAAAGAGAGAGGGAAAAAAGAAAAACATACATTAATTCTCCCAAGTTATTTCAAATCCAGAAACTGTTATAAAATTCAGCCTCCGGTGTAGCTCATGGGAAAATATTAAAACTTCCATTGGAAAAATAATTGATCTCTAAATTTAAAAAGCTCTCCAGGTATTTGTACTTACCAAGTCCCCCTCCTTTCTCAGAATACCAGAATGTAATCTTTGGTGCTTTAAACTCTGAGTAAGACTTAGATGGTCTGACTAAATTGTGCATAACAGACTGAAATGTAATAGCTACTTAAAAAAAAATACAAAAAAAAAATCTACTTCATAAAACAAAAAGCAATTTAATGATTTTATTTCCCCTTGTTAAGGCTTACTAGTAGCATTGCTATCTTAAAAGTGGAGCTCTAAAATTCAATTTAGCCCAGTTTTTTCCTATGCGTTGACTCACAGTTTATTTCGTTAGCCTGTCTCAGCCTCTCTTCAGACATGACATTGATCTATGTTGCAAAAATGTCATTGCTAACAGCCTTATAAATCTTGTGTGATAGCAAAATATTTCCTTTGATTATCAAGTCAGTTTCCCTGTATGGGAAAAAAACCATAAGCACAGCACTGATGTATGCTACCTTTTTGCAAGCATCCTTCCTCTGTCTGGGCTGATGAACAAATAGCTCCTTTACCAATGGGTGCTTTGATCTTAATAAGCTAAACCAGGCTATGCACCCCCAGCCCCCTGTTTCAGGCACTTAGCAGTGCTTAAAATTATTCTTCTCGTGAGAGAAGAATAAACTTGCTCTTTTCTTTCATATTTTTTAATCCTTAAGAGGAAAACCAAGCTCATGCTCTTTTTTAAATCCAGCTTTCTCTCAGGCTGTTTGTTCCCCTTGTTACAAGGGTTGTGCCACAGGGATGCCAGCTCTGCTCTCAGGGCAGTACAATGTCCCTAGTTCAGCATTCCCTTCCTACATGACTTCAGCCTGGGCCACAGAAGAGCTACAGCTCAGTCCACAAAATCAGTGCTTTCACCAGCAAGAACAAAACTGGACTGAAGGATTTTGAACACATTTATCTGAGGCAATTCCTGCCTGGTTGGACCAAATTTTGATTTGTTTTCCTAAAGAAACAAAGCTCTGTAACTATCCTGTCTGCCAAGCCCCCAGTGCTGAATTTTTACCCCATTAGCCATCTTCAATCACATTTACTGTAGGGCAAAGCTCTTAAAGCTAATAAATGCCTTAAGTCTAGTGCATTTGACAGAGCAGAGACCTGAGCATAGGCAGCTGATGACAGGGACTCACTGCAGGCTCAGCAGCAGCTCCTGTGAGTTGCCACCACTGCTTCTAACAGTCCCTAACTCCAGTTTTCCCAAGCAGTGGGGTTTGCTCATAGATCTGTGACAGGTCACTGGCAAATCTATCTGTTATTCTGTTCAGCCTGTTGCAGACACCTACCAGATCCTTGGATCTACATTCTGTGGAATAACACATGCTTTAACTGCCAGAGGGAGATGCAGGCAGCTAGGTGATGGAAGACTTGTTCCAGTTTGGAGGTGTTTTGGAGCCCTCCACATTGAAACATAACCCAAATGACACAGAAAATTCCAAAACATGCTGAGAAATTTCTGCTGTCCCATATGCTTCCCTCAGCATCTTTAGAAACCCAGCCCATGATATTCAGCTCTGAGAGACAATGGACACACAGATAACATCAGCACATAAAACACATCAAGACTGTCTCCTTCCTAATTTGTAAATCTTCAGAGCACCATATGAATTCCTAGTTACTGGTCTTCAGCAAAGTACATAGTCAGAGTAATATCTGAACATTACAGGCTTTACATCACTCAAACCAAGTTCATCAGCTCTGACCAGAGCACCAGGCAATAATAGTCCTAATGCCTCCAAACTCAGGTAAATGCTGTTGTCTTACCACAGGCTGTCACTGGAATGGCAATAGACAATCACTTGCTAGGGCTCAGAGAGGTGGCACGGGAGCACCTCAAGGAGCTGCCAGAGATATTTACAGATGAGACTTATCTGACCAGCAATCGATTCATCCTCTCAACCAGCCAGGTGAGTGTCTTCTGTTCACTGGTCTTGCCAAGCAAAGCATAATTAAATTGTGTTCTGCCAGACCTTGTTGCTCACAATGAAAATAATGTAAAAAAGGCAATTAAACAAAAGCAGTATCATCAAGAAGTCCACAAATTCCTCCATATGTTCAATCCTGTTTTGGTTCATCAGCACAGTAAATACTGACCACAGTTATCACTTCAAAGGCAACATTCCAAAGTCCTTTGCAGAAATTCTGGAAATGCACACAAACTAGTAAAATTCACATGAGGGCTCAGTTTCCAAACTACATATCCTCCCATTCCCCTTCTTTTCCTCCTTGCCCTAAGATAACAGCTCCAGTGAGCAATCTTTACTCCAGTGACAATATAGTCACAAACCACAAGGGCTGCCACTCTGAGAAACAGAAAGCCAAGAGCCACAAGGAAATTTTGCTCTTAAAAGTTGCTTTGTGTAAGATCTTTGAGAGCCTTCTGTAGGACAGCAACCCACACAGACATGCAACCAAAGACATACAGACATTTACAGATTTACAGTTACATGCACATACAAAGGTACTCTAAGAGTCAATACTTCCTACACTTAATGTTCTGAATAAGGAAGCAACTTTACATCATGTAGCCTAAAAATTAAATGTTTCTTTGCATGTAGTAGCAATGAAAAAAGAAATCTATGTAGTCCTAATGAAAAAAGAATTCTATGTAGGAATTCATTAACTGAAACATTAACCCAACTGCAACAGATTGGGACTATGCAACAAAAGAGACTTACAATATCATGCTACAGCATAAAACCTTAATAAGTAATTTGATCTTGTCATAATGTTTGTAGGCTTTCAGACATGAGTGAATGTAACCAACATGCTACTACATAAATTCTCCAAGAAACTATCCATGAGCAAAGAGTGCTTCTGAATGGCTTTATGGCCTTCGGCTGTTGCACAGCAAATCCATCTGACAATTCTATGGCTCTATTAGCAGGACTAATGGCCTGTTCTGCACCATTAAAAAGGCAAATGTTGTTTGAGAAGGCCCATGAACACAAAGTCTGAAACATATAGATTTCTAGCACCTTTTATTTTCTGCAGAAGAAAGTGTTTCACTGCCATATTATGCCATGATTAAACTGGGGTGTAATAGAATGCCTAGTTGCATTAAAGTATTTTATACAGCATCAAAATTATAAACTATCATTGGAAATGGACAATGCTAATTTCTCTAATTTAATGCAGTCTTCACATTACAAATTTAACATAATCTTAAAAAATTAAAAACCTTGAAGAAGTTTTACATATCCATTTTATGTACAAGGATTACATAAAATTCCTATCACTAACAAATCTTCTAACTTTCAAATACCTATATAAATTCAGCAAAGAAATGCATTATAGCCACTTCAAAATACAGCAGTTTTTAAACCATAGCAAAGAAACAGCAACAAGATTTACACTGAGATCAGCTTTTGCCTTCCAAGGTAAATCATCTCCAGGTCTGGACTTCTGAAGACAGTGATACTCCACAAGGCTGGATTCACCACATTACCAGAATTTGTAGCATTTTTTTCTCTTTTTCCTAATTCCTAAGCAGCTGATTTTAGGTGCCCTGATTAATCAGTGATGACTCTTTCCCTTTTCCCTGCAACCAGGTTCCTACTACTATGGAAATGTTCTGCTGCTATGGGCCTGTGGTGCCCAATGGATATGGGGCATGTTATAACCCTCAGCCAGAGCATTTATTATTCTGCATCTCAAGCTTTAAAGAATGTAAGGAAACCTCCTCAGGCATGTTTGCAAAAGCTGTGGAAGAAAGTCTCCTAGCAATGAGAGATCTGTGCACCAAATGCAGTTCTACTCCAGCAAAGCCACCTGCTAAACAAGATGCAGCCACCCAGCTGCAGAGTGACCACCAGCGTTAACAGGCTGTGGGAATTGCTCTCCTGATTCCACTCCAGGAACAAACACAACATAGCTGTTCAAAGGCAAGATAATACTAGTAACATAATAGTGTAGAACCAAAGTGTCATTTGTTTCTCATTGTTGCCAACATTTACAGCTCTGTGTACTAAACCTACCATTTCCTGCTTACGAGTCAGCAAAAAAGATTTGGTCTCACTGACCGAAATGAAGGAGGAAGTCATAAAAGTATGTGTTGTACTACCATTTCTAACCATAATTAATCTGTGCCATTTTATCACCTAAAAAATTGAGTCAGTTATATGCATATGACATAAATTAAATACTAAGGAACACCAATTAATATCCCCTGCAAGTAGTTCTAAAATATTCACATCTACTACAAGATTTGCATGTAAAGAAAAAAAGAAGTTTCCTCTATTGGGAATTTTGAGAGTAACACTGTAAATAATAGGCTGATGCCATTATATCCTGAACTTTTGCATGAAGAGTATTTAATACCACCAGTCTATTTACTATATAAGAAAAACTGATTATTTTTTAAAGAGTGGCCCCTGTGCATTTCCACAGAGTTTAGGAACATAACACAAGTGTTTGCATATTTTCCCCAATTTGAAAATGCTGCAGAAATAATTTAGCTTTTATTCTGGTTTGCACTGGTCTCAAGCACAGTCCTGTTCTGAAAGCAGCATATTGGAGACATGAGGACTGGGAGAATTTTGTCCCTAATGAATTGACTTAATTATTTCTTTCTTTCAGTGAGCAAAATCCAGCCTGACAGAGTGGCAAAGCACAAAACATAAGTACTATTCAAACCTACTTAAGAGCTTTTCTGTTTGCATTGGAATTAATTTAGTCACTGTGACTGGCAGGAGGGTGAATACAACCACAAAAAATCAAAGAGCAATAATTAGAATGAAGAGATAAATTTGCAATATAAGGAAGTCTTCATCTTAGAGTTATAAATACCAGTACTGGTACTCATATCAGCTTTGCATCATCCCACTTGGGGGGATTTAGATTTTATATTTTTAATAGAAGATGTAGGGTATCATATTCTGCAATAGTCAGTAAATTCAACCAGGAAAGTGGTAATATATAGTGTCTGGTAACTCCCATTTTATGTGAATGTTATCCTGAGGATTTTCTAATTATCTTTTACATTCCCTATAAATCCTTCCAGGGACTGTTATTTGCAGTTACTTTCTTGTGAGGTCAAATATGCTGCCTTTGTTAGAGGTGTTCAGTATCATTGTTAGAACACAACTTGCTCACTCACTGAAGACACTGAATTCCAAATTGCAGCACAGATCCCATGCTGCACAAGCTGGAACACACTCTGAGGCCTGCCCAGGGATTGCTTCCTTGCCTGTGGAGAGTGATGCTCTCTCTTCCTTTGTAGACCAAACAATCACATGTTTAAGCACTCTGAAGCCTAAAAGCAGAATGGATTTATTGCAATAACCTAGAGATGCAGATATGTTTCTGTTTAAGAGCTCTAGACACAATTTCAGGAGATTCTATATGTCCATGATTATTTTACTGCCTCTTTGGAGGTGCATACATGCACTTAAGCAGTCTGCTGGATAAAGGATACCCCCAACCCCATATATGAAAGCACAGTGGGCCTGATAATCAATTAGAAGTAGCTATGTTGAAGTAAATCAACTGTGATGATTTGCAGACACTAAGAGCTAGGCTAATTCTTTTAAAGTTATTATATTTCACTGAAAAACATGTATGTTTTATTACTCTGTGAGCTGTTGCTGAAATCAAAGATGAAATCTGGTTTTAGATTACATAAATAATATATAGCATAAAAACTGCCCCAAAGTTATCATAGAATGGTTTAGGTTGGAAGGGATCTTGAAGATCATCTTGTTCCCACTTCCCTGCCATGGGCAGGGACACTTTCCACCAGACCAAGTTGCTCCAAGCCCCATCCAACCTGGCCTTGAAAACTTCCAGGGATGGGCCATCCACAACTTCTCTGGGCAATCTGCTCCAGTGCCTCACTGCTCTCACAGTAAAGAGCTTCTTCCAAACATCTAATCTAATTTAAAAGTACATAGATTTAAAGTGCACCTTAAAAATGTAAGATCTAAAAGTGCATAAACAAAACGCAAGAAAACTATTGTTGAGACCAAAATTTTGCTTAAAGAATATATGGCTCAAAATAAAGCTTTAAATTGTTCCTATACTATAATTATGAAAATTTCTTGAGAAGATTCCCAGTAATTTTTCATTGTATCATTTCACTACAAAAGCATTCTGCATTTCTAACATAAATGTAGCACTACATATTCTTTGCTGAATTATTTGTTTAAAATTGTAGTCATATTTTAAGTGTATAAAAATACTGTGAATAGTTATTTGATAATTTATTAATTTTCTTAAAATTAAATATATACTTTATTTTGTAATCCTAGCTACATAAGTACAGATAGTTACTTGCAAATATTGCCTGTTTCTCATTTTACTTTTTTGTCTGGAATCTTAACAGTAGGTCAGACACTGTGCTCAACACAGCCACTGAGAACTCAGGAAGCTTCTACACCCACACCTGATACTTTATACCAATTTATCAGTAAGAGCCCCTTAGTTGTCTACAGCTGCTGTAACAGGTGTTTTGCATTCTCCAGCTCTGGAAGCTACTGCTGATGGAAAATACTGACAATATATTTTTACTTGAGGACCAGTGATCATACTTCCTATTTATTTGGCTAACCATTCTGTACTTGCACCTTACTGATCTGGTTTTAGTGTTCAGCCTGAATATCTGAAAGGAGCAGCTTTGATGGCCTCAGTCCCTGCAGAGAAATTTTGTGTGTACATGGTCTACCTTTGCCACTACCTGTGCTAAAAGCACTATCTGCAAGGTACCTGACTCGGCGCAGGAAGCTTTAGGTCTGTTTTAATTGGAGAGTTCTGGCTAAATTACAGATGGATAAAAATTCACAGGCATTACAAACTTCTCTGACAGCAGGAGCTTCACAAGGGACTGTACTGCTTCTCAGTTAAGACAATTCTCTACACCCGTGTGGTGTGATCTCATGCTGTATTTATCAAGGATTTCAGGAAATAGGTTTTCTTAAGTTCTGATTTAAAATTATTTATGTTATGCAGATGAAGTTGTTTTATGAAGTTTAAAAATACACACCTTTATGCACTTATGGAAACCAAACATATTTCTAACATGTTTCTAACCACAATACTGTGGAATGGGTTGTTCAGCATAAAAAGAGAGAAAATTTTGATTGACAAACTAGGTGTAATTACATTAATGTAACAAGTGACTATGATTGAATAAGCCTCTTGGAAGGACCCGGGGTACACAACCCCCCGCAAGAGAACTTTCAGAAGGTAATTGTTTCACTCTCCCCGTGGGTGTACACCAATGTACATGTAGTGCTGGGGTGCAGAAATTAAAAAGCAAAATTTTTAATGAAATTCCGTGTTCACAGTGATCAAAAGTAAAAGACGTTCGATTTGGGTGTTTCAAGGGTGTAAGAGCCCTACCTCGCTCCTTTGACAGGAGTGCTGCCAGAGCCCCTGTGCCACGGGTAATTTGGCAGGACACGGCTGTGACAACACAGCGTGAGTTGCAGAAGATAGAGAAATATTTTAGTGATACTTTTATTTTTATAAAAAAGTATATATTTATGACAAATGTAAATGTGTATTTATAGCACATGTTGTTCCTGTTATGTTTTGTCTCTACTGAAATATATTTATCTGTCTATATGTACGCCCTGAAGTGTACGCTGGTAACGCGCAGTCACCTCGTTCGCGGACGGAGCTCCGCACCCCAAATAAAAGCTATCAGAGGAAAGACCTTGTCGCCTTTTTGTGCCTTCAGCCGCGGCCCCACGAAGCCTCAGGGGGAGGGAGCCGGAGCCGGGACCGCGCCGCCCGCGGCTCCCCGTCCCGTCCCGCCCGGCGGGGCCGCGGGGACCCCGGGATCTCCGCCCGGTCCGGGCCGGCCCTGCCCGCGGAGGCGGCGCGGGATCAATGTCGGGAGGGACTCACACGGAGCAGCGGCTCCTGGCCCTGCACGGGACACCCCCAGCCCTCCCAGCGTTTTACAAATTACCTCCCAACAATTTACGAATGACATGTGCCCGAGAGCGTTGTCCAAACGCTTCCTCAGCTCTGCCAGGCTGCTGCCATGAGCGCTGCTCTGGGGAGATTGTTCTAGCGCCCAGCCACCCTCTGGCTGAGGAACCTTTTCCTGATACCCAGTTTCAGGCTCCTCGGGGCAGCTTCAGGCCGTTCCCCCGGGTCCCTGCTCAGATTCCCCGCGGCCGCACCGTACCGGAGGCTCTCGGTGTTGCAAGGCTGGCCGGGGCTCCAGCAGCTGTGCCACGTGTGAGACGGGGAAAGGGCTGCTGCTCAAACACGCCTCAGAAAGCACAAACACCTCCATCTTTTGTGTTTGCTAGAATAAGCTTGCATTACAGCGTGCATATATTTTCCAGTTACACAAACCTCATTAAAACACAGACTGAAATAAACACATAAACCAATGATGAAAACATTTAAGCCCAAATGTAGTTGTAAAGTGAAGTACTTGGGAGTAGTTACATTTGCTGCTCACAGCCCAGCTGTTATTTCAGCAGCCAGCACAAGGCAGGTACAGCAGGTACCCCCAGGCTCGGGTGCCACGGTTTGGAGCAGAGCTGCTCCGATCGATCTCCCACATGCACAGGAGAGGGACCGAGCCAGCTGTGCGGCTCGGGGCACCGCTGCAGGGCTGGAAATGGCTCCACGGCAGCTCTGACACAAGAGCGGTGCCTGGGGCTTTACAGAGTTTGCAGGTGCTGCAGAACTTCATTACCCATACCTAAAGTTGCAGTGATGGATAGCACACAGAGAAGCATTGTAGCTATTTTTTTCTCATTCATCTCATTAAGGACTGGTGTAGTCTATTTCCTGTTTATGAGGGAATGAGCAACACTTTTCCTCTGCTCCAATGCTCTCCAGCTGAAATAATAACCATTTCTGCCGAGCAAAATCCATCTAAGGTTTCAGGACAAATCAAATTGCATGCATGTGATCTCAAATATTCCAATAAGTACAGTTTTGTGAATTTAAAGGCTTTAGATAACATAGAAGTACCCCAAAAAAATAGAAAATAATAAACTAAGTATCAGACAAATCCCTATTTGCTTGACACTGAAAATTTACAAAAAGCATTAGTCAATGCAATGAGTGAGATACTAGCAACTCATTCCAGTTTTTCTCACTGGGGTTGGTAGATCATTGCAATGTACCTGTCATGGCCCTAACCTGGGAAAACTAATCAGGTGGGCTTTTAATTTAGAGCCCACAGTATAGAGATGTCATCTCTCTCACCCATTTTATAAGTGTGAATTAATTGTCTGAGATTACCATCAAAGCTTCCTAGAAAGCAGTGAGAGCTGTCTGATGAGAATGGCAAAACAGCAGCAGAAGCTGAAAGCATGATACTTTATGAGCACTCTTTCAGTAAGCTGAATTTACACACTGCAAACTGCCCTCACAGGTGGATGCAGTTAGGTTAAATGCTTGAGAAATGCTGACCCTTGCAGGTCACACAGCTACAGTGGACTAGGACAGAGAAAACACCTCCACCTGCCAGAATAACTGAGGTGTCAGTACAGCCTTAACAGAGCTGATAGAAACCTGGCAAGATGAGAGCCTGAATGTTTGACTGTACAGGAATTTGCTTCTGCCTTGTAAAACAACTCAATAGAAAGTGATGAATTAAATTCAAATCTGGGGAGTGCCCAGGCAAGTACTGGGCATTTCTGTGTTCTTACTTCCCCAGTTCTGATTAATTTAACATTATACAATGTACCATAATAGATCTGAAAAGCACCTAATTCAACTAAAAAAATATGCAGATCAAGAGATTATTTTGTCCATTCTGATTTGATTCTCAGCTTCACAAAAATCTCAAGTGTTTAATATCCTGAGAAATTACTCTTTCAGTAGAAGAAAGGTGAATTATGCGTCAATGAACAATTGGGTTATCAAGGTTGTTCACTTAATGTTCCAGCTGTTCTATAACACCATCTTAATGCTAGCTGGAGAATTCTTTCAATTTAGTCTTATTCTGTGGTACTTACAAATAAATGCATTTTGTTTCTTACAGCTGCTCTGCCACTTAATAGCAAATACAAGTACAAAATTAATTTCTTGCCTTTTACCCCTAGACCTAGAAATGACAGAGGGTGGAGGCTTCATTCAAAGGAGATCCATTAATGTAATAATAGTGAAGATGGAGATTAAAGCTGATAGGCTTTGTGGGGAGTTCTGTACAGCACTTAACTACATTAACAATCAGTTTTTCTCATCCTCATAAGTGCTAGAACTTAGATATACTCAAAATTCACTGGGAACCAAGCAAATACAGTACTGGCCACTGCTTCTTTGCCCTTTTCCAGTTGGCCTGAAGGCAGATGGAATCACCTTATTCTGGAAGTGCTAACAAACTGGAATGCTGTAGGTCTGGTGGTTGACAGGGATATTGTATTTCATTGCAACATTTATGACCTGGATTTTGGTAACTCCTGAATTTTATTATTTGCAGTTTCTCCAAAAGCACCTGCATTTTGAAATGAGCACTTGCTAAGGCATAAACAGTCCAGGTTCTATCAAGGAACTTTTAAGCTCTGTACTGCTTTATATTCAAGGCAGTTTGAAAGGCACAGTCAGGAAGAGAGAATGGCTTGGGAGTTAAGGCCATGCTTGGGAGAGCTCTGTCTGGGGCCATCCCACATGCCCCAGCCCACAGCCACAAGAAAACCTGCTAGGTTTTGGTCCACAGAGGTATTAGGGCTTCCCTCTGCTTTCAAAGTAGGAATTTTTATTTTTTGCTTGAGTTGAGTCCATCTCAGATTACAGAATTAACCACAGCAGAGGCAAACTGGGTCCAAGTACTGTGAGGGAGAACACAAAGGGCTATATGTGTTGGGGTAAGAAGTAGAAATGTAAAAGGTAAATACATTTACTTGCATATATTTTGTGAGTTGTAGTTTTCTCCTTTAGGAGGTGATGGCAAGATAGATCCACTTTGTGAAGAAGCCAGAAAAGCAGTGTTAAATGCTTAACAATTTACAGGGACAATTCCCCTTTCATCTTGGGTTTCTGTCAGGCAGTTTACCTGCATCACAAAGATTGGTTCTTCACAGTTCTAGGTCTCTTAATGAAGGGGATAATCTTGTTACACCCCCATGTCAAACAAATAAGAATAGAACACCTTTTCCAGAAACAGTTGTATGTTACAACCCTGAATATTGCAAATTCAATTGACTTGTATGGCATTTTCACACTTTGAATTAAATCAAAAGAAGACTGAAACTCTGGATATCATTAATTCTTTCAACTTTATACAGTTTCTTATGTCAAAGATACTTTCAAAGTCATTAATAGCTGCTAATACTTCTTTTTACAGTTATACTGGTTGAGTTCAGTTCTTCTCTTGGCCACAAATATCTCAGAGAACATTTGTGCATCACTAGGGAGCCCAAAAGGAGAGAGAAA
This sequence comes from Melospiza melodia melodia, assembly GCF_035770615.1. Lineage (NCBI taxonomy): Eukaryota > Metazoa > Chordata > Aves > Passeriformes > Passerellidae > Melospiza > Melospiza melodia. The sequence goes on from NC_086202.1 coordinate 26,318,595, forward strand.
GAAGTTGGCATATCCATAAGGACAGGATTAAAACTGACTGGGTATTATCACAGCTGATATTCCATGTACCTCAGAAGTAACTAGAGTATGAAGCTTCTTTTTTGCTCCTTATTTGTCAACAAACATTCAACTTCAATTTTATTTTAAAAACAATTTACATTTAGATAAGTTCAGCAGTGTGAAAATAATCATATGCCAGAATGCTGGTGCCCTGAGGAATACTCAGTTTGGCCCATGATTAATTATGAAAGAAGGAAGTGGTCAATCTTTGCATCCCAACAAGGGGCATTGAGCCAAGAAACACAAGGATTTGCTGAGCCCAAAGCTGCAGTTTCCAGCAGGGCTGCAGGAGAGCAGGCTGCCCAGCACAAAACCAAAACCCAAAGCAAACCTGTCACTGAGTATCTTCTACCAGCTGGAATCTGCAGGGAGATAGCAAACCACATTTACAGTAACACTGCTCCAGCACTACAGTGTGTCAAAATAACACTATCACTATGTCCAGGTTCAGTCCCCTTCCCTCCAGGTGACAGAGGCACCAAACCAATATTCTTGGAAAATTGGAATAGAAAAGAAAAAATACTCATAGTTAAAGCTGAGCAAAGCAGGAATTGTATTGTTCCTTTAGAAGACTGAAACATTTTTGCTTTCTACCACTCTGATACAAGATTAGAAAGTGGGAACATCCAGACTGAGCTGGATTGAGAAGATCAGTACAGCGAAGTTTGGCACAGCTGGCCAGGGGCACTTTTTGCAGGAAGCATTCACAACACAGCAAACTGGGTTTGCTCACCTGCCCTGGGCAGAGGGAGTTTGTTCACACCTTGCTGTCACCTCGAGCCTCCCTGCCACTACTGAGCAGATTGTCACACCTTGCTGTCACCCCGAGCCTCCCTGCCACTACTGAGCAGATTGTCCTGCCCACAAAGCAGCTCCAGTGCAGCTCTCAGCAGAGGCAGGGCTTTCTCAAACACACCTACCACATTTATCACTGGGACACCAACAAATGACTTTCTGCTCTGGCAGTAAATTGTTTATTGGCCTCTTAGGTAAATGCAAATTAATTAGACTAAAATAGTTGAAATAATGGTAGTTCTGGGCAGGATTTACTCCCAAAAATAGCAGAATAAACTCCCCAGATCTCTTGAGCATGGAAAGCTATGAACATCACTGGAAACACAGCAAGCAGATGAGCTCACTAATGTGACTAGTCTTGGGGTAGATTTGTTGGTTTGTTATTTTGTTTGTTGGGTGGGTTAATTTTGCTGTATTTGGTGCCCTCTTTAACATCACTCTGAGGACATTTCTGACATACCTCCAAGTCAGAATAACAGCAGTTTTGTAGGGAGATATAGACCTTAATAAATCAACATGTTTAACTGGAGTAAATACAAACAAGCTTTGAGGAACACAAAGCTGCAGGTTTGAAACAGCAAACTTTCAAGACAAGCATGGGTTGAGAACAGGTGCTCTGACTTTGCTTTAGAGTAATATTATGACCAAATTGTAAGAGTAAGGCAAAAAATCAGCTGCACCTAAAAGAGATCTCATCGCTCCACATAGAGATCTCAGGCCCCATTACTGTGTTTTTGTCACAGAAGGAAGAAATAAACACAAATTTGCAGTAGCCCTTTCAGCCTGGTACCTGCCCCCAGACAATAGTGCAGTTAGTTGCCACAGCACTAGCAGGCAGCTGGATATTGAAAGGCACTACAGCAGCCACGTGGACAAAGGCATGTAATTTTTTTATAATGAAATATCCACTTTTTTCCCCTCACTTTTTTCCTTATTTATAAGGAGATTATTTGCCCTGTGGATAATCATGGCCATTCAAAACTGAATTTAGCCTCCAAGTCTTCTCTACAGCAACTTCCAGCCAGACTATTGTGACAAAGTCAAATCAGGAAGAAGAAAGCAGCCGCAGCAAATTATTCCAGTAGTAACACCAACTAAATTGCTGTGCAGCTTTTGTGGTTTGACTAATTGTCTCATTAAGGCACATTTCTGATCACTGAAATGGATCTCAAGTATTATTAATCACTGAAAAAACGGTACCACTAAGAGCCTCTCTCCCTCCTATCCCTGGCACTCTTTGCAATGGAAAAGGCTCACAGACTCCTGTTGATTGGAGCCCCACTGCTGCACAGTTGGCAGTCAAACAGTGCTAATGGCACAATAACCCAATAGAACTAAAATAGTTATGCCTTTCACAGTAACAATCTCTTATAACGTGATTAAACTCCATCATGTGCATTTCCTTGTGTTTTGCAAATGGCTCCAAAAAATCTGACAGTTTTTCCAGTAACTTCTCCAAAAGAAGAGGGGAATAATATATAAAATTCATTAGCTATCATGAAACAAATTTTAAAAACTCGATACATTTTAGAATAATATGAAAACTGCAGCAAGCACGGGCTGTGGCACCCAGTTCACTCCCCCTTGCAGAACACATCTCCAAAGTCTGGCTTTGGCTCAGTTATTTGCAGTGAACCTCAGTTTAAGGGCTGGCTTGCCCTGGGCTAGCTGTGTAACTGATGGAGACAGACACCCCCACACTGCAGCTCGGATCTCTGTGTACAGACTGTAGCAGCTCTGGGCTCCTAATCCAGGCACTTCACTGGTGTTTGGTTTGAAACAATATTGGGAAAGATGAAGCTTCTTCCTCATATAAGCAGCTTATTTAAAAAGGAGCAAATTGGCATTATCCAGGACACCCCTGATGGGCTCTCTTCATTCCAGCAAACGGGAGGGCTTTGCTCTCGGCCATCACTCCCAGTGGCTGCACAAGCCACACACTGCAACAGGACAGTTCCCTTACCAGGGGAGGCCTTTGGGTGTTTATCCCATACAGTATCATATTAAAGACAGCAGACAATTTCCAAGCAGCTGATTTTCAGAAGCCTAATGCAAAAGTGGCACATTTATTGCTGCAAGATGTACAGACTTTCATGGTTGCCAGTTTGATCAAGCAGAAGAAAAGACCTGCAAAGGTCTGGGCGCTCCTCTGTGTAGATGGAAGTGGTACATGGGAAGGAATTACAAAGATGATCCTCAGTACAGGCTCCTTCAGGTGAGAGACAAGATGCATCACTAATTTAAAATTTATTTGGAATGCAGCCATTGCTTGCTACAGCTCTCAGTTTTGACCAGATTTGCAAGGCAGTTTTAAGAAAAGACAGGGTTGTTCTGCACCAGCACACAGGCACTTTTCAGGCACATCAATATTTGCTCACATATAGGTGAATATCAAACGTGCCCAGCAATGACCCACCGAGGCTGTATGAAGTACAGAAACATCACAAACAAGTGGGCTTTGTTGTAGGCTTTGGAATTAATTCTGGGGAACAGAACCTGGCTGTGGAGATCTCCTTCCCTTTGGGCTTTGTTACAGAGACAGGTACCACAAAGTTGAAATCTGCATAAATCTGTTGAGCTCCTGAGCTGTGCAATATTATGCTCACCATGACAAATATTATTTTACTGATGAGTCTAATGAGGGACCTGAGGGCTGTGATAAACGAACATGAAATAAAAATGGAAGTAACAAAAATAATCCCATTTCATTTATTCCCTAATTTTTTAACGTACATAACTATCAGAACAGTTATGCTGAAAAGAAGGAAAAGAAGGAAAGAAGGAAAAATATTCTTTGTTTTTTCCTGGCAGTCCCTTCAGAAGCTATTTATGAGCAGTCATAAACTGACATGCACACTCAGATATATTTTCCTGAAGCCTGTAGGGTTTTGTCTAAGGAAAAGCTTCAGAATATGTGTGTGCAAATAAATTAAAGCCTGTCTGGTTTATAATGAGAAGGGTGTATTGTGGTATAAATATTGCAGAGCACATTAAATAAACATGGTCACATATGACCAGGTATCTATGAAATGAGCACATCACAGGAGAAGTTAATTATCTGGGAGTGTAACTAGGAACCGTTTAGAATCACTGGAGATTAAGTTGCTTTATTTCTGTTTATCTTTCCTTCTGAATAGGCAGTAGGTCATTGCAATGAAGAGTCCCTGAGCAACACAGAGCTTCAGCTCTTCATCAGCTCCAAGATGACAGTGTTGTCAGCACCAGTTTGGAGTCAGGAGAAGCCAAACATTTTATTCAATGTAATTTTGTGCAAAATGGGTTGGCACAAACCAGTATTTAAGATGTAAAAGTGCAAAAGACTTACAGATACCTTATGGTATGTTCAGGGGTAAGAGGAAAACTTTGATGCTGTTTGTCTCGCATACTGCAGCCTAAAAAAGTATATAAAGACTTTTTCAAAACAGATTTGTAGTGTCAGAGACTAGTATCCTGAGAGTAACATACAACTTTACCATAGTAATAAGATTTTTCTAGACTTCACAAGTTATTGTGTTTCAGTCCACATGCAAAAACATCAGTGTTGATGGAATTTGATTTTTGAAACTCACAAAGAAAGCTGTTCCCTGTTCATCCTACACAAAATAACCAACATTGCAAACACGGACTAATTAAGAATATGTTTGGGCAAACTGCTGTAGCACAAAGAAGAACTGATGAAGGAGGATTTGATCACATACAATTATTGAAAGCAAGATGAAGCCGATCCCCTTAAATTACTGCTTAAACCCTGTAATTAACATATAGTAATAAATATTTCATCTTTAACAAGCCTACTGGGAGCAGTTTGTTAAACATTTATTTCTAGTCATGGGAAATCATGTAGGGTCATTTTGTCATGTTCTGTATCAGACAATTTTATTTTATCCTCTTTATTTTACCCCCAGCAGTGGGTATGCTAATTTGGGGAAATATTATCGTTCTTCTAATATATTGAAACATACTCTTCCTTCATATGTCTTTTGGCTTTTGCTAATTAACTTTACCCTTGCAAAGTCTTGGCCAGTACACAGTGGCTGCTCACATCCACTTGCCAGCCTCTCCTGTGAACTGACTCACTCCAGATAGGCAGCTTTAGTGGGAGCCCCAGCAAACCCACCCAGGGCATCACTGCAGAAGTGACCTCTCAGCCTGGGCAAGGTCACTGTGGGCAGCAGAGAGAGGAACCAGGTCTGCTCTGTGGCACAGCCAAGCCCCAGGCACAGGCTGGCAAGGGTGGGTTTTCAGGCAGCTTCAAGCACTGATCTGCACTTTTCCTTCAGCCCAGGCAGCATCACAGGTGCACAGGGAATTCTGTGAGAGCACCAAACATCACAGCCCTTCAACTAAGTCTGTGTGCAGACAGCTTTATTCCACTGCAGGTGGAATTCCAGTAAATGCAGCCACTTAAACCAGTACTAAAACAAACCCATTCTAGGGATAATCTACTGTCCACCCAAGGAACGTACCCGAGAGCCAAGCTGAGCTCTCACACAGTCCCCTCCTCTGGTGGCAGGCTGAATGCACCCTGTCCTGAACTGGAAGAGAATTTCACACTGGCTGGGTGTGACATGGACAGAAAGGGTCTATGTGCTCTTTTTGTAAGAGTATCATGAATTTATGGGCTACTGAGCAGGAAGTAAAGACTTCTGAAATTATAATTCAGGGCTTCTTTAGTGATGACTACAACTGTTTTCCCCTCTAAACAAATTAGATTTCCATTTGCCATTAATGACTGAATCACTTAAGTGTCACAAAGGAACTGCCTGGTGCGCTTATTAATAATTGAAAACTTTGAGGAAATCCGTGAAACATTTTCAATCAAAGCTAATAATTCTCTAAAATATTATTTTCCCTGAATAATTACTCCTTTTGTTCTTTTATTCCTTTTGGATAATAGGCAACATTTTAAATAAAGGCATTAAAAAACCTGAAGTAACTGTTAAGAGGTATCTAAAACCAGAAGAGGTTTCAATGTTAAAAAGCACAAATTAGAAAAGAAAAAACATTAATCTGTTTCCTTCCAGCAAGTATGCCTAATTTCTATTTTAGACTCCATGCTGTTCCTTGATGTCTTACATCAATGATTAGGAAAATGTACTCGCTTAATCTCTGTCCTCATTCTGTATAAACATGAAGAAAAACTTTCAATTGTCTTTTTGATCAGTAGAGGCCATGAAATCAAGATTTCTATTGCTACACAACTGGACTTTGGAGGACTACTCAACAGTCAAAAGGAGCAAAGAAAGAAAAAACCCACAATTTTTTTTTAATCAGGCCTCATAGGAATCTTGAATGCCATATTGTAGTTACTCTACTCAGCAACCTTTACTATTCAGGAACAAGGGCAGAAAGATATAAGCAAAATTACCCATATTTGGAAGAGTTTTTTGGTGTCTAAAATGATCATCAGCACAGAAAGTTTGTGTGACAGGTACTGACAAAATCTCCAAGACCTGCAAGTTTTTCCACAGGACATGGAAGGAGAGAGAAGTAGAGCTTCAGTGTGTGCCCATCCCAGCAGGTCTCACCTGGGGATGATGGCTGCGGCCTGGAAAAATCCAGGTTATTCTATAGCTCTCCCCAGGAAAGGAGAGTTAATTTTCTTTAGTGTTTGGGGGTTTTTGCAAAAAGAACAAAATCCATTTCTTTACCACAGACAGGTCCCCTTGCTTTTCCCAAGCCAGCCTCACTGTACTCCCACTCAAGTGGCAGCATTTTCCAGCCTGAGCAGCTTTCACCGCTGCTCCCCTCAGAGCCCCACAGCCTCGCCTTGGGCTTTACTCCAGGCCTGACGGTGCCAGCAGCTCTGACAGTAATTCAGTGTTCCCTTCCCCCCAGGGCCAGGACAGCATATCCCCTCCCAGTTCCCAGTCTCTTACCTGCCCTTACAAAGTCTGAGGCCACTTCTCCCTCCTGAGCCTTTCCCAGCAGCCATCCTCAGCCTTGTTCCCCTCACCTTGACTCCATAACTCCTTCTTACTGCGGAAATGGCGGCAGCGCCACACAGGGCACTCACAGGGCCCACACAGGGCACAGCCCTTCAGTCTGGGCAAACAAGGCAAAATGCTTGAGGTATTTAGGGCAGGACAGCAAATTACAGAGAGAGGGGCCAGCTGTGACCACAACCTGGGCTTTAAGCCCCACAGCACACAGGCCAGTCCCCTCAGCCATAATTAATTATCCCCACCTGCCCTGGGCTGCTCATTAGCCTGGCGGGGCCCTGGCGCCCCTCAGCACGTCCCAGGCCCAGCACCAACCCCAGGAGCTGCCTGGAAAATCAAAACATTCACTGCACCTCTATGAGACAACAGCGGACTCTTCTTCCATCTTTGACCAGACTTGTTAACCTTACAAACCTGTTCTATCTGCTTTTACAGCCATTTTGGCTTTATGTGAGTACTAAGTGTGCTGCTGGTTCATGTTCTAAACAATGTTCGACATCATCTATGCCAACAGCAATTAAAAGAAGAGATATATACACACACACACATATACATACACATACATACATATATATATGCATGTGTGAAAGCATAGAGTAGAGATTCCCAGGCTTTCATTCTGTTGTTATTCTTAGCAGCAGTGGATCTTCCCAGCTCTGTATCAGAGGCAGCACATCTGCTGGTTGTGCATCCAGGTAAGAGCTACCTAGAGCTCTTGGAACAGCAGCCAGAGAGTCTAGCAAGGGATACTTAAAACAAAACACAGAAAAGAAACAGACAGCACCCCCCAAGGCACACACTTTCATCTACTCAGTTCAAACAATGCACACACATTCCTGGCTCTTGTCTAGTCTCATATATTAATTTTTACCTCCTGGAACAAACAGAATGGTTTCTCTTCTGGAGAACAGGCTCCTCCGCTGCTCTAACACAGACTCTGATTGTACCATGGACAGAGCAAAGGTTTCCACCAAGCACTCTCCTGCTGTCTGTCAAGAATGAAGAACAGTGACAAGTCTTGCTGCTGTGGTCATGCACAGCGTGGTGTGTCCCCAAGTAGATGAAGTCAACTCACTCTCACATTTGCTATTTCTTCCAAATTGCAAAGCTGTCATTTGAATTTCAGTGCCAACTATTTTCACAAGAGGTCTATATAATACTTCAGTCCTTGTCAAGCATTATACAAAGATGAATCTTTTAATCATATACCATCTCAAAGCTGAAGACACAACATGTTTAGAAATTAGAGATGTTAATTCCAGTTTAGTTCCAGTATTTTAAAAACTCTCCTCGAAATAAAAATGCATTAATGTGTTATTTCAAAAAAAAAAAAAAAGGCAAATAAAAAAACAAATGTTCTAATGTAACTTCAATGTTATTGTCAATTTTGACTCAATGGTTTTGAATAATTATCTTTTGCTAGTCCAAAGGCTGTCTACCTCACTGCTTCTATGTTTAAAAAAGCCAGCACTGAGGAAACAAATAGAAAACAGACAAATGAGCTGTCCTAACACTTTTACAAATAGGATGTTAATATCCCCACTCAAAGGAGAAATTGTCAAAAAGAACAGCCATAACAGAGAATTTTCTTATGTACTTTTATTTTATTGAGTTTTTTTGCATCTTTGATGGACTTTTTATGCAAGTATTATGCCACAATCTATGATACACAATGAGAGTGAAAATCTGTTATTTACCATTTATATTTCTATGTTAATTTTGTTTTCTACCTCTGCATATACTGTGGCAAAAGTACATTTATCATATTTCATGCAGCGCTGACTGCCTTATGCAAACTGAGAATACAATAAACAGAGCCAGCAATATTTAGCTGCACTCAATTCTTGCTACAGAAACAAGCATTCATAAAAGCATTAAAATACTTTGGGTGATGGTTACTGTCTATCAGCTTAATGTTTTGAGCTATAGAAAAGGATAGGAAACAACATTTGTGGCTGTCAACTGCAGTACTTTCCAAGTTCATTAGGTTTTCAAAGACTAAATTAGTTTAAATGCTTCAGTGAGAGAAAAAGCCCAAGGCAACGAGCCTGATTTAAAAGGATGCTACAGAGTTTCACAAACATTAGACTAAGCTCAGTTCTGGGTTCCATGGTAAGTACCTTACCACATCAATTCTTTGCTCTGACAGAGGATTGTTTCTTCACCATCATGGTATATCCAAGCCAAATAAAAGGACAATTCAAGGCACACAGGCCTTTTTGGAAACATGCTTGGGTATGTAGTACTTGGTCATAGCTAAAGCTTTGAATTACAGCTTTTTATTTTGATGAGACAAGAGGCTTTCCAGCATCACCCGACTCTTTGAATCAGACATGAAGCATCATGCTTTATGTCACAGTCCATACAGCAGCAGCAGGGCAAGGTACTCACAGAGCAACAGCGTGTCCAAGGAGCATGCTCAGGACAGGAGGTGGAGATGGGGTGAAGCCTCATCTCTGTTTTCCAGTCACTTGTTATGCTGTCTCCAGGCACTGCACAGCAATGCTTCTCAGACCACCCTGCCATGCAGTGCCTCCCCAGAAGCCAAGCACTGGTTCCCAGCAAGAGAAACAGCCCCTGCTGCTCTCTCCCCTCCAGCACTTGCTGTACATCAGACACAGAGCAGCTTGAGGAGGTTCACTTTTATACCCATACTCAAAGTACATGGCAATTGAGATACTAATTGACAAAAAAACATTAAGGACCAAAAAAATCAATCACTACTTGTGCAAAACCATAGCATGTGCTTTTGGTAAATCTGCAGCTGTTGCTTGCCCACCTTCCTCTAAAAAAAGGGTGAGTAAATCAGGAATAGCCACTTCAGAGCTGAATTATTATCAGCAAGGAGGTGTGAGGTAGGGAATAGCACTGGACAAAGCAGAAAACCAACTGCTTGTTGCAAAAACAGAGATTTCTCATCCAAACACCATCTTGTAATGGTCAAGGAAAAGCATATCTTAGTATTATGGTGAGGGAAAGACTTCTCATCCAAAACAAAGATGTTTACAGGACCCCAGAATTCCCTAATACCACACAGCATCAAAGCAGGCAGCCCAGGGAGCAGGAGCACCTCTTACTTTTGAAGTCATTTGATGCTGAATTCTCCTGGTGATCACCCACAGCTCTGTCAGCTGTGGTCTCATGTACACTTCTTCCCTCTTCAAGCATCCTCAAACAACCTTTTCTTGGTCCCTTTTTCTTCTGCCCTTCTTGACCTCATATCTAAGTGGTTTATGCTACTTTCTGTTATCCCCAGTTGAACAACTCTGTAACGTGACTCCCTGTTTCCAGCCTCCTCCTCACACCTCCAGGTTACCTCACCATCTCCTTCCAACAAACACAGCTGGTACATTTCTCTACCAAAGTCATCTACCAACTCTGCTTTTCAGTTTCATTACTTTTCTCTGATATATAGACAGAAATAAGTAATTTCTTTTCCTTGTGGTAATGACTCTTGTGTGCATAACTATGGTGCTGTCCATGCCTACTCTACTTACTTAGAGAAATTAGACAGTGCCCACAGACTGAGAGATGAGCCTCACCAAGCACACATTGCATTCTGAGACAGGAGAAGCTTCTTGTGTCAAAGAGGTCCCAATTTAAATAGACAAGTGACAAAAATGGTGGAAGATAAGCTGGAATTTTTTTTCCTTATAAACTGAAAAGCAAGGTACAGAGTAATGAAGACAGCTGCAGGATCCTTTTATTTGGTAAAGCAAAAAATACATACTTTCCAGTATTCTCCCCACTTTCCTTTTAGATGCAATGTTTTGAGAGATTACCAGACATCCAGACTGGATGTCCCCTGCAGTCAGAGACAGGTCAGGGCTCTGCAGTTAGAATGTCTTTCCCTCAAAGGCCTCCAGGTTGAAAGCTGTATCCAAGAACCTTCTGAGTGACACCAGATGCGTGTTCTTGTTGCCTGTGGCAGCTGCAGCAGCAGGCTCTCGGCCAACATACCTTCACAACAAAAAGAATTGGGCAGACAATGAGGTGAGAAGAGACACTATTTTGACAATAACAAGCATGAGAACATGCTATTTCATGCATTCAAGTCAGCTTGGCAGGTTTGGATATTTAGTCATCAATCTTTCTTAAATAAAAATCAATCTAAGTTGTACCAAGTTACACCTTCTGGTCAGCTTCCCTCTCTTTCCTCCCACCATTGTTAAGCTGTGTCTTCTTCCCATCTCTCCCAGGGCAGCCAGGTACACTGTCTCATAACTAGGTAACTTGCTTTTAGCAATGAAGACTCACATTCCTTTGACAGCTGCATGGGCAGATCTGAGAGTCAATCATCTAAAATAAATGCAAAAGTGCCTGAACTGAGCTCACAACAGCTGTTTCCTGCAGAAACCTAATATCTGGAATGAAATTCTTAAAATGACAGAATCTTAGACAAAAGAGAGCTGAGTGCTGGGCTAAGTAGCAATAAATACAGACCTAGTTACTGATCTTCTTTTAGATCTACAAGGAGGAGCAATATGTGCATCTTATATTTGAGAAATAATAGTCTAGATTTTTCCCTCCTTCACCAAGAACCCAGATTCGGAGGTTTTGATTTGTGAAGAACCTGACTTACCCATAAATACCTGAAAACAGTCCCAACCAAATTTAAAAGCAAACACATCAGCCCAGGAGACAGAGCAGTTGTTTAAAGTCTCATACCAGATGGGTCGAGTGCGGTTCACAATAGTGCGGAAACGAGGTCTGACATAATCGTAATAGCCACTGTTTTTGTGCTCCTCCTGACACCAGACCAGATCAGCAGTTGGATACTTCTCAAGCTCTTCTTTCAGCAAGTCAAAGGGGAATGGTGAGATCTGGAAAAGGAGGGTAATAACTGTCAAGGCTTTCTCTTATGTGGTAATAGCCCATGGTGAGTCATTACTTTTCCATGGAGAGTGAGTCATGTTTCTCTAATTGATTTAATGCTCAGAAATGAGTACACAAGTATTTTATAGTTGTGTGAGTATGAACAGAAGTGATTGTAGTCCAGACCACCTGCACTCCTATGGCTTTTTTAGTGAAGTAGCTGTAGCATGCCCTTAATCAATGAATGATAACATAGCTTCAAAGTGCACTATTCACAACATTTAATGCTAGCAGACTGCATATTCAAATTTAAGGTGCTATGATATTGTAATCTTAACTTTTTCAGAACAACATAACAAAGTGATCAAGTTTTCTGGATCTCATTGTCCAGTATGCAATTGATGTGTTCCTTCTCCACAAGGCCGCAAAGGATGCGAGATGCTAAGTGCTAGAAAAATGCTATCACCATCCATTCTAGGAGGGGTCTACTTAAATGCACAGAAACCACACCACCCTGTCTTCTGAGGATCAGGGAGCTCACCTGTTCAAGTCTGGTTATAGCTACTTGTTTCTCCAGGTCTTGGTTCTTTCTCTCTTTCACAAGGTCATAGTAGACTTTTCCTGTGCAGAGAATCACGCGCTTGACCTCATGTGGTTCCTCAGCTGCTGGCCCATTCTCAGGAATCACACGTTGGAAACTGGTACCTAGTTGGAGCACAAATTAGAAAAAGTGCCCTCAGTGGAACTGACATTTCAATAAAGCAGCCCAGGAAACAGCCCTTTAGTCCTTTACTGAGCAAGCAGTAGGTTGCAGTGATTGAAGGGTTCTCCTGCCTCTCTGGTCCTACTTTTCACACTGGTAACTTGGCTAAAGTGACTTTCAGCGGTTCTGTTTCAAGAAGTTAGAGGATTTCCAATAATCCAGTCTTTCACTACACTCAATAGACAGAATCATATCAACAGCAGACTGTTTTTCAGCTTTGTGCTGTGCATTACATCTTTAATTTTAAATTGATTGGGCAGCTTAGCTTGGCTTCCAGTTTGGTGATTTTTTCCAGACAATCACCTGAAATATTCTTTCTTCTTTCCAAGATTATCTCAACCATGTAACATTAATACAGCTTTACAAATCTCAGAATATTCTATAAAAACAAAACACATATCCGTAATGCAACTAAATCTGGAAACTGCAGAAATATTTACCCAAGCACACATATTACTGCTGTATATTTGATTTAAACTTCTGTTTGAGAGCTAAAACAGCAATAGCCAAAGCAAGAACTAGCACAGAGCTGAGCCACATGTATAAATGCTAGTGTACAAGTACCATTTCAGATGCATATCTTCACTGCTACCACCTCCCAGGAGTACAATCTGCTTGGGTTACTGGAAGAGGGACTTGATGGTCTAAAAGATCCTTTTCTTTGCTCTCCTATATGACTGAGTAGAATTATTTCCACATTAAACAACTGCAGGGTAGCAGACAGCAGCTCAACCTCCTATTCTGAATCAGCACACCCCCTTAGCAGTAGAATAAGCTCCTGTTTGAATCATTTATCTTGGGGAAGAAAAGCAACAGCACAAACATATCAAAGAAGAACTGATTTATATCAGAATTATCCTGTCCCACTGAACAGCAGAATTCATCATTAAAAAAGACTGAATCTGTGCTTCATTGGGTCAGCTGGAGTCAATCTTCCTCTCTCTCAGCTTTCGATTAAAAGCAGAGCAAAAAGGGTTAGCTTAGAGTCAGAAACACTTTATTACCTGCTGTCCTCTTTAGCAGAAACATGAAAGTATGCCAAAATTCAATGTTAATTTGGAGTTTGGCCACTACTGAGGTTAGCCTGAAGTAGAGGGGACTCCCAAGACAAAGTGACAAATCCCAAAGCCTACAGAATTTCTAATCTGACCCATTCTACAGAGCTTTTAAACAGTAATAAAAACAGCAAATGCCTTTGCTTGAGAAGCAGATTTTACACACTTACAAAAATAAAATAATACAATATTTAAGCACACTTACACAGTGGAAGTTGCTTTTAAAAAACTGAGCAGTTGCTCTCTTCTGACAGTAGTCAAGACCCTCACTGGAACTGGAGATAGACCAGCACACCTATGCCCACATTCTCACTCTGAAGAGTCACTTTAATCCCTCACTCATTACATGTCACCGCATTTCCTGATGCCACTCCAACACAGACTAACCAATGCAAGGCAGGACAAAACCATTGCAGTGTTTGATATTCCCCTTGTAGTCACTGTGTGTCTCTTGGTGCTGATGGCATGCCAACAACAGCTCTGAACTCACTGGTCTCACTTTAGATCACTGGTGTGACACAGCAGCCCCAAACCAAGCACTGTAACAAGAACTGGGCACATTATTCTTCCAAATGGGCCCAGTGTAATTACAACCTATCCCTCAGTCATGGGGGCAGGAGGCATGGGCCATACGAAGAACAATTATATATTTAAATGAAGAGGAAAAGGGCAGAGGGGCACAGTAGCCTCTTGAGGGGAAACTCCCTGCAGAGATGGGAATGCACTTGCCATTAAGTTTAAGGGTTAAGGTTACAAGATAAACCTGTAAAAATTAAGAACCTATATGTGAAAGCAAAGTTTTCAGCAGAAGTCCCTGCTCGCTCTCACTATGGCAGCTCCACAGGAATTATGCCAAAAGAGAAGACAAACTCTGCAGAGCAGATTCAGAGTCTGACATGCAACTTGGTATATCTAATTATTTCCCCACAATACTTTGAGGTGACCTACCAGATACCATTTCATCAAAACTGGATTTAGCTTCTGGATGCCTCAGCAGTGACTTGGGTGTCAAAACAATCAGCTGTAAGACAGAAATTTTTCCAAGACTCAAGAGCTGCTTTATCTTCATTACACATGCAACATTTGTAACACTGTGCACACAAAACCCACAAACTGAATATTATATAGAATAAATTAGTATGAACACCAAACACAGTAATTTTTTTCCTGTTTTAAAAGCCATGAAAGTTTCAAAATTATTCAGAAGATTTAGATAGCCTACTCATTTTACAGGTTCTCAAAACTCACTGGTTATGTTTTCTTTGACAAGAAAATCAAATCACAGGCTATGAACCAGTAAAACATTTAACAGTTGTATCTTGGGTCTTTGAAGTTCCAGCAATTAGACATGCAGATGATAGTTCTGCAACCTGTAAGCTACATCACTAATATCTCGACAAGCTCATCTGAAGATCTGCATAGCCAGATGGAAGCAAAGCTGAAAATCAAGTTTTAGAGCCATAGTAAATCAGAGCTGAGCTTCTTTCCATCAAACTGGCAACTTCAACCTGTGCTCAGTTAAGGTTTTTCACCAGAAATCCTCATTCTTTTCAGCAGTGTGTCATATGCAAAGGCCACTCCTTGTCTGATGGCCAATTTAGCTGGAATAATCAAGTCCATTCAGGTAACCTTACCGGCTTTCTGAATGGCAGCAAGATCTGCCTTCGGAGGACATGGAAGTAATTGGCTGGAGTAGAACAATTCACCACAATCCAGTTGCAGTCATACAGCTGGGAAACTTCAAAATGCTCAGTGAACTCCTGAGAGAAACATTAAAGGCATTAGAAAAATGTCTGAAAGATGAGATAAAAGGCTTGAAAACCATCCTTCTATTTCTGACTCTCAAACTTCTTTCCTCGGAAATTTTATTTAGCAGCTCTCAGCTGAGATTGTTTTATTGGCTAGGGAACCATCCCTACAAAGTATCCTTTCTGTTTCTATTTCTTCCCAAAAATTTATGCAAATCAACATGAAAAGTTTCCATTAATTCAGAAAATATGGGAAGTCCAGGAAGGAAAACTGAGGTGGACTAGGATATCAGCAGGTGGAAAAAACAAAATAGAACTGCTTTGAAAGAACGTTAAACTGAAATTCATTTTTTCAGTGTACAGTTGGTTTTCACTCCCTTTCCCATCTTGAAGAGCTGTATACTTTATCTGTAGAAGTGAATAACCAATCTGTGAAAGTCTTAGCCCAATCAAAATTAGAAGTTGCTTATTTTTGTGCTCCTAGCAGCACAATTCAGCTCCACTGCAAAGAGCCAGGCTAGTCTCACTTGACCTCCTTTAGAAATTGGCTGGAGACACCTATTTGCAGTACACACAGCAGTATAAACAAGTGGGATCACTGGGCCCTGAGGAACAGCCATAAAAAGATCATGCTGCCAGAGATTAACTGTATGTGACCTCAGCTTTGTAATGAGCAGCAATGCTGCAGAATTCCATTACCTTTACTGGGATCAAGTTAAAGTTACAGCAAGACTTGAAGCTAAATCCTAACCTGCCATATTTAGCAAAAAGGATACTACTAACAGAAAATCTCTGGGATGTGAAAAGCACGAAAAGGACAAAGCTACTTACTGGATAGGCATCAGAATCATCATTGCTCATCTGCAGAAACCTCTCAGGCCTGGCTGATGAATGCTCTGGACCCTGGTAAAAGTATCATTTAAAACCATGTTAAAGAGCTACATGAGCAGTTAGACATCAGTCTAGATCACTCACTGCATGAGTACCTCCTGTTCCCTCTGCACCAGCTGCACACCTGCCCCCCAGCCAAAGGCATCAACAACAGCAGTGGGAGACAGGACACACCACAGGACAGAATTCCTCATCTTCTGCTTTCATAGGAGTTTGGGTTTCACTTGTATTTCCAGCTGTTTCTACCAGCTGCAAGCGATTTCTACCCTCAGACTAGCTGCACAATGAAGACCACTGGAAAGGCAGTGGGTCCATGTGGGCACAGCAATCACCTTGCTAATGCAGAGCAAACAGGAGCACGAGGAATGTCAGGAAGAGAAGCACTGGGTGCCTCAGAGAACTGCAGGGACTCACACTTTGTGCATGCTGAACAGGAGCAAACACAAAGTTAACTGCTGACCACTTTTGCTGTATTAGCAACAAAAGCAGGCACAGGATCTGTCCTACTATTGTTCACTGTTCTGTACAGGACCAAATACTGAGATGAATGCTTTAGCTAAAATGGATCAAAATACACACATGCATTATCTACCAGACTAACCTACGATTAATTTCTGCCTCCTCAGGAGATATTTTATGTTCTGTCATTACTGAACACTCCCATCCACTGTCCCACTAGCAGTACCCATGGCAATTACTTGAATTGCACAAATGCTGTTAGCTCCATTTTACATTAGCAAAACATGGATACTGGCCACAGAAATTATCAGAAATAAGGAATGTTGCAGAACCTGTTGTTTTTCCTTTTCATGTCCCTGTTTATAAAGGATAGGAGAAAGCTGTGAGGAGTGTGAGAATGCAATGTGCTGTTTTATGTATTGCTATTTCTGACAGCCTTGGCTTGTTCAAGTGACAGGTGCCCTTAGGAAGGGTTTTGATTTCACACAGCTGTTAAGTATTTTAACCCAAAGACAAACTATTACACCTCTCAACTCTCTCCATGTCTCCTAAGTTAATAATGTTCATAAAGAGATTTCTTCTTTTTTATAGCTATCTCTCATAGTAACTTCCTCTATTGAAATCTTAATTCATGAACTCCAAAATCAGTCATTACTCTGACAACTGTGGTCCCCCTTGACTGAACACATTCTCCTTCCTAATTCCAAGTGCAGGATTCCAGATCCATAGGAGGGACTCAAAGGCGATTCGAGGACTGGAGCACCTCTCCTATGAAGGCAGGCTGAGAGAGTCAGGATGGTTCAGCCTGGGGGAGAAATGGTTCCAGGGAAATATTTTACAGCACCTTACAGTACCTAAAGGGTACCTCCAATAAAGCTGGAGAGCTACTTTTTACAAGGTCAGGTAGCAATAGGACAAGGGTGAATGGCTTTAGGCTGCAAGAGAGCAAGCATAGGTTTGATAAAAGGAAGAAAATCTTTGCTGTGAGGGTGGTGAGGCACTGGCACAGGCTGCTCAGAGCAACGTATAGATACTCTGTCCCTGGAAGCGTTCAAGGCCAGCCTGGATGAGGCTTTGAGCAGTCTCTGGTCTAGTGAAAGGCTCCCTGCCATAGTGAACAGATTTGAACTGGATGGTCTTTACAGTCTTTTCCAAGAAAAACCATTCTATGACTCCATGATTCAGTCTGCTTCATGGACTAAGGGAATTCAAAGGAAAAAAACATTCTGTCATCAAAAAGGTATAACACAAACAGCCTAGAACTGTGCCTTGTATCACTGCTCCTTAGAATTCTGCCTCCACTTTTGAGGTGACAAATTATCTGGTCACAGACAGGAAAGGACTTGAGAGCAAGGAGCAAAGCTGCAGAAAACTGTGGTGCACAGTAGCAGCCCAGTTTATTGTAGCACCTCTGCTGTTCACATCTGTTTGCTGTAAATCAAATCCTGCACTAGGCATGGCACACACAGCACAAAAGCCAGTGCTGCACAGGCACACTGCAGTCAGTACACTGGGAACAGAGATGTTACCAGCAAACAATTACAGGAGAGGCAGGTGAGGCTTTCCCATCACTCACACACTGCCCCAGCAACAACCTCAGTGCAGAGCCTCAATGTTTGCATCCATCTTCAGTTTCTGTGCTGACACCACCAATCAGACTGCCAGCAACAACTGCGTGGGATGGGGTAGGGTTTATCTCTACTGTGACCACCTATCCAGTGAGACCTATACTGAATCCATTAGCTACTTTCAGAGGAGTCCCCAAGGAGCCCTTAGGCTGCAGAGTCTTTCAATCACAGCCAACTCGCCTGTGAATGCATGACCTAGGGGTGAAGTGATCCATATCCCATTAAGAATCCTTCCCCAAATCATCTTGTCCCCAACACTGTAGTTATACAAAGACTAGTCCTCCTGTAATGAAAAGGTCCTCTGGGAAGAGAAGAAGATTTCAGCAGCCTGGTGGGATTCTGAAATATTCCAAAAGCAGCTGACACTAGTAGCAAAATAAGCATGTTTCAGAAGACCTGTGCAAATCTTCTCTGCCAAGTGGCTATGGGAAAAAAAAAGATTAAATGTATTCTAAGTAGCAGAGAACCAGCCCCTTAAGCTGAGTGCTTCCCTGCAGAGGACCACACCTCCTGCTGAGGGCTCATTCAGGTTGTCCCCTCAGGATACAGTTAAAAAAATTAATTTATCAAAACCCTTGTGAACAGCATCAGACCCATTATTCTTTAAGCACAATGGATGCGGAAAGCCATTCATAAGACATGAATGCACCCCAGTGTATCAGGACAGGATCATAATTGAATGGAAATAAACGAAATTGTTTGTGAGAATAGAAATGACACAGTTTGTGGTGAAAATTTATACAGATGGAGATTGCCACTGTGGCACATACTATGCTTTTTTAAATAGAAAACTAGAAACATACATGCAACAATTCATGAAGGCTAATGTATTTGAAAAGGAGAAAATTAACCTTGCCTGACATGATGCTCATGTAAACTTAAAAAGAATTTAAAATATTTGAAGAACAATTCTGCTGCTGATATGAACTTCATGTAGCTTTATACACAGGGTGTGCCCACACCCTTTCCCTCTAAGACATTGCCTAGTTCCTCCTACTAGCCCCCAAAGAAGAGAGTCAACAGCTAGTAGAAACATCTTCCTTTCCAGAAAGATGAAGATTTCTTATTATATCAAAATTGACCAAGGTCAATGATTTTTGAAGACATTTTAAAGTTGTTTTATATCATTTCATAGCAAAAGAATTTAGTGCAGAATTTATACTTCATGCAAAATAAAATCAAGCAAGCACTCTTAAGACATGATTTTTTTCCTATTGTACACTGAGAATACAGCTTTCTGAGAAAAGAAGGCAGTGTCTAAGGGAAAGTTACCAAAGAAGAGAGAAAAAAAAGGAAAAAAAAATGGGGGAAGTGGTACATGCCACTAACAAGGACACAAAGCTAAGAGCTCAGAAATACTTCTCAGGGTTTTCTGGTTTTCACCAGTCAATCTATCTGAATTCTTCTCATAACACTGAGGCAGCCCCACATGCCTAACAGTGCCTTCCTCCCCCGGGATCCCCATCCCCCTTTGTCTTTTCCAGCTGCAGAGAGGGCAGTGCAGCCAGCCCTCCCCTGGGCACACGCTCACCATTCCTTCCATGCCGTGCGGCAGGAGCAGGACGATCCCGTTGTGCCGCACCCACTTGGCCTGGCCGGAGCTGATGAACTGGTCGATGATGCACTGAGCTGTGTTGTGGAAGTCCCCAAACTGCGCCTCCCAGCACACCAGCGCGTTGGGACTCGCCATAGCGAAGCCAAGCTCAAAACCTGACAAGCAAACAGGCAGGAGAAATAGAAAATCAACAGATTTCCTGAAAATTCTGTTCATTCCTCGCTAAAAATATAACAAACCCAAAATTACAGCATGAAACGGATTTTCAGGGCCCCATTCTAAATAATGCAGTTTTCAACAGGAGCTTCTCCAAGCCTGACTTCAATCCTTCAAGCTTTTCCTCAAACACTTCAATGTCATAGGAGTTTTTAAAGAAATTAAACCCTCTCCCTCCTCTCCAACTTTAATATGTTTCCCTAAAAGCTCACTACTATCTTCTCCTGTAAAAATGCACTTGCAGCCCAGTTAAAGACTTATTTATTAATTTTAATATTTCCATACATTATCATCTGCATTTGAGAGGGGGAAAGAAAGACAAAGAAAATTACTGGTAACATCAATTTTCATTCTACAGACATGATCCTGGTCTTCAGATCTTCCAAAAATTTGAATATAACAGCTGCATGGCAAACATATCTGGGACTTGGATAAAAAGTCCTTTCTGAGGCGGGGCCTCAGAACCTTTAGGTTTCTGCTTCAGTGTTAAAGTATTTGATCTCTGTTTGTATTTTCCTTTGACCCTTTGATATAGCAGAGCCTGGAGTGCTGAATGAATACCTGTACTCAGATTCTTCACCTATAGTTTGGAGTGATTATAATCAAAAAAGTTAAAGCTCTCAGTAAAAAGCAGAGCTATATATCAGTGCTCTGGGTGTAGAGGTTCTGAGTGAGGCAAAACTGACTCAATATACACAGAGAATAAATATGTAATTAATAGATACCTTTCATGTTGAAGGTCTACACAGAGTATAATGATCTGGTTGCAAATACAGAACTCCAATATGGGAGTACTCTTATTGAAGCTTACCCCAGTAGATCAACTAACTTTTGGGTCTTCATAGTCTACTCCTTGGTAATTCCAACCCAGTTTTTCATTTACCACCCCTAGGGCAAGAAATCTTTGAGTCACTTGGCTTTTAGACTACTGATCTCTGAACAGTCCAGCCATGACTCCAGCAGATGCTCATGGTCCCACCAAAAGGCAACTGATACCTTAGAGGCCAAAAAAAGACTGCAAAGTCAGACAGACTACCCTTTGTCCGTGAGTGCCCATGATGGGTCATTACCAAAGAGAAATACTTTTTCTGGCCTTGCCTTTGGCCTGACTGCCTGAACAGCCTTTCCTTCAGCCTTTCCTCCATCTCTGGCCTCCTTGTTTGTGTAATTCCGTGGTTCTTAACACAATGAAAACAAGGGAAAAATTTACACAACTCCGTCAATCATATTCCCAAAGGTATCTGAAAAATAGATTTCCCTAGATAGGCTTGAATCCCATTCTAATTTTACACAAGCATTAAGAGACCATTTCTACTGATTGGGTGACATGGTTGAGAAAATATGCAATATGTTCAAGACTTATCTGTGCATATGCTGCTCTCTGTAAGGGTGGGGTAATCTTGCTTTTAGAGAAGCACAAACTGAGGTCTTGACCACTCAAGAGTTATCAATAATCAAACAGTGCTTTTCAAAGGGTATGGAGCTCAGTGCATACTTAAAATTTGGTCCCAGCACACATATAATTCTACCTCATGTATGAAAGATCACCTCTAATATTCACATGGAAAAAGGAATATAATTTCTCATTTCCTATCTTGTTGACAACTTCACACTAATCTCTACAGGGTAAAAATGTTCTAGGTGAAGCTGCATCAAAAAATGTGATCTTAGCACAGATAGCATTTGCAAGCTTTCTGACGGCTATAAAATTGTCTAGGAAAACATATCCAAATGTAATCTATACATTCTGATTAGTATTTTGAGAAAAATGTTGCTGAGACTACTATTTCATGGCACATTTGTCTGTGGTATACATATCTTTGGTATACCAGAACTCAGTTTTCCACCAGGGAAATGACAATGAGAGTTACTAAATTAAAACTATTCCAATCATAATTGTAGCAGTGAAATAGCTTTAACTCTTGACAGATTAAGGAGTCTGTGAAGAATTACTACTACTACCTTCATGGGGAGAAAACTGCTTAAAGAACAAGATCTGAACTGCTAAATTTAAAAAAAAAAGTCCTGGTGGAGAGAGATCTAGACAGAGCAAGGTAAACAGCCCAGGAGAGGGTGAAGTGTTCTCTTGAAAGGGAATTGTTTGGGCACCAGAGTCAAGATCAGGGAACATGACCTGAAGTAGAAAGTCTTCACTGTTCCAGAGATGGGACATGAATTGCAGGGGAGCAAGCTCCTACTCAGGTCCCTCATGAGGACTGAGCATTTCTTTGAAATCCTTGCAAATATTGTGGGATTAAAGGATTAACTCTTGCACAGCTAAAAACAGAGAACAGGTTGAAGCTGTGAGGAAATCCAAATCCAGGCAATGAAATAACTTTCAAAGAATGTCAGGTAAGGAATCTGCACACCCAAAGGGTGTTGGAGAGCAACCATTCAGCTCTAAACAGCAGGCAGCTGCTCAGGGCTCAGAGCACACCAGGGCACAGGGAACCAGGAACCAGCACAGCAGTTTGGAAAACTTCTGCACTGAGGAGACAGAGGGAAGAAAAATACACAGCACTTGATTAAGGCTGCAAAGCTAATGTTTCAATTGCTGGAGTTCATTATGGTCCCTAGATGACAGACCTAGCAGAAATGCTTGCTTCTATTAGTCCAGTGCCTGCTGTGCTCCCTCACTGTTCTTTTGCCACTCTGGCACAGAAAGAAGTGTTGCCAAGCCAAGTGGCAGCTTACACAGCATACTGTGCTATGTTTTTCCCTACAGCACTTTCATGATTGTCAAGAATAGCTAGTTTTCAATTAATGTAAGTAAGGCTTCAGCCATAACTTAATTCAATATGATTTTAAAGTGACTTAGGGCATGAATGTTAACTAATGGTTAAAAGGGATTATCAGTACAAGGATTTTATGCCAGAATGAAGAAAGGTTCAAAGACAGACTTTTGCTATCTTTAACAGAAATTCTAAGCACAGGAATATGCATCCTTTCACAGACCCAAACACAGCTCAGGACAAAGTGAAGTTAGTACCCATCTGGTGGCTGACTCTATTGAACAGGCAGACTGATGCCTTCTCAGAACTCCATGCAGATGCCATTGATTACTAAAGTCTGTCCTAGTTACTAACAGGATTTCTGACAGGTATTTGTATTTGCTACCCCTAACTTTAAAAATACATTGTTCTGACTGAGCAATAATACTACATATTCCATCCTAGGTGTGTACTGCAAAACAAAAATTACATTAATACCTGTCTTCTTCCTTTCATCTTTTGCTTAAAATTTGACTTTTTCCCTTGAAAAAACTGTACTCCAAGTCTCATGGTTCAGGAATTTCCTGAACTACACACAATTCCAAGTCTACCTTGCCTTGAAAGGTCCCAGTATGGAATGCCCCAGCCCAAGATCTCTCAAAGGCAGTATTGAATCTGACAAAGACCCCCACCTCTTGGATAGAGACTCAACACTACACAAGTCCTTCTGAGGGCTGTAAAGAAAGACAGGAAATCCTTTCAAGTCTTAAAAATATGTTGAAGAGCTAGAATAGAGCATCTGTAATTTACTTTTGTTTTTCTCCTCTATCCTAATCAGCAAAAAAGTTCAGACAAACATCTTCTGCTTAAATGACTTCTCACAGCCATCACTTAAACTTCCATATTCAGTTTCAGTACAAGGCAAAAATAAGCAAGGCAAGTGGATGCACAACTAAATTATCATAATCTGGGTATAACTAAAAATAGTAGACATAGGATGTCAAACAAAATTATCAGAGGTTGTTAAATACTCTAAATTATCAGATTGTTAAGTACTCTGATTTTATGCCCAGCTTACACCCACTCCACAGTTTCCTGTAGGCAAAACATAAGCAGTTGTCTGAACTACAACTGACTTTGTTTTCTTTCTAAGTGAAATGAGTCTTGCCAGAGTATCATTTTAATGGAGCAGTGGCTCCCCAGGTGTTCCTAAATACCTCGACTATAACTTGGTGCAAAACTCACAGCTCTGAGCAGATACCAGCCCTTGGCTTATATACCTGCCAAGGAAATAATCTGTAGTTGTATCATGCTGGGCTGTTTAATCCTTTTTATTTAGCTCTCCCTCACAGAAATTGAGGAAATACCTAAAATGCTTCTGAGATGCTGCATGTTAACACAGTCATAAATAAATTCCTAACACTTTTTCACCATTTTTCCCCCTTTACATTATCTCACAACTCTCCTACAGCCACCAAACACTTCAGTGCACTAATTCTAAATGGCTTCTTTTAACAGAATTAGATAGTGGAAACAGCAGTTAGAGAAAATAAAGTGTTCAGGCATTTTGGTTCTCCCGAAGAACCAATTCCTGGAACTGCAAGCCTTCGCTTATTCTTCCATTATTAAAAAGGAGACCCAGTGATGTTACCAGCCAAATAAATATAAATTCTGATAGCTCTTCTTTAACTCAGAGCCTTAACTAGAAGAGACATGTTCACACACTGCTGCTTATCCCAAAAATGTCTCTCTATGGAGGCAATGCACAAGAGTAAACATGTTGGGAAAGGCCAATAAATAAAAGTCAGCAAGAGAGAGAAAACTTCATTTTAAAATCATAGAACATGGCATTTTTAGTTTTAAAAAACCCAACTCAACAAACACACAAAAAGTCACATCACTTATCAACTATTTGTACAAATTTAATCTCCTTTACTGTTAGAAAGCATCTCAGACAGAAGGGATTTAAAGTTCTTAAAAATTAAGAGTATCAATATTATTAGTTTTGGAGAACTTGTCATCTCATCTGGTGAAGCAGAAGTGCACAGAAATGGTATTCTTGTTTTTAGCATACAAACAAGACCCTATTTTACCCTACTGCTTGTATTCAATGAATTTTATTAAGTTAACTTCTACCCATCTTTTGCTGGGTAAGGTGGAATGGCAATAGTGAGCAGGATGAGATTGAGAAAAAGAAAGAAAGAGAGCCCACTTGGTTAGTTCTGTAAAGAATGCAATTGGAACAGAATTGCCTTCACACCATATCAACACTAGGCTTCCTTGGAGGTGTTACTTTTTAAACAAAATCAGATTTCAACCATATCCAGACATTTGTCACTTCTTTTGGAATATAAAAAAACCAAATCCAGAAACCTGTGACCCATTACCCACAAGTTTTGCAGCAACACTGTAAACAGGCTCAAATTAAGAAACCCAGAACACACGGAGAAACAACAGGAAATTGGAAACAATCATTCTCTGAAATTAAGTTCTTGAATTTTATCTATGCCAATTATTTTTCTCCCATTTATACACATCCTTGCTTGCACTCTCCTATTTCGAGTTCACCATTACATGTACACAATACAAAAAATGTGATTCTGTTCACACCATTTCTGCCACAGAGCTAGCAAAAATA
This sequence comes from Melospiza melodia melodia, assembly GCF_035770615.1. NCBI lineage: Eukaryota > Metazoa > Chordata > Aves > Passeriformes > Passerellidae > Melospiza > Melospiza melodia. The sequence continues at coordinate 26,343,871 of NC_086202.1, forward strand.
CCTAAAAAATCTGATCTTCAGCCCCTGCTCCAACTGTACAGCTTTATGCCACTTGAATTTTAATATTATTAGCAATGGGCAATATGTAGCATTGCAAAAATGACTAAGTAACCAAATATTTCTGAACTTTGAAACAAGCAGCTATCAACTACCACCTTTATCTACTACAATGTTTCAAGTTCTTCCTTCACACAATATTTTATTATCCATAGAATCAGTAACACTTTTGATAAATTATTAGATGTATTTGTTTTGTGCTCCACATTCCTCTTGCCACCCTCATCATGTCAGAGTAAGGTTATCCATTCTCTGTGGCTGAAGGTAAAATAATTCACTCTGATTAATGCTATCACTAAAAAGAATTTGTTTTCTTGAAATAGCACATTCAGAATAGCAGTTCAGATAAGGCCAGGATGGATTTTTTTTTTTATATGTCTATGACAAAGTGTCTCTGGTTTTCTTGTCAGTTCCTCTTAAGAAAGCATCAGGTGCACATTCCAGCACTGCCAAGATCAACAATAGCAGATGGATGCTTTTAAATGAATCCCAAAACTGTAAAACGTGGGGATGCTTGTTTAAGGGATGGCAGAACCTGAGAGGAAGAGCTTTGATACCTGTTTCATACATGACCATTTCACAGCTTTTTCCCCCCATTCTTGTCCTTGCTGAGCTCTGCTTGCTGCCCAGCAGCCCTAGCAAACCCCAGGAGATGGAGACGTACCCAGGACCCCGTACTCGGAGAGGGAGCTGTTGCACACGGTGTAGGGGGCCTGCTGCTCCCACAGGTGGTTCATGGGAACACAAATTCTCTTGTCAACGTCTTGATCATGAAGCACATGGTGACGGTGGCTGCAAAGAGATGTTGGAAGGGATTTATTAGCCAAGAATCATTCTGGGCTTTAACAGAGCTATTTTCAAAGCTAAGGCAGCAAAATTGTGGTCTGGAAAGCAAGCAAGCACCGTGGTTATATCTGCTACACACAACGACCTGGTCTGGTTGAAGCCATGGGAAATGCAATCACATGTCTAAATACAATTGCTGCACTGTAAAGACTTTTACTGACTATCTGACTTTTTACTGACTACTGACTTTTACTGACTTACTGACTACTGAGGCTTCTCAAGTACTCAGAGAAACTGAAAATACCTCATCGCTAGTAGAACTGGGAGGAAGACAAAAGGATGGGGAAGTTGTTGCTACAAAATAGAATTATTAAAGAAATTCAAAGGAACAAAATTGTTATTAAAAACATTTCCTTCTGCCTTCCTCACAAATTCTAATATTTTCCTTGAAATAATTGTTGTTTGTCTTTGGAAAAAAAAAATGTGATCTTCAGCATTGGAACTTGAAGGAGTTGTATCCTCTTTCCTGCTATTTCCACTCACATGCACCATTTACTGTTCTCCAGAACACCATTAATCAGCATTAGAATAGGGCACCAAGGAATACTACCAAAACAGAGATGACTGAAGTAATTACTGCAATCCATTAACTCTCTGAGCAGACTGAGTGAATCACAGCAATATGTCCAGCTTTACAACCACTAGAGCTGTAGAGCTGCCAACACTGAAGTCCGAATCTTTTTGCACTTCCCTTTGCTATAATGAATACTAGCAAAAGAGCTCTCAAATGTATCTAGAACTCAACAATGAAGAGCCAGGAAAAGACTGAACCCTTCAAGAGCAGTACAGGGACAGAAGTAGAGAATAAAGGGGAAATTCACACACCAGGCAGCTGTTTGGCAGAAATCATTTTTGCCACTGTAATTTTGATTTTATCATTAAGCCAACGACAGAAGACCTAGCTGTTAAGCTTCTTGAGTACAAAGCTTTGTGTTTCCCTAGCAAAAGGTGATTAAGATGAGCATAGATGGCCAGCCAGAAATATACAGACATACAATTTGCACACCTACAATTGTCAGATTTACTGACAACCCCCTTCCCTCCTTCCTCAACAGTTATCAACAAGAAAAGAAGGGGTCTGGTGCTTCTGTCAGCAGCTTTATCTAGCTTCTACCTATTGATAGTGTTGAGGACTGAAACAGGAAGAAAAGAACCCATCACATGGAATATTAAAAAAAGAACTATTTTCTAGACATCACTTTAGAAGCTCCAAAATAGTGAAAGCACCCCATCGTGTTGTTTTATTATCGCAGCACAGTACATTCAGCTCTTCCTAAACTCTAGCCAATGATACCAGAGAAGGCAGGCACCAAAATTTATTTCTCGCTTCTACAAGCATTCACAATGCAGCACAGTGCAGCATTTACCCCAGGAATTGGCATTACTTCAATGGTTTCAATTAAATACATCATTAACATTTTACTCTACAGAGAATCAGGTAAGGCAGCAAACTGAACATATTTTACCAAGTGATGAGATCCTGCCTTCATATAGTCCCACAGGCATTAAAAGTCTCAGTACAAATTTCACTTTAAAAGCCTCACCAACTGGCAACATGTTTGTGCACAGGGTACATGTGCTCCAAGCAGCCACCACTGGAATTTAAGAGACTCAGGATCTGCTGCAGCAAATATCCTCTCTTACTTCCCAGCAATTAGATGGAATGCAACTGCATTTCTTGTTAGAAAGCAGAGGGAAAGATACCATTTCTGCTTTTCAGCAAGAGAAGGTAGAAAGTATCTAAAAATGCTTGTTCTGGCTTAAATATTATGCTTTAAAATGCTGCTTACAGATATACAGGAAATTTGATTATTATTGACTGCAAGAACCTATAGCATTCAGATTAATGCTGAAGAAAGAGCCCCAACCTCCCCCTCCCTGCAGAAGACCATATTTTTTAAACAAATGCTAAGCTGTTTCTTTAAGTGTGGGACTTCAAGAGTTTTAACACCATTTAACAGCTATCTCAGCACTAACCTGAAAGTACCTCTCTCCACATCCTGGCCACTCAGTCGGACATGGATCCCCTCTTTGAGGACAGAGCCAAAAGCCATGTATTCTGCTAGGGCCCAGTCAACAAGCCTGTTCTCCGTCATCTCTGCACGCGCTTTCAAAATCCGAGAGAGTCCTGCATGGGAACAAAGATCAGGAATGAATGGATCTATGTCAGAGAGATTCTCTGTTCACATTGCATTCACCATTCTCCTTCCTCATTGCCTAGACTAAGCACAGATACCAAATCAGGTCTACAAACTTTTCTAGAACTGAACTGCTGGCAAAATAAAACAACTTGCCTCCCGAGCAAACAGCTGTGTAATGTTCATACCCTCTGTTTGAAGAAGTAACATTGACTGTGTCAGAAACTACTGAGGACAACTAAAAAGACCCATGGTGAATTTCTTCTTTCTCAAGATTTATTTTCACATCCCTAACATCAAGTGCTGTTTTATAATGGACTGAAAATAGCAACTTGGTTTCTGAATTTTTGTCTTCCTTCCTTTCCTCATTTTTGGCATTTGTCTTATTGCACTTCTGGAGATGTTATACAGTGAAACAGGCTGGACTGATCAATACTATGAATATCATATAAATAGAAAAACTGCAGCAGGTGCCAATGGATTTTCAGCTGGCAACCAATGGCTGACTTTTCAGGGAAGATTTTATAACCTCGGGAGCCAAAACACAAGTTACAACACTGTCACTTTCAAAGGGAACAAAACTTGACAGCTGCACACAGGTGCTTCCAGCTTTGAGGCCACAAGTCACTTGTATTCACTGGCAATTGACAGCATCTTATTTTCATATCTGCACTAATGATTATGGTAAGCTGTCCCATATGTTATTTTCCCATATTGCTCTTTCCTTACTTTCCACAATTTTACAGAAAAACACCTCTCGTTCTTTCCACATAAAACTCTCTTTGAAATTGCTTCATTTTAAGTTAAAAAAATATCTTGACAGTTTTCCCTTTAGAATATACTAAACATTTGATTAGAAAAAAATCTTCCCTTTTTTTTGCAAGACTGTATGATAATAAGCATTTTCATTCGAGTGAAAGGACAAAGTTCATCAAATCTGTTTCTCTTCCATTCTGTTTCTCCACAAATTCTCTCTCACAGCCTTTTAAACTGCATAAAGAACCTAGCATACCATAATTGTTTTGACCCACAAATCTACCTTATATACTGGCAACTGTTCCCTAGTGTCAATGGTTAATCAACTTACTAACATGAGACCAATTTACCTTTTAAATAGAATGTCTAATACTAAATTCTATTGGGCAACTACAGTTTTTAATTTATCAGTGTCACAACGAAGTGCACAAATGTGTAGAAGAGTTAAATTTATCCATTAATTGTATCTGCTCAATAAGCCTGTAATTAATAACTGGGAATGCCTAACCATCATTACTTGTGTATAATTTCCCAAAGGAACAGAAACGCACAGAATATTTACAGAAGACAAACTTTATTCTTTGATGGATGACTCCAGAGAGGATTAGCTTTCTCTGTTTAAAGATTTTAAAGAGAAAAAAATCTCTTTATTCCTTATCCTTAGTATGTATACTATAAGTCAACAAAAGCAAAAAGATTCCTAAACAAAGGGTCTCCATGCTTCTCCATGGAATGAGCAGGTTATTGTTCCCAATAGTTGCTAGATTTCAACCTGCCTATAAAATAAAACGATCTCAGAACTCTGACACAGTGTTGGGACTCCCCAGTGACACAGGCACTTACTGTAATAGATGCCAAAGAGAGGACTGAATCTTTTCAGAACAAAAGCTAAGACTTTTTGGGAAAAAAAGTGAGGACTTGAAGAATGAAAGAAGTTATTAACTTAAGGTTGCAAAAAGACTTCTACCTCCCTCAGAGGAAAATCTATTTTAATGAGGTATGAAACAGAAGTAGTGTGATACTGAAAGACTATTATGCTGAGAACAAGCAGCAGGAACGTAAATGTCACATTCTCCTCACCCATGGAGTGGAAGAGTCAAAGTAAAAAACGTCACAGGCATTTTCCTGTTTGAGAAATGGCCCAAGAATAACTTCTGTGCAGAAATACAAAACTGGATCAGGACACCAAGCTAGGAGGAGACACAGAGTCTTCAGCTGACCTGAGTGTATTTTGAAGTCCTCCACTGGCACTGAGCTGGCGACGTTGCCGATGTGAGTGAGCAGCTCCTCCGAGATGCCCGTCGGGGGACAGGACATGCTCTTGGGCTCCCCGTCCGGGTTAAAGAAACCTGCAAGGGCAACGATGGGGACATGCTCAGGGACTGCTTGGGACATATGGACATTACCTATTACTCATTCAACAACTCAAGTGACATGCTAAGCAGCAGACTAAGCCTAGTTCTTCCCCTTTTGCTGGGAACCAATAATTTTGATTGTCTGCGTGACAACAGAAGCTGATCTTACAGGCACACGATGATCTATTTTGTTTCTGCTTCCACTCCCTGTGAAGTCCAGCTATGTGGGCAGAGGCTGCCAATAAAAGGCATATGGCACCTCAATCCCTCAAATAAAAATAAATAAATTAATAACTAACATGAGACATACTCCTTCTTCCTGACAGCCCAGACAGTTAACAGTACAGGCAAACCACTTCTCTGCTAAACTGGAAAATGGCTTTTTCAAAGTCACAGCTTACTATGCACATTTTTTAACAAAAGCATTTATTTCAAGTTGATCTGACAGAATGCTATATTTACTATTAACAGGGGCAAATCAAAGGTCGCATATTCCATTTTAAAGGAATGTTGTCTGATAAAATCTATTTAAATCCTAGAATTTGGACTCAAAATAAAAGCACATTCGGGTAACACTACAATAAGTGAATGGACAACTGCTTACCAGGCCAAGGTGAATCCAGCCAGTGCTTGATATGAAGGATCTTCTTATCCTTAGATCTAGTATATGCTTCTTCACATATTTTGTCATACTTTGCAATTTCTTCCTGTAGAACAAAAAGATTTTAAAATGGATAAATATAACACCCTCATATCTTATAGATGACACCTCTCATTCAGCATGACAATACCAGCTATTTAACTCCATGAGAAAATTTAGTTACAATAATACAAAGAAATAAAATTAATTTTATCTAGCATCAAACTGCCTTCTAGAAACATGTTTACACACATCACTCTAAATAAATCATTTCATTGGACAGGTGTTATAGAGGAGTGTACCAAGAGCTGAAGCTGCAAGCATTGCTCTTGAATGAGACAACAAATGAAATACTAAATATAATTTACAGTCATACTTCTAAGATCAAAATCATGCAGCTCTCATACTCCTGGCTATGAAAGTCAATAAAGTTTAGAAAAGAAGTTTCCAAAAACTTAGTCTGTCTGGGAGAGTCTAGCAAAGAACCTGCTGGCCACACCTCTCAAGGGCAACAGAGAATGCCATATTCCACAGAGGCAGAACACCTCTGCCATACCTGTGTTTCAACCCAGAATCACACTGAAGTTATTAGCTAATCTTTAAAGGAATTAACAGCAATGTTGAGCTCAGTCTGTGCAGCCAAACATCCATCCAGGATCCTAGAGCCAGTCACCAAACTCCATGGTGCCTCTACTGGCACGCTCTTTCAATAAATGATTCAGGAAAGCTACTTCTGCATGAGCTGTGATGCTTCTTACAGAATGCAACTACACAAACTGCTTATTTTCTTGATCTGCAATATCACATCACTACACCTTCTCAGAAGGTCCTTGAATGTTTCAAGGCTCTTCAAAAGGTTTCATCTGCACTCTAAACATCCATTCTCAAAAAAATTAAGGTAAAGACCTAACCAGTTTAATAGATACCAGACTCTACACTTCACCGTTCTGGAATACTTCAAATGATCTCTGAACTTGGTTGAATTCTTGCAAGAAAACTAAAAGGTTAAATTGATTCTATTTCATCATTGCTGAACACAAGCCTGCCAAGAGTCTCAATATTAAGCTATCAACAGGAGTGTTCAAATACGGTCTTGTTGCTGAATCAAGGTTCTAGAGATAAAGAACAGCTGACAAATGCTTCCATTTTCCAGTGTTCTCATTTAATCACCTTCTCCCCTCAGAACTGAAGCAATTTTTTGTGAGCAATATATTTTAATTACTTCAGAATACTTCCAGTCCTTTAGTTCCAACAATAGTATTTTACACAAAAATCTAAGCCAAACTGAATCACAAATTGGCAAAGGGTAAAGACATATCACAGTAAGGAAGTTTTCAAGCAGGCAGCATACAGTGACTGTTGGAACTTTCTCCTTACAACTCCTTAGATTCCCTCTAACTCTGCTGGCATGTACCTCAAACTCCTGCAGTGTCACAGTCCCATCTGCAATCAGTTTGTCAGCATATTTCTTCAGGACTGGCACCTGCTTATGGATCTGCTTGTACATCAGAGGCTGGGTGAACATGGGCTCATCCATTTCATTGTGCCCTCTTCTACGGTAACAAACCTACAAAGGGAAAGATTGCTTCTGTTGATAAGGAAAAATGTAAAATGGAATATTTCCATTTCATCATTTTACAGAGATTTTGAGAGGTTTATTGTACAAAAAACATTCATGGTTTTTTGTTGGCCTGTTTGTTCCTTGGTTTTTTAAAATGAGGAAACTAAAGGCTTTTAAAATCAAATATGTTTCTTGACTGGACCTTCTAAGGCACAAAAAAAAATAAAGAGTAGTACAAAATGCACAGAAAGAAAAGTAAAGAAACCAAGACTTACCAAGTCAACAACCACATCCTTGTTGAAGGTGTTTCTCCACTCTGCAGCTACGCTGCACACGTACATCACTGCCTCAGGGTCATCAGCATTCACATGGAAAATGGGAGCATTGACCACGCGAGCAACGTCCGTGGGGTACGGAGAGGAACGGGCCATGCGGGGGTCTGTGGTGAAGCCAATCTAAAAATTCCAGACACCTCCATTAAAATCATTTGGCCACCTCCCTCTACTCTGTTTTGAAATTTGCATTTAATAGCCATTCACACAGCAACAGCATCAGCTTTTCATTTTGGCTAGCTAGCTTCTTTTTGCTCCCTTAAAAACCAAAGCAAACCTAATCCAATTAAGTACTACAAATTGAATGGAATACACACAGGTGATAAAATATTATCCACTCAAGAGCTGCTAGATACTAGGATCATTTTCAGAAACATCTCAACCATTCTCATATCCAGAGGGGGAGAGGAACCCAGTTAATAACAAACAATAAAAAGAGATAGATGGGCAAATATTCAGCAGAGAAGGTGATTGCAAAAGGCTGTACTTGTTACCTGGTTGTTGACCACAACGTGGATAGTGCCATTTGTGGTGTAGGATGGGAGGTCACTGAGATGAAATGTCTCATAAACCACTCCTTGTCCTGCAAAGGCAGCATCCCCGTGTAATAATATGGACATAACCTAAGAGGGAGAATTGTACACACATACCACACATATATTAGAAAGGAAAGCTGCAATTTCAGCTTTTCAGCAGGATTTCTTGGCTCCATATTTTTGTAGTGTTATAAAGTAAAACAGCAATTTTATAATAAACCATAAATTTCTCAGCATTCTGCTGCCTTTTCTCAGTTTGCAAAGGAAATGAAGCTTTAAGCCTACCTCCCAAAGTTACCCTTGAGGTCTCACATCAGGAACCTTACCTAGTTCAGCAGGTGATATAGCCCTTTTGAAGGAGGAAAAGTGGAAGATTCAGTGATATGAAACTACTGGCAAACTATTTTTATTGGAATTACCATGAGAAACTACTATTACAAGTTACTACATTAAACAATCTTTACCTTTTTCCCTGCTGTATCTCCTCGATAAAACTGTTCAGCTTTTGTTTTGCCTTGCACAACAGGATCAACTGCTTCCAAGTGAGAAGGGTTAGCCATGAGGGACAGAGTGATTTTCTTGTTTGTTTTTCGGTTGATCCTCTCATGGTACATTCCCAGGTGGTATTTTACATCTCCAGATCCCTAAAAAGAAAGACATAATCACAATTCAGGAATGTCATTCAGACCTGCTCCATCTGATTCACTAGGCCTAAAATTTGTGCTTCAGCCTGAAAACTGCATCTGGTTACCTGAACATCAGTGTTCACCATGGGTTTGACACCATAATTTTAAACTGAAACACTGTTCCTATTCTATTATCTTACTGTTGTCATCAAATGTTAGATAAATACTTACAGCATATTAATACATTCATATAAAATAAAGAGATGCTTAGAGGTTATGAATTCTGTCAAATGGAACTTATTTATCTACAGTCTGTCCTGAGAGACCTTCTGCATGTTAGAAGTATTATAATTTTTTATTATTAAATTAATATTAATATTATAATTATGATTTTTAAATTTGTTAAGGAATTTCACCAAATCATGTTCCTCAAACTAGCAAAGAAGGCATTGCAGCTGATAATGCTGTTTTCATAGTAACCATGACCAAAACAACTGAAAACCATCATGAATGTTGACCTCTCCATACAGATCTAATGAAAAGGCATCTTACCTCATCAGCTGCTTCAAGTTTGGGATCAAACTGACAGAAGATCTGCTCCAGCTCTTTTCTGATTACATTAGCCAACACATTCAGCCGACCTCTAAGAAAATTCCAAACACAGTTATGTCTCAAACATGGTGCTAACAGAGTCAACAGCATAAAACTTACACAATCTGCAAACCACCCTGTCAGAAATATGCAAATGTTCTCTTCAAACTTTTGAGCCTGATTCAACCCTTGATTCAACCCTTCTTCCCATTACAAAGTTCCTCCAATGCATTCCCTCAGATATTTTAGAACATCTTGTTATCCAAGTGAATTTTGTAGCTATCTAGCAGTCTTCAAATAATCCCATTATAAATTAGTTAAGGCAGACTGCAAAAGTAAGTCCCAAACTACCTCACAAGCTTTCCCAGTTCTAGAGATTCTATGCAATGGCAGAAATACCATAGCTGCTGCCACATTTGCTTGCAGCTTCAAAGTACACTGAGCAGAGTTTCTCTATCATTTACTTTTGAAGCCTGTAGCCTCTTAGTGACAGGAATTTGCTACAGCTCTCTGTTCCCATTACTTGTTATGACTGACTCTTCCTACCTCAGCTTCTCTAATATCAACTTTTAATTAAATTTCTAGAACCCAAAACTGGTCCCAACACAGTAAGCCCACTTTTTGAGGTGTTTCCACTAGCATTACCTATGAGGCATTCCCATTATAACATATTCAATTCCCATTTCACTGGATTTATCAATGATGGTCTTGAGTGCAGGAATCATTACTTCACATCCTTCCAAACCAAATCTCTTTTCAGACGACCACTTGCGAGCAAGGAAATCTTCAAATCTTTGCCAAAAAGAAACAAAAAACAAGACAAATTATTTTCACTAAGGTAATGTAGCAAATACAAATTGTTTACCATCTTACAGCAAATAAAGCTACATAAAATTGTTTTAAAATATCCGTGAATACAAGTTATACACCTCTGGAATTCAGTCACACATGGGGAGGGAAACACAGGAGTGAATTCAGTCTTCTTTCTCCCCCATCTGAAAACTGTTTACTAGGACTTTGAAACAATTAAGGGTCCCTACCTCAGAAAAAATTCACTTCCCAAGTTAAACTCTGTTCTCATGTACACAAATCTGACCACTGAGAAGGCAGAGTGACAGAAAAGAAGTCTCTTCCATGAATTGAAAAAAAATAGAGAACCCGTATTTTCTAATACTTGTAACAAAACCAGAGTAGAAAACACACCTATTTCATAGGTCTCACTCAACAGCAAGGCTCCTCAGACTGTGTGATGTAACACTTAGGAATGGGCCAAGAAGCAGGACACTGGTATCCCTGCCTCAGCTTCAGCAGCAGAATGATGTCTATCCCTGACATCTCTAAGCTCTTTCATTCCTTAATGCATTTGGGCCAGAGGCAATGTGCGTGGTTAAAAAGTACCTTTTAACAAACACTGAAAGGATTATACATTGTAAAGCTTGGAGATAGGAAAGGCAAAGAAAATACATCTTCATGAAAGCAACTGTATTGGTTACATCATCTGTGCAATGCCTTGCCTCACATCATTGCCATAATCCATTAATACTCAGCTTATTCCCCACTTAGAATCCTGACATTTCCCTCTTTAGACTGAAGTCCTAAAGGTAGTGATATGAATTGTTGCCAGAATCTCTCCTAGCTCACCCATCACTACCTTATAATCAATCCAGCCATCTAAGAACAAGCCAGATCCTCAACTGACCATTCTGCCAGGATTCCTGAGTGAAGTCTGGGGGGCTCTGCCAGCTTGCATACAAAGGGAAAGCAGGGTGCCACGTGAAGGTCCCACAGGGCAAAGGAAAGCAGTGCACACACTGATTCCTTCCTCTTTGCAGCACCAAGCTCAGCCAGTACTGGACAAGCAGCAAGTTCATTACTTGAGGCAAAGTGCCACTAAGTGTGCAGAGCTACAGAATTTCACAGTTACACTTTGCCTGTCCCCCACATGCCACTGGGGGTCACAGAGCCCCAGCCTCTGCCTCTGCATGCATTCAGTACCCAGTGAGGAAAACATCTGGTGAAAACTGACTGCTCTTATAAGGGATTCATCTGGAAATGCTTGGCCCTGCCCAAATCAGGCTCCACACCAGGGTCTAACATGTTTCCTAATGCATTACAAAGTAGCTCAGAAATATACAATGAGTATTTTACATAGGAGGAGTTTAAAATGACCGTTTCTTCAACAACCTATCAGGGAAAACCACAAGGTTAAAATCCAACTTTAAAATTCAGTTTCAAGTACCTGAACTCTGTAGTTCTTGGAAGGATCATTTTTTAAAAACAGTCTTGAGCAAAAAAATGAAAATCTGCTTTACAAAGCCACAAATCTCAAGAGGACAACCAGTTTTCCACAAAAACAGACTTTTTTTCCTAGGTAATTTTCAAACAATAAAATGAAAAGCACTCTAAAGATAGCTTGATAGGAATTTTTGTAAAACCTTTTTCTTCCCTGTTCAGCAGACAGTTAATTTGGTAGATGAACTGCCAAGGATGCCAAGATGAACATTAGGCTCCTTCATGCCACTAGAAACCCCGGATCTTTCCACAGCTTAGGCAGGAATAAAAGCACAAATTCTTGTCTTAGGATAAATGGAGATGGTTCATACTGAGCACCTGTTAAACAAATTTACTCAAGTATAATACTCACTTGAACAGGAAGTGTAATTTTTATTTCTGTTTAAATGAAACTTTTAATGAGACATTATAACACCGGCAAACAAAACACCCGGCAAAAGTATTTTACAACACCTCCAATGAGCACTTCATTTTTAGATCTTTGAACATAGAATCTTAACCAAAAAGTGTGCCTTTACAGATCTCTGACTCTTGTTTAACAAAGGACATACACAATGTTTCAGATTGTAGGGACTGAAATAAATCTTATGTCTGAGAAGTCTTGTTCCAGGGGTAAGAGGATAATTCATTCTCTGGGATCACAGTATTTCCACACAGATAGCCACAATGGGAGCAGTCAATAAGCTATTTCCAAATGTGCTTTCTTTTATTGTAGATACTAAAACTGCTGCTGCCAGGTCATGTAACAACAGCACAACACATTTTGGCACATCTCAAAATGAAAAGTGTTGTGGTGTGCTGTAATGTCCCATTTTGGCCTTCCAGGTCATTTCCCCAAGTGTTCCTATACCTCTCTCCCTTCCCCCTTTCCCCCATGCTGAGTGAGTCCTGTCAATCAGGCTTAACATTCCAGCAAGGCGTTGTGTGGTTGGTCAAGTTCAAAGGATGCCCCTATGCCCAGAGGTCATTGGCCTGTCTGGGTGTCATCTTCCCCTGAGACCCTGCCCCTCTCACCTGGTTGGTGGCTCACCTGTACCTCCCCCTGTCCCTGAGCTTAAAAAGGTGATCAGACCATGCAGCCAGAGTTCTGTTGGAGCAGTTGCTCACGTTCAGACCTCTGTAACCATGGAATAAACCTCTGGACATTAAACCCTCCAGCAGAATCCTCTCCTTTTTCTCTTCACCATCGCCTGAAGCTATTCCTCCTGAGGTAAACGGGGTTCCTAAAAAGCCCGGACTTGTTCAGTGCCCAGCTGCAACCACCAGCAAGCCAAGGTATCTCTGGGGTGGCACACCGCAGTTGCTGCCTTTGGCCCAGCAGCGAGGGTCAGACTGGCCCAGGCACAATCTAACTGGTAATATTGGGAGCATTTTTCCAATAGAAAAGGGCAGAAAGGACTTGAAATCACATACCAACATTGTCCTGACACTTATTTTCTTTAACACAAACGTATATTACTAGTGTGTTGAAGTGACTTTTTCCTAGTTTACCTCCTGAAGCCAATGAAAACATTGCCAGGCACAGCACTAAATGCATTTGAAGATAACAGGATACTAAGTCACAACACAGACTCTGTTCCCCCCACATGAGCAGCTCCCAGGCAGCAGGCACAGAGCCCAGCCCAGCCAGCCCAGGGTACCTCATGGAGCGCACCAGCCTTGCCAGCAAGGTCCTCTTATCATCGTTGCTGAACTTCATAACTCCCGGCGTCTCAAACTTCTGCCGGATCCACTGGCACTGCTCCACATCGTTGATGAACATAAACTCCAGGCCAATGTGCTGGCAGTAGGTATGCTAGCAAGGGAAAACACCAACAGACAAGCTTTAGGAGCCAGTGGGCCACAAAGAAACAAATATATTTTTAAATTATATCCTCTGTTACTCTCCTGAAAGCTACCTTGCTTCCTGTTTCACAACATCTCCCCCTAAGTAATTCTACAAATGAATAAATTGTTTTACTGAATCTAGTTTTTTATCACAAAGTTTTCTCTACAAAGTAACATTTCAAAATTTTGTAGGCCAACAAACCTGCATTACACTGACTGGCACATTTCACCTAACTCAGTGCTTTTCTTACAGGCATAATAGACTCTTCTTTAGATGTACTAGCAAAGATTTCAAGTAATTTATCAAAATTTGTTTACTTTATCACATTTTTTGTAAATGTAACCTTAAACCAAGAAATAAAGATAGTGAGAAGACAGCTATGAAATCTAATGCAAATTATCTGATAACTGTCAAGTTTTAGAAACCTGGAAATGTGAAAAAAGATCCAAGCAGCTGAGAGCAGAGAAAGGATGGGGAGAAATGCAAAGACTCAGCAGTAATCTTATCTCCTTGTTCATTTTTTATATTTTATTTTTCTTGCTTTAAAAAGAGTATTCCGTTAGAAAAAATATTTCCAAAATATAAGTCAACAGAAGTAAGACCTACTGTGAGTTTGAGACAAAACTACTCTCAACATAGTATGTGCTCTCTACTGCCTTTAAGGAGTTGAATGTTAACCTCTATTCAAAAAAAAAAAAATCCAAAGCTCTAGAGACAACTGGAAAGAAGAGGGTTATGTTTTCTTAACACAAATCAGTTCCTTAGGGCTTCTATATTTTGCAATTGATTTTGTCCTTTTATTTGCACATTACAATTTTAAGAATTATTGCCACAAGATAAGCTAGAAGTGCAAAAACAAACAAAAAAACCCCAACCAAATATAGAGCTCAAATGCACAACAAAGATAATGTGGTTTAACAATTTACCATGCCTCAGCTAAGCCAACATAAAAGTCAAGCAACTGGGAATATCCAACAATGACTCACTCGGCAGCCTACAAATTCATTGCCATTCCTATTTGCTGCTTTCCTATTTGGAGTTCACCTCTAATTATATTTATTCCTTCAAATTAGTTTTTCTTTGAATTATTCCAGCTTTGATGACTTCCTGTGGCATAAACCATGTCACCTGTCAGATAATGAAACTCTAGAAAAAAGACTGGGGATGGAAAACAAGGACCATCACAGCCTACAAGCCACAGCTGGGCTTTCATCAATTTGCCACTCAGCCTCCATATTTTTCCTCAAGTAAAGGATCTGAAAGCAACCCCTGAATGTCCTGAACACTGCGTGCTCAGGTGTTTTATCTGTGTTAAAACACTTCAAAGACAATTTCTAAAGGCTCTTTTCCTTTTAAACAATATCAGTTCTTTCCAGAATGAGGGCTGGTGTTAATATTCTACCATATTCACCTCTTTTACACTCATCCTTAATCTGTGTATTTCCAATATCCAGCTAATTGCACCAGTGGTGCTGCAACCTCTACAAACAGTACACAGGTTATTTTTAATGTTGTTGGAATCCTTTACATGCTCTGTTAGTAACTGGCAAACAAAAAGGGGTTTTGTGACTGACACCTGGAAAAAGTTCCCTTTGGTCTGAATGAAAGCGTTGCAAATGAAAACGTGAAATCTCGTCCCACTGACCTCCAGGCGCTTGATGATCTCTCGCAAGGACAGACTGTTCTCATTTCCTCCTATGAAGGTGGTTGTTGGCAGCTGAAAGACTTTGTCCAAATCTGATTCATGCAAACCATAAAACCCTACAACAGGTACGTTATTGATTTGCAAAGCAGAACAGGAGACAAAAAGGAAACCAGCATTGCTTTTCAAGCCATGGCAATTATATCTAATAAAGCGGTATTAAGAAAAAAGGTACCAGATTAAAAAATTGAAAGTGTGAATATTCTGAAGGCATCCATTAGTAAAATGGACTTTAAAAAGAGAACTTGAATTAAATAGTCATTACTTGATTCTTTCTTAAATGCTCAAATGAAACAGCTGGAATTAGAATCATTCTAGCCTTTTTTATATTTTACCATATTAAGACACACATCATCAGTTTTCCACACTACTTCTTACAGCTCACTGTTTAATAAAATATCTGACTCTATCATGGGCAATAAACACAAAAAGAATCCCTTCTCACCAACAGAACCATCTGGTTGGAAGCATTTTACATTAATAGACAGACTAAAAGAATGCACAACAGGTTCAATAAAATGTTGTACAAGCACTCTGGAGAACTTTCAAGGTATTTCTATACACTCTCTCTTTTTAGGGAAATTAGTTTGAAATAGCCATGTAATGACCTGTACAGCTCTAGTTCCCAGGCAGTGACCCCATATAAAATACACAGATTTCTAGACCCCCACCATCTAAACCTTGTTTAACCACATTGATCCCTCTTGTTTTGGACACATCTAAACTTGTTCTGGCTAAGAATATTATTTAAGAAAATATTTAACCTAACTATTATGCAGTTTCAAAAGCCAAAACACTCAACAGACAAGACTGAAAGACTGGTATCAATGCAAGTTAAAGGCCTTGTATAATACAAGTTTAACTTAGACCTGTTAAATGAGGGAAGGAAAAATAGTTCCTTATAATTGTAAGCAGCAAAAAGTACAACACTTACAATACAGATCACCCACAGTTATAGAACCTTTTATATACATTAAAACTACATATGTTCCTACACATGTGAAAATATTTGAAGGATTAAAACACCTTCTCCATTTTTAATTTTGAACACTTTATCTTGGTTCCAGATAAGCTGTAGACATCCACTTTAGCAGTGATAAAACAGCATGCACATAACTCTTAAATCAATAAAGTGCTAAAATGTTAAGTGACTTTTCTGAAGATAAAAGCAAAGCAGCAAATTAAGGATTAAATAATAACAGCATGTAAGAGTTGAAGACAGGACATAGGATTGCATTGCTACCACTTTTACTATAAAGCACTGTTAGTAAATAACACATTTTTGCTTTAAAAATAGTACACTTTAAAATGTTAATTTTGGTTTTCATAAAAATTTCAATAATATATTAAAATTTCAGCCCTGGAAGGGCCAAAAAAGGCATAGGTACCATTACTTCTCCTTTTTGGTATTGTAACAAGTTTGTTCCCAGCAGGAGGTTAGAGTGACACAGGGGATGGCAGGGCCTTTAGTGTCATTTGAAACAAAGCAGTGCATATATTTCTTCACTTTTGCTGACTTTCCCTCAGACTTCAAAGGCTCTTGATGCCCTCTCATGCATAAAGCAGAACACGTACAGGAGTGATTTGGGCACACACAGAACATCTGTGCTTTGTACCACAGCACCACATATTTACTGAAGCATCACCTCGTGTTTAAAGAGATACACCCTCACTGAAATCCTAAAATCAATTCCATACTATGACTCATGCACTAAGTACATCTGTAACTACCTGCATTTTCAGAAGCAACTCTCAGAAGAAATTTCCTACCACAAGGTTTCTCAATAAGAAATCAGAAGATGGGACAAAGAAAATGCACAGAAAACTAAAATATTAAAATATTTCCTGTCCTGACAAAGACCTTTCATAAGTTTCCTGCCTGGAACACTAAGGGTAGGATTTGAGAGCTTCCCCTATTTTAGCTTGCCAAGACTGGATTAGAAATTTTGTTTCTCCTCAGAAACTGAAATCTCCTCAGTTACACTCTCAAACACATCCCCCCATCTCATTCAGTGGTCTGGAATATTTTTCCTGGGCATGAGGGCTTCAGTGGATGCCTTCTGATCAGTCACAACACCCTGTACTAAATTATTTGTAGAGTGTAAAGAAATGTGTACTGACATGCTAGTAGTCACCCATGCTCCAAATTAATTATATTTGCTCAATAAATGTCTCATGTGTATTTTCTAGTTGGTAATTTTCTTTAATTAAAGCTGACAAACTTCAGAGAGAAGACCCAATTTGGGTAAACAACCCTCTAGTCTTAGGTATCCACTTCCTTTATACAATCAGAACTCCTCCTTTCCCTACACCAGAAATAGAAAACAGAGTAGCAAAGAGTAGATATGCTTATAGTAAAATTAGGCAGGGAGTGTTTTATTTACTTCCTGCACTATGTCTGATCAAAAAAGCTTCCCTACACATCAAAGAAAAATTGATCCAGTGTCTTCATCAAGTTGAAAACCACATTTTAAACTAACCAGGTAGATTGAAGAGCAGAGAAAAATCAATCAGGTGTTTTTTTAATTCAAGTAGAGAGAGGCAAAGAAATTGATCGGTGCCAATTTCTCAGACGCAAGCCCTCCTAACAATGAGAACAACCTATGCAAAAGCAGACCCTAGTGTACCCTCTTTTAGCAGTAAACTGAAGTTTCTAATAAAAGATATAATCACCCTTGGCTTATATCCACAGGTATGCTTTCCACCTTTTCTTCTGTTAATTTTAAAGAGACTTCTTCAAGATTTACACAAGGAATAAGGTATGAAATTTACCCTAAGTTCCTCTGTCCAGTGCTTTCTTTATTGCTTCGTTTCCCTATTGACTACCCTTCAGATGTCACCAGTTCAAACAAGTAGGAACTGTAATGCTATAAGAATAATTAAGATTATCAGAATGTATTGATTAGTATTCATTTCTGGTGTCATTCAAAAATAAATATTTAGGGGGTTAATAGAGCATTTATAACAATCATTCATCAGAAGATGAATTCACAGGAACCTCACCTGTGATCTCAGAGTAGAAACTCTTTCATCCTGAAATTTTAGCCTCCTTACAGACGTTCAAAGGCTCTATGTCATGATATCAGCAAGCAGAAAAGGTAGAAGCATCCCTGAAATGTGGCATCCCTGCCCATAGAGGGGAGTTGGAACTAGGTGATCTTTAAGGTCTCTTCCAGCCCAAGCCTTTCTATGAATCTGTGCAATGTCTATGAAATCCCCTCAGTGCAGGGATACACAAATGAGCATTTCAATGAGAAGGCACACAGCTTACACACCGAGTTTATCAATTGTGGTGATAAGGTCAGATGGAATAAAGGAATCCAAATCTGCATCCAGAATTCCAAGGGGATCTAGCTGAGCCACATGATGGCCACGGATCTGAAAAAGGAGCAAAGCAGAGCAAGATGAAATCACACTAAAAGTCAGACAAAATGAAAAAGTTAGTGATATCACTCCATAATATCAGCCATTAAGCTGAACAAGCAAACTACTAACGTGATGACAGGGTTACATAATCTCAAGTTTTCCCATAAGAACAAAAAATAAGCATTAAATCACTGATTACATATATACCTCTATCAAAAATTACACATTACAACATAATGTCCATTATGTTGTCTGACACACAATTTAACTGGGATTACACTGGAGTTTTAGTGAAAAAGGCTACTAGAGAGTACACTCTCAGTCTCTGGGTAAAATTAAGTAACTATGATGACCCTAAGAGATCTTACCATTTGCCAATTGAGTTATTTTGTATTTTTGCCTAAATCCTCCTTTCTGCACCTGCATTATATTAAAATACAGAATTGCTGACTTCAAACAGATTGGTGCTGAAGTAGTTTCTATTGACAGTGAAGGGATCACTCTTCCTTAGCTTTGCTCCAAATCAGATAGCATCTAGCAGCATCTATTTTCATTGATGAAATTTCAGAAATTTGATCTGATAGAATTGATACTCAAGACACTGAAGAACACAAATGAGTGAGGAATTTAGCCAGCTCTCAATGATCAGTGTGACTGGTGCTAATGCATGCCACAAATTGCTATAAACCAGTGAATGATCATATAATATTGCTACAGAAGAAATAACTAATTGATCCCAGAGAGTCACAAATATAAAACCATTTTTAATATGCCTCTTATGTGTGACTCTCATATACCAAATGAACTCATTAAAAGCTTTGTATAGAGGAATATATTAATAATTTCTCCTTATAATTTCTCTTTTTAAGAACAAATTTGCATCCCTTAGGTAGAATTTCATTAACACTACTAGTATCCTAATTGTCCCTGAAAAAACCCAAAATTATAAATTGCAACATTAACAGTGAAGTGCATCACACTGTAATAGAATGTGATTAAAGTGTGGTTCATCAAGAAGGGTGTAAAACCACTGTTCAATTATTGTATATTTGCAGGAGGGTTTATAACAAAATGGTTTCCAGTCATAAGAAACCAGAAATATGGCATCTTTTTTTGGAATTACCAGCCCTGTAATCTCAGCCTGACTTCTGTGATTCTTTGCATCTCATGAATCACCAGTAATGAAACTCTGACAGGCCAAATGATGCCCACAGCAACATCTGTGCCATCTGACTGTTTACAGCAGCACTAAGTTTATCTGACTGGAACAAAGCAAACAATTCTATCTCAAACATCATCAATGGGAAAGAATTCACCTGCCTAAGTTACATCTGCTCTTCAGTATTCATATGAAAAGGAAGAAGATCAGCAGGAATGCCAAAACCCAGAAAGGCAGAGCAGTAAATGCTGTGCCATATTATTCCAGGAGCAGTCTGGTCTTTACTAAAAGACAGTATTTCCCTCAATATCAAGGCATTTTTAGTAAGTCCTACTACTTTCACTGAATACAAAAATCAGTAGCATCAGTAGCAGCAAAAATCAGAGATTAACCTGGTGAAAATACATACACAGAAAATTTCCATTGGTTGCCATATGGTTAAATGCAAGTACAGAGTACCAGAAGCTAGACCTTGATTTCTCTGAGCTCACTTTTGTAAGCACACACATGCCACTGAAACTCCTTTTCTCAGTGTGCCCAGTGCTCCCTGTTAGAACAGGCAATAGATTAACTGCCTTCTCAAAGTCCAGCTCAACAGACCACAAAGCAGTTTACCACAAAGCCATAAAACACTGACAGGTTTGAGAAATGAAAATTCTGTATCCTTCTCCATTTCATTTCATTATCAGGCAAAGGAAGGTCACAAATTATCATACCCCTTCAGCACTGAATTTAGAGGGTACTAAATACCTTTTAAAAAGCAGACAGTTGCCTTAGGCAATCCTCTGTGACTGTTTGTTGCAGACACATGGGTGCCTGCCATTTGTACAGACATTTCTGTTCCATCACTTGACAAATACAGGGAGCAAAATGGCAATCCTTGAACTATTTTCAAGTAAACTGTGTCAAAGCAGCCTAACCTTCTCCAATTTTGTCTAATACTTCACCAAATTTTTACTGCAAAATTGGTTATTTTCTGCATATCTATTTCTAAGCAAATTTCACATAGTCTTTATATTCACAAACATTTCTACTCTTTCACAACAACCCTACAACTCAATGGTGACAATGTGATGTGCACAAAAAAAGGTTTTTTAAGAAGTTCCTCTTCTACTCCTTTCATGACACCAAACAGGATTTAAAATACTTAGGGCAGGGAGGAACAGATCTGCTCAAATCAAGCTGTAGGAAACTTCTTAGTAAGTTACTAGTTTAAAAATACTTGCGGGATATTTTGTTAAATACAGATCTAGTGTTATGGGTTGGTTATTCTTGGGGGGTTTTTGACACCATTTGTAAGCCTTTCATTGAAACTAAGATTCTAAATACAAGTCTAAACAAAAATATTTAAACTTATTTTTTTCATTTGGAAACTATCTAACAAAATCCACTGTCCTATTTCCAAATTCCTTCCTCTTTTAGAGGAAAAATAATGAAATTAGACCTAATTTCTTAATTTAATAAAAAAGTTAAAAATCAGAGTGTGAAACAAAATCAATTTTGGTGAACAGCTCTCTAAAAGAATCCATCAAAGTTAACCCAAACTCAGTACTGTCAGCCTCCCAAAATTATCTTTCTGGTTAATTCATCATTTCTCCTCTGTCTTTTTACCTATAATCCTGCTCAAATCAGGAATCTCAAGATTCACCTTAGATGTATGATAAGGCAAGTACATTCCATCCTTTGGCAGTAACATTTAGAACTGTAGCAAAAACGTTCCCAGAGGTGAAGACAGACTTTCACAAAGCACTGTCTCCATAAAGTCCTTCTAGGTTAAGTCAGATGACCAACATCAGGTCTGTGGGTAATCTGGATTATGAGTTTGCAACCCAAAGGATCACCCCAGTGTGAATCCAACACTTCCATGTTCAGACACTGTGCTGGAAAGAAAAACTGCCTAGTTCAAGGGCTTTAGGATCAGAAGCAAGACAGTAGTTAAGACCAGAATACAAACCACAGAATCACAGAATAATGAGGGTGGAAGAGACCTCTAAGATGACTGAGTCCAAACTATGCCCTCACACCTCACCTAGACTATGGCACCAAGTGCCACGTCCAGTCTTTTTTTAAACACATCCAGAGATGGTGATTCTACCATCTCCCTGGGAAGAGTATTCCAGTACTTTATTATTCTTTCAGTGAAAAATTTTTCCCCAATATCCAACCTGTACCTTCCCTGACACAGCTTGAGACTGTGTCCTCTGGTTCTGTCAGTGCTGCCCTGTGGAAGAGACTGACCCCACCTGTCTGCAGCCTCCCTTCAGGGAGCTGTAGAGAGCAATAAGGTCACCTCTAGGCTTCCTCTTCTCCAGGCAACAACCCCAGTTCCTTCAAATGTTCCTCATAGGGCTTGTGTTCCCAGCCCCTCCCCAGCCTCACTGCTCTCCTCTGGATGATGAGAGCACAAAAAGGAAGAAGGGTGTTTGCAGAGAAGAGGCCTTCCCACCCCTTCCCCAAATGCACTTACTTGGTATGCCCTTATCAAGGACTGCACAGCCAGGTGGTCCTCCACAACCTTCTCGGCCGTGGTGGGTGTGGGGGCCAGCCCGTGGCTCTGCAGGAACGAGCCCTTCCCCTCCTGCTGAGCCGGCAGACCGGCTGCCTGGCCGGCGGCAGCGCTCCGGAAAAACACATCCCAGGACTGCACACAGGGAAGAGAAATATTTGTAACATCAAACAAAAGTCTCATCAAAACTGCAATGCAACATTCAAACTGCAAATGGAACCTCACTGCATTACAGTGTCTACTCACAGACAGCAAAAAAAGAGCACTGATACGTCCCAGTCTCAGTAGAACTGTGTGCTTTATTTACACAGAACACTTTTCCTCTCACTTCTCACACCAAGCTTGCTCAGCAGAAAATTCTGCAGCACACAGGACTGTAAAGCATCTCCATATATTATCCAATCACACAGCTCTTTTTAATTGTGCTGTTTATTCAGGCAGCCAAGAATGGGTACAATATAGTGCTGCTGGTAAAGAGCTATCAAGCCTATAAAACAAAGAACCTTAATAAACTAAAATAAATTAAATCATTCATTAATCATTCTTATAGAACTTAGGGTACTTCAAGACACTCATTGATTATGCTAAATCAGAATCAGTCCTTAAGAGCTTTCCTTGAAGAAACTTTAAAAGCAATTAAAGCTTTTTTGAGCGAGACTTGTTCTAAGATCCTTTCCTCACCAGCTTAGGTTACCTTACTATGAAAGAAATTATGGGCCTCGTTTCAGGTACAAGTCATAAGTTTAGAAAAGTCCTTCTCTCAGAAACTGAATCACAACAAACAAGAGATCCTTTTATTTCCTTCTGTGCTTTTACACAAGTTGCTTCATTCACATAAGTTCCAATCTTGTTTTCCTGAACTGTTTTCATTCTGATGATGTGGTCACTGTGCCAGGTGAGCATGGTATCAGACAAATGAATGCTAGAGAGCAGCAGAATGGGACTAAACATGTGAGACACTTGTACTCAGCAAAGAAGGAAGCCTGTGTAAAACATTCCCTCAGCTAACTTCAGAAAACAAAAAGGAAGCTATTTATAAACTTACGTATCTTTGTGACTGGAACAGAAGAACTGCAAGAGATAAATTTCTGCAAGGCTGTGAGCCTTGCAGATTTCCATTACATTTCAAAGAACCAAGTGCCAGAAAAAAGAAAAAGTAGTCCAAACCAATTATTTTTAAAAGATTACCTAAGACTTGCATTACAGAACTCACAAGCACAGCATGACAGAAAAATATTTACAAAATCCTTTTTGCTTTCATTAACAAAAAGTCTTCATACTGAAATTTCTAAACGTTCTAAGGTGTTCAGAAACACCATGAGAGAGGCAGCATAAAGGAACTAAATATCACCCAACCTTCCAAGCTCAAGTTGTGGAAGTGGGGGGATTCACTGAACCTGTGGGTGGGAACCTCATCATTAGCATGAGGCCACTGCCCAAGAAACATTGTTTTAATGCATCCCTCTTACTTCTTTATTCACACAAAGCTGCATCAATACAAATACAGTAAACCTAATTTATCACCCAGCTCTTACACAGGCTTATCTAAACATAGCCTGACTTTTATATGCCCTGACAAATTAAGGCAGACACATCATGTGTGGTAGCCAGTTCCAGACACTGATGAAGCATTCATTCCTCCTCCCTTCTCTTATTTATGCCTGTTTCCTATATTCTTCTTACCTTGACATGTTGGCAGCCACACTGAGATTAGAAGTCTGAATTTACACCCTATAAGTGGTCTACAAGAGCCTATTAGTGTAACTGCATTTCAGCTGGGATTCTCTCTATTCACCTTCCTGGTCTGTGTTAAGAACAGTATTGTTATTCCATGCCTACAGAGCACCCAGTCTGAGAGTCTGGACACCCCTGACAGTGAAAAACAATCACAATCCCTTCTTTAACTACTAAAGCTGCTTAGACTGGAGAAATTATTTGGGCAATACACAGTAAAAAGTTATTATTAAACATTAATTTAGGAAATTCCTAAAATACACTAGGATCCATGACATCTCTCACATTCAAAGTTTTAATAAAGAATTTGCTTTGCTTATGTTAAGGTTTCTTCCTTACTTTTCTAACACCATGATACATACACAATGATGATGATAACTTTTACATTTAAATGAAAGGTTTTACTCAAAAAAGGAACAGTTATGTTATCACAGCACAGTCCCACAAACAACTGATTGTGTTTTTAGACAAGTGCTCTGCTGAGAGAGTTGTTAACAAACTCCAAAAATACTTGCCCAACAAGTGATCTGTTTAAGGATAATCAGTATGGGGCTCTTTCTTCATGCAAACTCACAAATATAAAGAAAATGTTTCCATCTGAAGATGCAGCCAGCTGAGACAGAATGGACCCAGACTACTTTTTCCTATCACATTTTTGAACTTATTGATTTGTTGGACAGGCTTGACATTTAATCAGAGGGGAGGGAAAATACATCATTTGGCTACAGAAAATTAGTTTTTACTAGATACACATCCATCAAAGACTCTACAAATTTCTATAGTGTCTTTCAAGATTGATACCAGATTATAGTCTTCAAGTTCTGTGTATCAATGTCAGTCTTTGGCAACAGCATTTGCCATGTGACTGAGCAGAGAGAAGAACAGCTTGCTCTCACTGCAAACCTGCAGCTTCTCAACTAAATTAGTAAAGTTCATCAAGAAAATGGTAGAGGAGATTTATAATACAGAAATATATTCAGAAAAGAAAAATACTGTAGTGATAGATGATACATTTTCTTTCCTTCTGCCAGCAAATCTATATTGTAGTTAACCATTATTTTCTCAAGTAATATAACACAATTCAAATGATTCAGGGACAATATTTTACTGTCATATAATAAACAGTGATGCAATTAGAATAACAAGTAACATATGCTTTCTCTTGATGGTTTGGGGTTTTTTTCCTAGTGCCATCACAATATTCATCAACTACAGTGAGAACAGTAAAGCCTTAGAAGACACACACTGAGCACCACTATATCATTTAAAAAGAAAATTAATAAAATGAAGTCAAAGCAAAACAAACCCCCACAGCTTTTCCTGGTCCATAAACCAAGGAGGTGATTGTACACTCACAGCAGAGCAGCTGCACACAGGATAACATGGCAGGCATTATGTACTCATAGCAAACCATGCAGTTTTGTAATTAATCTTGTGATAGTAATAACTGAGCCTTGTCAAGCTTCTCTCTTATGATCTATGGCCCTGACACCAAGCTTCAAGGAGAAATAATGATGCCTTTTTCAGAGCACACGTCATTTTATTCTGATTGTTGTTTTGGCTACTCTGATGGCAGGAAATTCAAAAGGCAAGGAAAAGCAGGAAATCATCTGAAGTGGATTTGTACAAAGAATAAAAACTCTTTATATATATTTATATAAAAAATGTATAATAAACATGCATATTCCCTGGTATGATACTATGATAAACATAGAAAGGAGTAAATCTTAGAAACACTTTGGAATGTGGCTGCCATACTTCAAACAGCTCTAAAGACATGCCCAGTCAAACCTTCTGAGGGGGAAATCAGATCAGGAGCCCTGATTAATTGGAGTTTCTAAGTACAAGTGAATAGAATGGGACTTTTAAAGCCCAGGAAAAATCAAGCTTTTCCAGCTAATCAATGAGGAGGCACATCCCCTCTGAAAAAGGGTTATCTAAGAAGAAACATGAGGAGAAATAAAGTATAAAAAGGAAAATAAGAAAAGAGAATGCAATGTCTAAATGTACAAACTGGATCTCTAAATCATGCTGGACATACCAAACAAAACAACAAAAATGAGTGGCCTGCAGAGAGCCAAACCATTAACAAAATCATAATCAACACCACGTGGTGTCTCCTGACGTTATTTTCCAACGCTTCCTCTCCTTTCTATACGTGAATGACAAATGCATAACTTTACAATCAAAATCACAGCATGATTTTTTCTGTATTTTTAAGAAAACAGGGCGATTTCAACCCTTAACATTTTTAACTAGTTTTATGAAAGCTCAAATTGTACAAATTCTGTCAACAAAAATCTTGGGAAGGTATTAACAGCTTTCAGGCAATTAAATGAAATGGTTTTCAAGAAATGAAAAATTAATTTTGTTGATGAAACAAAATAAAATTTAATTGGCATTCTTCTCCCCTTCCCCTTTTCTTACAGGCTGTGAGAAAACTAATAATTTAGGCAAGAATAGCTGTAATCCATTATTTCCATCCATCATATTCTTTCAAGCCTCATAAATCAGGGACACAGTGAATTTACTTCCGTTTGTTACTGTCACAAGTTTATTAAACACAGTTAACCTAGGACAGAATTCACACAGTTTTATAATTGTGCTGGTTTGGGCTGGGGTAGTTAATTCACAGTAACTGGTTTGGGTTTTAAAAGGGGATTGGCAATATAGAGACATTTTTGTTATGTTTATGTTATATTCTGTTTGCCAAGCAGAGCTTACACAGTGTCAGGGCCTTTCTGCTCCTCATCCCACCAGTGAGGGGGCTGGGGGGGCACATGGAGTTGGGAGGGACACAGCCAGGACAGCTGGCCTCGATATCCCTCAAAGGGATATTCCCTCAAAGGGATATTCCAAACCACATCATGCTCAGCATGGGGAAAGAAGAAGGAAAGAGGGACATTCAGTGATGGTGTTTGTCTTCCCAAGTCACCATTACATGTGCTGGAGCCCTGCTGTCCTGGGGATGGCTGAACACCTGCCTGCCCATAGAACTGGTGAATTAATTCCTTGTTTTGTTCTGCTTTGCTTGTGCATGCAGCTTTTGCTTTCCCTATTAAACTGTCTTTGTCTCCATCCACATGTTTTCTCACTTCCACCCTGCTAATTCTTTCCCCCATTCGTGCATGTGTGTGAGAGAGAAAGCACAAGTGGCTGTGCAGTTGCCAGATGGGGTTAAACCACGACAAAAATGCATCTTGAATCACCTGTGATCCACTCTCTAGGCACACTGTGCGTTCCTCAGTCAACTCATTTATTGCTTGCTGTCCAACTCACAACCTGCATCACCTCAACGGGATCCATATCAGATGCCTGCCCTGCCAGATGAGTTGGACGGCCTTTCGGCAGGGTTTGTAGCATTCCTGCCTACCCGAGCAGGGGAGCATCCCCGGCAGCCGCGGTTCAGCACCCTGGGCAGCTCCGGGCGGAGCGCTCCGGCTGCGGCGGGCTCTGCACCCCCGGCCTGCACGGAGGGACCTTCCCGCCCGCAGAGACACCCGCAGCGCTTCCCTGCGGCAAAATGCACCCCACTGCAAAGGGGCTGAACCAGGAATTTCACTCATCTAGAAGGAGAGAAGTTAGCCAGAAGCAGCCAGAAGCCAATGTAATGTAAATACAATAAAAACCAAGATGTCACCTTGATGTCACCATGCGCTCCTTATGCATGAGTTCATCCCTTCAGTATCCCCAGGATAAAAGGGTTGGGATCGATCTACAGCCTTGACACACCATGAGGGCTTTTTGCAGAAATTCAGTGCGCCCACACTGCAGGACAAGGAGGTTCAGGAACAACACACCATGACCAACATGAGCCAGTGAAGCCAAATTTATTCTCCCTAAAAAGACTATATCTCTACTGTCCACGCCTCTCTAGCTAATACATGATTGGCTCACCCTGGCTGTTCACGTGCCTAAATTAGAATGCTGACTGGATCACCTAATTTTTCACACATCTTGCTGTGCTCGTCAGGCCCACCCATGATTTACTTTTTTCTGACTTTCCCAAACTTGCTAACAAACTTGCTGAGTCCTGATGATTCTTCTTCTGGTATCTCTTTCAAGGATATACCGACCCCATTTCTGAATATGTCCATTATTCATTGCCTGTGTACGTGACCATTGTCCATTAGTACAAGCAGGCTGGATTGTGCATTGGCTGAATATGGCCATTGTCTAACAAAAACTCCTCAATCTGCAAAAAACCCTCAACACCACACACCATGCCATCCCACCCACACTGGTGCAGCTCAGCTGGCAGCTGCAGCACAAGGGCTCCAAGTCAGATGAGAAGGAGCCATTCCTGGAGAAGGTTTCTCCATCCCAAGTTCAGGTGTAACACAGAAGACCAAGGGTCAATCTGCTGTGTGAATAACAGTCAGTCTTCAGGGCTGGCACTGCATCTGTCACCTTTCAACAAGACTAAGTTCACACACAACATCCAAAGAAAAAAGCAGCTACAAAATCACCCTTTTTGGTTTCCTTTTTAGTTTCTGCCCTCGGCATGCATCACTTCCTCACACTCTAGACAGATTATCAGACTTAGAACAACAACTTCTAGGTGACATTTTGATATACGTGCCTTGAGAATAAGGGAACAGACAACCAATTTGGTAAACATTTTGGGCACAATTCACATTACTTCCTGGAAAATGACTTGTCTGTCTTAGAATTCATCAGACTTCTCATCAACTTCTTAAGTTACTATACATGTATCACCATAACAGAGCCCTCTTTGTCAGCAGAAAGCTTGTTAAAAAATAAGCCTATGTATTTTGTCCACAAGAAAGGATTTGGGTAATAGAACTTTTAGAAAAGCAAACAAATGTCTACTGCCTGGAGAGAAAGGGAAAGATTCAAAACAAAATACTTTTCAAGATACTTCAGAATAATGTTCTGACCATTTCAGATTCAGTTTTAAGGTTACAACTTCCATAGTTTAATCCAAAGACAACTGAACATTCATCTTCTTCAGACAGATTATAAGTACCAACATCAACGCATTATTTAAACATATTTTCTGATACAGCCCTACTATAAACCAAAAAATTAAATATATTTTATTCTTGGGTCTTCTTCTGGATGTAATGAATTACTTAACTGAGTGCTTGACCAGCACTTTATTCCATGGAGGAATAAAGTTTCAGAGCAGCTGTCTATTCCTGGTCTGTACTTATCCTTCTTTCTGCTCTGCTCACCATGCTTGTTCCTCCCCTGTACTTTCATAGTTGCAATATCACATCTTACACCAATCAATAGGTGGGAAATTAATTTCATGTTTTTCATTTCACACAACACCTTTTCCTGAACTTTTTATTAAAAAGCAAGTGACAAAGTAAAAGAAATCTATTCCACTCTTAACCCAGCATTACGGTCAAGCTTTAGACTTACCTTATGTACACTTTCAGGGTTTTCAAGCCATGCACAGTACATTTCCTCCATGTAATTGGAATTACTCCCACTCAGGACTGGCTCTGAGGTTCCTGATGAAGCATACCGTTGGCCATGTAAAAATGCCCTTCTGGCTACATCCTGATTTTCCAGAAGTTTAAAGCCATGCCTCTTCAGCGTAGCTGCAAACAACTTCAGGTGACTCATGTTTGTTTATTAGCCGGACGATCCAAGTCTATTAATAAAATCAAACCAAACTTAATCAGAAAAAGAGCCAATGAATTGTAGACACGTTTCAGCCTCACAGCAAAAACTGAGGTTTCTGGCTACAGTGCCCTAGTACAAAGCTCAGGCCTAGGCATGAAGCTCCCTTCAGAGTTGGAGCCACAGCAGAGTGGCTGCTGCTGGCCATCCCCACACAGCTCCTGCAGCTGGTAATGCCACCCTGCTCCCTGAGGCAATCACCATTGAACACCACCCTGCTCCCTCAGGCAATCACCATTGAACACCACCCTGCTCCCTCAGGCAGTCACCACTGAACACCACCCTGCTCCCTGAGGCAGTCACCACTGAACACCACCCTGCTCCCTCAGGCAGTCACCACTGAACACCACCCTGCTCCCTGAGGCAATCACCACTGAACACCACCCTGCTCCCTGAGGCAATCACCACTGAACACCACCCTGCTCCCTCAGGCAATCACCATTGAACACCACCCTGCTCCCTCAGGCAGTCACCACTGAACACCACCCTGCTCCCTCAGGCAATCACCATTGAACACCACCCTGCTCCCTCAGGCAGTCACCACTGAACACCACCCTGCTCCCTCAGGCAGTCACCACTGAACACCACCCTGCTCCCTCAGGCAGTCACCACTGAACACCACCCTGCTCCCTGAAGCAAACACCACTGAACACCACCCTGCTCCCTGAGGCAGTCACCACTGAACACCACCCTGCTCCCTCAGGCAGTCACCACTGAACACCACCCTGCTCCCTCAGGCAGTCACCACTGAACACCACCCTGCTCCCTGAAGCAAACACCACTGAACACCACCCTGCTCCCTCAGGCAGTCACCACTGAACACCACCCTGCTCCCTCAGGCAATCACCATTGAACACCACCCTGCTCCCTCAGGCAGTCACCACTGAACACCACCCTGCTCCCTCAGGCAGTCACCACTGAACACCACCCTGCTCCCTGAGGCAGTCACCATTGAACACCACCCTGCTCCCTCAGGCAGTCACCATTGAACACCACCCTGCTCCCTCAGGCAATCACCACTGAACACCACCCTGCTCCCTCAGGCAGTCACCACTGAACACCACCCTGCTCCCTCAGGCAGTCACCACTGAACACCACCCTGCTCCCTCAGGCAGTCACCATTGAACACCACCCTGCTCCCTCAGGCAATCACCACTGAACACCACCCTGCTCCCTGAAGCAAACACCACTGAACACCACCCTGCTCCCTGAGGAAAACACCACTGAACACCACCCTGCTCCCTGAGGAAAACACCACTGAACACCACCCTGCTCCCTCAGGCAGTCACCACTGAACACCACCCTGCTCCCTCAGGCAGTCACCACTGAACACCACCCTGCTCCCTGAGGAAAACACCACTGAACACCACCCTGCTCCCTGAGGCAGTCACCACTGAACACCACCCTGCTCCCTGAGGCAGTCACCACTGAACACCACCCTGCTCCCTGAGGAAAACACCACTGAACACCACCCTGCTCCCTGAGGCAGTCACCACTGAACACCACCCTGCTCCCTCAGGCAATCACCACTGAACACCACCCTGCTCCCTCAGGCAGTCACCACTGAACACCACCCTGCTCCCTCAGGCAGTCACCACTGAACACCACCCTGCTCCCTGAGGAAAACACCACTGAACACCACCCTGCTCCCTGAGGAAAACACCACTGAACACCACCCTGCTCCCTCAGGAAATCACCATTGAACACCACCCTGCTCCCTCAGGCAGTCACCATTGAACACCACCCTGCTCCCTGAGGCAGTCACCATTGAACACCACCCTGCTCCCTCAGGCAGTCACCATTGAACACCACCCTGCTCCCTGAGGCAGTCACCACTGAACACCACCCTGCTCCCTGAGGCAGTCACCATTGAACACCACCCTGCTCCCTCAGGCAGTCACCACTGAACACCACCCTGCTCCCTGAAGCAATCACCATTGAACACCACCCTGCTCCCTCAGGCAGTCACCACTGAACACCACCCTGCTCCCTGAAGCAAACACCACCTGTACTGCGTGCCCCAGGCCCAGCTCCCTGGAACAAACGGCACTGCTAACAAATCACTGACCTCTCCAGAGCTCCTGGCAACCCCAACTGCCTTCCCTCTGTTTGGAAAGCTGTGGCTTTTCACCCAGTCAAGCTGGGCTGGGGTCAGCAAACAGCCTCAGCCACAGGTGCTGTGGAAAACAAAAAGCTGCTACCTCAAATTCCTGCCACGAGTAATGGAGCTGACCAAATCATTAGAAGTGTTAGTTAAGTGTTCATATTGACATTAGCCTTCAACCAAACAGTGAAACACTGAGAAAAGGCTCACTTTAATTTGTTTGCCTAACTGGAAACATTTATCTTGTGCTTCCAATGATCTCTAACAAGCTTTGTAACAAGGATAGCAGATTCCATGCAATTTTGAATTGAGAAATTCAATTTTCCAAGTCAATTTCCCACAATAAGGGTTGAATCTTCTGAATGCTGAACACCATCAGCTCCAGTGCTAGCAAAGGGAATCAGGGCTCACCTTCAAAATAAAAAAAGAATAAATGCATCTTAAAATTAGTCCCAAAATAATATAATCCTAATGCTGAAATTGTTAAAACTGCAAAGAAGGAGCAATAGCGTGAAAAGAAATTATTAATTTTGTTTTCATTTTTTAAGTATCTAAAAAGCTACAATATCATGAAGGATAAGGTATTAATTTAGAAGTAAAATTCAGATTTAACTCCAAAGAGTCTCTCAATTGTTTAGCTGTCCATCTGGAGAAATTATGTATTTGGTCCAAGGTAAAACCCAAGGCCTTTTGTTGTTTGGTGTGACTGAACAATTGCTAAAAACAAAAGTAAGGAGCTGCCAAATGAACTTCAAAGTTTTTCTAAAAACAACACTGTTGTTGTTACTCACTATTTTGAGTAACAGAAAAGATTTTAATGTTACCTATTACATGTTAAGATTTCTTTATCTCTAATTCAAAAATAGATACTATAAAAAATCTTCATAAACATTTCTGTATATAAACCACATTATTTTCTCACTGTTTCTCCTCTTACAGCCTCCTTTCAAAAAACAAAACACATGGTTATAGAATGCCTAATTTTCTAAGGGATAGGAATAGCCATATTTTTCATCATCCAATTTAAGAGTTAATATTGATCTTGAAAAAAAAGAAAAAAGAAAAAGGGCTCCTACTAAACAAAACAGTATTACTGCTTGTTCTTCTCTGGCATCACATTTTTAGCTCAACATCTATTTTAAAAGCTGATGACTAGATCCTTTTCTTGGCCACTACCTTTACCTATCATCCCAGCAGTGAACTGTCCTTGATCACACCAGATTGCCATGTCTATTCTGTCAAGGCTTCTGCAGCCTTTTCACTCTCACCCCCCAGCAGAGCTGAGCTGTAGCTCCTCAGAGCAGCAGCCATCATCCTCTCACTGGATGCTCTAAACAGGCACTTGTCCACATTTTCCATATGCCCAGACATGTGGCAAGCCTTCCTCCAAGGCAGCAGCACTGAAACTAGCACCCAGTCCTCATTTCAACCCATGAGCTCCTCAGAACCACACACTCTTCTCTCTCCAGCTGGCATTTGCAGCAAACTGGCGACAGCTGGGCTACTGGCATGCTGATTCCCTCTCATTAGTGTTATTTCCCACTTTTTATTTAGTTTATTACAACACCTGTGTCAACACCCATCTCTGACCAGAGCTCCTGGCCAACTGGAGGAACAGGAACACCATGAGCACCATTGTGGAAGCAGATTAAGAGCTCTGACAGAACTCATATACTGTCTGCATGCATAATTCTCTGTAAGATTTAGCAGCAAGCATTCATGATGTCATTTTGCAAAAGTGGGTGAGACTTCAACATGTTATAGCAGTAAGAACAGAGAGGTCACCATGGCACTTACAACTTTGTGTCTGTGCCCATTCTCATAGAATATTTATTATTATTATTATTATTATTATTATTATTATTATTATTATTATTATTATTATTATTATTATTATTATTATTATTATTATTATTCCTACCTTACTGCATACAAATCTCACCCTCTGCCACCTTTGTACACATTCACTCCTACCTACTCTCCTACCTACTCCTAAGGGATTACCTACTCTCACTTAAAGTAGTTTGTAAAGACTTGAGAGAGAAAGGAAAGAGAAAAACATCTTTCTCAGTTGATCACACTGCAACAGCAAGCTTCTTAAGCACAGGTAATTTTACATTTTTTCATCATCATATTTCTGCCTGAAGAATGTGTAGTTCTTCTAGAAGTTAGTAAAGAACCCATAACAGAATAAGAAAAATGTACCAAGGAGATTGGAAAATGGGTGTAAATGACACCATATATAACAGGAAAAAAGAGTTTGTAAGTGGTACCAGTCACTTCCCTCTGGCTCCGTTTAAATTTCACAACGAGGTCAGAGCCATACCTCAAGCAGTAACTACTGAATATGCAATCTATAAAAGCATGCAGCAGCTAAGTCATTCCAGCCAGATTTCAGTTCCAGATTAATATGACTCCAAAGCCCTGACTTCTTCCCAGTTTCTCCTGCTGCACACATCACTCCTCAGCACAGATGTCAGCTGTGAGCAGCTGAACAAAGCAGAGACCCCCAGCGTGATCAGAGAGCGTCCCAGCCCGCTCGGCCTCGCGGCTGTCACTCAGAAATCAGCACCCGGGACAGCGCACCGAGCCGGCTGCAGCCACACACGCTCCACTCCGCTATGCTTCCCAAACCAACCCTGAAATGAAAGCACTCATTGGAAAGGGATCAGGCTGAGCTAAGAGCAACCTAAAGAATGGCATTAATTAAATCTCTACCAGAGGTCAAAAATAAGAAAGAAGCAGTGAATCACAAGAACCACCTGATATTTAATGCACCACAGCACCCTCAAAATGGAGGAACAAAAGCCCCGAGTAGCTGAAAATTCCTGCAGCTGTTCTGTCTCAAACAACGACCTGGCTTTCACCTTGGCACTTCCACCTCTAGCAGTGCCCTAATGTCACAGACAGCCTTGGGAATCATTCTACCCAGGCTTCACATAGAAGCATGTGGAAAACAGACAGCAGACACTTCTGATAATTAAGTTTTTATCCAGCTCTTTTCAAAATCACTTTCAGTATAAATATACTGCACATATGAATTAATATCCTCCTGGTATTGTCAGTGCCATTACTGAGTTTCTTAATCCATGTGAAGCCCTTCTGCTAATGTTCTTTATGCTCTGCATAAGTGGCGGTTAAAAAAAATCTGCTTCATATTTCATAAAAATAGTTCTTCATCCACTATCATGGTAATTTCCCATAACATTCTCCACACAGCTTACTCTTAATGTTCTCCTTAAGACTGGGTAATTCAAATAAAATAAGGCTGACATTGAAAAAAAATGGATGAACTGGATAAAGTTTCTCCAAAAGATTATCACAAATAATTTAAATTACAGATAGAGGGAATATCCTTAAATAAGGCTACTTCAGGGATACCTCCATGCACTAAATGTTTCTTTTCCCCCAGCACAGGTATGCCGTGCTGTATGGAGAATCCTGACTCTGCACACACTAAGTTGACCTGCAGGAGGTTTTCCAGCGGCGCCCTCGCCCCAAGGCGCCCAAGGCGCGAGTCCCGGGCAATGGAGGCGCCTCGGTGCAATAAAATTAACGGATTTATTACCCTGCCCTGAAAACCGCCTGCAGCGGGTACCGCAGGGATGACACCCCACGGTACCGGAGGGATGACACCACCACAGACTCCAGCCTACCAACAGGCAGAGGGGAGGATCTGGGAGGGTCGGGTTTGTTCTGCGGCCCCTCCCCGTGATGCCAGGACGCGGTGTCCCGGTCACCCCGGCCACCGGGGCCGGAGCCTGCCGGGCTGTCAAGGCGCTCCCGGCTGCGGCGGGGCTGAGGCATCACCGGAGCCCGGGCCAGGACGGGCCGCCCCGCTCATCCCACGCTCCGGGGCCCGGCCCGGCCTGCGGCGCGACCCCCTCAGCCGCACTGCGAGAGGCCCCGCCGCGCCGGGGCCTGCGCGGGGGACGGGCCCTGCACCGCGGCCGGGCCCGGCCTGACTCCGCCGCCCCCCGCCCCTCACCGGCGCGGACAGACCTGCGGGGGCGCGGAGGCTCCAGCGCAGCCGCGGGGCGCGGAGGGAACGGAGGGAGGGAGCGCCGGGAGCGGCGGGGCGGGGGCCGCACCTGCATCACGTGAGGCGCGCTGAGGTCACGGCGGGGCGGGGCCGCGGGCGCTGCACCGGCACCACCGCCCCGGGACACACCCGGGACACACCCGGGACACGCCCCCGCCCCTCGGGAAATACCCCGGGACATCCCCACAGCCCCCCGGCCCCGGCGCCGTGGCGGGGTCGGTGGGCACAGAACGCGTTTGATGCTCCCGCCCCTCAGCCTTCACCGAACGGGTAAATACCGGCGAGAGCAGCGCGTTCCCGGTGAGCCCCCGAGGAATCCCGTCCCATGGACAAGCTGCTCGCACAGCTCCTGTGCAGGACAAGATTGGCGGGAAGAAGATGGGAAGCTTGCCAAGGGACATACAAAGTGTCCCAAGGACACACCCGTTTGCTCTCCAAAATTTGTACATAAAGTAGACCTTGACCAAATGATAGTATCTGACCTATATGACCAAATATAAAATGCCAGACAATACAATTTCAAGTGTTCCTTTGCTGGTAGAATTTTCATTTACAACTTTCATGTTTTCTCCTGGTTTCCTTCAAATTACATGTCTGTCCATTTCTTCTCATAAATCAAAAATGATGTATTTTTTTATTTACCTGCTGTTAATCAAGTTACAACCAAGATCAAATGCCTATATATATATATGCAAAATTGGTATTTCAGATAACTATTGAGACTATCACATACATCCCAATATTTGTTAACTTTCTGGGTAAGTAATAAGATTGATGGGAAAACTGGACACACATTAAAAAGAAGGAAGAGAGAAAGAGCTATAATTTGTTTTGTGCTAAGGATATAGTGCAAAAATGAGTTTATCAGGGTCAGGTGGGCAGAAATGGAAAGGAAAAACCTTAGGAAGAAACACAACGGGCTTCATTTGGAGTTTTGTCACCTAACGGTCACTCAGATTTTCTTGAGGCTTACCAGTTGATACAGTTGTTGATTAGAGTAAAATTAATTTCTTCAAGATGAAAAAACCCTTAATCCTCACATAAAGACATCAAAAACCTTATTATCATCTCAGCAGTTTTCCCAGCAGCTGTGCACCTTCAGGGGACTGCAGAGCGAGGGTGTGAATGATGTGTTTGTGGTTTTGTGCAGGGAACAGATGGAGCAGGGATGGGGCACAGGGAGCCCCAGGACAGCCCATTCCTCGCTCAGCGCTCCCGGGGAGGGTGGCCCAGCACCTCTGCAAAGGGAAATGGGGGCTGAACTGGTACCTGCAGCTGGCCAGATGCTGCTTGAGCCTTCTGGCAGGTGGTGAAACATTGTTAGATGCTACAGCTACTAATTGAGTCTTAACCTTATTATGGGCAGACAGAAACCATCTTTAGAGCAATCATGTTATGCTGACTGAACATAAATTCAATTAAAAATTATAGTGAGGACAAGCAGACCTCCACTTTAGAGGGAAACCCACATGCCAAATCTGACTGTGAATACCATTGCAGTGAACAGGATAAATTAAATATGCTTGGATAGACACTAAGATATTACAGTATGTTTCAAGTGCTTATGTTGTTCCCAAAAGCCTTTGCACAGTTTCACATTTATGTTCTTTGCTTTTTTTTTAATGCTCCACACAATGGGAATTTGTGTGCTTGAAACAGCAAGATTCTGGTTTATTGGGATTTGGAGCAGCTCCCAAATTCTTCAATATTTATTGTGACTTGGTTATCCCACCAGCCTGCCCCAGCAGCTTGTGGTGTACTGAGCTATCGCTTTGCTGCTGCTGGCTTCTGGTGTCACTTTGTCACCAGTCTGCACCCCTGAGCAGGACCTGCCTGCCACTCATCCCTTTGCTCTCCAGTGAGACCATGATGGACAATAAGCTATTTGCCCACAATTCCTATTTCAATCCTTAAAATTTCCATTTACAACTCACATTTACCTGCCCATTTATGTGTCCACTTGTATACTTACCTCTCCCTCCGGCCAGCCAAAGGGAGATCCACACACTGGCTTTGCTTCCTGCTAAACCATCACGCTTCAAAATTGGCTGGAATGGAAATCCATCAGCAGAATGAAAACTTTGAACATAATTGCAATTCCTAGCACACACAGAGTCAGATGTGGCAGCTTGCTTTGCATGGCTCTCATGCCAGCAAGGCATGAGGAAACCTTATGTGTTAGAAAAGTTTTGTACTGGATAAAATGTACAGCACAGGACAGTCACAACAGCACCCCTGTGCTGTCAGAGGTGAAACTGCCTGCTGTGCTGAAAGACACTGCCTCACCATGATTTATTTTTATATTTATCCTTATGTCCTGTAGCACCAGTGTGAATCTAACAAGTTTGCTTACTTATTTCTGCCTCATTTCTGTCTTAACTCAGGCATGAGTTAACAAAACTAGATCCAACCTGTTTAAATAACCCAAAGCATGTTTTAACACAACTAGAGCCCAGCTGGTTTTGGAAACTCACCGTGCTGCCCACTGAGGGCCCAATGTCCTTGTTCCAGGGTATGGTGCTGCACACCCCTCTAATGCCTTGCTCCTGTCTTCTCCTGGGTTTGGTACGAGCGTTTTCCTTGGTGGATCAGCAGCCACTTGCAATCAGCACTGAGCTTTTCCTGAGGTTAATTGCTCCACACAACTCTCTCCAACACAGCACGACTTCTCAGTGGGCTTGTTTTTTCAAAGGGTAATCTCATAGGAGGTGGTCGGGGTACAGGATTACTCACAGAAGGACAATCTCATTAATAGCTTCCCCTCCTGAGATTGATACATTTATGTATTTTTGGCAACTCTTCAATGCTGTTGGTAATGTAATTCCACTAGAGACAATGTTGACCAGAAGTTCTCTTTAAGCCAAGCCAGAAACTCCATTTGCCTTTATTCCCCCATGTGTTTATCACACACAGACTACAAACTAACAGAGGTTAAAATCTAAAGCACCACTCCTTCTCAAAGCAAGGCAATTTGGAAACCGTAAAACTTGCCTTCACTTTGAGCCTAACATGGATGTCACACAGGACTCTGGTCATTATGTTTGTCTAACATTTAAATCTGAGACCTAAAAGCCTTTGAGCCCACACCAAACAGCTGCAACAAATGATTCAGTCAGTTTTCAAAGGAGAGGTTTTGGAGGGGGTTGAGAGGTAGACATTTAAATATGTGCAAAAACCCTTTTTTAATCCCTTTCTTTGTCAACAAATAATTTATCAAGCTTTTCTCCCTCACCCCAGTCCTACATAAGAGAAGTATTTTAATTACATCTGACACCTCCTGCAGAAAATGTCACATGAGGAATTTTTCATGGGTTATTTCTGTTCCCTTTGCTTTCTGAAACCTTGGCTCCGTGTGCCATAAGCTTCAGTAATATCCCTGACTTCCATGAATAAACTTCCCGTGATAAAGGAGATGTGCAGCTGGATGTCTGAGGGAGAAAAGTCAGTCCCAGTTCCACACAGCTCCTTGCTTTGGGCAGGTTAAATGTGAGGCAGTAGGGAAAGCCAGCAGCATGCTGGGCTGTGCCAGCTGAAGCACAGCCAGGAGCTGGAGGGAAGCAATGACTGCCCTTTCCTCAGACACAGGGATCACCTGGGGGGGAGGGAGTTCAGCAGGACACAGAGCCAGCAAAGCCAGGCTCTTCACAGCGCTGCATGGCAGGAGGATGAGATGGGGAAATAGAAATGGTTCCATCTAGGCACAAGGAAAACTGTGTTCACTCAGAGGATAAAAAACATCACAAAGGGGACCCAGAAACATAATGTCATCTTTGGAGGCATCTGGACCCTGCTGAAAAAAGCCCTGGACAGCCTAGTGTGATCCCAGTGTTGATCCTGATTTGAGCCCTGGATGACCTCCAAGCTTCCTTCCAAGCTAGCACCTATGATTTGTACCAGTTTCACAACAGAAGTCATGTCAAACCTAAGGCTAAGCAAGCCATCATTATTTGGTCAACAGACAAACTCATATTGATTGTTTTATCTGAGTAACAGCTCTCTTGGGTTTACTTACTCTCCAAAATGTCAGGCTGTGATGCTCTGGAGAAAACAGGTACAAGTACAGAGTGTTTTATTGGAAGACCAGTAACACCCAAGACTGCTCCTTGATTGATTTTGGCCAATAGATTATTTTAAAGTGATTTTATTCTCCAAACATATTTCTGGATAGAATCAAACTGCGGGAATCCATTTGGCTGGCTACAGATCTGTTAGAGAAAGACAAGCTAGACAACAGAGCTGACTGAAAATCAGGAAA
Source organism: Melospiza melodia melodia (assembly GCF_035770615.1). Classification (NCBI taxonomy): domain Eukaryota; kingdom Metazoa; phylum Chordata; class Aves; order Passeriformes; family Passerellidae; genus Melospiza; species Melospiza melodia. The sequence continues at coordinate 26,383,952 of NC_086202.1, forward strand.
ACACAACTTCTTGGTTTCCCAAGTCTTTGCTAATAAACTAGCCCATTACAGCTACAAGAAAAAAAAAGCAACAGTTGCTGTAATTATTTCTTTGATACCTCATTGTATTTTCATTAAATTCTTAGAGTAAACAATTAGCTATATACAAAGCAGTGAGTGAGTCAGAAAGATATGTAGGTTAAGGAGGAACTCTGGCATACATTTATTACAGCTGCCAAATAATGAATTCATGTGGAAATTAGCAAGAGCACTAAACTTAATTTGTCCCACTATTTTAATGGGAGGTTAGTACATTGGCAGGCAAATCAGAAAGAAGTCTTCCCATAAACTGTGGAAACAGATCACCACTGACACTGCAAAAGAGCCTGCCAGTATTTGGCACAATGACAAAGAACAAAGCACTGCCAAGTGCCCTTGCCTTAACTAAGAAAGAATTGAAAATATCATCTTCTATTTGTGGATTAGGAGAAAACTGCTAGAAAATTGTTTTCAGTATTTGCAGGTGTTTCATTAGAGAATCCTAACAAAAATAGAACAAAGAATTCTTTTTGATACTTTTCTTCTGGCTACATCTAAACCACACTGCATTTTGTTAAGATTGTTGCTTTAGGTAACAATAAAATTTTAACGTGCCCTGACTTCATCATATTCAACTGGAAAATTATCCTCATCTCTTTAGAACCATACCACTGGCTGTGTTTTCTTCAGGAGGATCTATTTTGGTTTTTAATGCTATTTATCCAGATGAAGGAATATGTAATTATCTTTCATTTGGAAGAAAATAAATAAGGGAAGACAGTTCTCCAACAGCTAAAACTTCTGGGGTATCTGAGATTTACAGCTCTCACTAGGAGCAGGGTTTGCTAATGAAGCTTTTGAAGCCACAGTGGCAGTGTCTGATTGTAATTGCTGAAAGGTGACTCTTGAAGAGCTTTATTTGCACTAATCAACACCACGTTGTGCCTCAAAGCTAGAGTTCCCTTAGAAGCACTGTCCCTACTGAGTTATTCTGCAATAACTAACCAGGCTTTTCTGTTTACTTCTGTTTTTCAGAACAAAAAATTTATCTATGTTTTTCAATGGGATCCTTTGGAGCTGCACTCCAGACCTGTTGTATTGTTGAAACTTTGTAATTTCTAACACTTTCCTCTGGCATTCCCAACTCTTTCTATTCTGGTGCCAGAGCCATAGGGACCATCTGCAAAAGTATTAATGTAAAATACCCAAGGATTAGGGGTGGCCTGGGAATATCAAACCTGTTAGATGGAGAGCCACAATAATTTCTTATTTTCCTGATGGTGGTCATTTGGAAACATTACATTCACAGTGCTGAACTCAGCTGGACAGTATTCAAGAATGCTTCTGCTCCACAGCCGTACAAGCTCTGTGCTTCCTTTATGTTTAGTTGTCAGCAAACTGTTCAACTGTTTTCCTGTAAAGAGGAAACAGCTGAAGTGAGCAGACCTGTGAGCATCTCAGTTACCAAGGTGAGCTTACTGTCCATGCTTCATGGGGAACTCTTGATCCACTAGCAGCCACCATATCACCAAATACATTTTCAGAAAAATGTTGCTGCCATAGAAAAATGCAACAACTCACCCCAAACTTGCCCCCAGTATGTAGTTTGGGGCTTGTTTTATTATCATGGAATAAACTGTTCTAGCTTTGCTCTAAATCCCTTTCAGAACAGTTCGCTGTGCAGTCTGTGCTGTCACATTGCAGATCCCTGTTTTACAAAGTCCTCACCTATAACTGAGCTCATGGAATCATTCCAATGCTGATTAACATGCGGCAGGTGTGGGGCTCAGCCACAGCACTGTGGCACTGTCCAGCTCACCAGTCCCTGCAGGCCAGTCCCTGTGGGTGTCTGTGCTTGTGTCATGTATGTAGAAAGAGTACCTCTACAGCTCCATTTGAAGGCATTTTGAGCTGCATGAAATCCTGGTGTGATGAAGCATAATATCACCTTCAATGCACAGAACACTACATGAAGAACAACATCATTAAGTAAAAGGCAGGACCCACAGTGAGATGACTTTTGGCTGTAATGATGCCAGGTTTGGAGTTTTAGTGCTATTGCCGTGGCAGCCTAAGGCAATTACAGATGTTGCCTTAACAAACAGATCTCTCCTACATAGACCCATTCCCTGGACGAGTATAGTGCCTGTGGGAGGCTGTCATTGAAGCCAATTACAGAAAAATATTGAAAAGACTGTAAAGGTGTCTGGCAAGTGAGAAATAAATCTCACCTGTCACTTCTTCCTCAATCCTGCTAGCAAATCATAATCCTCAGTCACCACCACCTCAGAGCTTGTAGCATGGGAAGGATCTAGCTCTGAAGAGTGGGGATTGCACGTCACTCTGGGGACTGTGATTAGCCCAAGCCTTAGGTAAATGAGTGTGGCTCTGTCACTTCAGTCAGTACTCTGAGGGCACCGTGCATGGCCGGCACACGCTGTCCCCAGCGGCTCACTGGGAGCCACCCCCAGGCTGAATTACGGCTCCTCCCGCAGCCAGGGCGAAGCTTTGGGCGAGGCTGAGCTCATCGCCAGACGCTGCTGAGGAGCCATCTGCCCAGAGCACAAATACAAGGCAAGCACTTCAGTAAACAAAGAGGATTTTGCAAGAAATTACAACTTCTCAAGAGCGGGACAAAACACACACGGGTCTCAGCCACAGGACTGCACTGTTAGCAGTGTCTGACCTCTGCAAGGAAAAGTATCACAGACACATTTTATGAAAAATCCTTTCCTTGGGATTTTTTCTCCTGAGAAGCTGAGAGGCCTCAGGAACAAAATATAAACAATGATTATCTGCTGCTGTGGAATGCAACAGGTGCATCTGTGATTGGTCTCATGGGGTTGTTTCTAATTAATGGCCAATCACAGTCAGCTGGCTCAGACTCTCTGTCCAAGACACAAGCTTTTGCTATCATTCCTTTTCTATTCTTAGCTAGGCTTCTGATTAAATCCTTTCTTCAATTCTTTTAGTATAGTTTTAATGTAATATATATCATAAAATAATAAATCAAGGCTTCTGAAACATGGAGTCATTCTGGCTCATTCTATCCTTCAGTCCACTTCAGAGAATTCCCCTCACCTGGATGTATTACCAATACTTGGTTTTGGAAAGGCTTTAAGACACAAACTACCAAATAGAACATTATGATACTTGGGCCACTAGTTGCTGCCTGTGTTAAGTCTCTCAGCCCTGGAGAAATATTAAGACAGCAGAGAATACCTGGAGTTATTTGTCCTAGAGATCAGAATTCGAAGTCGGATTCAATTCCCTTAAGACATAGTTCTGTTAGGTCATTGCCATGAATTTTCAGAACAGCAAAGCCTTCCCCTGCTCATTTAAGTATACAAATGCCTTATTTTGGTCATAGATTAAGCATTTCCCATGGGTACAATTTTACCTTGGACTGTAACAAAAACCAATTTCAGAGGAATTTATTAACATTTTGAGGCTCTCTGAAGGTCATATGTAATCAAAATTTGAGGGAAAAAGAAGGGGATGCTTATCTAAAGCAAACAGAAATTTGATTAGCCTTGAAACCCTTCAAATTCCTGAGGCCAAAGCTTTTCCTAGTAGGCAAAGGACGTCCCTGATCTAAGTCAGGGTAACAAACCCCTTCCAAAACTCACATGCAGAAGGTGCAGGTTCATCTGAGTGTTTCCAGGTCTCATGCCAATGACTGGAAACAATTTTAAGACTTCAAAAACTTTAGAACAAAACCACCTCAAAAAAATTCAGTGAAAAGATTTAGAACCAGAGAGGCTGAAGCCATATGACTTTAGGAGGTATTTAGTTGTCATTAGAAACATCTCATCCACATGATTGCTCACAATCAAGTAGTCCAATTTCAGATAAGGAAAAAAAAAAGCTCCAAATCTGTTGCATTTTAAATCCAATCTGCTGGGTTTGGCTGCTGGTTTTTATGTACATGGAATTGGCAGAACGAGGAAAGAGTGGACTCAGTCAATCAGTAGGTCTTCTTTTTTCATCTGAATTCTTAGGGAATTGTCATCACCAACTGTAAAGTCTGAATGCCACTTAGCTGAGATTTACAATGTGCATGAATTAGGAACCTCCTTTTCTCAAAAGCTGTGGTATGTTCAATCCATGTCCGGAAGACACTGATTGAATTTTTTCTCACCTTTCTCCTTAAAATGCAAAAGTTTTGATTTTCCACAGAATGGAAAATCAAACATCCCATCACTCCTGACCTACATTTGCTGCAGGTCATTTAATTATGAATGAAAATGCCACTTTGTTTATAAGAGTTCAATTTATGACAGAGATTAAGTTACTGAATTTGTTCTCCTGGCATCTTATTAATACTGCTCTGCTGTAAAATTCCTCAGGCAACAGGCAAAATAATGACTTTAAACTGCAATGATATAATTACCTAACAATGGAGGCATTTTGAAGATAGACGTAATTCTGGATTTGAAAATACAATTTTTAGGACCTTATCCTTTACATAAAAGGGTGTGAAACACTCACAATTACTTTAATTTATTTTCATGACATTTTGGTCAAGATCCAATCAATTCCTACTGCATTAAAGAAAATTTTGTCATTATTCAGTACCAGGATTTTAGCTATTCACAGCAATTTTCTCAACCTTTAATTTTGAAAAGATAAGTCTTCAAATCTTGGCAAAATTAACTTTGTGCCATGATGAAACACTTTGATCTATACAGTGCCTTTATTGCATCTGGTATGCCAAGATGCTTTGATGAATAAAAAAAAGAGCAAATTCAGCACTTCCCATCAACTTCCAGCTGAAAGGCAGTTGTACATGTGCAGAGGAGCTGAGTCCTCACTGATGCAAGGCCATGGAGAGGATTCTTCTGAAGCATCTCTAAAGCAGATATCATAAACTACATCTAAATCTTAAGTGGAGACAAATAATTTATTTTATTTAGCTCCCTCCCCTTTTAAATGGAAGTAAGCAAAACTTCTCTCTGCTTAGTGATAATTCACACAGTTCAGGATCATGAACTTTCCTAAATGTCCCTTTATAGCAATACCTGATGTAGAAATAGCACAAGAGATTAATCCACAAGAGTGGAACAGGTCAAACTCCTGGGAAGAGATCTTTAATGTAGTGCTTATATAATATAGAACCTGGTCCCTTTTGCAAGGCCAAGCCTGAGGGGACACCCTGCTTTCCCTACACATGGATCCAGCCCCTCACTGGCCTGGTTAAAAGAGAGGACCCTATTAATATGGGAGCATTGTTACTGGTGAAGATGCACAAGCCAACAGAAACAGGAAAACCTACTCTCTGGTGTTCCAGGTACACAAAGCAAAACAACATCAACCAACCAGGTAGCCTGGAGAAATTTTTCCATATTTTTCTTATTCCAATTCTAAAGTTGCAAGATTCTAGACATGGTATGGTGCTTCACGTTGTAATTTCCCCACACAGCTCCAAAACAGTCATGACTTACTGGGACACTTATGGTCAGAGCTCACACTGGTGTTTTCAGAGAAATATCACCCTTGTGGTTTTTCTCCCCTGTAAGCAAAGCAAGACTACTGTCAGGATTTAGTCAGAACAGCCTTTCACAAATGAAAAACATCAATCAAACAGGCACCAAAGGAAACCCATACAGGTGTTTCTGCTTGGACACCAACACATGGGAGATGGCAACCCAGCAAATGGGAACACAGAAACAAAAATCATTTGCCTCCTGAAAGTGTTTTCTGCCTTTTTTGCAAAGACCTGAAAACTTTGACATGAAAGGCTAATTGGGAACATACATCCTCACCCCCCTTATAGCTGGTCTTGATGATGATTTCTGAGAGAATCTAAGCATCACATTCAGAGAGCATGACTATAGAATATCACTGTAAGAAATGTGAAAACATTGAAGTTTGCCCCTGATTCTGTCCTTGCTTTCCTGGTTTATTTTTTTAACAAATACTATTAGCAATTTCTGAGAATAAATGTAACAGTTCCCCACAATCAAAGTAATTCTCTATCTCCATCAAGTGAGTGTAAAAGAAAGGTGAAAGCAATGTCTTTGAGCAAGAAGATTGCAGTTTTCCCCTGCAGCCTCCTAGCATATTCAACCACCCTGAAAAGATTTCAGATGCTCAAAAGCCATTACAGAGCCCATCCAGACAGGCTTTGCAGGGGTTTAATTCCTTATGCACTCCAGATGTTGTCCTGAGTGTAAATTATAGCTTATAAAAGCTAGCAAACATTGTCCTTCCAGACAAAAACACCCACAATGCCTGTAACATTTAGCTAAGGTGTCAGAAATAATTAAGAAGTGATGGCATACAGATATATTAAAACAAACAGTTTTTAATTTGTTATTACTGCCTTCCTGCAAAAATAGCCTTGGAATCAAAGTTCAGGATTTGCATAGGGACAGTGATTAGATGCTAACACACATACAGATGTCTTGGATCCAAACTGGTAACATCATGTATGGTACTGCATTATTGTTTCTTGTTAACTATAAACATAGACTTTTAAATCAATCCTGCCTCACTGGTCCAGAGGTCCTTTTGCCCTTCCTATTTAGCCAATACAGCTTTTATCTGTGCAGAATCTCATTATGATAATATTAATTACAAAAGGAAGCAGCTGTAGTAGGTATAAAAATTCCTATCATTTACAGAAGGCATCTCTAAAAAGCAAATAAAAAAGATGTTACTGAACTGGGCCTTCCAAGTGAAAACCACAGAGAGCAGAATAGACAAAGCCTCTGTGGTAAGCTCTGTACAGACAGAGTCCTTATCTGCATGTCACATGGATTTTTCAAGGGGAGATTTACACAAAACAATGTTTATCACTTGGGCAGAAGGAGGTGAGGCTTTTCAGTAACCTTTATCCAACCAGGCATACTCTTACTGTTTTACACCCAATGGAGCAATGCCTTCATTGTATTCCATTTCTTTAAAAATTTGAACATCAAAGTGGTTCTCTTAGCTATTCAACAGTTAAAATTAAAGGGAAAATCCCCTCATCTTTAATATCACCTGTTCAATTTACTATTAATTAATGAATAAAAACCACAGGAAAAAAAATCAGCACAAGAACATGTTATTTTTAGGCACATCAGCTGTGCAGTTTTCAGTACAGTCCATCAAAGAGAGAGGACAGCTGACTGCAAAAGGCTGAGGTGTGTGAACTGTGGACACAGAGAGCCAGCAAGCACAGCCAGTTCATCAAGACAGTGCAACCTCTCTAGGTTCCTGTCCCCTGCTTCCCAGATTTACAGCTGATGAGCTACATTAGCAATGATCCTCACCCCAGCAGTTCATGGCAGCTCCTTTAAAGCTCCTTCAATGTGTGTGCACGCACAGCACAGTGTGCACACACCCAGACACATCCCACAGTGTCACCAAGAGGACTTGGAACACACCAGTGCCTCCTTTAGCTGCAGACCAAGGGCCACTTAGCAGGAGCAGGCAATGAAAGCCTGTCTGACAGCTCAGCTCAGCACAAATTGATGGCATTGCTGTAATGGAGTTATCAGTGACAAATACCTCCTATGCAACTTCCAGGTCACACTCACTTAAGCAATGATAAATGAGCATGAAACACTGTTAGCACAAAACAAGATCATAAATACTCAATTCTAAGCTTAAAAAACCTAACCATTTCAGACAGCTGTTGCATCTTGCAGTCTCCATGATTTTATGGATGTTCTCACTCTTGTCACAGAGGTGCCACAAAACAGCAAAAGATAACTTTAAGCACATAGTAAAAAGAAAAAAAATTAAAAAGAAAGAAAAAACCCAAGTCATCCATCCAGAGCAAACATTGCATCACCCTACATTGGCTAATATACAATTACCTCAGTGAACCTGACAGAGTTTGTAACAGCTTTTGGAATCCCAAAGTCTGACATCCATCTGTCCATCCTTCTGTTATAGAAAGCTGCTGAGGATGAGAGGATGCAGACTGTGAAGGTAAACATGAAAAGTTGTGAAATTCAGGTGTCTGGAATTCCTTTATCCAAACACTGACATAGGTAGGAAGACACTGGAGAAAACCAGGAGAAGTCCATGGTGAAGCAGCCCTTGCACTTGTGCTTTATCCCCAGGGTTATCTCCACAGGCCATGGTTGCTTTTCAAGTGTATTCATGAGGGTATTTGCTGATTACAGTGAGATCAGTGACAGCTTGGGACAGACTGGCAGCTGCTCCTGCACTGCAGCAGCACAATGGGAGCACCTTCTGCCTCCCCTGCACCTGGGATTTCCAAGGTACAGCATGAAGGCATCAGCCCTTCCCTCCTTTCCCACTTGTCACGCAACCAAAGCCCAGCACCCCCAGTTCACCCAGCCAAACACTGAGTGAAAATGGGATCCCTTTGGCCACTTCCATGAGCAGAGTTACCTGGGCACAGTGCAGGAAGCTCCTGCTCAGCCACCTGCTCATTCCTGCTCCCCCAGACGTGTCTGTGAGTCACCATCTCTGCTTCCATTGCTGCTGTCTGATGGACAGAATCCTTTAGTATCAACACTGCAAACTTCAGAAGCACAGCTGCATATAAAACCTTAGGAGCAATCAAATTATATTTGTATCCTAATTTCCTGTGATGCTAAAAAATTAATCCTTAAAACAAGATTTTGGGAAAAGTTTGAAATGGTTTTATTTAGAAGGATTTCAGCCCCACTCTTACAAACCATAAAAACCCCTAGACAACATGTTAATTATTTACGTATTTTTAGGGTGTTATTTGCTTTTATTTAGTGACATTTCCTTCATGAAGTTCAATGACTAATCCAACATTTACTTGCTTATCAAAAGCTTGGAAACATCAGAATATCTGCATATGGCCACAGACATGGATGAAATCTCACATCACACTCATACTGACACTCTTCCAATTTACAGTAGCTAATTGTGTTTTACAGTGCTGTGCAGACAGAAGCAACCACCACAATACTGTACAGGAAGAATAATTTCTCAGCTCTGTATTATGTGTCAGTTTACTGCTAGAACTATCTGCAATTTTATGCCCTGTGCATTCAAATGTGCTGGAATTCTTCTGTCCTGGAAAGTATATTAAGTGACAAATTACACAACATGGCTTCAGTCAGAATTTTTTAATTGTATTCCTACAAAATTCTGTAAACATTAGCATACAGATCCAGAAAAATCAATACAATATAATGGTGCATAAACTGTAAGTTTAGAAGAATTTCAGGAACACTTTAACAGTTTATAAATTAATATATACAGTATTGGATACTCCTCATTGGATAAGGAAACATCAAAACTGAGCAATTTAGCTGCAAGAGCTGTAGAACAACAGAAGTGCTCAGACACCAAACTTGACCATGAGGCAACATTGCAATCGACATGACTGCCTGTTGTTGTTTCATATTAAGCATTCAATTCAGCTGCTAAAAAGTATAAAACAAAAGTTTTGGTAGGAAGTTAATTTTTATTGGAAATCATATAGCAAACATCCCTAAAATAATAAAAAATCCCAAACCTAGAATACTCCATCACCCGGTTTCTGGAAGGGTGAAGCTGAAGCTTCCTAGGCTGCACAAGGAGATCACTGGCATCTCCATTCCACACCACTTCCCCCAGAGCACCCAAGGCATTGCCAGCTAAAGGAAACATTTCAGGGAGTTTGGAAATGGGGAGTGCTGGGTGGGGAGAAAAAGAAAGATGTAGAGCACTTATTGGGCTGACATGCAGCAATCTGGGCAGTTCAGCTCTTTACTGAATTAGAACATCATGGGAATGTAACACCACTGCTAACTAATTCTGGGCTATTTTGCTTTCAAAAAAAACCCCAAAACAAACAACAACAAAATAATTTTCAGCCTGCCTGTGATCAAAATCATATTCAAAGCATTCTTACAATGTTGCCCTTCACGAGATCAGGAACACACGATAGAATCCAGGATATATCACTCTTTTTCAGACAACACATGAAATGAAAAAGAAGTTATTTTCCTTTGTTCCTGTCCATACAAGCATAATTCACTAGAGAAAAAGGTATGGTAAACATATCCTAATGAATGATCTCAAACAAAAGGCATTCTTTCCATATTAGAAAATGCTCAGTATCACTGGAACTACAGAGTGCATAAAAAGACTAGGATCATCCTGGAAGCACTGGACACTGCAAGAACTCTTTTAACTGCATACCTATAATATGATCATCAGATAATCTCTCCAAAGTCAATTTTTTCTGTTTCTAGAGTTGAAGTAAAATTTCATTCCACCATATTTTGGTACATTTTTCATACCTGACCAATCACTTCTCACAATGACTACATTGCACTAAAGAAGTATTTATATATAATAAAGGGGAGGTAATTTCTAGCCATCTAAAGCTTTTTGTTGTATTTTTTTCCAGTTGTTTAGGAACAAATTCTGTTCATCTCTTCTATATGAGATCCTGAGTAGTAAGGTGAAAAAGGTTTGGCTGATAGCACCAGTTTTCCATCACTTGTCATAATTCCCAGGGTACATCTATCATCACCAATGCATCTAGAAGCACTACCATACTTGAACCTAAATGCTCAAATAAGAGTCAATAAAACAGTTATTCCTATTGCCAGAATCTGAGCCAACACTGAAACACCAGGAGCAGGAGAAAAGATTTCTGCTAAATCTGAGGACACAGGTTGCAAACACAGAAAAAAGCCTGAAATTCTAGCCAAAATCTTTTTCTCAGAATGGGTGGGGGTGAGAAAACTACACCTGGTGGGAAGAACAGGAAGAAACCTCTGTGTCCATCACTTCCCAAGTAAGTAACAGACCTGCAAGCTGCCCACTTAGAATTCATGCCAAGGTACAGCTCCCTGAAGGTATTTATAAATGACCCAGACTCCTTCCCGTTGCTTCCCCCAGAGCAGATCAAGCAGTGAGTGATTTATTCTAAGCCAGACTGCCAACAGCTTCCAGCATTTAATTACCATGGTGTGTTTGAGGCTTGGAGAGTTTTATCTGACATAACTCAAAAGGATTCATTGATTAAGAAACGTAGGTCACTACATTTCCTGCTGCAGGTTTTACTTGTATTGCTAACTCATACTAGCAACTATGACAAACAATAAAAATCTAACACAGAAGAGGTTAAATTTAGGAATCTGGGCTGAAACTTAATCTGGGCTTAAATACAGAAAAAAGTCTCACTGGATTTGCCCTGTACATAGACCTGAAGAAGTTTTATCACAGATGTATCTGCAGTTTTGTGTAAACTATTAATGTACTACAGCAACACTAGTTTGGTATTCACAGATAGTAAAAGCACAGGTTTTAAAATGTTTTGCCAACACTTCACTGTTATTCCCATGTCTAAAATGACACAGGCAGAAATCCCTAACAAGACCTCATGTTCTTATCTGTAACCAACAGACTTTCCTCCCACTGATATGTGATTTGTTTCCTCACTCACATATCCCATGGGGATCTTACATTCACACATATGCCTACTGAGAGGAGAACTGATATGACAATATGAACATAACTAGCAGACCTTAACTCAAATATTGTCAGAAGCAGTGAACCTTGAGAAACTTCCAATAGACTAAAACCTTGTTCAATGTGGTAACAGATAGCACCAATAAAATGGTATTGAAGAGTTTCATGTGAAAATCTTTCCTTCTGCTTCCAGCTTTGGTCACATTTCTCATTTTTCCATGCTTATTGTTCTTTCTCTACTTCTTTATGCTAACTTTTATGTCTAATTTGGTAAAGACCATGCAGTAGTGAAATGCATTCTTGACTGCCCCAGAACTTTTCAATTTTAAACAATTTTTAAAAAAAATTAATTAGACCCAGGATATTTTAAGTCAAAAGAAGGAAAACTTTGGTAACAACACCAATGGTACCTTGGCACTCCTAAGGATTATGACAATTTTCAGTAAGAACAATCATTAAAATGCTTCTCTCTAACATCATCCAGGGAGTTCCATGGCTGTCTGTACTCCAGCTGTAAGCCTCCATGAGAAATCTACATAAGAGCTCTGAAAAATAAAGGCAAAGGAGTACAGGGAAATCTGAAGGTTTTTAGCAATCTCAAGGGAAATGTACCAAAATATTCTACTTAACAAGATACAACGCAACCAGACTTACCAAAGAATTTTTCTCTGTACACACATGAACAAGGTTTTCATGTATCAAACCATCAAACAAATAAATCTCATCTCTCAAAGGTGTTTGTGGAGTTTTTTGTTTGGGTGTTATACATAACTACCAATGCAGTCAACATAAATTAAGCCAGCTCATTCATTATGTCCAGCAATTCACACAATATACCAGTGGGAGGAGAGAACCATTATTCTGATCAAATACATTTACTTTAATCTTCAAAACACAACCCTTTTTCTTCATCCTCCTCCTCATCATCAGTAGAATGTGCATAGGACTCAAGGGTGTTGTATATGAAAGAGTACAGCTTGACATCTGGTCCTGAAGTAGAACAGTTTCTGCATTGTTCATTGTAGTATCTCAGCAACAGCCTATAAATGTCCCCTTCAAAAACCAAAAAGAAGTCATTAAACACCATGTGAGAACATGCCAAATGAGCAATGTATGATTGCAAAGGAGGGCTAGAAATGCACATGCACACTGAGACAGTGGCTAGGAGCATCTCTAAATGAGCAGTGACAGAGGAGGCAGAAGACTGTGTAAATGGGAATGTCTGCAGGTTGTTCAGAAGATAGGATGGGCTCCCTCAACTTCCTGCACAATCTATCCTAACATTAAGCTTGAATACATATTACTTACAAATGTATTGCCAATTACCCAGCTTTGTGCTTCTGGGCCAGAAATTAAAAGACACATAACAATTACAATAGGGCAATGGATACACTGCTTTTCTTGTATTGCAACTGAATAACACATCAGACCACATCCTGCAGGATCAAGAGAGAGCCACTAGAAGACAAACCTGTATCAAGAATGCCTAAGCAGCTTTTCCCTTTTCAAAGATTTACTGAGTTATATCAAAAGCTTTTGCAAATCTTCTACCTACCACATTACCTCTACTTTTCAAATTCTCAGCATTACTCCTAAGTGAATCAGAAAAGCATCTAGAAGTCTTCTAACTGATTAGCACTGTGCAGTAGATCCCAAATCAGAAGAGTTCCCCATTCTGGGAACAGGTACAAACAAACTGAGACTCATTTCCTTGTGTTCAGCACTTAGTGATAAGAATTCATATTGGAAAATTTCTACTTAGAGAGATGGTCATGTCTCTATTGTGCACACAGAGATTTCCTTTTGCTCACCAATAGTTTGGCCCTTCTCACAGAGAAAAGTATGCATGCTGTAAATGTCCCGCATCAGCTCCACATCTCCAAAGGTAAAATACACAATATCACGTCCAGCCTCTGCAGCTGCCAGTATCTGAATTAAGGCTGAAACAAGGAAAAAAGATTACACATGAGCGCAGGATAAAACAATTTACTGAAGGAAAAATCACAGCTTAAGTTTACAGCAAGCAACCATAGCACCCATATCCACATGGATGTTGCAAAGCACTACAAACAATGGGTTGGTAAATATTAGTTCCATTTTTAAAATAAAGAATGCTGGGCACTGCAGGTCAAGAGTGTTGGAGCATTCTGCTAGAGCTGTTAGTGACATCCACCCTTACTTCCAGATAAACAATGTGCTTAAAACTGAGGGGTTTATTTTGGTCCATGTCTGCCCCCAAGCAGCATGCAGCCATTAATTTTCCAATAAATACCAGTGGCAGCATAAGGCAACAGAGCAGCCCCTCCCATTCTGGTATGAGCTGCCCATACAGCCACAGACAGTGGGGTGAAAAGCATCCATGAGCACTTGGCAATTTCCATTCTGTGCCACCTGTAAGAAGGAATGGAGCCAATCCTTCCACTAGGTAAGCTATGCAAAGTGAAAGCTGACCCAACTTTTAGCTCCAAGAAAATAACTATGGTTCTGCAGCCTGTTCCTGCATAATTTCAGGTGTCCACCACACCTACAATAGAAGTAAGCAGCAAGGAATAGAATGGCTTCCTCTGACCTGTGAGGGGTGATGTCAGCAATGCTGACATGTTACTTAACTTCCAGCTTTCTGTCAAACTCATTGGCCCAAGCTGCATCCCAAGTTCTGCCAACAGCTAACATTACAATATAGACAGACTTTGCTCCTCTACATGCAAAAGAAAAAAAATGTTTCCTCTCTTGGGAACAGTTTTTTGAAGATTCACCTTGAGAAATCACCTGTATCAGTAGTGCTGCTGAGCCAAGCTAATGACTCACTGCAATTGGAGCAAGTAGCTCTGGTTCATTTCTCAGCCAGCTCCTGATTTTTCTGTAGCTCTCTGGTGCTCATCAGACATCATTGTGCCAATTCCATTCACCAAACTGGCAGAAAATTATGGATGCAGAATAAAAGCTAATTGTTTTCTGCTACAACAGCAGTCGAATTGGCAGAGTGAAAGGTTTGCCAAGAGTCAGAGCTGAGGCAAGGGAGGGCACCAGACCACAGAGCCAGGAACAACAAAAGGGGAGAAGAAAATCAGGGCCCTTTTAGGCAGCACCAAACTTAGAAGAGTGCAGCTTTTCCATCAGCCAGCACTGCCAGGCCCGAGTGCCACAGAGGCATGCAATCAATCACACGCTCATTTCAGGGAACTACAACAGTCCTAACCAATGGAACCCAGCAACTATTTCATCTGCTGCAGCCTGTCTCCTTCAGAGCCTGTTGGTGCAGCTCTGATATTAATTCCTCCTTTTTCTACCCAGTAAGTAGAGTTAATTAAAATGTGATTAATATTGTCTTTGTAAAGATTAATTTAAAATAAAACTGTGTACATAGTGCATTACCACCTGCTAGTGTGGAAGCTAAATAGAAAGCTGTTCAGAGCGCAGCTCAATAATCTTTCACATTTTTAAACAGAGACCTATTAAAACACTGCATTCCTCAACAAAAAAATACTTCCTCTTGTAAACCCATAGCCAAAATTAAAAATTACATGATTCACATGTGAAATTAATCTCAATCTGGGAGTGATATTTTAATTAAACCACTGAACCAGCTGTGGATTTAGTAAAGCTTCAGTAGTTTAGCTTTTAAAGAGTCTAATTAACTAGCTTGCATAGGGGAACAGAACCTAATGAATCTTATTATTCATTCCAAACTGCAGTTTCACTTTACAAGATGTTAAAAATATCCTAGTGCTTATTTTGAATTGCTATAGATCTTATGAAACAAGGATCAAAATTTCTGTCAAGAATCAGACTTCACAAATCTTCTGGACACTAATGATACACAATACCATGGGAAATTTCCATGCTACTGGTACAGAAAGAAGCATCACAGGAAGAGCAACAGAGCCTGTGGTACTGGGGTCTGGAGAGATCTGAGCTCTCTTGGCCCTTGCACCCAGCTGATGTGATCCCACTTAACTTCTGGACTTGCACCTGGAGCAATGGCTGTACTGACATCCTCCTTCTACTTTAAAAAAAACATACATGGGATATCACAGTTCAGATCCAAGATCTTATGCAAATTGAAGTACTTGCTAAACCTTCCTAACATAAATCAAGTATGCTCAGATCCTACAGTAAATACTAGTCCTGATATTGATAAGATATGCATTTGGCAGCCTATTTTGTCTAATGGATATCAAAAAACAACTGCCAGGAACTCAATGAGCATTGAGAAAAAAATAGATACCTTATGAATTAAGCACATTAGAAAAGAAATGAAACTGGTAGCCTGATGACTGTCTCACTGTAGCTACCTAAAGCTGTTCTGAAAAGCAAATTTTAAATACTCTTCAAATGCTTGGAAACAACAAAGAAATGTAAATTTCTATTTAGAATTATATGAACCAGGATATGAATTTATATGTCAGTATCCATCAGTTCTTGAATTGATGGAAAAGGTTTTAAATGAATGTAGGCATATGATATCTGCTGCATTACAAATACTCTAATTAAATATAAAAGAACATGAGAAAGTGAGTGATATAGGAGGCAAGTCAGGAGAGAAAGCAGCATGACTGAGTGACTGGAAACCTCTTTGGCATACAGCAATATATTAGGGGTGAAACTAAACATTAACCATTGCCAGCAAATTTGTGAAGCCTTGCAAATTACCAGGTACTTTAAACAGCTTTGCAGAGATATGAATTTCAGGCAGAATCTGAAAAGACTGCTGCAGAAAGGTCAGCTGATTTATATGACTGACAACTGCAATGAACATATTCTGTGAACTGAAGCTGTATATTTGTGTTTTGGAAGGTTTCAGTGCTACAAGTCCTTGCAAACCCAGCATTTCACCATCATGTGCTTGAACCAAACTTTAAACTGAAAATAGTATAACAGTCTACAGCACAAAGAATAAAGTGGAATGCTCTTTTATTGTTGAAGGCCTCATTACTCACAGCCTAAAGATCAGCACTAATGTACCAATTCTATAGAATGCCATTTCTTGGCAAACATATACTAATTAGAACAAAAGCAAAAAATGTACTTGAACAAAAACACATGGCCCAGGACCAAAATGTCAGTGATTTGATTAATCTGACCATTAAGAAATGCTATGGTTTACCTTTTAATCGGGAGTCCCCTCCAAAGGCACCACATCCCCAGTTTCCTGTGGCTATTGCAGAGAGATGCTGAGGTGGAACGTTGGGTCGAGAGAAGCCACAGTAGGCCTGCATGCACACAAGGGTCACAGATGGATCTGAGAGGCAGCCTGCTGCAATACTTCCAAACAATAAAATGATAACAAAACCCAGCATTGTCTTCTAGCAATACCAAATTCAAACTACTTCAATACAGTCTTCCTTTAAATTCAACATCAATAACAAAAAATTAAGATGGGAAGACTTTTGCCTTCTTTGGACCCAAGTTAAAAATTAAGATACAGGTCCTGAGTCCCAGGCATTTCATCACAGCTACAGGAACCTCTTCAGGATAAAGACTTAAAATTTTTCTTAAATACCAATCAGTCCTCATAAAAAAACATCAGCCAAACCAACATATCTTATAAACATTGCAGTGATTTGCCATAGTTTATTTTTAAAATCCAAACCAAATCAATACACTGAAAATTGTAGGCAGATCATAAATTCACTGATATAGGTAATTAGAATTTTGTACTAAGGTATCAGTGAGGTTTACAAACTGTACTTAAATGTCTTTTTAGGGCTAATTTCATTACCAACCATGAAGAAACAAGCTGATGAATGTTACCTTAGTCAAGACGCTAAGGTTTCACAACTAATTTAAATTAGTCCTTCAGCATTGTACATCATTTCAAGGTATATATCCTTTCCAGCTGAGAATTAGGGCAGTGTGTTCCTATGTTTGAATTTATTTAAAATACATCCTATAATATTCTATACCCTCCATACTGCAGAAAGAAGGAGGGTTTAACAATAACAGCATTGAGCTCTTATATTCTACACCCAAGCTCAATGCATTTATAAATGCAGAATCACACTAAGGAAGCTCATCAGCACGTTTTGATCCCAAAAATTGGCCCACTAGCAGAGTATAACTGAATTAGCATTCCTGTACTCCACTGCCCAGTAAAAACAGCACTGCCTCTGCTAGAACAGGCCACACACCTCTCACTACCCAAGCCTTACACTGGCCATGCAAGGCTCTAATTCTGGCCCATTGACCTTGTTATTAACTTAGGAGAATCTGCTTTGTGAACTGGAGACTGATTCCAGACACAGCACGTCAGCAGATAAAATGTGTGCATGGGATAACAGCAAAGGCCTTGAAAAGTTAAGGTCCCACAACCACAAACAGCTCACTGGTGGCAATTACTAGTCCCTGTCAAAGTACAACCTTAAAAGCTGGGAAAAGACTGCTTTGGCTTCAACAAAAGAGCAGCAGCAAAACAAGAAGGAAAACAAGTGACAGAAAAACCTTGGGTATGCAGATGATAAAGCATCTGCCACAGCTTGGGAAAGCAACCCAATGTTCCCAAACATTACATTTGGGAATCCATGGCAGACACCAAGGATTGGAAAACATCTCAAATATCTTACTTAAGGAGTAGATGCCAAATTAGGGATAGCAGAGGACAGAAAAAAATTATGTCCACCACAGTTCCAGCTTCCCCTATCAAAGAGCTCTTCAGCCTGGGAACTTTGATGTGTGAGATTATCACGGACCACAGTCACTGCAAAATGCAGTTTTTACACAGCTGACTCAGAGCAGAGTCAAGGTCTGAGAACTTTGAATTAATAATGATAATGATTAATAATGTGCATGAATTATTGGTAGGAAGCATGCAAGTTTTGAATGTCAGCCCAGAAGCTTTGTTTAAAGGATTAAAACTGGCCTGCATTGTCAGTCTTCTTGGAGACTGTAAGCTCTGACTGGCATGAATGCACACATATGTGGTTACAACAGCCCTTACAGTTATTGTGAAAATAAAGGGGATTTATGAACAGCTGGATCCAATCTCAAGAAAACATCAACATAGGAAAAGGTAAACTCCCAGGCAGTATGTCAATACCCCAAGAGCAAAGAAGAAAGGTGGAAGAAAAGCAAGTGGGACCATATTTATGAACGGCCCCACCTTGACTGCACAGCTGAGTAGGATTCAACAGCACAAATCATAGGGAAAGAACTTAGACTCATAATTTAGAATCATAGAATAGCTTGAGTTGGAAGGGACCTCAAAGATTGCCTCATTCCAACCTGCCTGCCATGGGCTGGGATGCCATTCACTAGCTCAGGCTGTTCAGGGCCCCATCCAGCCTGGGACGGAACACTACCAGGGATGGGGCATCCACAGGCTCCCTTGGCAACGTGTTCCTGTGTCTCACCACCCTCACAGTAAGGAATTTCTTCCTAATACCTAATTTAAACCTGTCCTCTGTCAGTTTAAAACCACTGGCCCTTGTACTGTCACTATCTGCCCATATTAAAAGTCCCTCCCTGAAGCCTTCTCTTGTCCATGATGAACAACCCCAACTCTCACCCTTTGGAAGCAGGACGGGAAAGAATTAACAAGATGCATATCCAGGTTTCATTTATGTTTTTGAAAGTTGTATAAAATATACTTTTGAACATCAAAGGACAAGAAATACATTTGACAATCTTTTGCTTTAACATTGGACAGCAAATCCCTGTCATATGAGACACAACTAAGCAAGAACTTCCTTAGATGGAGACAGTAACATAAAAATATTTGAAAAAGGTCTATAAACATTAGACTGCAGGCTGTTGTAAGAAGTTACTGGCCTTGTTGAGCTCTCTTCTAATTTTATCTGGACCAAATTGATCAAGGAAACGTCTGAAATGAAATGCATCTATAGCAACAATTTCAGTGTAGCGTCGTTGCCATTCATCCCTAAAATTGGAGAGGGGAGAAAAGTAGATGACATTAGTTGTTTAATATCAGCCATATAACCCCAATTCAAAATGAGCAATTCCCTTCTCTGTTAGAAGCAGCTGAAAAGGTGAACTCAACAGACAATGGAACTTTTTCTTTGTGGGTTGGGAATGAAAGCAGCATCAGAAATGAGACAGGCTTCCCCATAAATTTAGAAATATCCCAGCTAGACTTTGAGCATGAACGTGAAACAAATCTAATTACACAGCACTATTTATCAAGTATGTAAGAACATTGCAAGGTCAGTATTTCTCCGTCTTCCTCCAACATTTAAATGAGAGTACACTGTGTATGTTTCTATACCAAATGAGTAATTTTCTGTATATACTCTAATGACATTGCTGGAGAAATAAATTCAAGAGCTCACAGCCTTCTACTCAGATTCATGGTATTGATTCTTATTTTACCACACATCAGCTGCACTGTGGCATCTGAGGTATCATTATCACACTTCTTGTGACATTGCAAACCATAGTTCAGTCAGTATCTTAGCAAAAATGTGCATTAAATACATGTATCTCTAAACTGTAAAACATGTTAATCTAAGAACCAACATAAGGGCAGGTACCACTTATTAGTATGGCATTACTAATGTGACACAACTTTCTTAGCTTGTTGGCTCTGCTGAAGAGAACCACATCAACCAAACATCCTATTAAGGCAAATGCTAGGAAAAACTTTTCAAATTTCTAACATTTCTTTCTTCCTTCACTTAAAATACTTAAGTGGAACTTTACCTAGGGGTCTTATCTTCGTGGCTCCTTGCCCAGCGGTAAGTCTCTGCATAGCCTGTGTACTCACTGTACTGCTCAGTACCTGAAACAAATTATTTTCCAGATTACATACAAAATATGTACTTTTTTTTTTTCACTTGGCAAATCTTTGATAGGAATCACTGCTTCTCCAAATGAACACACAGCTCTCAGAAGCAATGGGAAACAGAGAATTTGTATTTGCACCACAAATACAAGATTTCCTTGTAAAGCTCCCTTCCCACAGGTGATGAGCAGCGCCACCACAGAACATTACAAGTGCAGACCTACATATGCTGCCCAGTATATAATGAGAACTGGTCAGCACCAACAAACTACTTCTGTACAAGCACAAAGACCCAAAAAACCACAGTCTGGAATGTACTTGGCTGCTCTTGAAAAGGTCCAGAAGGGATCTTGGCAAGTATTAAAGGCTGTCAGAAAGCACCTCCTTAAGGTCACCAGTAATTTTAGCTACTGTGCTCTGCTATACCAAATCCTTTTCAAAGGTTTATCCCAAGACAGAGTGTATCTTAACTGAGAATAGGGATCATAACCTTTCTAAAAGGTTGCCTTTCACCTCATTTTATAGAGCTTCAGGACCTTGCTTCAAAACCAGGGCGTTGCACAAATGCTTCAGAGAAATACTCCTCAAGTAATGCCCCAGCAAAATCACAGCTTTTCCCCATTCTGAGCTCACAACCGCTGAGTTTCAGAAGCAATCACAGAATCCTAAGATGGGTTGGAAGGGACCCCCAAGGATCATGAGCCCAACTCTTCAGTGAACTCACGGCCTAGGCATTGTTGGCACCATGCTCTGAGCAGCTGAGCTGACTGGTTTGGAGCTTCATGCAGGTATAGTTTGGCACAATTACAAACAGTAAGAGTAAGAAGAGAACTGTATCACAAACCAAGCTGTGATACCAGCTATGTCTATAAATAGAACAGGAAGAAATAGGTTTTAAAGAATTGCAAGCTGACAGCACAAAACATCTGATTACTAAGACAAGAGTACTGCCTAACTAGTGCACAGATCAGCAATACCCTGAGAATACAAAGGTTTAAACTTAATCTGAGTTTTCCAATCTCTAAATAGAAATACAATTGAAGTTGAACAATCAAAAACATAAAACTATTAACTGTAAACCTCACTGACAAGAAAACTTCAATGTTTACCTCCAGTAGTCTCAAGCATGGGAAACAAGCAGTTAAAAACTGTTTACAATGATGCATATATGTCAAAATATTTTCCCCATTTACCCATATTAATTTTAACTGACAAGACTTATCAATGCTCATTTAATTCATCTGCCCTGCTACTCACTCATTATTTATTTAGTCTAGAACATTAATCATTCTGAAGGCACACAAATCTCACTTAAGGCTATTTTGAAAAGCTGCTATGCAAAATGAGTGAGATGGTAAGAGATTTCTCACTGAGTTCACTTCCAGATGATTAAAAAATCATCTGAAAAATGTGGATAACAAGATGTGCCTATGTATTCACACACATTCATGCCCTCAGACAAAAGACAACCACAAGCAGCTTCCATACTCTGAAATCAGCCTTCTAATTGAATTGCAGGCTATCAGCCCTCACTAAGACTTTTCCTGACATGAGTAAAATTCAGTTATCTCGATAGACTTGACAAAAGTGTCTAAGCACAGAGCAAGAAAAGACAGATAAGGGAAATATGTGACTCTTTTGAGAGCTCTCTTTAGAGGACAACCTAGCAAAACTTCCAGCTTGAAAAAGGAAGCATTTTCTTTGGTGTTTTAAGATGGGGAAAGAAAACTCTAGGTCATCGAGATATTGCACTAGGATGGATTAAATTATAAAGTATAAGGCTGATTTTTTCAAGGTTCATTGTTTTCATTAATTTTTATGGAAGTGTAGTGTCTGATGACAAAAGCACCAGAAACAAACAAACAAGCAAATACACCCATATACACACACATATCCACTAAAAGAAAAAAATCAATACTGGAGAAACTCAAGGAAATCACACAGACTCCAAAGTCACATCCCAGAAACCCAAAGTTAATGAAAATCAATGAGTTTTCATAAGTGAAGCCCTGGAAATTTGTCAGACAATTTTCACTGGCAATACTTCTGCCTGTGAATTACTGGGATACAAACTTCTGTTGCTGGGAGAACAGAAGCAGTATGGGATAAGCTAGATATGTTAATGTTTCTGGTGACTCTCTTTTCTTCCCATCAGAAAAAAAAAAAAAAGTAAAAGAAGGGAAACCATGAATAAGGTTCCACCACAACTTTAAAAACAAGCTACAAAACCTAGAATAGCCTACCTAAAGTCAAAAGAATGTATATATAAGTACCATTCAAAAATCTATCCTTTGTGAGACTTGTAAAAGTTACAGCATCAGACAAAAAGTGAAATTGCCAGCCAAGTGTCGGTGTTTATGGGACCTCACCAATTTAGACAGATTTGCAATTATTACTAAAAATAAATTTACCTTTCTCAGACTCCATAGTCTAGCTTTACATTTGCCTATATGTGTACAGCATTATGTTTCCAGGGATTGGGAAAAATCCCACCATAGTGCTCCTCTAGTATTTCTAATGAGCTAAAGTTATACCCCCGAAGAGGTAGGACCATGAGCACTAAACAAAAAGTACATGTGGAAATTGCAAGAGTTTAGTTGTATAGTGACCAAGATAAAGGCACATTTAGTGCCATAAGTGAGAGGAAGGTCCTTCTTTCCCTTTCAATCAGTCCTGCCAATCCTTATCTTGTACCACCATTAGTCTTTGGCTCTCCCAACACTGGCACAATCAGCCTGCTAAATCCAGCTGAAAACCAATTTTCCTCTCTGAGTAAATTTTCAGCCAAACCAATTATCTCATCTCATTTGCTGCCTGGCTAATGTGGTCAGAAGGCTCCAAAACTGCCCTGCTATGATGCAGTCCTGACTGGCCATTGATAGATCTGTAAGCAAACAAGGAACACAGCTTCATCTGCTCTTAACACTGCCTGAGGATGTGTGAGCTCAAACAGGAGGGGAAAAAAGAAAGAAAGAAAACATCTGAATGAAAACCACTCACACTTATTCACAGCTCTACCAGAAATGCAGCTGTAGGAATCTCTGGTGTTGCTGCTGACATTTCTGTAGGTAGATGTCTGTGTTGAAGAACTCCACTGTTTGCATGACCATTTTCATAGTCATTACAGCAGTGATCTTAACCAGATACTGGAAAATCACAACAAATTTAATTTATCTCCCAATTTCTTGGGCTCCACTGCAAATTTAAGCTACACAGCTCTACCCATTAGGCCGCTGAGTCAAGATGCATCACAAAGAATGTAATTTATCAAGAGGATCGTGACACAGAAGAGACTTGGCTAAGAACCAAGGTGGAAAAGCTCCAGGGATTAAATAAAAATGATGGAATGGATATTTCCATTAGAGAAGAACTCCATATCCTAAATACTAATTGAAAAACACTGGAAGATAAAATATCAAGAAAGATAAAACCTTGCTGCAGTAAATAAACATTCTCACCTTTATTTGTCCATGCCAAATCACCATTTTTGTTTGCAGGGAAATGGAAGGTCTTTCAAAACACTAATTTAGTGTTTCCTCCTAATCAGTTATTACCCAGACTGATAACTGTGCTCTGTTTTTCCCCTTCCCAAAAAAGTCTCTCCCAGAGGACAGTGCTTAAAATATGTTAATATAGTATCACATCCAAAATACAGAACAAAAGTCTCTGACTCTTCTCTTCTGACTCATTTTTTTAAATGTAATCACAAAAGCCAATTTATCAAAGACTTTTCACAGAAAGGGCATTAATTCTGGCAGAGTGGAAAAACAAAATAAAACACTGTCTTAAAAAGATTGCCAAGCATAAGTCTGAAAACAAAAGATACTCTGGCCAGTACAATCAATAACTCAGAACAGAGTAAGACCTGCAAGATTTAAGCTCAAATTTCTACTGTGTATGCATGTGAGAGAAAAGTGCTATTGATGGATTTTTCCAAGCAATGTGTTCCAATACCTAAAGAAACTCTTGACTTTTGAGACAGCTCAGGTAACTAAACCTAACATTTTTGCTACAGCAGACTGAAAAATAAACATAGTTTATTATAATTTCTAACCAGGGGATCTCTCTCAGTAAATATACTTTTCTTTATAGTTGCTCTTTAGTGTAAATAAAGTAGTATTATAGCATCATTTTATTTCTTCAATCATGAAAAATGCTCATTTATGTTTAGAACTGAGACATGCAGCATGACCTGGGCTGCTCCAGTTCTTAACAGTGACATTTGGTTTTTGATGCTGTTTTAATGCAATGGATAATTAAACAATCCAAGATCTCTAAGAGAGTGGGAAGCAAAAGAAAAAACCCTTTCAGCTAAGCTCTGGGCAGGCAGGACATCTTCACACACAACCCCTCAGCAACATACTGGAGAAGCAGGTTATTTCTGATATGATTAGGAACCCATAATTAACCTACAAGTAACATAAATACATATTTGAAACTTACAAGATCAAATCCTACAGAGGCAGTTCCCAGCCTTCTACCCTTTCCTAATGGATGCAGAATTTCTACTCTTCCTCTTCCTCCCCTTTTAGGTAATCAGAAGGTAGCTCCTCTTCTCAAGAGTGTTCAATCCCACTGATCACATCAAATGCTACAAATTTAGGAGAGGAACAAAAACTCCACATCCTTTAACATAAGGGAAGCAATATCAGCTAATAGCTGGAAATTGTGGCTGTTACCTATATTGCCCATCAGCATTCCTTAGCTCAAGACATCAAGTCCTCAAACACATTTACAAAGAATAAAATAAATTCTTCTGCTTGCTGTCTCTTTGTTTTTCTCCTTTCACAAAACATGTATGGAACAGCATCCCTTGTGGTGTTAGCTGGGATGAAGCAGGAGGCTCTTTGTCAAATGAGTATTAACTTTTTTCCCCCCTTATTTTTAATTCTTACAGCATTTAAACATACTAAACTTCATCTTGAAATGTATTTTGTACATATATAAAACCAGAACTTGATGTGAAACGTTTTCTGCAAAGACTAACCTGTGATGATAAGACATTCATTGTGATCCAAGACTTCAGTGATGAGCCTTGATACAATCAGTTCTGGATTGATTAAAAACCGAATTTCTTCTTGTACCAGTCCTGCCCCAGTCACACCACCTCCAACAAAACGGTTTGCAAAGTCAACCTACCAAAAACACATTCAGGAGAGTTAGGATAGGATAAGGAAGAAAAAAAAATCCTTTTGTTACCAAAGTAAATAAAATCCAAAATTTTAATTATTTTAATTATTTAATTATTGTGTTGAAATCTGCTGCTATCACTCAAAACCACAAGCAGAGAAACTGATTAACACGATCATGCCTCTCCCTTTTTTTCCATTTAACTTCTCAGAAAACTCAGAAAACAACAAATGAGACATTACAACGCAAAAAAACTTTGCATCTCAAACGTTCCAAATCCAAGTTGTGTGAGTTTCCCTTGAAGAAGCACATATTTCAGAATAAAACACATTTCAGTAGATGTGACAGATGAAAACAGCATTCTTTTTAGGGCCATTGAAACATCATTAGTTTGTCCTTTGGAAAGCATTCTGCCCCAGCTATGCACATGGAAGTATCTTTAGATTAGCAGTGCCCTTGTAATAGTTCTATACCTTAAAAAGCCTCTAACAAATTCTTCTTGCAATGTACTAACAATCTGTTATGAATTGTCCTTGAAATGCACTTGAATAAGGCAAATACTTTTGACTCTAAAGGTTTCTGTTTGAAATAGAGAAGCTCTGGACTATTTTTTGCTTCAACAGTACATATTTTGCAAATTACATTTTCATACAGACAACAGTTTTAAAAGGAGTTTGTTTATTCAATAAAGTAATTACTATTCACTCAAATTAACTGCCCATATAAATTTATAATTTTTAAAAGTTACTTCATCCTCCAAATTCTATTAGCTTCTTACTGATTTTTACTTAGGTAGCTGATGAGAGCACAGGTACAGGAGGGGGACAGAAGTTGCTGGGGTGCCATGAACATCTGTGTAGATTACAGACTAACCCAGGAGGCAGAGTCCAAAGCACACCAAGAGCTAGCCACTACAGCAGCATGTGTTCCTCTAGTCTATCCTGGAAATACCAACATACTTCAGTTGTTTGAGATTTGCTAAACTTGACTATGATTTTTTTTATATGAAAACCACTCAGATGTACAGAGCGCCAGGGTCCCAAAGCACTGTAACTGTGCTGGGCCCAGCCTTGACCCACACAAACACTCACCCTGTCCTGCACCTCACCTGTGGCACCTTGCCTCTGGGCCCAGCCCTGCTGATGTCCATGTGCTCACCAGACATCTCTCACTGTCCCTGGTGCCCTGACTCAGACTCATCACTCTGCCTTTGTCTGATGGCACAGCCACTCAGCAGGGGCTGTGGTTGGCACCATCCCTGCCCACTGAGGCTGGGTCACTGTGGACTCCTGCACTGTCCTGCCCTGCTCATCCTGCTCCCTGCTGGAGTGACTGCTCTGCTGTCAAATTATTGTAGAACTCCCATACCTTCTCAGTGATTTCTCAGGGGCAGCTCCTCAGAGCACTGACTCCTCCTTTTTCACAGTACAGACAACAAACTCCAGGTCCCTTCACAGCATAACCAACAAACTCCAACTCTCTTGACAGCACAACCACCTCACCCACTCTTTTGTAGCACTCGTCTTCTTATTGGACACAGCTGTGGCCTATTAAGGGCAGGCCTGCTCCTAATCTTTGGTAATTGGTACAGCTGCAACTCCTCAGGTGTGAGACTACCCTCTGCACTATTTTCTCAAATTCTATCCCTCCATACTGCTCCTCATCTGAGCAGAGGTACTTTGTTTGATAAGGTTTGAAATAGCCAAGAGGAAAATATCAGATCCTAGGTAATACCCCCTTATACAGGGTACAACACCAGAAAAATGGTTATTATTGAGCAATTGCTGAGTTCTTCATAATTTCAGCACACATTTAAGTGCCCCAGTTTCATAAAGTTATGAGACATTTTAAAGTCTGTGCAACGAGCATTGGAGAAAAGAATTCTTCTTGTCTCCTTCCTCCTCTTCCAATGCAGCACTTGTCCCTGGCTAAAAAAGTTCTAATTTTTACTTTTTTTTTGGTAAAAGAATTCTAGAAGGCAGACCTTTTTTTTTTTTTTCTTAAAGAAAAGCACAAAGCAAACAACTAATTTGAAAACTCAAATGTGTTCCTTCCTATAAATATGGACAGGACATCCTCCTTATGAATTTATTTTGCTGACTGTCTCCCAGACTGAAACAGTGGTGCTGGCAGCAGCAAGAAAGTCTCCTGGGTCACTGACCTGGTCACTGTCTGGGGCACAAGAATAACTTTTTTAAAATAAACTGAAACCCTTGACAAGTCATCAAGATCACAGCCTGAATCTTTTGTCTTGTCAATCTTTGATCCTGGCTTGAACCAGAAGACCTGAAGCTGTCCAGGACTTGTGATTTTCTGTCAGCCCTTTCTGTAACAGGTACATGTGCTACCTAGATGAGCTGGGGAACATTGACAGTACTGCCCACAGAATTAATTTTGATAGGTTTTTTTATGCTGCATAACATCTTGTCATTTAAGTCAATTGAGGACAAACAAGTAACTTTATTAAGCATATAGACTATAAAAGTATGACAAAAACACGAAATCCACATGAACTGTTATATGCACTTACCTGCAGCATACCTTGTCCATTGCTTTCAATGGTGCCTTCATAGGTGACATGCAATCTAGATAATTTTTTCTGAGATCTACCATTGAGGAAAAATATTGTACAGAAAGGATCATTTCAGAACCCCCACAAAAACCCATTCATTTTAAAACAAAATTCACCCAAACCCCAACTGCTTAAACACCTTGAACATAAGGTGGTTTAAAAAAAAAAAAACCCAATGGATTAAAAAAAAGTTTGCATCACAAACTTGAAGCAGAAACAATGTCATTTGTCAGTTTCCCCACCTTCTACCATAAAACCCCACATCTGAAGTTCTAAGTTTTTCTTGCTCCCCAGCAATGAAGCTATAATACTTGTGCTCATGCTGATCATCACCCTTAGTTCATTACATTACCTGTCATTTCTTAAATCAATAAATGACTGGTAATATAATCCCTCTCTTTTTTCTCCCCACTCAAACAACAGCATCAAAGATTTGTTTGTGTTTTAAAACTTCAACTAATACTTGTTTTCTTTACAGAAAAACATATGGGACAACTCAGGACACAAACTATTTGTGGCAATTCAGCCACTGCTCTCTATTTCTTTCTGGAACAGTCCATAGCAAAGATTGTTTTCAGTGGTACTTCTAGACCTGAATCAACTCCAAATGAATGACACTCAGTTATTGTGGACTTAGAAAACTTCTTACAGGATGTTTGACTTACCTCTCCCAGTCTGGAAACTCCTGGAGACACTGCCTTGTGAAGGTCACCAATCCCGTAGGTTCTACAGGCAAACCAACCCCAAAGGAAAATGTATTAAGTGTGGGAGCTTAGGCCTCAGATTATTTAAACTGGTAATCTTTGAAAATTACAAACATCGTTCTTGGTCAATACCAAGAGCTTAACTTTCCTCAAGAGTGACTCTGATTTTTCCCCTGACAGCCCACGCTCTAACTGAAGACAAGTAACATGAAGACCAAAATATTCTCTTCCCACTTTGCAGTTTGAGTATTTTAGTTTTTCCAGATCTAGGAAAAACTATTTCTTAAGTGATTTTCACTTTAACAACACTCAACACTACTAGAAAGACCCAGTAGTTGAAGTGAAATGTGCTGCGTTAGAGAAAAGGAGATTGTGAATCTTTAAAATCAACACTGTTCAGTGCTAGAGAGTATTCAAGCTATGGAGGGAGGAAGCAGCAGCTCATATTTCCAAGAAAGTCCAACTATGTCAATATGCATGCAGTGTTAGCAGATTCCAAATCAGGCAGTTTTTAACCCTGCCAAGATGCAAGTGAAATTCACTGTATTCCAACTGAGAAAAGACTCCTGCCCTTGAGGGAAAAGGAGGAGCTGTTGCTTATTTGCAGGAAGGATGCAGTATCATCTTTTCTCCTTATTTCACTCAAAAGAAGTTCAGTTTTGCAACAGAAAGAAAATATCAACCGTTTATTAGGTGATATCATCTCAATAAAATCTTTAATTAAGACTTGTTTCTCTGCTACAGTAAATCTACTTTGATTTATGAAAACATTGAGAATACTATGTAAAGCATAAATGCATCCTTCTAAAAAAGCCTTAAGTAGTCCTATGCTTTACTTTAAAATTTAGGTTAAAAAAAAGGTTATTTTCTCTGAAAAAAGTGCATAGCTTTCAAGCACAACAATCAAGTGCTCTTTCACAAGGGAATTCTGATATCATTTGTGGTATTCTGCAAATCAAGCATTCACCTTTTGAGCACAAAGTCTACAGTTTCCAGCATTCTTTTACAGAGAACTCTATTATTATTTACAATAAAAAGAGCTACAAAATTATTACAGTAACTTATAGAGCTAAGTTACTTCAGCCTTACTAATTCCTGGGACAAAAAAAAAGAATAAGAAATGGGGTATTTTAAAGGTACGATAGGAATTTTTAATTCAAGAGAAGAGCATTCAAGAATCTCATTAAATATTATTTAAAGTTATAATGTTCGGAAATCTAATATGGTAGTTTCATAAAGCATGTTCCCATCAGATTTCATATTCTCAGGGGCTCAGGGACAGCTGCATCAATTTCGGATTTGGTTTGCACAAAACCATTATAACTCAGGTATTAAAAAAAAGCTGGTACACTGTATCTCTTCTCAGTCCCACACACAGATCACAAGTTACTTTTACCTCAGAGATTTAGTTCTATTGATATTGCTTAAAGTCTGACAGCTGAAATAGGATATAGCTGCATTCATTTTGTGGTGAATTAAAATGATGAAGATGGTCTGGACCAAGTAAGAGGCTTTTTTATTTAGTAGTTTAAATCTGTCTTTCTTTTAAAACAAACCCTTCTGAGAAAGAATGAAGTTAATAGTAAAATGCTGACATGTAAAGAAAAAGTTCTTTTAAAAAAAGGCCATTGTAAGGGTATTGCTGCAGATCTGATGTGTGCTACTTCCAGTAAAATCTCTTTCTCCCCAAAAAGGCAACATATAAGCTATGGTAGTTATCACAAAAATAGATCTGTTTGTGAAAGCTTATGCAAATGTTCAAATCTGTGCTAATAACAGATCATCTGACAATGCATTAAATTTCCCAAGAGCAGGAGATATCTCATCTTCCTATCATTTGTTTTATTTGAACTGGGCAAACCTAAAAACAGCTTTGCTTTGGAATCATAGAAGGGAAAAACCTGAAATATCAAGACAAGCAGGGGAAAATCCCTCAGAACTCCAAACTATAATCAGAATACTAAATATGCATTCTGCAGGAAAAGTGAAGCTTGACTCAAAATCTTTAAGCCTGTGATTTTAATGGCTGCAATGGTGCCAAGTTCCCTCTACATCCTCACTTTGATGTGGTGATGGAAGTGGTTGCATATATTATTGGCATTATATATATATATATCTACACAATGATATACACACACATTTTTACACACACACACATATAAATATATTTCTGTATTTCACACACATCCTATATATATTTATATCTATTTATCAGAAAAAATAAAACAGAATGAGCTCTGGGCAAACAATTTACTTGCATGCATAATACACATGGTAAGAAGTGCCATTAGTATGAAAATCAGTGTACTTTCAAGCTGACTTTTGTTAAATACTTCCATCATGGCTGTGTAGCCATTTCTAAATTGAATGGGATTAAATTTATCATCTATCTGCTTTGCAGCTCAAAAAAAGAATAAAGGATATACTTTTTTCTGTGACTCTTCTAAAATAGCAGAAAAGGGTCTTAAGTTTCTCAGGCTTTCTTGGTGACCTCCCTTCAAACAACCTGAAAAACAGGAAATAAAAACAAACAATTAGATTTCAGGGACACAGTGCAGAACAATTAGTGCTACTTACTAATTGCAATTTGATTTTTTGTAATTAGTACGCACACATTTTATTAGCTTTGCATTTAAGTACTGTACTGTAGAAAGAACTCTCTAGACAGCCCCTCTGTAATTCAAGATCTTAGAAATAATGAGTTTATTGACTTGCTGTATTTCTGATGAAGACGCCAAGTGAATGCCTCTTTCATTTATACCAATCTTCTAATACCAAGAAATGCAATTTCAATAGGAACATTTGGAAAGCTACTAGTTTTATTTGCAGCAAATTGAAATGTTTAACAGGTCATTAAGTGACCAAGGGGTGAAAACACATATGTTGGGTACTCCAAATGTCCCCCTCCTTTCAGCTCAGTGAGTTGCTCAGAGGAATTAATGCAACCGTGCTGCTTTCAAGAGCTGCACTGCACCAGCAGCATTTCTAAAGAAAAGAACCTTCCCCCAACAGAAATGGCTCCATCCACTGGGCTGTGACAGCCATTCTAACAGACATTTGTAAAAAACCTAAGCATTAAAATGAAGGATCCTTTTTTTAGCCATTAAGTGAATGTATTCTTTTAAGGTTAGCTGAAATACTTTTACTGCATCATCTGTCTTCCAGCAACTTGAACATGCATTACTTAATTTCCCTTCCAGCAGAGTGACAAGGCATTGTTATTGGCAACACATAATGGAATTTATCTGGAAGGAAGAACAGCAGTGACTTCAGAAATAAAATCCTCTGAATAGGAAGTTTACTAAAAGATGTCTGATCCACTGAAAGCCCTGAGGATATAAGATTCCCCCACAAAAAACAGTCTAAGTAAAGCAATGACACAACATGATTCATTTGTTTCTGTGTAGTGGAATGACAATCTGCCTTTAAAACCAGAATGCTGAGAGGTGAATTGAACTAGATTCAGCAAGGAAGTGAACTGGATTTTTTTCAGCATTTAAAAATCCTTATGATGTATACAGGCTGAAGAGATCAATTCTGAAATCTCTATTAAGTCACAGAGGTTAATTTTATTATTATCACTTTATTCTCTGAACAGTGAATCAGGACTTTAGGAAGGAAAACTCCAGACTTTTACAGTCTATTCTAACATGGGCCTATATGCAAGTTCTATCAAGGCCTTGAGTTTGCACAGATAAAAAGGGGTTTATAAAAGGAATCAATGTGTGCATGTGTGTGCAGATGTTTCCTAAATTACCCCCAAGCTCTTATCTGGAAGTCTCAATTCATATCAAGTCTTTAAATTGCTTAATTTAAATGTCAGCCTGATCATGCCTTTACTAATTTTTATGCCTCTTCACATCAAAGTGACATCTTGCTTACATTGCAAACCCTCAGGAGAGAGTTCTTCATCACAAAAGGCAATATGTGATCCAGCACAAACAGCAGGCTGGGCAGGAAAGGTGCAGAACTATGGCTGAAGTAAGTCAGACCACTAAAATCAGTCATATTTGTGAATGCAACAGGAAAAGCAAGGGAAATTTACATGATTCAAAAAAGGCCTTGTCCTACCCCACTTAAATGAGGACATCACAAGGCAAATTTACAAACATTTTAACCTTGAACCTTATTTCTGAAATAATCAATTGGGCAACATAATGAAAATTTTCTTTTTGAAGCAAATGCTTTAAAGAATAGAGCTATATGAAGGCATCACTAAGATATTAAATAACATTATTCTTCAAGTGCTGCAACACAGTTCCTACTAAAAATCCACCCAAAAATCTAAGTGGAAACCACATCATTTCCTGACAGAACCACCTAGGGCCAAAACCCATTAATTTCAATTAAAGCACTCATCCAGATGAAGTGCACTGTAAATCAAACACAAAGCACTGCAAGT
This sequence comes from Melospiza melodia melodia, assembly GCF_035770615.1. NCBI lineage: Eukaryota > Metazoa > Chordata > Aves > Passeriformes > Passerellidae > Melospiza > Melospiza melodia. Next base: position 26,416,921 of record NC_086202.1, read on the forward strand.
CCACTTTCAGGTGAAGTAATTAAAATCTTAGTGGCAACTGCATATGTAAGCTTTGTACAGGATGTTCCCACTGCCATGCAGTAACTTCAATTTATCAGCTACAGGAGCTGAGAGAGCCTCCAGGACTGATCACCAAATTCATCTCTGGCTCTCCAGCACTCCAGGGGAGTAGCAATGCTAATCAAACAGAAAACCTCCCCAGAGATACATTCAGGCCAGAGATTTGAAAACATAAGAAAGTAGATGTGTGAACTTTGTGTTTATGACTTTGTGGATTGTTAAAGTCATTGTGGCTAAATGAAAAATCTTTCCTAGGAAATATTCAGACATTTAATTGTTCTGAAGAGAAATACAATATATGAGAAATAAAATACTAAAAATAGTAAGAACTGATATTGAATGAATGCTAAGTGAAGCAAGCATACAGTAAAAAATATGCTTACTTCACTTAGGAACTGCCAGCAACCATACAGTAAAGCTACAAGGCAACAGTTCATAACATTTCAACAATTATTACAAAAACATGTATGAGCATTATCCAAAAAATTTTAGGGTGGAAAAAGAAGCACTGTAAAAGTGCAATCAATATTCTGGTTTTTGCAGTCTTGACTGTCAATTCAAAATTGTCATATTTGCAACCAACATTTCCACCTTCTAAAGCTGGAGTCAAAAGCTCCAAAGAACCTACTCCCAACTCCTTCCTTGCAAGTTTAAGGTAGACTGTAAACTTGCAAAGAACTTCAAAGGGTGCATTGAAAATAACACAAGAGAAAAATTATTTAAGAACATTAAGAGCTTCACAAATGTGACCTTGGTTTGCATAGAGTTTACTGGGGAGAATTTAAATCTGCTTAAGTAAACAGTTCCCAAATACACTGTTTCTGAATAAGGTAAAATTAAAATGCAGTATTTACCTGTAAAATTTAATTTCTAGGAATTAAATTGCTGCCCTGATGTTACTCTAAGAACTGGCTCCAGCAGGAGTCATTACAATCACGTGATTTAATCTCCCACTTCCATAATTTCCTAATGATATTTCCATACCCAGGCTGGGCTTCCTTTGAATGTTTCTTTTCAAAGAGAATAATCATGTCTTTACATTGAAGTTGGAACCTACTGTAAGACCCAGAAAGGTGTACACACTGTAACAGTATGCAAAAATTTGCAGTATGGATCATACCTCAAATAATAATTCCCATTCATAAATCCATGGCATTCCATGGGTACTCTTTGCAGAGTGTGGGTACACTATTTTGTACTTGTGATCCCTACAATTAACCATGTGTACTGTTTCCTCCACTACCCATAGCCACTAAAAAGCATCTTTACTACTGGACTTAAAGGAACTTTAAGTTGTTTGTTTATTTTGTTTTTCCTTATATTTTAGTGTGATCTCACTAAAGATAACAGACCATCTGAACAACTACAAAACATTTAACTAAAACCTGATGTTCTCCTACAAATAGAAGCCAAAGAAGGACTTACACAGAAGTCATATGGATAGATGAATTTCACCCAGTAAAGGGACTGAGCAGGGGGAAGGATGGACAGTTAAGGCAGAAATTAAAATACTGGAAAGATGTTTCCTTCCACCTCAAGAACACAGCTAATCACTAAATGGTTTTAGTCTAAGGCACTGGATGACAAAATGTTTGGAAAAGTGAATAAACCAAATATCTTATTTTTTCTATGTTGTTCCATTTCAAGCCTATGCTTACCTGATGTATATATACATCAGGTGGAAATCACATACTTGAAGTATGTTCCTGTCAAACTTTAGTGCCCTCCATATGATTGAGGGCTATTCTGATTAAGTGGCTGAGCATCCTCAATAGGAACCACTGAAATTTCAGGTTGATACACAGCACCTCAAAGGAAAAACTAATATAGTGTTGAATGGTTCAATAGCCTCATCATTTAGGACTGCATTAGTTGCACTGGGGAGCACATAAGAAGCATCTCTTCCATCTTTCTCCTTCAATTCCCAACCTCTTGGAATAAAAAAAAAGTGTAGTTCCAGGAACACACAAGAAATACAAAATTCTCTTTTTCAAAACCAGTTTCATATTTCGAGTGAAGTATTTTTTGAGCTTTGACTTCTAATACTAACACAGCTTATCAAAACAGTTTCAAAAGGATTCTCTCTCATTATGATTTGACATTTTTGATCCAATTGTGCTCAAGGCAACCTTAGTCACATCCACATTAAGGACTGCCTATAGATATTAGTGTATCAAAGGTCAAGCAAAGCTGTGTGCATTAATGTGCACAGAGAGAGGGCTCACCATGTGAGATTTGGAATGTGTCTACAATTATGTGTGCTTATCACACTATTGCATGGGACAGACAATCTCACTCTCTAAATATATGAAAGCAAACCTGATTACCATATAGGAATAACTGAAATTACATTAATTACCCATATCCTTTGCTTCAAGTGTTTTCTGACAATGCTGTTTGTTGATTATTTATTATTTATTTATTATTCCCCCCATACAGAAATATATATCTGCCTTTTAAAATGGAGTTTTAAATCTCTAAAGCCTCACTTCAGTGAATAAGATAAGAGATAGGACCAGTCAAGGACTTTTCATGAAGAATGGAGCTGCAACAAGTGTTTCATCGCTATAATTCATGCTTCTCTTCCCAAGGGAAACAAACTACACAATATTTTGGGAACAGCAATACCCCAGAGACCCACTCTGGTCTCCAAAGTACCCCAGGGGGTGTGCAAGACAATCCACTAGGCTGCAGGAATAATATATTTTTGTCCCATTCATTAAATAAAAAAACATTTTGAAGTAGTGGTTATTTCATCTTTATCTCATCCTTTCTAATTTTTTTCATGTTTTATAATGCAATATATTAGTAAAATAGCACATGTATGTAACTCTTAAGTAAATAAATACAAATACATTGGGGTGTATAAATATATATATTTTTTTACATATATAGTATAAACACAATACATTGCTCAAAAATGTTTTACTGATAAGTATGTGTGATCAAAAATGTTTGGAGACCATAGCCCTAAATAGTTTTAAATACTAATACCTAAACATCAGTTAGATAATGCAAGATGAAGAAACCTTAGCAAATTCAAAATGGGACATTCTTATATCCAATATAAAATATAAACCCTTACTAGAAAGTCCTGCAGTCACTAAAAATATTTGAAGTGATAATTAGAAGGAAAACAATTCAGTATATTACAGCTTTATTTTATGCAATTTGGACTTAATGGGAATCAAAAGCAGAATAATCCAAATAAGAAATTCCTTCCAGAGAGATGAAAGGCAGGCAAACTGCCCATCCCTCTGACAAAACAAAAGGAAATGCCACTGTCCACATCTTGCATTTCCGGATAGAAAAACAGAGCACAACCTCCCACAAGTCAGGTACAGCAACCTCAGTTCTTTTCTGGTGCCCAGTGTGTGCCTCTTCCACTCAGCATGAATTCTATCTGTCTGCATTAAAGCTGCCTTCCTGCTCTGGGCTTATAAAGGACATCATTCTAGAGTTCTCTAATTTCCTTCATAGCAAGCAGGAGAAAAACAAAACATTCAATATTTCAACCTCATGGGCAATTTCTTATTTACTGTGATATGTTATAGGTACAAACTGTCATCATCTGAGAAGTTATTTAAGAACATTGCACTATTCAATAACCTTATGTTGAATTAAATTTGATCTGTAGATAAATAATGACTTTTAAGATGTGTGTAAACAAAAAAAAAATGGAGCAATGTAATTTTGTTGGGAAATCTAAATACAAAAAACTATCTTTCATCTCAGACACTCACATATACTCACACATCTCTTCTCTGTGCTTTTCATTTTGTTGTTCTGTTTATTGTGGCAAGCAACTTGGTGCATTGTAAATCTGTTTTAACAAAAGGTTTTGGTGATTTATGAGTCTTAAAATGCATCAAGTTGATATCTGACCCTGATTAAATGATAAGATGCTAACTGCAAGGACTCAACCTCAGAGAACAGTGGGGTGAAATGTTTTACCCTGGGGAATCTAAAACAAGGGACAACCAACAGCATGGTACAACTAAGTTCTGGACTACATGACTATATTTACTAAGCTAAAAAACCTTCAGATTCAGTACTGTTTTAATCACTATAGCAAAGCAATTATGCCAGATTCATAAAAATAGTCTCCTTTTGAAGTTGACTATTTAAAGAGTGTTTCCATGTTTACCAAATAGAAATGTGGATTTAAATTTTTTTACAGAAAATTATACTCAACCTAAAGTAATCCACCCAAGGCTAATCAGTTCCCATGCCCAAAGTAGGCATAACAGAATGAATTTTGTAGGATCAGTGTCCTTTAACTCAGAAAACCTAGAACCCCTTATCAGAGGAGCAATACATCTCAGTCCAAAACAAGCTCTCTCAAAGTCATTAGATAATCTATGCCCAAGAGAATATTCATTAGTGTTATGAAATTGATGTTGTTTATGGAGAGATAATTGCATTACTGGTAAATTAGATTTCAATTCTCCTGCATAAATGTACCATACAGTTTCCCATTTCCTTTCATATATTATACATTCCATAAAAGAAATATATCTTAACTAGTGTGTTTTTCTCCTCATTTCCAATCACTTGAAATTACTTTAAAGGTTTGTTTGATAAAGATGAAGAAATTCAGTCCCAGTGGAATACTGGTGGTTTCAGACCAGAGCATGCACTAATATATGTGCCAGAAGATCTACCAGGCTCATGCTGTTAGACTTTCCTGCCCTCAGTTATGAATTCAAGCCCAATATTGCATCTTCACTTTAACCACAGAGTTTTTGAACAAAGAAAATGAAGAGTTCTTCTCACTTGACACAACAGCTAAAACAGATCTGTAGCAGGTCAAAGACACAGCAGGAGCAAAGCAGGTCCTTGGCAAACCTGTGTCATTTCCAGAACACTGATTCAATATTGCAGACATTTTTCCTCACATTTTGCTTTCCCATATAACCAAACTAGACAGTTTCCTAAATTACCAAATTCTATAGTGTCTATAGTAATTAGAACCATCACCACAATCAACTATTTTAAACTCTGCAACCAACATCATAATGTAGACAGTCAATGCAATTCAGGCTCTACATTCAACCAGAATGCAACTTCCAAGAAAAACACATCAATAAGGTAAATAAAATGGCCAATTCAATTCTTTCTTTCTTTTGTGATGGGTTATTTTGGAATAAAACTGCCCAATCTAATGCCATCACATGTATTATAGTAGTGTTTTTAAAAAGAAAAATTGAACAGTCTGAATTTAGCTTGATATTTTGAACAGAAGCAATATTTTATGCTATTTAGTAAGATCTAATGTTTGGCCACTGAATGGATGCCATTCTACCTACTCAAATTCATAAATATTAAAGCTCTTAAACTATTATTTCCTTTTTATCAACTACATTTGAAATGAATTATCTTATGAATGACTTAAGATTAATAACAGGCTCATCCCTGCCAACCAAAAAAGGGAAGAATTCAATTAAATTACTGAGTATTTAATTATACACAGGTGACTTTCAGTCTGTAGCAAGATAAGGAATCACAATGGACAGTCAGTGTCAACACACATCATTAAACCAAGTGCTTCTGTGTCAAAAGAGGAATGGCCACATTGATTCTCCTCTCATTAGGCAAGACTAACAGCAGGAGAGAAGTAAAGCATGGATGATGTGTGTTAATGCTAACACATACAACAGCCTTCCTCCCAATCAGCTACACTCATGTCTCTATGAGCCTTACATTTTAAACTATCTTGCAGTGACTGTCTTGTTTTGTCAAACAGATTTGTACCTTGGGAGGAGTAGGGGTAGAACTTACATTATCATAGTTAACAGCACATAAAAACCTAAAGCAGGGAGAAGACTGGGAGGAACAATGGAACATATCAGCATTTAAATGTAAAAATCATAACTATTTTATAGTGTATAAAAAGATACTAATATTTAAGTCTGCATAAAGTGACCTGACAAAAGACTGTGGTGTAAAACAAAAACCACAAGAAAATGTACACAATTATGTTTCTAGCTTAGAAGTGGCAAATTTCCATTTTTCAGTCTCAGAGATTTGAGGGGAGGAGTGGGAGCCTTTTCTATGAATGTAGACAGGTCATGGATAAAGGAATGGAGGAACATCACCTTTTCTAAAGAAAAGCCCCTCAAATGCTAGCATCCATGCACTCAGTAGTTTGGCTTTGTTAGGGAACAACAGCAGATTATTTCTGATACCTTAAGAACAAAGTCATTCACTCACAGTCACGTAGCAAATGAATTATGCTGAGGAAAGAACTAAGTCTGAAAAAAGCAACAGACCATAATACTGTGGGGACAAAAGGTTGATGTGTGAACAATCTGTTATGCCCATCCCTAAGCAGACAGAGCAGAGCAGCAGCCTCCAAAGCCTTTACATCAAAACATTTTTATAAGCAGGAAAAAAAGTCCCAAATATTTAACTTCAGTCATTGCCTACTGCCTTTTCAGTATATCCAGCTTCCCAAAATGCTTTTTTTAAGAAGCTGAAAACACACACTGCAGTGAACCAAATCCTGTCATCTTTACAAGTCTGAAACAATAACTGAAAACATGACTGCTCACTCTGTCCTTGCTACTGAAGAATAACTTTGCAGGGCAGGAAAATACAGGGTTGACAGGAAGGAAAAAGCCCATAAGATACTATGTATCCTCCTTCTCCTCTCTCATTTTAGATTTTAACTAAGTCAGGTTATATGCAGTAGCAGAAAACTTGTAGTACATCTTGTAGTACTCTCTCCAGAATTCTTCCTTTTGCTTTTAGCCTACCAGTCTCCCACTCTCACCAACACATTTTCTCAAATTGTATCCACTGCCTGCCACACTTTGTATTTTATTTCACTAATCTGCTTATTATCAAATTCAAAATACTGGGGGTGTAGGAGTGTGGATTTGGTGCAACAAATGGTTAAATAAAAAAAGGGAATGGAAAAGAAACTGTACTTATCTAACAAATGCACAAATTGGCAAACACTGAGGAAGAGACACTTTTAATCCTCAATAACCAGAGGACATTGGCTTCCCTTCTTTCTCCAGTTTGGCAACAATATTGTTGTTCTTGCACAAATAAAAATGGTTTTCTCCCCTATGTGACTTGAAGCTGGGCATTGCCTCATGCATAGTGCAAAAGGAAAGCCTGAAGGTTGTTTGCTCTATTCCCCTCCTAAATAACTTTGTGGGACCTTACCATGATAGCACCAGGCAGCCAAGTCAGAAAACAATGCTGGACTGACTGGAACAGAGCAGAAAATTCTGAATGCTTGATACTTTGTACTGGTCATTCTTTGAGTCCACAGCAAGAAAATATTTACCTAATAATTTATCAGGGTTTTTTATTTAGAAGTAGTTTGCAATATTATGTCCTGAGTCAACCACAAGTAGTGCATTCTAATACTATCACCTTACATTGCTCTGCAATTTTCATAGAGGAGCATATGAATTTACTCTGGTTATTTAACAGCACTTTATTCTATAGTTGGTAAGAAATTACCCAACTTGAAAAATTTAACTGCTTGCTTTATAAAATGCTTAAATCGCAACAAAAACCAGCAGCTTAAAGTCCTTTAAAAATACCACAAAATACAGCCAGAAGTGTGCAGTCAAAGAGAACTCCTTCCAGACCTTTCACTCTCCTCTTTCAATGCTCTGAACATCATTTTTAAGTATTTTTAATGCACCAATGGTACTTTTCATTGATTTGTTCTTAGGAACTACCGGTAGAAAAATACATTGAATTGTATGGCATGATAATGTCCACCCACGCTTCTGTAACCCACTGCACTCTTGGGACAACCACCCAGACAGTGACCCTGGTCTCTCTGAAATACACAGTATGGACAAACCTGGGACAGCCCCTAAAGGCAGCAGATGCCAAAAGCATCATTAGTGCATTGGCATGCCTGCCAATTTATTCTGAGCTGTAATACACACACCCAAGTGTGCTGGATCACAGGCAGCACTGTTTCTGTATTTCATCTCAGCTGTCAGAGCACATCCACTACATCTGGTAACAGCGAGGAATAAGAAAAACTCTACATCAATAATCTATCCAAGCTTCAGCCTAGCAAACTTAAGGTTGATCTACACTTGTATGCAAGTGCCAAAAAATTATGAACTTGTATTTCTAATCTACAAGTCCATGTCAATCATAATATTCTGCAGTAGAAAATGCCTCCCTCTACTTCCCTCATTTAAAATTGAAATAAACATATTTAAATTATTAAAAAAAATGTAAAGAAAAAAATTATAATCAAATCTGCTTGTAAGTTAGCACTAGGGAAAAACAATAAATGCTTGCTTAGACATCAGAGTAACTTTAAGTTCTTATTGTGGCCTTCTTCAACTAACTCACAGCAAAAAGAAAAAGTTAATTTTAATATGCAGCACTACAACTGCCTTAAAATAATGGTATGGATGCTGAAGAATGAAGTCCTATTGATATGACTTACTGTGCAGCTCACCACTGATGACACAGGAGACAACAGAAACATGGCTGGGGAAACACCAACCTTTAATTTAAATACACACAGAACACTTGAAGCACAACTAAGATATACCATTTGCAGATGATTGGCTTATGAGGAGGCAGGGAATTGTATCAATCTAATTATGCCAGAGCAAGAGTGTGTCTGTGCATGCTCATGCACAAAAGAAAACATGGAATATTGATCATATTTTCCTGTGCACAAGATCCTTTCTTATATAGATGCACAGTTTCCTTTCCCTTAGAGGCAATAGGAAAAAAAAAGACAAAAAGCAAACTAGTGAATTTAGTGACAGAAACACAAAACAAATGAGTTTCTCCCCTAAAGGACAGCAATGTTTCCATGGCAGGGTTATCAGGCTCATTTCCTGCTGATGCCATACCTGTTGAAGTTAATGTCTGGATAACTGGAATACTCAGACTTCATCTTCGCATTGCGACGTGGAAAAGTACAGAAGAAAGCATTGGCCAGAAAGCTGGAGATCTGCTCCTGGGACATGGTGATGGAGTGATTCATCTTTTGTTTCAGCAGAGGTATTGGCTACCAGCAAAAGAAATGAGGGGGAGGAAGGGGTAGGGGAGAAAGGAGGGAAGGAGAGAGAAGAATAATTAGCTTACCCTTTTTGAAAGAAAAAACACAAGTACAAAATTATATTTGTTATATTAGAGCAAGAATAATTTAGGCCATTGGTAAAGCCTTTAATCAGCAGCACCCTTAAAGTCAAGAACAGTTTATTCAAGACAATTCAGAAAGGGCTTGCCAGGCAAACTGCATATTTCAAATCAATAATAAAAGGATCAGGAAAGCACAACTTATCAAACAAAACCATCAGGAATGCAGAGGGGAGAAAAATAGATGGGATGCAGCAAATCCTGGGCAATGTTAAAAACTGAAACAAAAATCCACTTTCAATAGCTGTATAGTTAAGACCCCTTCAGGGAATGCTTTCAGCTGCAATAAGCTTGCTTTGAACTTTACCAAGAAACAAGGAAGTCATGCCACAGATCATAACTCTATGACTTGCTTTGAATTTTTTTCCATCCTACTTGAAGAAATAACACTGTTGTTATTTGTAGAAAGTGTGCAATTATTCATTCTTTTATAGTCAGAATGAACAAAAAGCTCAGCTTCACTTTGGTCTTCAGCAGTTTGAAGTTTTATTTTACACTGGTCAGTGTTTCCTTAATACAAAACTAAATAAATTGTCAGAGGGAAGAAAGAACTCCCCAACTTGAAGCATTAGATATCTTTCATTTTATCAGGCATTAGCCTTCTGATTTTGAGCTTTGGCTCACAACATTCATGGTATTTCATTGTTTTAATTATGTGTTAACATGGAGCATGGCAGAGGCACATCATTCTGACTGCTGAGTCCAGTAACCATTACAGTACTTGACAGGAGAAAGAACACAGTCTTCAGCTGCTTCCAAAATTCCCAGCCATCATCATTAGCCTAGCACCAGTACAGCTACATTTTCATCCTTCTAGTTGTGAATACAGAACTCTAGAAAACAAACAAATATCCCTTCATTCTTATAACTACTACATTCACATTCACTGAATCTCATTCTGTCTTCTGGCTATTTAATTAACAACCCTTATTATGATGTCTGAAGTCACACAGCTAGAGGGGGAAAAAAGCCTGAGAAGCTCACTCTAATAAGTTCTACAAACCTATAAAAAGAGAATATTTTGGATAGTGTTATACTGGAACAAATTTATCTTTATGTCTAACCAAAAAAATGAGTCTGACAGAGATCTTTACAATTTACATTGCCTAGCAGTACATGATCTCTAAAAGGCTTGCAAGTCTTGTGCTTAACTTGTGCTCAGAAACTTCATAGCGTTTTCAAACAACTTCCCTCATTGAGTTAACAGCAAAAAAAAGTAAGTAATATTCACAGCTTGAAGTTATGTATATACTTTGGGACCCTTGCAGCCTAAAAAAGTAGGGAAATATTTTTCCTGCTTATTCCCAATAGGATAAATTCAGAAAATGGCAACAAAGAAGTTTACAAATTGTTGTCATCCTACCAATGTTACCTACCATACATCCTCACTCGACCAGCCCTACTCACTTTGATCAGATTCACTCTTTACAGAACTAATTCTCATAGCATTAATACAGAATTGGTTAAGGTTTGTATGTGTGCAAGCTTTAAACAAAATAAAGTAAATGAAAGCTTTATAAAAATACCACTTGTAAGATTAAAAAAATTCTAAAATAAAAAATTAGATCAGATTGAAATAAAAAATTGAATCAGATTATTCAATTGTTCCAGTTTCTAAGGTTGATTTTACAACCTGATTTGTAGTGGTCATTTCATTTAATAAATGCAAGAAGCAACTTCAGCACATAGAAAGGAAAGGGTTACTGAAGTCCAGGCTGAAACTATGACAGTGAGATGTACTTTTTTTTGCATTCTATGACATAATTGCAGATGTGTATTGTCCATTCTGCTCCTTAGGTCTCATCTGCCTTCAACACAAAAATTACAGCTTTTATTAAGAACATAACATGACCCTGATGTTTTGACCTTAGCCACCAGCTGCAGTTTGCAGAGAAGGGCTCTGCCACAGAGCACTTGCTAGCTGGTTTTGCTTACCTGGGTGCAGATACTGGGGAGACACAGTGCCAGCTTGACCATATCAGGAAGAATGGACTGGAACAGATGTTGAGCCTCTGCATCTTCAAGAACCTGTTAAAAAATAAGAAGGAAAAAAAGCTTTTTACCTCAGAAATAAGGATTGAATTAGAAGTTTGTGAAAACAGGACCTATGCAAAAGAAACAAGAAAAAAAGAAAAAAACAGGTCCTCTTGCTTCATGCCAAATCTGTAACACTTTCACAGCAGTACCTCACTGAATTCACCTTGCAATAATGCACTGAGATACAGAAACAAGTCTCAAAAGTTGCACTTGAGAAAACATGTCACCAAATGCCCTTTCAAGAAAGCTTGAGTAAGTTACCATTTTATTCTTTCCAAGGCAATGAACCAAATTTTCATCTGAAGAAATCACTACCTAACCACAGAAGTACTGGAATGATTTACTCAAATTTCATATTCAGGTCATATTCTAAGACAAGTACCTGTGACATCCTCCTATAAAGGACAGACAAAATGCTCTCCTGGCTCAGATCAGGAGAGTTGCTGGGCCTCTGCAGCAGCAACATGAAATCCTCTGCAAGAGGATGCAATCCTGGGCATCTTCTGCCATCCATCCCCACCATGTTTCCTCTAGAATTCCAGCCACTGCTACATAAAGGTGCAGGCTGCCAGGCCCCACAGGCTGAAGTTACAATCTTTGCAGTCTCTTACCGTAGGATACCTGACACTACAGCTATTTCAGCTGCCTCACCCACTCTTCTAACATACTTTCTGAGAAGGGGAGGCCAGAATTGACAACACTGAAAGCAAATGGGCACACCCATGTTTCACAAGGCCTCTCAAAGCTTTTACACCAAAGAACAAGTCACATCAAATATTTCTTGCCCTGCTCTCAGTTCTCCCCTGACACTGTCTGGCCCACTGTGTTTGGCTGCCAAAGCCTATCAAGCCAATATATTCAGAGCAAGTCCAGGAACCCACCCACATGCCTACTGATGTATCACACACCTATTTTTCAAAGATGCAAACATTTCCTTAAGGTAGGCAATAGTCTTCTAAGAAAATCCAGGATAAGAGGTCATTAAAAGAAATGCAACATGAAGTGGCACAGCTGCAATACATGAGGCAGCACAAAAGCCTCAAAACTCAGTCTGCTGAATGAAAAGCACATTCCTATGATGTGGAAGTTCTTCCCCTTATCTGTGGATACAGGCATCAGATGTCAGTGGCTGTTAAGATTTGCATGCTGCATTCAAGGCTAAAAGCAGAGAGAAGAGAACACACACCTTGCACTACAGCTGGGGAACAGAAGACAAAGGTCACAGCTCAGTTGTCTGTCTCCATCCTTCCCCTGCAGGGAGTCTGTATTTGAGACCAATACTTTCTACCAGTTTCTCGACTAAAATCCTCAAAATTCTGAAATGCTGGCTTTTAAACTACACAATATTATTTTTCAAGTAACACTTAGAAAATTGATTTGCTACCAGTTTTGCACAAAACCAACTGCAGATAGAATGGATGAAACAGCATGAAGGTATTATCAACTTTAGTCTCTACAACAATTAAGACTAATTGTGAAACCACAGGAACAGATCTTTCTAGTCATATTATCAGGGCTTTGCAATTCACATTTCTATGGAAAGTTTCACATAGGCTTCAGAATATAAAAAAGAAATTGGTAATTCTCTTGAGAAGGAAAATATGGTGCCTCAGTCTCTAGACACACTGATCCTCATAAACACTGAAAATATTGTTTGAAGGTAACTGTAGCAACTTCTGCTCTTCCAAGATCATTAAAATAACCATAGAGATATCTTGGCTCTGTTGTCTCCTGCTCCAAGTAATAATATAAAGGGATAAGAGTACTTAGGAAGTTAAAAAACAAAACACAAACAAATGCTCAAAGCACAAACAACTTCTGCTTGGGAAAAGGAGGAAAATATAACAACACCAAGACCTACACAGTCACTTTCTACGCATTATGTATGTTGCTTGTGGAGGCATAAAAATGAGGGTTTACTATAAAGTTTTAAAATGAAAGAACAACTTACAAAGACCAACAAGTCCAGGAAACATGAAAATAACTTGATATGAGGAAGAATCCAAGTAACAAACAAAGTACTTCTGAAAGTAAGATGGGAAATGAGCAAGATGCATCTCTCTCTCCTGTTGCTGGCTGCATATGCACCTACATATTTACACAGCATAAGTCAAACCCTGAAAACTATGACCTAACCTTTAACTTTATCTGCTCTACAGGAAACTCTGCTCTGTTCTTAGGCACAATGTTTTTAAGTGCCATAAAGTAACCAAATGAGCATTTAAAATTTCAGATCTCAACCCATAAAATGAATACATAAGTCACAGCTATTCAAAAACTGACATTTAACCTCAGATGTCTACCAGGCTGTCAAATTCTGATCTTCTCTTCCCTTCGGGTAACACTTCCTCTCTTTTAAAGCTGACATATAAATAGTGGCTGCTGTGCTTTGCTGACTGCCACAGACTATACAGTATCACTTATCTGGTGACACATTATGGCACCAGACTTTGTCAGAGCTGTCAAGACTTCAACCTTTTCTTTATGCTTCTTTGAAAACAACATCATAATAGTGTGAGACAATTTCTTCCCAAAACAGAGGCAGGCCAGCAATTGCACAGCTCAGCTCTGATGCAGAATACTTAACTATAAAGGTCACTTCTATTCTGAAATCCTACTTTTCTTTCTTCTTACCTTCCTAATGATGTACCAGAGTATGATTTCTTTTCTATAGTATTTCTATGCATGAGTTTTACTAGATCTCCACTAATGAAAATGTCAACATTTAGAGGTGTTACTGCCCAAAAGTGTTCTCCTTGACTTCTGGTTATTCTTACATGTGAATGAAGTGAATTTTTAAAAGAGTTTTGGGTGCCATGAGGACTCCACAACTTCAAATACAGGATCATTGTGAGACCACAGACCTTGTCAATAAACTCCTAATTCAGCATTGTTCTCTACCAAATGGCCACATCCATGTAACTAAAGTTTACCCTGTCTGCCCAGACACTCTTCCTGTACAGGTAACATTCCTTTGAGGTTTCTATGAAAAAAGAACACCTACAAACCCCTGGCTGCTTGGCCCTCACAGCCTCTTTTGACCACTCAACCAGCACACCATCACTTGTGCAGCTTTGTAGACCCACCACTGTCACTGCATATTCTCAGCTATGCTGAGTGCAACACAGAGCCTGGTGTTACCTGTGACAGTCTTTTCAGGCTTTGAAAGCAGCAAAAAAGGAACATTCAGTCATGGAAAGTAAAAGAATTCCAGGACATGGAGTGCTGACAACACAGCTACATCTGGCAGACATCCCACGATGCAAATGCCAACCTGAAGAACCTAACATCAGCAGAGAGAACACCCGGCCACAGAACTGAGGGGAGATTTATTCACAAGGCAACTCTCTTCAGGAAGCAGTGACTTGTACTGATGTAAAATCCAGCATATTTAGAGTGACATTGCACACTCTACATATTTGATGCTGCTGAAAGAGGAATGTGTTCATTCTATCCATTCAAACACATGCAAACACCCTCACACACCACATTTCATCAGTTCCCATGTTCATCTGACAATTTCCTGACATCCTTCATCTTGCTGATTCCACAGAAAAATAATCTGGAGGTGGAGATACTCTGTCCATGCAGTAATAAGTTGAAGCAGCCTACCAAAAAGTCATGCATTACTAGATGTGTGCAGAGTGGGTGTTAAGTGAAAAAGAATCAGTCACGACCCTTGTCAAAGGGCTACAAAGGCAGAGCTTGGTTGCAACTCTTCTCACTGAAAGAACAGGAATGTTCTGGTCAGAATGAAGTTGTTAAAACAAGCACCTCACTTGGAAGTAAATCTGCTCGTACAGGAATGTCTCTATGAATTCATTAATGTGCTTTTAATTGTGTATAAGGTTTCAAGGCTACAACTCTGCAAATATTAAGAGAAAAGACTGAGTTTCCATTTTTAAAGGAACTACCATTTGTTTTCTAACTTAAGGAATTCTAAAATGTGAAATGGTTGTCAACAAATTTTCATAAAGAAAAATACATTTAAGTATGGTAGCAATTTTGGTTTTAAACAATTGATCAGTTTCTCCTTTCCTTATTGTGCACTACTGTCCTTCACAGCTTCCTTCAGTATTTGAAACAAAAACATAAATACATTGTTGACTTTATCAGTGCTCCAGCTATGCAAAATACAAAGGAATTAAACACATGCAGGGGTTATACCCTGAGGGAAAAGTACATGGAGTCAGAGTTGCAAAGCATGACTTGCTTTTTACCAAAGCAATAATTTGGCAACTCCATCACTATTTTCACTGGAGTGACTGATTAAATGAACAGGACTTAGGGCTCCAATTCCTAAGATGCAAATGGCTCAGTGAGCCGTAGCAGAGGTATGAGCTCTTGGCCAAACCTGCATTGCAATTTACCAAAATGAACATTTATCCTGCAGCAAAGAGGCCTGACTAAACATGGCTGTAAGTAATGGCCTCTTGTCACTATAAACCAGTCCTCCAAAATGCAGGGAGGAATATGCCTGACAGGCTAATAAGAAGGATCTGAGGTAGCATGGGGTGATAGTGATGGTATAGAGTTTAAATCTAAATCTGACAGCTCATCAAAGCAAACAAACTGCACATAGAGTACACAAATCTGTACAGCTCCATCTATCACAAAGGAAGGCACAGCCATCATGCCAACAGGCAGGCAGCATGCTAAGACAGCAATGCCTTAATGCTTTCAATTTGTTGGGTTTTATATGCCCATATTAACTTCTGTGGCAGGACAAGGACCAACTGAATCATGTTCTTAAGGATGAAGAGGAAAACCAGAGTGCTTCCTTCAGACTGTCTCTTATTTCCTAATTCTAAAGGAATTTGACCTTTGGAATTTTTTCCTTCACAGCTGCCATAATGCCTCATGCTGTCAGTGGTTTGAATCATCTACAGCTACTACACTGAACTTTCCAGTAACAAGTTTCCAAATTACTTTAATGTAAGATATAATATGATATCATATAGAGGTGATAATGCTGAACTAAATAATTGGACAAGCCAAATAACTTGTATGTATTCTGTTTACAGTAGGTTCATTCTCCTAACTTCAGGTATAATTTTTTTCTTTTCCCTTCTTCACTATCTTCAGTTTGTCTATTTATATTTCTACAGGGTATTTTGAGGCACATGAAATACTTCAAAGCTGAAAACACTGTCCTTGGAGGTATTTTAAAAATGTGTGGAAGTGGTGCTCAGGGACATGGTTCTGTGGTGGATTTGGCAGTGCTGTGTTAATGTTTGATTCTATGACCTTCAGAGTCCTTATCAACATAAATGGTTCCATAGTTTTGAGGCATTTAAACACCTGAGTGTGCTCAAACAATCACAACATGTGGCTGCTCCTTTATTGCACTGTTTTCATTCTCTCTTCCTTCCAGAGCAGCCTGTACTTATTTCCCTGTTCTCCTGTCTCATCTAGGAATCCCCTGCTTTTTGCATACTGTTTAACACTTAAACATGGGGAAGTCTAAATCCATGACTAGAACTCTGCAGTGCCAAAAAAACAACAAAAAAGCTGCTTATGACATTGAAGTCCTTTACCTGAAAGTAACCAACCTCAGACTGCCAATCTGTACTCCCTTTCTTCCTCTAATCCTTGTCATAGGTGCCTTTAAACATTACAGAATCCTAAGAGCAGACTTTCTCAATCTGATATTTGGAACAGCTGGGGAAAAACAATTGAACAAACAAACACACAAACAACAAAAAAGCCCATGCCAGTTCTCATTGAGTGACTTTAAAAATTAATCTAATTAAATTAAACTCCCAAAACAAGCATGACTATGTAGTACTCTCTTCAAAGCCTTTCTTTCTGCACAAGGAGGAGATCAATTCTACTTAAAGACATTGTGCAACAACTACCAGCATCCTCACACCCAGACAGAGACACCAGGCTGCAGCCCAGTAACCCACAAGCCTCTGCAAAACAGACTCATCATAATGTCAAATACTGTACATATAAACAAGACTGAAACATGGAAGAAATGTGGGGTGGAGGGTGTGGTGTGCGTGCATTCTAGTTCCCATTTTATCACATCAATGAATTTCCAAAAGTGCAGGAAAGAATACTCTCATCTGCCTCTTCCAGTTCCCTTACAAAACTAATTCAGTAGGAAACACACTCAGCTGTCAAATCCATCCCATTTATTGAGTGCTTGTCTGATTAGAAACAAAAGGAAGGACAAAGTAATCTTTGGAGGAAAGAATAAAGAAACCGTAACACTGGATTATGCAGAGAAGAATCTTATTTGAGAACAAGAATGCTCCTGACATTTATCAAAACCACAAACTGACACTTCAAAAGGAAAAAAGAAGACAGCTTACAAGGCAGAGGTTAATTTGGTTATGTTTAATTTTCTTCCCCCCAAAGGCTCATTCATGTCCTCTGCCAATCCAATTCTGGAATAATCTCTCAGGTGTATCATCCTTAACAACTGCTGCTTCGTTCTCAAAGCTTTTAAACATTCTAACTAAAATATGAGAGAAGAATGTGTGTTTATTTTCCAATGTCTTATAATGGTTTTAGAAGCCAAGTTTATCCTTGCAGGATTTGGAAATCCACCCTCAGTCATTTTCCCTACCCTTCAGACCACCAATAGTTTCTACCTCTCTGCTGCTGCACAGTGATTCTGTCGTGGCCAGAAGCATCACAGCCATTTCCAGGGCAGTGCCAGAGTCCTGGGGTGAAAAGTCAAATCCCACTTTCTAAGTACTTTCAAGTTACTCTAGGGAAGTAGAGCAGTGGAGAGGACAATGACCTTGCCTCTACAGAAGAGCTGAATGTAACATGAGGGGAAGATAAAGTTCCTTCACCTGCCTGATACAAGTTCCCAGTGAAAGTGATCTGTTTCCAGATAATTCAAAACTTTTATCTCTCTGAATACAGTAATAGGGGGAAAATATTTACTACTGCTATGATTTATAAAACATTTTTTAAAAACACTGTAGAAGCATTTGAAAGCCTTCACGTACTAAATACATTCTGCAACTACTTTTGAAACTTTGGCACAAAAAGCTTCATGAGACAACACAGCTGTTACCCTTATGGAAACTGCATTTTCTTTAACATGCCAAAAAAACCAAACCAAAACAAAAAGTCAAGCACAGGAAGAAGGGGATAAAAAGGATCAAGTAAAGACAAAACTATACCACTGCAGCTTTTAACCAATCTATAGACCATTTTTTGCTTGACTGTCAGTATTACAGAGTCTCAAAATGACCAATATTTAAAGAAAAATATCTAGTAATTACAATTTTATTGGCCAAATAAAACCCTCAGACCGTCTTGAGGGTACACACTTGGCCACCTTTGTAAACCTGCTCTTTAAAGAATGCCTGGTAGCAATAACAAAATCTCCAAGGAATCCATACAAGCAAATTCAGTTTTTCTGATGAAAAGGAAGGAGGAAAAAACTCAGGAATATAATTACAATCTACTTCATTTATACTTTATAATCATCCTAAAAAATGGCAATGCCTCTTTATCACTTCCCTACCTACATGTACACCTTTTCAGTGAGCATTTCTCTTGAAAGCTTTGACCATCAGGGTTTGTTTGTGGGGCTTTTGTATTCTAATGGCTCAATACATTATAAATATTTTTTAAAAAATCCAAAAGCACTAAGCAGCTAAGGAAAGCCCTCCCACAACAAAAAGAAATTTCTCTTAGTGATTTGGGATACACAGGTGAGCACAGATAAATGATGACTTACACATAATCCAGTGGAGGAAATCTATTCAACAGTCCTCTGACCCCAAAACAAAAAACAATGCAAATATCAGATGGCAGCCTTTAAACCCAGAATTTTAGGATTTTTAGGGGCTTTTTCTTTTTTTTTTTTTCAAAGAGGAATGTTCTGAATATAGTGAAAAACTATGAAAGAGAGACTCAGAATGTATCTTTACATAGATCTTTATTAAAGCACTGAGTATCCACAAGCACCTGGGACACAGCACAATTATATCTCTGCACCTGCTGTGTGCAGCTATCCCTTCCCTGATAACTCCAACTCAACAGTCATTGCAACAGTGCTTACAAAACACCACTGCCAACACAGTACAGAAAACTAAGAATAAGCCTGTAATTCCCTGCTCTTCCTCCTCTACAATGCTTAGTTTCTAATGTCTTGAATGTGTACAAGATGTATATTGCCCTCACCACAGAAAAGCTCACCTTTTGTTCAATATGGGAATAAATTCCTTTCTGCTGCTGTGAAAAGAAAACCCTTCATGGCACACTCAAAAGACCTTTCCAGTTTAGATTTTTAAAAGGTAATCTGATGTAATGAAAATTGCTTGAAAACATCTAGACTAAAGTAAAATCCAACAAGGAGCAATGGATAGGCTATTTTCAGCCTTGGGACATTCTGTTTCTTGCTTAAAAGCCTACATTTGTAGTGCTGACATCTGTATACAATGCTCCCTTCTGTTAGTACTGTCCAGACAATTATAAAAATGATTTATCAAAAACCCAGTCACCAGAACAATTTGGTACTTCAAAATTCCTTCTATTCCAGTTTCACTGATTACAGCAATCACTTTTTCAAGCAGGTCATTCAAACAACAAAACAAGGAGCAAAGACTGTCATGGTTCATAAGACCCATGAGGAGACAGGAGTGGGGTGAAACCCTATTAGAACATAAAGATTTCCCAAGATATGCACATACTTTACTGTAGCAGTGTTCTGTGCTTGGTCTTTTTCAAATGAATGAAAATCTTAGAGCTCAACCACAATCCAATTATACTATATTGCATTTGCATCATCTTCACATGTTGGATTTATAGCAATTTTATTAGATCAAAGTTTGAAAAAACAGGAAAAAATGGAACCATAATTTCCAAAATTACCCAGGTAATTTGAAAACTTTCTCAAGGTAATTTTAAGGTTATTAAAGATAAGACTATACACCCACAAAAGACTTTGTGTTTCTGTGGCTGTTTGCAATTCTGCAATTGAAGTAGAGGATTTCATTCAAAGTGAGTTCTTATTTTTTTTCAGTTATCTCAAAATACAACCAATTCTTCAAGAGGAAGCAGACACACTGCCAATATTTACATGTCTGATTTTTTTGCTCAGTTCTCTATCATTTAGTATGCTCTATTGTAACTCAGTTACTTGTATCTGACATTTTCTGAAAGCAGCAAATTCAGCCCAAACATGCTAGTATGCTAGGTAGTAGCATACATTTAAATGAGAAACTACACTTTGGCCAAAAACTGCACTAAGCACTTTCTGTAGATATCCCAGGTTTTACAGGTTTGTACCACAATCAGCAACACACATATGCTAGGTGTCTCAATGAAATACATTAATGTTCTTCTATTTACTTTAATTATTCTTAAGTGCAAAGGCTTGACCAAGAAGACTCATTGTAACAAGCTCCATCACTCCTCACTTTCAGAACATTCTCTTTTATTCTGGAATCTGTACACAACACCTGCAGTACAAAAACTGGTATTTTAGAAAGTGTGTGTGAGCACACCCATACAAATACTGCTAGGCTGAAATTAAAATGGCAAGAATTTGTGAAAACAAAAACCAATTTCTAGTACAAGAGTTAACTTCAATTTTGCAAGGAAAGGAAACCAGACTTTTGGAAGATCAAAACATATATAATATGGATGTGTGGTATTTGTGAAAAATAGAAAGAGATGTATTTATAGATCAATTTCTTTACATATTTATCTTATTACTTAGTTTATGTGTTTTTAAATTACATTTATGGAAAATTTTAAAAAGGCATTAAGTGAAGTTCTCAAAACTCACAAATAGAGACTTGCATGTAAAAGCAGATGGTAACAAAGTCTCCCAGGCCAGCTGTTCTGGACTTCTAAAAGGATTCAGCATGCAGTAGCATCCATCATGTAAGTTTTAGTGGAAAGTGAGAAATAGAACTCCTTTTCTAATCTTGTATCAAAACTAATTACAGCTCTAATTCTAAGACAACTATTTTTAAAGGGTGTAGAAAAATAGCAATATATTACTTCAGTTTGCCATGAGAGTTTCTTTTCTTGCTACATGGCTTTTCATCAGATTTTAGAATAACCTGAGGTTTGTGCCACAAAAAACCCCAATTGCTAACAGTCAGTTTGGAGGCTAAAGCCAGTGACCTCACACTTGACTGGAAAAGGAGAAAGAGGAGGACAGAGAAAGCAGTCTGGTAAATTCTTCCCTCATGCTGAAGGTTCTTCTCTGTAATTAAGTATAAAGAAGGGAAGAGACTGTTCTTTTTAGATATCACTATCATTTTCTTTTAATCTCATAGAAAAATCTAAAAGTAAAAGTTATAAAGCTTCTTTTGTAATATAAAAGGATTTCCTGGATGCTGAATTTGCATGGGAATCAACAGCAAATATGCAATTACTAGCCATTAAATAGACTGATTGGCTTCAACAGCTTTCCCAAAACACAAAAAGACCACAAGGCATCCACACACAGGCACTGCAGACACAGACACAGTTTTCTCTATACTAGAATCAAATCTAACAGTTGGAAATTGAGTATTACACAGTGGAGAGTGTCTTTGTAAAAATACTGATAGCATATCCCCTCTAAGAATTCCTACTTGAGTCAAGTGGGCACCAAGGGTTTAAAGAGAGCCTGGAAAAGCAAATTTTGAAAGGCATAAGTGGCTTAAGTGATTCAAGCATTTAAAATGTCAATGACCTTTAGTATTCTTGCCTCTTAGTCTATTGTATAGATGCCATACCTTTCTGTCAGCAACATCTCATACTGCACACTATGCAACAACAGACCCTGCATGACAAGGCCACTTGTCTCAACTCTCAGCTTCAATCCAGCCAAGCCATAAGAATGTAAAATGGACAATAGCTCCATGTACAACAGAACAACAGCAGAATGAAAGCACAGCAACAAAGGATTCCTGGGAAAGTCTATAACAGCAAGAAGCACAGGTAATCAGCAGCACTTCCTCATTTGCAGTAATCAGTACCAGCAATTCCCAGAGCCCTCTGTGGGTGTCAATGAGATCTTTATAACAGCAATTTCTCCAAATTCCTTCAAAACCTGAAGTAAGGCCACAGCATCCTCTAGCTCCCCTGACAAGGAGTTCCACAGCATTCAGTATCTCAGTAAGTACTTTTGTCTGGTGTTGAAACCTTTACCTGCTAAGAACACTCAACTGCTGTGCTAGAAGAATGGACAGCCATTTCCTCTTCACCCTCTCTTACATTTCTTTTGCACAACACTGTTACACCCATTACTTATGTCCCTCAACTAAGAAGACAAGGTGAAATGATCCTCACTTATTTAAACATTTCTCATATGGAAACTATTACATACCTTTGCATCACTCCTGACTCCTCTCCCTGTATGTTCTCCACTTCCTAAACTTTCCACCAAAATGACCAAAGACTCCAGACAAACAAAATATAGTTATGGATCCACTGTACTGAACCTGCAAGAGGTACTGTGATCCATTTGGCAGACCAGCTGCAGCAGCTCAGAGACAATCACAGCCTATGCCACACAAATTTACCTAAACTCAATCTTTGCCCTGTGCCATTTTCAGATTTTAACACTCCTCTGTTCCTGAAAGGGCAGGACAGAGGCAAGCAATAAGAGGAAGAGTTCATTGACAAGAATTATGCTTAAGCTCTAAGAGACTTTAAAGCATATAATAGAACCAAAGCATGTCCAGCACAAGGAGACCCAATCTACAGCAGCAAACCATGCAATTCTCTTAAATGATAGAGCCCTACTATTCCCTTTAGATCAAGTTGCTGTTGTCACAGATTAGTCTAAGGCATAACTCCTGAGTGACCTAACCAGACTTGTTATTTCATGCACTTGAGAAAAAGAAAAAGAACTTGGTTTTGCCTGGAAGTGGAATGGCAAATCCAGAAGAAAGAGAAATAAAAACTACCACAGTGCATGGCACCATTGAGCAAAAGCATGTAATTAACATCCAACCATCATCACTCCCAGAAATAAAGCTCATCTATAACACATTGTGCGTTCCAGTACAGCTCCATCCATAGTGGTTTCTTCACATTTCCTTTTCTGCTTGTTGCTTACTCTTTCCTGGCTTCTAGGTAAGTTCTGGGAAATCAGATGTAAGGATGATTTCCAAGTCTTGTCCTCTTGTCCAAGAAGACAAGAATTTTGCATGTACAAAGAAAAATATTGGAGGTAAAAATTTTCATCCACAAAGTAATAATTTGAAGAAATTCTAAGCATGTATGCCAATATCAACAGACAGATGGCAAAACAAATGAATACAACACTGTGGAAATTCTGTAGAGAACAGCAAAAGAGTCAGATATCTGAAGTAAACAGCCACCAAGATCTTTACATACACTGTTCTATGAGCAAGTTCTATGTTCTATATACAAGTTCTATGAAACTGTCAAAAGAAACAGAAAGGAATCCAAACATCCCAATTTACCTCACTGTATACACAGGAATTATACTCCACACATTAACTGAGATTCAAGAGAATCCTTTGGAAAGTGTGAGAGCTCCCTCTTCTGGCAACACTTTGACCAAACTGCAGAACTTGCAGGCTGTGTTGTTCCGAAAAAAAATCTTGGCTCACATACATGACATTTATTTCCCATTAGTTAAGGAAGCTGAGAGCGCTTTCATCCTAAGGGGAAATAAACCTAAGCCAAATAAACTGGTAATTATTGTTATTATAAGGAAATTGACTTGAATCTTACAAAGTAGTGTTTAAAAATAAAGCGTATTTTGATAGTATAACTTGCAAGGAGCTACCTAAAATAGGAACCCCAATATGACAGTATTTAAGAGATTAGTAGATAAGATGAGCTGTGCCCATAAGCAGAAGATAAAATAACAAAAGGCACTTTATAACCAAACACAGACCTACTGAAGTAATATCTGAATAATCCTCCAAACAGACACCACTAGATTTACAGACACAGCTCCCTTCTAAATCACACTACAAATCCTTGGTTAAGCAGGCACTGGAAGTCAATAGTGCCCAACAATATAAATACATATCTGACAATCACAGACTCTGTTTTAATCTTTTTCTTTTAAGATATATTTGTGACCACATCTCCTTCTGTTGAGCTGCTGCCACTCCCTTTGAGCTGATTACTCAGACCAGCTTTCCTTCTAACCAACCTGCTCAACCTTGGCTGGGCAAACCTGAAACAGCTCCTCTGTACCCTCAAAATCAAAGGATAAACCAGAAAAAATACACAGGCTAATGGTAAGCCCTTAATCATTAACTCATAAATACAGTAAATTCAAAAGCACTACAGCTCACTATAGCCAGTATATTTAGGTCATTTCCACAGAGGATGTCAACTTTCACACAAGATCCGCTCACTTAGACTGCAAGCATTCTTTGAAAGCAGATGCCTTGTTTGTTTACAAAGCTTGGAAAGTTCACACATCCCTTAATAATGGAAAAATTCAAGCATTTCTCTGCAAAATCTAACCCCTCCACATAAACTCAATATATTCAACAAAGCAACCCAGGGCTTGCTTTTGCTCCTGTGGTCTACAAGGGGCAACTCTGTCACAAGCTCTTCACTGTTTCTTATTTAAAATACTACTGCACACTCTTTTAACTTGGCTGAAAATCTGTATATGAAACAGATCTCCACCCTTCATCTGAGAACCACACAAATAAATCATCATTCCCAGGATACAGAAATTTCCTTTTCATCCTCATGAAAGATTGATGCCTGATCCCCAGTTTATTTCCCTATTGTTCCCCCTCCTCTGGAGACAGCTGACATTACTTATGCTCTCTGGCTGATGAGCTCTGAATCTAATCACCCAGAGTTTCCAAAATCCCAAATGCACACTGTGACACATCAGGACAAGCTCAGTTGTGCTTGTAGCAATATGATGTAAATCTGTTCTGTTCCTGAGTCAGATTTTTAACTGAGCAGCACTCATACTTTAAAATATTCTAATTTAAGTATGCATACTCCAGTAACACAAGAGTTACCCAACAGGCCAAGTTAATTTTGCTCAGCAGGAGAGTCAATAGGAGCAGACACTGACTGCCCACAGCCTCTACCATGGAGCCATGTCAGGGACCCCAGAGATGAGAGGGGGGAGCACTAAATCTGCAAGATGGGTGAGCAGAGCAGCTCTTATGGGTTGCAAGTATGATACCACTGGGATTTTTATAGGTGCCTTTTGTCAGCAGTAATAATACTGTGCTGCATGCAAATGAAAATTCATTCTGTGAAAGAGCAATGGAGACAGGCAACAGAGAGAGCAGAACAGCTCCTCTGATCACACAGCCTCAGCAAACATCTATTCACATACATAACAAACAAAATTCACTTCAAATCAAATCTAGTTTCCACTGAGTCTTAATAGATCTTAGCAAGCCCCTCTCACAAAAACAAGTATGTGTGTTTTAGAAGTACTGAAGAAAAATACAACAAGAGAACAATACTGCATCTCATTTAACCTTTCATTATGCTTTAATTTACCCTATTTACCATAGTTTCTAAGTGTCATTCAGGATGTACATTAATATTAGCCCAACTTGCATTTGAGACCTACTATTCATCTCCCTTTTCCATCCTTCCCATGAAAGTACTAATACCTAATACTTGAAAGTATAAAATCCATCCCAGTCTTTCAAAGGCTCTACAGTTTAAATTCACCACCTCACCAAACAGCAAAATTTTCCTGCTATAGCAGCAAAGCACAGTCTATACAAACACCACTGCAATAAAACATTAAAGTTTTACAAAAAAAAAAAAAAAAAAAAAACACTTTTTAAAACAAAAAAAAATTACACTGGAAATATTAATATGATTTCTTAATAAATCTGGTTGCCATAAACCAGGAAAAGGGCATTTCTCACCTTACTCTCAGGAAGCTTAGACATTACTGAAGAAACCAAATTACATGTAAAAATTTAAAATTAAGTCAGTTTATAACATATAATTATTGTTTCAGCTGAAATTACCAGCTAAATACCTGCTCACTTAGATATCTGACAACTGGAAACTTTTACTCTTGAAAATGGAAATAATGCTAAAAGCATTGAGACATATAGGCAAAACAGTCACTTTCATATTACTTTTCTTCCTATTTTAAATCAACTTGTTTTACCTTCTCACAGAAGTCAGTAAGAGCTGTGAAGTCCCATTTCTTGGAATAAGCAACATTGTACCTCAATATGGCCTCCTAAGGAAGAAGCACAACAAAACAGAGCTAATTATTAATGGAAGAAAAACCATTTTAGGAAATTTCCTTCTTGAAGGAGCAGCACCATCTGGTGGCTAAAACCTTCCACAGAGCCTACCAAAATCCAGAACACTTAATTTGCTCTATTAATATAGAGAAAATCCTTGATACTGAACTCTCTGGTTTGGCTTTAGCAATGAATAAGCTTCAGTCTATGGAGTTTTTTCTCCTAACACAAAGTAAGACAAGGCATATCTCCCAACAAACAACATAAATGTTTCCCATCCCATGCTTGCTCTTTTAACAGTACCAATAAAAGTTATTTAAGGTATAAAAGCAATATAGCAGAAGTTGTACCAGTTTAGCTACTTAAAAAAATCAGAACCACAGCAAATTAAATATACTCTTTTAAACAACAACACCCTTAAAAAAGTCACAAGAAAAAAAAAAAAAAAAACAAAAAAAAACAAAATATCATCAAGGGAAGTTTCTTCAGTTGCTGGGGAAGGTCTATTTGTTCATTTAAAGTTTATCTATAGCATCCTCCTCCTTCCCTGCCTTTCAGGCATAACCTAAATTACATTATTCTTCATCAAAAAAACATAATAGCAACTCTAAGCTGCTCCAAATCAGTATTCATGTTACTGTAAGACTTTGTGCCAACATAACTGTAAAAGTCATCAAGAGCCATTAGTCTCCAAAATCTACAGATTTCTGTCAGCAGCTTGAACAGTGATTTCAGTGGAGTGAACTGATGCGAGGAGTTACTATTTCCAGCTCTCACCTGTGCATCCCCAACCATCTGGCTACTCAAAACCCTCATGCTATATTTACCACAGACTAGGATATACTGCTGGACAAACAGAGTTTTGTGTAGACCTAAAAATGGCAATTCATTCAAATAATCTGAATAAATTCACTGGTAACAACACTTAGTCCTCATTATTAAGAAATTCCTTAAACAGCAGAGAATTTTTCATAATTTATTTTTGTAAGTAAGTCATTAAACAAATAGAACCAAGACAGAATCACTGGTAGTACACAGACAACCTGAATGTATTTATATGCAGATAGACTTGATTTCAAACTGACAGGCTTACCTTCAAATCATGTGAGCAGGTAAATTTGTTAAGTAAGGCAGTTTGGATTAGTTCCCATCGACTTCCAGCCGTTCTATCTCCATTCTTTAAAGTAAAAGCCCAAAACAAAGTCAAATTAAATTAATCACAACATAAAGACACATTTATAAAAAATCTGTAAAATTTTTTATAATTTGTCATTTGTAAAATTGGTATGTGAAAAGACTAAGTGTATTTAATAGAGGCTATAAAAATTCTTTGTTTCTGAGTCAAGTATCAATAATCATTATAGAGTTTTTACTACAGGACACATTTGCTGATTACATTCACCCTAGTCTGAAGTACTTCAGTGGGTATGTTTAAGTCTCAAGCACTGACAAGAAATACCAGACCAACAAGTATGCAGGGCTAATCTCTGCAATTGTTTTAGCAGAACAACAACAGATACACCTCACTATCAGCAATACCTGACAGAGTATTATAATCAAACTGTGCTTACAAATTCATTCACATGTGTTGAAATTGCAAATTGCTTCACACACACATAATAGATAACATATAAATATGTAAGTAAATAAATATATTATTTATAAGGCGTTCGAGTTTAAACTCCATATAAGTATAGAAATATATATATCATCAAATCATTTGCTATGTAAAATAATTACCAGGAAAAAAAAAGTCTTCTGCTCTGTCTGAAGCATCATGACCCAAAATCCAGTTTTTCAGACTTGATTTTCTAATTCCATAGTCAGTCTGACAATTGAGCAAATGCAGTAAACTGAAAACTCATCTATGTGGAAACAAACTTATTTGATCACACAACTGTAAATACTTAATCTTACCTCATCCTCTACAGGGTATAAATTTTGTTCTGAGCAGGGCATTTTAACATGCTTGTTGTCCCACAGATCTTTGTAGTGAGTTGGAAAAGGTTTAGGTACCTCTCCTTCCCTCAGAAGATCTACCTGTAACACAAAAGGACAGGGAAAAAAAAATCAGACTCTACTTTCAAGTTTTTAAGTGGAAGAAATAAAAACTAAGCAAAAACACAGTTTAAAAAGCTCTCATCTACAGCCATCCTTTTTGGAAAGGGGAAAGTTACAAACTGGCCACATGATAGCTACTCAGAAAAAAATCCACCTGTTAATCTTACATTACACTTGTTGAAAAGGATGCCACCTTAACACACTCAAATCAAGCAATATAATCAATTACTTACTGTATCTCAAATCATCACCTAAAGATTTCCTCATTCATCAATTTAAGTATCTACACATTTCATCCAAGTATTTTCAAAATGTAGTTCCAAATGTAGCCATAGTTATATATCGTGTTAGCAGGGTGCCCATGGCAGGGAGGAATGATGAATTTGACTCCATGTTCTCAGAAGGCTAATTTATTATTTTATCATACTATATTATATTAAAGAATGCTATACTAAACTATACTGAAGAATACAGAAAGGATACTTACAGAAGGCTAAAAAGATAACAATGAAAAGTCGTGACTCTCTCCAGAGTCCTGACACAGCTTGGCCCTGATTGGCCAAAGAGTGAAAACAACCCACAGCAGAACCCAATGGAACAATCACCTGTGGGTAAGCAATCTCCAAACACATTCCACATGAGCACAACACAGGAGAAGCAAATGAGATAATATTTGTTTACATTTTTCTTTGAGGCTTCTCTGCTTCCCAGGGAAAAAATCCTGGGTGAAGGGATTTTTCAGAAAATGTGAATATGACAGTTATATGCAGAAATAGTACTTTTAACCTAACACTGAAAGGGATGAGGAATCACTATAGCTAGAGCAATGTCTCAAGTTTACTCCAGAGAACATCAGAAAAGTAAAAAAAAAAAGAACACCACATTCTTAAAGACTTAATTTGCTATTTAGCCCTCTAACAGAATTAAGTCTCTCAGAATAAGTATTTAAACTCAATGTGCCTTTCTTTTGGTCAGGATTTATCCATCACCTCATAGTCCCCTAGTCATGTTTCGTTTCAACAATAATTGGATTGCATAATCCAAAGGATTAAAGGAAAACTTATAAGATTTTATTTAAAATGCAGTGGTAAAATAGCAAGAAATTCTGTTTCATTCCTTTTCTTTTCCATATCTTGACTATCTTGAGCCTTTCGTATGTCTTAAACCCAAACCAAATTACATTAAAATGAAAACATAGCATGAATATTTTGGAAGTACCAAATTTACTTGTAGACATATCTAAATTCTCAAACTTTACAACTCAGTCAAGGAAGAACTCACAACCCCCCACAAAACAAAACTACTTGCCCCTAACAAGACAGAGGCAGCAAAACTCTGCTTTTCATTTGAATCTCATTATCCTAATTCTATGCACCAGAAGAGCCAATTTTCAGGAAATCAGTTGCCCCAGGAGTGGCAAGACAGGTGGCATTTCACATGACTGAACACTAGGGCAGGAGTGTGGCTGGAGCAATGCATTACTGAACACTAGGTCAGGAGTGTGGCTGGAGCAATGCAAGGCATGCATTACTGAACACTAGGTCAGGAGTGTGGCTGGAGCAATGCAAGGCATGCATTACTGAACACTAGGTCAGGAGTGTGGCTGGAGCAATGCAAGGCATGCATTACTGAACACTAGGGGCAGGAGTGTGGCTGGAGCAATGCAAGGCATGCATGACTGAACACTAGAGGCAGGATTTGGCTGCATCAATGCACGGCATGCATGACTGAACACTAGGGGCAGGATTTGGCTGCATCAATGCAAGGCATGCCTGACTGAACACTAGAGGCAGGATTTGGCTGCATCAATGCACGGCATGCCTGACAGTACCCTGACGGTGACGGTGTGGGTGGCCGAGGGCCGCAGGTGGGGCAGCCGGGCCCCACACGCCGGCATCCTCCTCATCTCCTCAATCGGGGTTCCAAACCATTTCTTGTTGCTCGGCAGAGGAGGTGGTGTGTATTTAGCAACCTTCCTTCCGGGCCTCTGGGGTTTGAATTCACACTTTTCTTTCCTGCTGTTAAAATACAATGCATTGAAACATTTTATCTCCGCTGAAAAATTTGATAGAAAAATACACAAACTTCCACCCCAGGGTTACAGCGATAGCAGGCAGTTTATTTGCCAGCCTTTGCTGCAGCCTCAAGCCAAAGCTTTATTTGGGGAGAACTTCCACCACGACCAACCCTCCCCTCCCCAAGACACACAAGTTCATTTCCACCAAAACCCTCTACTCTAGAGGCTGACAAAACCCTTCCCAGAACTGCAGTGGGTTAGCAAAGCAGGGTATTCCTCTGCAGAGCCATGTTCCTTCCCAACAGGATCTGTTCATCCATGGACCATGCCCCAGTAAAGATGTGCAAAATGACTTTCTAGCCCTACTTGATGGACTTGAGTCAAGTCAAAGAATTGCATGTTATGCCAAAATACAGAGTCCTTTTGTTTCTGCTCACTCCTTAGACACTTATTCACTTTCTCAGCTCCCACTCAAATCTAAGGCCTTTGGAGCAGAGATTATCCTTTTTCCTTTCCACAACACCTGGCTGCAGTCAGTCCCGTGTCATGCTCAGGGCTCCTGTTCCCATTGCTGCAGTGTTATCACCAGTCCTCTCTCCCAAATTATGAATAGAGCCAAACAAAACAAACCAAGAAAACCCACCCAAATCCAAATCCAAAAAACATCAACAAAAAACCCCGAACATCTCTACACGTGAATTTTCCCATGTCTATTTCAATTAAAGCATCACAGCATTGACAGTTCAACAAAACAGATTCACTATTTTTGTCAGATCAAACTAATAAGAATTCTAAGAATTGCACTGGACAAACATACCCTTCAAAATTCCCACAAACAGCCCCATTAAAAATAAGTTATTTCAATCTTACATCTGTTGTCTTTGTATCTTAATATATATTTTGCAAAATCCTTTATACAATACAGCCTCTGAAACTCTATCACCAAGGAGGAAATTTTCAAGCACAAAAAAAAAAAACAGATGAAGAAGCAGAGAGAACACTACCTTTTCTCCTCAACTTTAGGTATCCTCATGAAGTGAGAAGTGATTTTGGAGTCTCTCTTCACACCCTGTTTTGCACCTTTGCATTCTGATGATGGAACAGAGGAGATCCCAGGTGCCTTTGTATGCAGAGTGTCCTCTTTAACAGAATTATCTACTTCCTCAAAGCTTTCACAGCCCTTGGCAGAAAATCGTGATTTCCTTGACTCCAATTCAGCATCCCCATATTGAATTCTAAAAGATTTGTTTATGGGTTTTGACATATTAATCTCCTCTCGTTCATCCAGAAAGGGACTTGTTTCTTCATCAGCCTCTGACCCATGGCAGCTATTTTTAGAATTGTCCACATCCATTGGTGACTCTGGTTCACTTTCTTTCTCAAAAGCAGGTGAGTCCCCTGAACTGCTCTGACATTTGCTCAGTTTCTCAGGACCTCCAAGATCAGATATACAGGCATCACAACCAGCATCTGAAAGTGGACTTTCTGGAACTACATCCCCCTCCTCTTGCTCACCCGTTAAACAGACAGAATTGCAACTCTTCAGCTTCTGTGGATTGCATGAAGCCACCTGTCCATCTGTCTCCATGTCTTTTGAAGGTTTGGAATTTCCTGCTTTTGAAGCCCGGCCTGCTGACACCTTCCTCTGGGTCCAAGAGGCACTGCTTTCTTCAGAGCCCCTCTGCTTGCCAGTTTTGTGCATCTGATCAATGTTGGCATTTTTAAAGAGCTCTGCAGACTGCAGCCCCTTCACAGCATCTGTATCTAAGACTGCATCTTTTTCCTCAGCCTCCCAGCTACACATGCTGCCTGTCTGAGGCAAATTTACTTGCTTTGCACCAGCTTCCACAGATATTTTTGCATTATTTTGCTGACAAGTATTCTCTAACTTTTTCACATCATTCTCACAAAAGTTCTCTTTTTTAACGGAAGTCATCTTAGGATTTGCTTCAGTTTTGTTATTAATTTTGCTGTGCAAGCTGTGGAAAAGAAGTAAGAGAATTCAATGTCTTATTTCCAAATGAAATTTCTGAGCATATTTTTTAAAGGAACAATAATAAACAAACAGAAAGCACAGATTTTTATTCATTCTACTCTGTAAGTGAACACTACCAGGAGCAACAGGTTTTACTGCACTGAGGACTGTAGCTCACTAGCAATCCATTTCCATTTAAAGTCTCCAAAGGATGATCAATCAGCTGCTTATCTCAGGAATCTATTCCAGTCATTCATTTCCTTATCTTCAAATCTAAACATTATGAAGCTATTATTGACCTATTTTCTCCAGATGAAAAAAAAAACTCTAGAAGTTGTGAAAAAGTCCTCCATAACTTTTATTTTTATCCATTAAATACAATGAGCAAGGAAATCAATGATTTTATGGCCATTCCCTCAGAGCTACAAATTCATCAAAGAATAGGCTGCAGCAGTCCAAAGTCTCCTATTACTTCCTCACTTTTATAAACAGCCCATGACTTTAAAAAAACTCCATAGAAAAGCTCAAGTGTAAAATATATTTCAAACTGATAATAAAAATTAAAGGAGGTTTTTAAGAGAAAAATAACCTGATTTGTCTTTATGTTGGGCAGGATAGAAATATTTCCTAATGATAACACAGGGAAATGAATCTAGTTTTGTATGACCAGATGTCAGAAATTCATTTTGCATTTATATATTTTACGTGTCACATAATTTATGTGTCAGTGTATTGATAAATAAAATTACTTTGAGGACACATGAATATTAAAAAAAACCTGACTACTCTTGGTGAACACACCACTCTGAACAGTATTTCCTCCTGAATGTATTGTTACTGTATACTCCCAATGCAAACTGAGCACACTGAACTCTGGCCACTGCCCAGCTTCCCTTTTACACTAACTAAGAAAAGATACAATTACCACACCATCCTAAATTCCGCCACTGGACATTTTAACAGACTATAGATTCCTGAAGGCATTAACTTTCTCCATGAATGGTAACAGATCCTGTTCTAAATGACCACTCAGGATAAGGAGAGATAATAGCTTGGAACTGCATCCACACGATGATTATTTGAAAACAAAAGGATTTTTGAGTGCTTTATTTCATAATTTAGCTTCCCATGTATGCATTTATTCCTGCAAATTTTGATGAACAAAAACAAGAGTTCATACTGCTGCCATCTCAATTACTCTTTAAAGGTATGGACAATATCTACTGCCAACTTGAGAAATTAAATCTAACACAAAGACAAACTTAAACTAAAATTGTGATGTTAACTGTAATAGAAAGGCACATGAAATGTTTACACAACAAATCTGCTTCTTAAAGTTGCCAAGGCTCTAATCTGTCAGCAGGGATGGAGAAGGGCATAGAAGAGCAATGCTCTAAAGGGAATTTTAAAAAACTAAAATAATTAATTTCCTCCTTAAGAATCCTCTTAACATCTTTGATTTAGTGGAACCTGTATGCCTTCAATTAGTCCTGCATACTTCTGTATTAACCATTATCACAAGTCCTCCCAACTATTTTTAGCACTGCTATGGACTTGGGTCTCTATTTATTAGCAAACACCAAAGAAAACTAAATCAGCACATTTACAACTACAGAAAAAAAAATTCTGATATTCCTCTGCACCAGACAGTTAAGCTCTTTGGAGTACAACTTTAAGGCAGCTGTGCAATCCCTGCGTCTGACAGACCAAATTAGTTGAAAATATCAAACTTTACCTGGTATCATTCAGCAGCAAAAATTTTTAACACCTTCCATAATAAAAGCTTCAATGTACATTTGAACACCTGTAAATTCTAGCTGTAATCAAACCAACTGCACATATTTTAAACTACACTTGCAGTCCAATGAGACAAACCAAAAGAGATTTTTGTCTTAAATTAACAACAGTGAGTTGGTTACAGGATTATCAGTGCAAATCTGCAATTGTGTCCTATGTGCCCTATGTCAAACAAAACTGAAAGCAGCACTTCATCAAAGACATAGTGTGGTATTACAACCGAATTGATCAACTGTTAGGCTGCCACTGGAAGCAACACTCCCACTTTGCCTTTCCCTGCTCCAGGTTCCCATCTTTTGCTTTGCAGGAGCAGATGTATTTATTCACCTAAACAGTGACATGCTTCAGGAATCTATGTCAGCAATAAGTTTGTGCTTGGGTGTTTAGAGAGGATGGGAGGGGCACTAGTTGGCTGTTTGTAGTGAATCTATTTGCTTATTACTCAAGAGGATGTGCCAAGGTAAGGAAAGCAGCAGAAATTGGGGCTGCCTCCATTTAGCTGCACTGGCAACCTGCACTCCCAGCTCCCACCAGGCCCCTCAGAGAACACACCTTCTGAACAAGTTTATGTTGTGCTTTTTACCTTTTGGACTCCGTTGTCTTGGGTCCTTTATTCTCCAACCAACTGGTAATTGTCTGCTGTTTACAAACTGAAAACCACAGTTCACAGTTACTACATGAAACATGATGAAACTGCAACATCATTGCATATGAAAAAGATAACTTGTACTGGGTGAAGATAAAAACACCTCCAATTAAGCCCTCATTAGCATCTCTGCTATAGGAGCATCCATACATTAACAGTATTAAAACTACATGTGATACAATATTTAATTTGCATCAGTCAGCAGCTGTAGCTTTTGTAATAATCTTTATAAATTCCGGGCATGGTATGTGGTGGGATTTCTTTCCTCCAACCTTTTTTTAAAATATAATTAAAAGGTTAGAAACATACAATGAATGTGTAGAATTCAAAGAAAACAACCAAAGGAACTTGAACTTTCTAGCTCCCATCACTACCTTTAGCCACCACCACAGTGAGCCCCAAAAGCTTCTGCTGAATTTTGGAATGAAGAGGCAACATAACATAACTTAAAATCAAAAAAGAAGAAACAACAAGGCACTTTTGAGGACCCATCCAAGAACTTTATTTGTATGTAGCATACTGTGAAACATGAGGCTCAATATAAGCATGGCACACCCTATAAGTGACAAAGGAAAGGACTTTTCCTTTCCCCTCATCCATAAACAGTTTGAAAAGCTTTTCAATACTTACTCTCCTAAACAAAATGAAGGACACAATTTCTTCAGATTTACTACCAACACCTCAGTTCTTATCGGTGTGTTGCTGCAGGTCACACAAGGTGTCAATAGAACAGCAACATGTGAATTAATTATGCAGAGACTTGGAGGAAAATGAGGAGAAAAAATTCAAAGCAATTCTTTCAAAAGTGGAAAACAGTCTTTATTAGTAGAAGGGGTATTTAGTTTTGTTGTTATTTAAAGATATTCTGCAAATTTGACAACTTAGCTACAATTCCCTCTCTTTCCACTTGCCAAGAGAAAGCACCTCCCTGGCACTGCTTTCAGCAGGGCAAGGAACAGCTCGAGTGCCTCACTGTAAAAACAGTTTTGCAGAACTTCAAAGCCACTAAATCATGCCTGGCTCTTCTGATTCCGAGGATGGGAAGTCTCAGCAGCCTCCTGCAAATGGAGGTTGTGTAACTTGTAACAAAGATGGCTGAGGCCAGAGGTTACTTATGAGACATTGTTTCATAAACGCTTTCCCCAACATTCAAGGCCTTGAACACTCTTACACAGCTGCTGCTCAAACACCCTCATCAGAGGATGCCACAAGTTTTAGAAGTAATCTCCAAAAAACACTAAAATAATTTTCAGTTATTCTGTAATGGCACAAACAACAGCGCAAATATTTTTATTTCCAAAGAGTCACTAAACTTAAATCTAGTAGTTATTCTGATTAGCAAATTTCACCCTCTCCTAACATTTGAAGTGATAATCCAAATTGCCTACAGGTAAGCAGCCAAAAAAAAAAAAACCAGCAAACACAAAAACCTGAAGAGACATGTTAAAACATGGGACAAATAAACCTCTTCAAAGGCAGCTGACTACCTCTTGAGGTGTAAACTTGTGCTCAGGAAGAATTACTTATTCATTAGCACAAGAAATAGAAATGACTGCAGCAGCACCAGAACAGAACAAAATGGCTTTATGTTGAACTTCAACATCTGAGCAGCCACACAGGCCCTCCAACCAACATAACACACATCACTTTCATCCTTCCAGCATGGCTTTTGGCTACAGGTAAGGTGATGGGAACAAGAGGCAACAAAAAGACGACCCATGCTTATTTTCAGAGTAAACAGAACTAGACTTTGCTGCTTTTTTTGTTTATGGCATATTTATTTCTACTCAAGATAACTGAAACCATTCCCACAAAACAAATAATCGCCTAAAATCTACCTTTGAGGAAAACACCCTAATTTTCAGAAGATTCTCATTTACTCTGTAGGAGTGTACACCTCTAACTCCAAACTAACCTCTACTCAAAGCTAGTTAGGGCTTAGTGAGGTTTCACTCATCAGCTGCAGATGACAGCAAATCTGCTTGCAGCCTTTTTCCCTTTCCATGCATTCCTTTCTATTTCTGAAAGAGGTGCGTTAAAAATGTAGTTTGACAGCGTTAGCTCCAAACAGAAAACAAAACTAAGACAGCCACGTGGGAACTTCGCCTACGCAGCCCTGTTGGGCGGCAGGAGGAGCAGCCACCGCGCCCATGGGGCCAGCAGCGCTCCAAGCTGGCAGCCACGTGCTGATGTGAGCTCCTGTCACTGCTCTGGGCTCTGCCTGTGTGACAGCCTGGCACAACCCCGCTGACTGCCTTTTATCCCGCAGGAAATATCTGTCCCTCTCTTGGGGAACACGCTACCTTTAGCGGCTCACACCTCTCGTCGGTGATTTGCACTATGAGTGGAAACTTGCAAAGAATCAGGCACAAAAGCGGTGCAAAGATCCTGGAAGGGGAAGCACGGGCAGTGATCACACCACGGGGCTGGGACACAGGGGACGCGCTGGCAGCGGGAAGAGGAGTTAGAGACAATTCCAGCCCGAAGAGGAAGGGCAGCTGCGGGGAGGCTCCGTGCAGAGGCACACGCGGCCCCAGCGCTGCCCGGGCCGGCAGCAGCCCGGCAGAGACGCCCTGAGCGGCAGAGAGGGACTCGGAGCCTCGGAGCCTCCGGCCCGGTCACCTCCGGCTGCTCTCGCCCAGCCCCAGCGGGCGGGTCGGGCTGGCGGGGGGCGCCGAGCAGTGCTCCCGGCTGGGCCGGCTCAGCGCAGCCCGGGCTCCGCGGGCACCGCCGCTGTCCCGCACCGCTCAGCGAGCAGGAGGCGGGGGCGGCACGACCGCCAGCGAGCCCCGCTCCGCACCCGGCCGCTCCCGCCGCCCCGGGGCCGCTACAAACCTTTGTTCCCCACGGCGGTGGCGGAGCTGCTGCCCCCGGGCCCCTCCTGCCGCTCTCCCTGGGAGCCGCCGCCGGGGCTGCCGGGGCCGGACCGGGCTTTCTTCCGCGGGGGTTCCCGCCCGCAGCCCGCGCTCATCCTCGGCGGGGCCGCCCTGCCCGCCGGGGCCGGCCAGCACCCGCCCCCCGGGGACGGCGCGACGCTGCGGCAGCGGCTCCGCCCGTCCGCATCCTCCGTGCCGCACGCCGGGCTCTTCCCAAGGCGCGGGGGGCGCGGCGGGGCCGGGAGCGAGCGGCGTCCGGCGAGCGCGGCCCGGCGCTCGAGCAAGATGGCGCCCGGCGCGCCTCACCCCGTCGCCATGGCGACCCGCAAAGCAGCGGGGCCGGGCGGCGCTTTGCGGCGCTTTGCGGCGGCGCTTTGCGGCAGCCGTTGGTTGTGGCGAGGGCGGCGGGCGCGGGGCCGCCATGGAGGGCGGCGGGAACTCCAAGGGCACCGGGCTCGGCGGCCTCTTCGGCGCCGGCGGGCTCGGCTACTCGCACGCTGACCTGGCCGGGGTGCCGCGTGAGTACTGGGGCGGCCGGCGGGGCCGGCCCGGGGAGGCGGTGTTCGCGCAGCGGCCGCTGCAGGGCCGGGCGGCCGGCACCGGGAGCGGCGGCGGTGGCGGTGCCGGGATCACGCGGCCCTGAGGGCTCCGCCGCCGCCCGGCCGCGGGGGCCGCTCCCCACCGCCCGCACCTCCCGGGGTGGGCGCGGAGCTGCCAGGCCTCGGGGGCAGGGCCGCGTGCCGCGACGGGCGCTGCTCGCAGGGACAGCCTCGCCCCGGCCGCTCGCTGCCCGGAAAGGGAAAGGGGAACGGGGCAGCTGCGGCCGGTGCCGCCTCTGAGGGAGTCGGGCAGCTTAACGGCACAGTGTCCCCTCCTGCCACGCACGGGAGCTGCCCGGTTTTGCCTTACAGGATGTGAATTGTTGGTGTTAAAATGTTCTGTGTTTTTCCTTTTAGTAACTGGGATGAGCCCTTTGTCACCGTATTTAAACTTGGACCCCAAGTACCTAGTGCAGGTGAGAAGGTGGCGTGCGTTTATCGTGTTGAACTCGATCTCAGTGTTTGCCGTGGTTACCTCAAACCTCCTGCGGTGCTGGGCACTGTGCGCTGAAGCCTTGAACTGAAGAGCAGCGGAAAGCAACAATTTTTTCACTATTGTCCTTAATAAACCTAGAAGTGATGTGACGTCTAGAACAAAATGAGCACTGATGATGTGGAGGATAGGTAGGGCTGTTGTGTCAATGCAAGCCAATGCTGCTCTTGCATTGACATTGACATTGAGATCTCCCTCCCTGCCTTGAGGCAGAGAGCCCAACAGCACCTCACACAAGTTCTGGCACTGCTCACACCTCCACTGAGCCCCTTCAGTCAGTAATTGCAGCCAGAATCTCTCCCCTCTTTTCATGGATGAGTTTTCTGAACTGTGACAAGTTCCATCAGTTTACTGAGGTGTTCCGCCAAGCTCCAGATCTGATAACAGGCTTTGTCATCACAGCAGTTGCACTTTTCATATCACTGTCTTAATGTCTTTACCCAGCTGAAGGGAGACCATCATGAAGTAAAATTTCCTGGTTTATTCTACAGAATAATGTAGCTGTCATGCTTGTACATCTTAACATCAGTTGATATAAAATGAGACCATCATAAGGAAAAAAATATTTTAAATCAAGTAATGATTTCCATTTTCATAAATATTAACTGTAGCTAAAAACGTTAATCTAACTAGTACACATGTCAATGATTTTATTTAGTTAGTGTTTTTCTACATACATGGCTGATATTATCTGAGAACATGATGTTTTCTAGAAGGAGCAGTTAAAGGTCAGCAGTTGCCTGCTAAGCTCTGTGCCTGGTTCCACGGCACCCTGGGTCACTGTTTCTTTGTAAGTGGAAGCTGTGCATGCAGTTCTGGGCCTAGAAGCTGTTGTAGTGTGGGTTACAATGTAGCATTCCCAGAAGGATAGACGACCAGGGCTGTGTCTCTGGTGGCAGTGGGTGCAGTACTGTGGCTGCTGCTGTTGAGTGGTCAGAAAGTCTAAATAATCTCAGCTTCCTTCTCCAAAAACACTCTCTCAAGTGGTTTTGTTCAGTTAGTAGGTTTTCTGAGAATATGTTGGTGTTAAAAATGGTATAGCAGGGATTTTGGAACAAAGTGCATACTAAGAGATTTTTAGAAACAGAGATGTTTGCTTTAAATGCAAAGGTGTTGGCATTAGTGCCATGAAACACTTCTAAAAATACTTATTGATGTAACACTAGAGGCTGCAGTCTGTGTTGTAACACTTCTCTGCCCTTCATGTTTAGCTCTAGTGTGTTGAAGTAAGAGCAAACTGCATTGAAATAAAAGGGAATTCCATTTTTCTGTACCTGAACAAGTTGCCCATACAAGCTGAGGTCTCTTCCTTAGAGAATCACAAGGTGTGGGAATGGCTCTGAGTGCCCAGCACTGACTGACCTTTCTTTTAGCAATGGGGGCTGCAGTAAAGAGTCTCCACAAGGTTCCTTGGGCTCTAAATACTGAAGGAAAAAGACATAGCTAATATTTCAGAGTATAAGAGGTCTTCCCATAATAACCAATGGTACACTGGTACTCGTTACCTTAAACCCCACATTTTTGGTTGGTCCATGAGTGCAGGCATGGAACAAGAGGTTTTTGCAATGCTGTGCTGCCTGCAGCAGGTAACAGGTGTTATAAATATGTGTCTCAGCCTTTGGCAGAAGCCTAGAGGATGGGCTCTGGAGGTTGCCTCTAGAAACTTAGATGTTACATGGACAAGGATTGCTTCATCTTGACTTTTGGGACAGTAGTGAAACTACAGTTTCACAGTAGTGAAAACTGTTAGAAACTGCTGACTTGTGTAACCACTGAATTTCTCCAGCTGTCTAGTTACAAGGAAGAGAGAAACCATATTGTAGGTTCATTTTATTGATAACACTATTCACAGTTTTAGGAGCTATTTTTTCTGTATTGCCATTCACATTCAGTCAAGAGTGGGCCAGTAAAACCCCTCAAGGCATTTCCTTGAGCCTGCAGCTGTTGGAGTCATGCATCAGTTAAGCAGGGATGGATAAAACTGTGGCTAGAAAGCACAGAAGCTTAAAAGAGATCTGCTGCTTTAGCACCTTATCAACAGCAGGCATCTTCAGTGTCTGCTACTGAAGAAGTGCCTTGGCACACCTTATTTCTGCACATGTGCCAATCTCTCCAGGCCATTTCTGTAGCTTTTTAGGCCACTGGTTTGCAAGAATACAAGCATGTCCCTGTGGGAGAAAGATGGACAAGTGAAAAATTACCCAACCTCACATATTTCATGGCTGATCATCATTAGTTTTGAGTGTATTCCTTTCATTTTTCACATTCTTAAATCACTTAGTGCAAGGAATACTTCTTTTCATAAAAAGGCAGTTTTTGTTTAGTATCAAAGTAGTGGGAAACTTAATTAATTCATTATTGTATCAGACTGGGCTGCTCAGTGAGGAAACAGTGCTATGTAATCAGACAACAGGAATGTTTTTAGAAGGCTTGTGTTGCCTGCTGCAAGATGTAATTAAGCAAATAGTCATTAAAAACAAAAACAACCAACAACCCACACAGTATGAGTTCCTTGGCTGACTGATGTAATTTATAAAAAGTTAGCACAGCTAGGGAGAAAAAAAGCACTTAGTCAATTGAACTTTTTACAGGCCTTTTTCATGCTTAGTACTCTATCCTCATGGTGTATTCCATCTCTGCTACTGTGGGCAAGAATTTTCCAGAAATACTCATCCATCCTTAGTTTATTACATGGATTGAAGAAAAAAATTATTATGGCTTACATTTTGAACTGGACTTGGAAAATACAAAAGTATTTGTTTTTGTTTTCCCCCAGGATACAGATGAGTTTATCTTGCCCACAGGAGCCAACAAAACTCGAGGCAGATTTGAGCTGGCCTTTTTTACCATTGGAGGATGTTGTATGACAGGTAGGTGGTCGTGGTTTCCACTTTTCCCAGCTGTCCAGGTAACACCTGTGCACTACAGTGATGGATGAGATTGGAAATGTCTTGTTCTGCACGACATTGTCTGTTCTAAAGTAAAGAGATACTTGATTTTAGTTTATACACTGAATTCTAGTCTCAGGATTTGCTTCTAGTATTGTTATTCCTCTTTAAAAGTAATAACTGCTATTATTCCAACTAGGGGCAGCATTTGGTGCACTGAATGGTTTGAGACTTGGCTTGAAGGAGACACAGAATATGGCATGGTCAAAACCTAGAAATGTACAGTAAGTGTTCCATCTAAAAAAAATGTACTTCTTAGTGACAGAATTGCTTCTTCCAATTTATACAAGGTTAGATCTGAATATACTGCAAAAATAAATGTTTTGGTTTTTTTCTTTAGTGGGGACAAATGGGAGTCAGTATTTGTCTTGATCAAGTTATTACATGTTTTTAGTTACAATGATGTTCAGGTCAACCTTTTTGCTTTCTGTTTGGTCACAATTGGTGCGTCCTGTGACTTACCTTAAATATTTGAGAAATAATTACTACTTTGATGTTTACTAAAAATCTACTTCAAAGTCAAAGCAGTTTTTATATGTAGAAGCATTCCCAGAAGCAGTAGTGTTTACTTGCAGCTATTTTTTGCTGTAATTTATCTGAGCACAAGTCTCCCTTCTTTCCCAAGCTTTTCACAAGCAGGAAAAGATTCAAATGCAGAGCTGGGCCTGCCTGGATTTGCATTAGGGCTGACGTTGGTGTGTGCTGCTGAGCAGGCATTGCAGGGGGGAGCTGCTCTGGGTTATGGGTCCAGGAGCACCCATGGCATTGCTCTGTTTTCACATTACCTGATTGTTCAAAAGAACACAGCAAAGACAGGAACATTTGTTTCTACAGGATGCCTCTTCTTAAAATAATGGCAGCTTAGACATAGCTATAGGAAAACCTCAATGAGAGAGACATTGGAAACCAGAACAGAATAACTGAGGGAAAGCATGGGAAATTCTCACTCCCAGAATACTTTGGAACAAGGGAATTTTAGAAGAGTAATTTCATATTTCCTGGTACAGTTTATATTGGCTCTGCTTCTTT
This sequence comes from Melospiza melodia melodia, assembly GCF_035770615.1. Lineage (NCBI taxonomy): Eukaryota > Metazoa > Chordata > Aves > Passeriformes > Passerellidae > Melospiza > Melospiza melodia. The sequence goes on from NC_086202.1 coordinate 26,459,758, forward strand.
TTAAATTGTTTCTATATTCATCCCTTTCTTTATCAAAATATTCACCACTATAATTATGACTCATTCATAATGCTCTGGATTAACAGAATTCTATTTTAGGGTTTGGAATGAGCAGAGTTGCAGAAAGCCATGATGATAAGCACAAACTTTGGCAGGTCAAGCCCAGGAGGTGGCAGTCAGTGCACACACTGCTCTTATCCTGGCTCTGCAAGGCAAAGGTCTGCTGAAGGTCATCACCTCCCAACAGTGCATTAGGGTCTGGTTTTCCCTCATCAGATGCAGAGAACAGACTTACTTGGCTAGATTTCTTCCAAATTTATCCTTAATGTACACATATTTATTTATTTATTAATGAAATTTAATTTTGCTGTTATTCACTTGTCATCAAATACCTTACAGTATGCCATGGTTGTTAGAATTACTGATTCTCTTATCAATTCAGAATGAATATAAAATTGAAAGGTGGGGGTTGTAATTAAGGCGAGATTATTAATTGCCTGGCTTCTTAGGTTTTTTTTTTCCCTCTTGTTTCAAAATGAAATGTTCCATTATTGCTTAGTTCATTGCCTGACCATATTCAGTAATGACCTGTGTCCTAATTAAAATGATAAAAAAAGGAAAAACAATAGAAAATTGAATCAGAAGGAACATAAAGCAATTAAAGTATCGGACATTAATGTGAACTTCAGTTCCAGTGGTAGTCAGCTGTCCAGAGCAATACCATGTCTGTGACAGTGTTACACTGCTGGGAGATAAAGATCAGTCATTTCTTCTGGCTGCTGTTGTCACCGTTCTGGAGACAGCTGGTGCCAGCAAGGAGTGGCATTGTGCTTCTCTGAGAGTGCACTAAGGGTTCTCTTTTCCTCTTTGGTGCTAGTCTGGAAGCCTACACACAGAGCAGACACACAGACACCTCTTGGCCTTTTGCTGGGTGCACAGATGGGATTGGGAGGCACTGAATCTTCCCTTCCTGACTTACTGCACTCCAGACTTGCTTTTTTGCCCACACCATTTGCTCAGGCATCCCCACACTCCCTGCCACAAGGTCCTTGTAGGGGAGCACTGAGGCTTTCTTGGAGACCTTTTACCCAGCTAAGTCTGCACAAGTGTATCCGTTATTCCTGGAGCTGTGTGGGGTCACCATGGAAGGAAGGACAACTTGGGTTAGAAAGTCATCTGAAGGGAAGAGACTTGAGTCTTGGGGAGGGTCAAGAGAGAAAGATTTTCTTAAGACTTGACAAGACTGAATATTTGCATTCAAAAGCTTTTACTTCTTCATTGCAGTATTGTCAACCACACATATAGTGTAAACACAGAAGCCCTACTGTCATAAACACTGCCTTGATGTAAACAGAGTGCTAAAGGTTCTCATACCTCTTTAACTCCTTTACAGAATTCTAAATATGGTGACAAGGCAAGGAGCATTATGGGCTAACACTCTGGGATCACTGGGTAAGTAAATTCATTCCTTCATAGGGAAAACAACTTAAATTTGGAATTGTGGGAAAGTGTATTTATGTATTATCTGAATAAGAGTGTTTTCTAAATTTTCTTTATTAAATCCATTAGGAAAAAGTGCAGGATTTTTTCTTTGGGGGACTTGAGAGTATTTCAGTAGACATGAAAATTAAAGGCTGAAATAGGATTTGCAGCATAAGGAGCCAAAAGCCTTTAATTAAAACCCAAATTTTTTACTGTATTATAAACATTATTATATTGTTTTACTGTATTAAAATTCTAGCTATATCAGAAATAACTAGAAACTACAGATAATATTTGTGTGTTAATAAATTCCAATTAAATTACAACTTAAATCAAAAAACAGAATTTAATATTTCTGAAATAACTTCATAACCTACATTGAGACTCTTTAGTCATGTGACCAACTGCCTAATGTTTGTTTCCTGTTGAAGTCAGAAAAATGTTTATGTGAGGAAGAAATGTGATAGTCAGTACAAAGGTTTATCCTTTAAATGATGGTACATTAGCAAGGAAAATCACATGTGGGACACTGACTCTAAACCTAAATGCTGCTTATAACTAATGTGGGTTAGAAAGAAAGAGAAAAGAAAATGACCAGTAGCCTGATGTATAAGGAAAAAACTTGGATGAACTGAGATTTGGGTGGGAGGGGGCTGTGAAATAAAATCACATAAGTTGCCTCAGAAAAACAAGATTATTTCATAAATGTCAGTGAAATAACTAATGGCCTAGAAATTACAATCCCCTCTCAAAATGAAAACTGATGCAGAATATTTAAAAGGAGACATCTAAAATTGATTAGATTATTTTCAAGAAAAATAATGATGGAACTTGTTGTCCTACAAAGTTGGAGTTGGAGTTAGCAATATTTAAATCGGAGCCTACATTATGTTACAACCCAGTCTACATCTGTTTGACTTTTGAGAAATGCAGCAAAGTACAGGCTAAGTTGCATGGATGACATTTTATTTCAGTCTTATTTCTGAAGAGCAGATTAGCTGCCATTTAATTGAGGCATTAGCTTTTGAGACATTGTATAGAGGGCATGGTTAGAGGGAACATTCTGAGCTACAGCAAGAAAGGCATTTTTTCTATAAGCAATGCATATGTTGCCTGCTAAATTTTATGGGTCATTTTATGTTTGGATTTTTTTTTCTTTTTTTTGTTCCAAGTCTAACAAAAACATGTCTGAGAACTGAGATGCAGCCACACTGCAGTTCAAGGTTTCATTTGAGTGACACATTAACAGGTTTTTCCAGCTGTGTTTGAAGAAAGATTACTCAAGAAAATGTTTGTGCATTCCAGTAACAAATTGTTATTTTTCTTACAAAATATGGCCTCCAAAATTACAGACTTAAGCAGAACTTTATATTTGGGATTCTGGTAGACCTCTTTCTTGTCCAAGCTACCAGAGAAATTCCTTTCAAGGAACTGAATTCTTTTTGCATCTTAGTTCACCTTGTGCAGCCTTTCTGTACCTCAGAGGTTATTTTTGTTCAGGAACAGAATGACAAAAATTGTCAGTCATCATAGAGGCAACATCTGTGTGGAACTGTGTGAAAAAATTATGTTGAATTCAGCTTTTCCTTCCCTCATTGCTAATCTCCTTGCTGCTAAGAAAAATTGAAATCCCCTTGCTTGTGCTGAATGGAGAATGATGCTGCTGTTAACTCATTGACATCATTGTGGTTGCTTATGAAGGATTTACTGCCTTTTAGCAGAAGGAAAGATTTCAAATTCTTGGAGGAAAAGGAACAAAATAAATGCCATTGTCTTTGTCACTTCAAAATGGTGACATACTCTACTATTCTTTGCCAGAATGAAATAGGAGTGTATCATGAGGGGTGAGGATGGGGGGGGGGGGGGCTTTTCCTTTCATCAAAATGTATAAATGATAAATGCATCCATGCTAAAAAGCCCATGCATTTCTCTTTCCAGTCCTTTCCAGGACAGTCCCTAAACTTATCCCAAAGAAAAGGCCCTCTAGGGATAAAGATTATAAAGATTTCATGCACAAGCAGAGGTGAAACAGCTGTAAATGTCAAATCCCAACCATTGTAATAGTCATTTTTAAAAGAAACAAAGCTCATTATACTCCAGCTCTTGGTAGCATGATCTGAATGCTGTACTTAACTCACATTTCATCACTGTCACACATGGACAGCAATTTTCTCTACCTAGAAAGTGCTGGGTTTCAGGTCATCCACAGAAGACAGAATGAAACAGCCAGTACAAATTTAAAAACTGAATTTTCAAACAAATTTGAACTAGCAAAATAAGCTTAAACTTCAGTCAGTACTTTATAGCACATATTGTCATGAAGAATGCTACTTTATAACCAAACTGTAGCTTAAGAAAGAAGGAATAGCTATCAGGAAGAGATTTGGAAAAGAAACACCAAAGATGGGATTTTGCAGAGGATTCCCTTCAAGTAAGCAGAAAATTTGTTCTTCAGAAGCATAGTCTAAATAGCTACACCAAGCCTGGATTCTGAGCTTTGGGCCTCAGACCATGGAAGGTTTTTTAATTTTTTTTCCCTCAGCTCTACTTTACAGTGCATTTGGAGTCATCATTGAAAAGACACGAGGTGCAGAAGATGACCTGAACACCATAGCTGCTGGAACCTTGACAGGAATGCTGTACAAAAGCACTGGTAGAGTAGCAAAATATTTCTCCTTTTCCTTCTCTTGTGCTTATCCTAGTTATTAGGATTCTCATCACTTTTACTAAATACTGTCCTGCTCTCAAAATTGACAGTGTAAAAATGGCTGTTAGCTCAGTGTCCCCTAACCCACAATGCTTTGACCCACCTAAGGCTACCTAAAGAAAACTTGCACTAAAAAAAGAAAATCCAGCTGAATTAAATTTGATTCTTTGCAACTGCACAGGACGGACAGTAACCATGAGAGCCAAATTATGACTGTTGTACATGTATACTGAACAAACACTCATTTATTTCCTCAGATATATGGTGAGGTTGTATAAAATACATACCCACATCATTCCTAGCCATGTTTTCAGCACTAGCAGGAATAAATGTAGCTGTTTCTCAAGTCCATGAGTGGATGCAGCAAATGGGAGCTATCTTGCAAAGTGAATGGGGACAGGGAAGGAGAGCACAGAACACAGAGATTGATTGCATGAAGATCAAACTTGCTACAAGTGATCCATGTGACAGTAATTCACATGATAGTGGTACGGGGAGCTGCAGAAACCCTACACACAGGGAAATTGATGTATTTATGAACTTATTACTTAGGTTTTCATAACTGTTGTCTTGGGGTAGGATTCTAGTCTTTGCATAGTGGTCAAAACCAACAAAAAAGATTATTTGAGAGCAGCATGGATTTAAGGTGGGACTGCTGATGCAAACTGAATTGTTTGCAGGAGAGAGGCTCTGACCTTCATCAGCAAAATGGCTGCCAACACATGTTCCAAGCTTAACAGTTGGAGGTATATTTTTTAGAGGATTCCTGGGTATCACAGGTTGACATTAGCACATGGAAAAAAGTTTTATGTTTTAAGTTGCTCAGTAAATGTTTGGCTGCATGACTCACGTGCATTTTATGGAGGAGATAATGCAGGAACTGACCTATGTACTTTTGCATATCTAACTGGGCCTCAATGTCTGAACAGTGTTCCTGAAGGCTTTTTTCTTTTTTCAGGGTAAAACACTTTGAGTAACTCTATTTTCCCGATGGCTTAGACTACCTGAAGCCACAAATAATTGGCTGGAACAGCCTTCATAAATATGAGACTCTTAACTTTGCATGGACACATTGCTCTCCTGTAATCCATTTCTTCCTTGGGATTTCATGAGTGATATGACAGATTACCAAGAGCAGCTGGAAAGGGTAGCATACAGAAGCCTAATATTTTCTGCAGGAGTTTATTAATGAGGAGAATTGTCATCTAATACTTGAGCAGAAGCATCCCCCTTACCTTGCAGAAGTATAGAGCTGGCATTATGTGTAATATTTTTTGGCACAGTGCAACCAGAGATAACTACTCCAGTCACATGCACAGTCAACTGACACTACTAAGGTTTTTATTACCAGAGCACAGTGGGACATTTGTTTTGTAACACAAGATCTACAGAGCTAATGGCAGTCCTTATAAAGGCAAATGAAGTCAGTAAATCTCTATTCATTACAATATTGTATTTCAAGTGTGTGTTGTGCCTATGAACCATAGTGCAGAGAAACTGCTGCCTCTCCTATGCCAGAGCACCTTTTCTTATTCTGTATGGTAAAACTTAAAAGTTCTGCCTTTACACTGCATCAATGTACATATTTACCTTAAAACCTGGAATATTTAAACCATTTTTAAACCATGCAAAAGATCAGCAGACATCTGACACATCAAGACTGTAATAATTACCTGTGCTACATAGAATGCCATGATGTGTTGGCAGTAAGGAAAATGTAAAAGCTGTCAAGAACACTGAGTTATAAATCTCCATATTTCAGATAGAAGCTCACACAAACATGCCACTGCAAATTAAGGCTGCTCTGTAGTCCACAAGGGTTGGATACAGAGTTGCAGGTAGTGCTATTCAAAGACTCAGATTTCCCACTTCCATCATTCCTGCTTTGTAAAGAGATCAGGAACAGACTTAAGAAGAAATGGGAAAATGTATGGCAGGTCTTTTACTATAACTTAATGCTCTGCCACAGCACTGATAGAGGAATCACATCAGAATCTGTTCTGCACTGAAATACACTCCTGTGAACACTGCAAAACCTAGACTGAATCTCTGAAACCAATGATTAAGCATCTGATGAGTGGACAGGAAAAAAAAACAGTTGGGAAGACTTTGTGAAGGCTAAGATTGGTTGCCCCAAACTGGTCCCAGTTTTCACAATTTGTCCTTGTAGAAGTGTTAATCATTACCAAAATGGCAGCAGTCAAACAGAACCTGCACGTTCTGAAGCCATTGATTGTGAGCATTTTTGTGCAAGCAAAGCTATTTAACACAGCTTGTGTGGGAGAAAAGAGAGGTTTGAAAGCTCTGCAAGTGAGTACAGTGGCAATTCAGCCCTCCCTGCATTCAGTGGCAGTGCCATCCCTCACTGAGACTCCCCCTGCAGTGACTGAGGCAGTTCAGTCCCCAGTAACAGCAGGTGAGGGCCGGGCTCCATCTCTGCATGGCTTAGGTCACCAGACACCTCTGGGCTGGGAATGGACAACTGATGTGAGGAGTTTGGTAACAACTTCTGCTTCATTCATCTGACCAAAGTGATCTCCAGCTTTCACATTTGTTTAAATTTAATGCCACAATTACTGACTAGATTTTAGCCCAAATGCAGCAATAAGAGTACACATTAATTTGTTACACCAGTCTTAAAACTTCATGGGAGCAATTTTTTGAGCTCACCACTAAACTTCTACCCAGAACATTCAGTTTGGGTAACAGTTAGAAGAAAACTCTTTGGGTTCCTCTGCCAGTGGCATATGCAATAGAAATGTTACAGCAACTCAGTCAATTCAAGTTTTGCTAAAAGGGGGTCTGATATTCTAAGTCCACAAGGATGGCTTTTCCATTTAATAAGATACTATTTATTCTTTAATTTTAAGCAAATGCAGAAATTAGTATCTGTTATGCCATGTTTTTTCTGATAAATGTTACAAAGGACAAACATATCTTAAAGCAAATGTTCAGCCTCCTTTCATGTGCTTTCAACCTCTTTTCTAAACTGACCATCTTTGTTTGGTTTTCTTATCATTGTATTAGTCATAAAAGCAGCAAACCACCAAACAAAAACAATTGTCACTGTGCAGTATGTCACTGTTACACCCTCCCACCATGAAAATGCATGGCTCCAGTTGTCACAAAGGTGCAGCTGGCTGAGGCTCCTGCACTCCTCCCCAGGCATGCAGATTGATCACTCAGGAAAAGATGAACTAGCTGGGACTTTGGCCTGACCCACTGTGACAGCAATTAATTTCTCACTGGAATTCCTGACAGACTTCAGTAAGCAAAAAAGTTAACCAACCTTTGCCTCTTATCTGAGGGTTACACAGGTTGTAGATGTTCTTTTTCTTGGATTTTTTTTTCCCTCTCTTGAGGTTAAGGGTAACAGCATCAAAAGTAAACTAATTCTTTGGACAAACTAAATTTACTTTTGTGCAGTAGGAACCCGATCCTAGCTACAGCATCTCATGCCATTGGAACAATAGATGTTACATGATTTGGTGTGTCTGGAAAGACAGGAACTGCATGCTAGCAATAGCTGAAGGTAGCAGTTGTCATTTTAAGGCCTCAGAACACAACCCTGAAAAGCCAATATGTTATGAATTAGGAAGGGCTGAATGGTTTATTGCCAGCAGTAGGATCTGGTGGGAGCTAAAGATCAGTTTTGTGACATCCTGTGGGCAGTTAAGGGCAGCTGTGTTAGCTGACAGCTTCTTGAGCTATAAAAAGCCTGTTCTCTGAGCCCAGCCCATGTTTTTCTTTGGGCCAGACAAGGCTGTTTTCTCATTTCTCTTGGCTGGAGAGGGGGAAGAGCTTTTTGGGGACTGCTGTAGGTACAGTCTAGGACATCTTACTTTCCTGCAGTATTTGGGAAAAAGTTAAGAACTTGCTTGTCATCCCTTAAGTTAAGGGCTGTGAGACATTTTGAAAATTTAAGAACCCCTTTTAACATAACATGTCTATAGGATTATCAATCAAATGATGTTTAGAGAAAGGATTTTTTGAAATCTGAAATAAGGAAGAGGTTAGGACAATGTACAAGCAGCAGTACAAGTAACAGCTTGTTGAGGCTTTCTTAGTTATTGAGGACTGATGTCTAAGAGTATGTGTGGCCACTGAAAGCAGTGCTGCCCAGCCCTGGCAGCCAGGAGCAGTGGACTCAGAGCTGCAGGGGTCTGCAGAGTTTGTAGGTGCCATTCATCTACAGGAGCTGAAGTAGCCTCCCATCAGCCAGCTGCTGCTGCTTTCACTCAGTGAGAATACAGCAAATTTTAATCATGTTTGCAAAGGAATTGCAACAGCTCTAGTACTTCCAAACCAGTAAGTTAAATTGTAGATTCCTACTGTTTTTTCTAATTTAGCCTTCATACCACAGTAACTACAGGAAATGTTCCCTCTTTCAAGCTTTGTTGTTTCTGTATTCTAAGCACAATATTGCCTTAGCTGCAGCAATATGAAAATGGAAGATGCTTTTCTGGAATATATCTTGCTTCCAAATAGAACTTTATCAGTTTGCTCAGTAATTTCTGTATCCACAGACCTCCCCACTACTTACAAGATTTCATGAAATGAACCCCATGGAGCAACAGGAGGAAATTCTTGATACTTTCTAATGACATCAGGCCACCCACAGTGTTCAAGCAAATGACTGCTTGATGGTTCAGATGGTCTGATTATTTGAGCTTGAATTTGAAGCAAAACTGAGATTGCCTTGGACACTTGAATTGAGCCCTTTAAACCACTTTAAATTATTTTTGTTCCTGAAGGCCTGGCAGGAAGAGAAGCTGTTTTCATTCAGAGTATCCAAGAGAGATTGAAAGATGGAAAACTAATCACAATTTAAAGATTATTCTTCTATTGTCTGGCATAAATGGGTCTGAGGTTTTGGTGAAGGTATTTGTAATGCTTGCTATTGGATGGTTCTTGCTTTAAACATTCCAGGAACTATTCCAGGACATTGGAGTAACATTCTGAAAATAGAGACATTAAGGTTCTAATGGTTCTAACCATGGTTCCCTCATGGTTTTACCTACTGGACAGGTGCAGCTCAGTGTTAGGAGTGGCTCCTGCAGTGCTGAAATGCAGAGCTGTGCTGTTGGAATGCAATGTGTGCCATGGCACAGTGTAACCTGGAACCTATTGAAACCCACAGAGGAGGGACAGTACTTGGAGGTGAAAGAGTGCAGCAGCTGAAGGCAGAGAACTAATTTCCTATTTAGGGAGCATCAGATGTACCTTTGGACAGCCACAGCAGTTCTCAACTCTTGTGCAAGGTGCCTGATCTCTGAATACCTGCTTCCAGAAGTGTCTGTCAGCTGGAACCCTTATCTTACTGGGACATGCAAGATTAGGGCTCAGGGCCATGTTTCAGCAGGGCTTGTCAGGGCAGACTCGGTATCAAAGGCTTGCACAGAGTGATTGCAGAGGAGGGGTGGGATCATGTTCTATCATGCAAACACAGCTGGGATGGGAGTGGAGAGTTTCTTTTTCATTTTTGTTAACAAGTTAATTTTCTCAGAGGCCCTAAGATTTTCTGCCCAGCAGCAGGGCTGTGTTCTAAAGTGCATTACTGTTTGAAGTCTGCCACATATTTACTCAAAGGTAGTTCAGAAATCAGGAGCAACTGCTACCAAAAAAAATCCAAAACCCCCCCACATTTTGTAGCAGAAGCATAGTATAGGAACACTGGTAAAGGAACACTTCTTGCACGTTTTCCTGGATATTTTCTCTCTCAGTCATGCCCCTATACCAACTGCACAAGTTTAGTACCCTGTTCATGAAACATCTCCAGGAATGTCCCTAAGTATCTGCAGGCCTGCAGATGGCCTTAGGCCCTGTGGTTGACTTTTGGCAGTGGGTTCAGAGCTGCCATCCTTACCTGGCTGGCTCAGCACATGACAACACCAATATTTGCTGCAGTAGGAGCAGCACATCTAAAGTCTTCATACATGGATGCTAGAAGGCAGCTCAGTGACCCAAATGTAGGGTGTCACCTTTCTTGTACAGCCCTGACTTCACAGAATCTGCAGCCAGGCTTCATCATCCTTCCCCTGCCTGTTCTTGCATAGGAATAACAGGATTTTAAGGGGAAAGGAGAGGAATTGAACCTGGGGGGTAAGGAAAGAGCCTACAGGAATAGTCATAGTTCTGCAGTGCATCACATTCTGTGGGGATGTTCCACATTTCCTGGTACACCAGGAAATGAGCCCCCTTTGTGGGTTCCTGCTGTGATCTCTTGAATCCCAATTTGAACAGCAGAAAATTGGGCTCTAATGTTGTATTCATTTACCCCAGCAGGAATGAAGAGTCAGTTCTTTAGAGATTATCTCAAATACTTGTTTTGCACAAAGTGTCCTTTAAATTTCACCTGTGGCTTTTTGCCAGACACTGCTTGCACATGGTTAGTTTTGTGTACCCAGCTGCAAGCCCTTTTTATGAAAAGCTTTTTGTGCAACAAATTCAGGATCAATTAGCAAACAGAACATCTACATTTGCTTTCCTAAATGCTGATTTAGGCACATAAATCATACTCAGTAGGGCTTTTCTTACAGCTATTGAATTCCCAACAGTTACAGCAATTAGTTCTCAGCCTTATACCCTAAAAAAACCCTCAAATTGTCACAGCTGGTCTGGCAATGAAGTTTCTAGAAACTATGGCTAGACATGTCTTCTAATACCAAGTCCCACTTCTGCAGCTTCTTGGTTTCATTGCGTGCCTGGGCAGTACAGGGAGGTTTAACAACTCCAGTGAAACCCATTTAACCTTGCAGCACAGTGTCAGTCTAGCTGATGCCAACAGCTTGTTGCCTCACTAAAAGCCTAAAGGCAATTCTGTGAGACAGCTTTATGACCCATAATGGAAGGGGAAAAAAATCCAAACAATCTCTCTGATTACTGAGGTATGTTTGTTTTCAGGTTTGAGGAACCCGAACTGCCCTGCCAGTTCCTCCAATAAAGCAGGCAGGGTTTTTTATCTTGATGTCAGCAAAACTGGCCTTGTTCTATACACTGTACACATTATCTAGCTTGGTTCAGCTGCAATGATAAACATTGCAGAATCAAACTCTCTGAAGTTTTCCTAGCACTGAGGGTCATACTCCCAGGTGCTCTGTGCATTTATAGAGCATTCTGGGAGCTCTGCTGAGGCACAGAAGGGTTTTGCTGTTTAGTAAAAGCAGCAGAAGTCTCTTCTTGTGCCCCTGTACACCCCAGTCCTCGTGGATGGAGTGGACACAGGATGGCACCTGACTCCCAGCTCCAGCCAGGTGCACTACCTGCAGGCAGTAGCCAAACTTGCCCTGTATTTCTGCCTTACACTAACGTGCTCACCAGCACCTTAAGACTTTATTCACCTGTGTGACTCACCTTTTACCATTGCAAGGTGATAATTCTGATTATTAATAAAAGAATAAAGGAAGCTGTTCAACGTACACCATAGTAAATACTTGCCAGCTAATCCCTTTCATCTACTTCCGACTTTTTAATTGAAAAGTTTTAAAATTCCAAAGACACAGAAGCAGTAATAGGTTTTGCATGATGGCCCTAATGAATCTCTGGAATCCAGTGTCATACCCATATCAGCTGTTGTTTTGTTCACTTATTTCCCTTCTGCTCTTTCTCATTCTGCCCAGAGCTAATTATCATAATTGAAAACCTGGAGGAGAATTTGTAACCGGAGGAGAGCATGTCTATCTGTAAAAACAAATGTAATAAAGACAGATAGAATAGTAGGACTTGGGAAAAGCCACCTTGGCTTCCAGTGCTCTGTAGTGGTTCCCTGAAGCAGTGGTGCTAACACAGCTTGAGAGGAAGCTGTTCCAGCAGAATTAGTGTCAGGATCAGGAGTGAGTGACCATGAGCCTGGCAGCAGTTTGAGAGGAAGGTACAAAAAGCACAGGGACCCTTACTGGAGAGTTACTCTAGAAAGGACTGTGCATTGAGATGCCTCTGGATTTAAACAGCTTCTTGGCAGTTGCTGTGCACTGCCCATTCCCTGACAGTAAGCTAACGAGCTGCCATTGTTTGTTCTTGCAGGCGGAGTGCGCGGGATTGCGCGAGGTGGGATCGCAGGCCTGACGCTGACCGGCCTCTACGCCCTGTACAACAACTGGGAGCACATGAAGGGCTCCCTAGCCCGGCAGTCCCTGTGAGCAGGGCACAGGACACGCTTGCTTAGTCACCAATCAAATCAGTTGTGAGATCTATCTGGTGCCCCTTGCTATTTTATTTACAATTAGTGTGAAACTGATGGAAGCTGTGCTGGGAGGAACCTCTTGACACCGTGTAGCTGGACTGGCCCTTCCTGCCAGCCAGTTGCTGGAGAGGCAGCAATATTTGTTGGACCTGCAAGTGACCAGAGTGGCCACCGAGACAGTGTCTCCTGGCCAGAGCTGCCAGGCATGCTGGGCCCCCATAGCTGATCCTGCTCACTGCCAGGTTGGCTGGGTCCTGTAAGGGCTGTGTCCATGGAGCAGTCCCTGCAGTCCCAGCAGCACAGCCCCAGTAGCCATGGCACAGGCAGGGCTTGCTATTCTGACAGCACAAGACAAGCTAGCAAAAGGGACATCATCAGAATAAAAAGGGTGGTACTTACTCAAACCCATTTCTATCCTTTGCTCTTCCTGCCACAAAAGCATTCTGCATCCAGTGACCTACCTATGAATTAATTTTAAAGGACCTGTGTGATGAAATCCTGGGGGAATTGGTGGGTGAGGGGAAGTGCACAAGCAGGCTGATGATCTCCTGATGATGTTACAGTAAGGCATAGCAGGGCTTGACTTCACTCCCTTTTTTGCTCTAACAGATTGGTTGTTTATGGATGAAATACAGTTGCTGTTGCAGAGCAGCTGCCAGTGGATTATCAAAACATTTGGGTGCTCCAATATCCCAGAACTCATTTAGCCAACAATTAGAAACCAAACAGTATAAAGACTGCACTCATTACCTCTTATAGGACTTTTAATTAGCAAAAAACTTTTTGTCTGAAGTACCATATATAGGTTATTGGCAGAACAAAGACTGTGATGAACCTACATGTTCTCCTACAGTGTTAAATTTAAACCATGTACCAAGTATCATTTGCAGATAAATTAAACGGTAAGTTGGGAATTAGTTCAGTAATTAGAGTTACTGTGTAACAACTCATTCCTTACACATTTAAATAATTAAACAGGCAACTTATTGAAAAGGTCTGAAGACAAAGATGGCAGAGCAAGGGAAAAACAGGAAACTTACTGGTCAGCACACAGTATAATGCAAACCAAGTTTACATTTGAGTTTTTGCTACTGAAACAGCTCTTAATACATTGCATACACCAAAATAAAACCAACAAAAGCAGTAAAGGGACGGTGGTAGCTCTTACCTTCTCTCAAGAAGAAATGCCCCTTTGCTATGAAACCTCATTGGTAGCAAATAACCACTGAGACCAGCTTTTTATAGAGCAAGTGCTCCAGCTAACGAGCCATCCCAGGTGAACTTAATTTGCTTTGCTTGGCTACCAGGTCACATTAGTTGCTTTATGCCAGCACTTAACATGGCATAAAGGAAGCAGCCTTTTCTCACCCCCTGTGTCAATGCTTCTGCTGTTAAGCCTTATGTTCCACAATTTCATAATGCTCTGCATGTTGTTATTGTGGTGTGAGAGCTGGACTTCCTTCCTAGCATGCATTTCTTGAGGGCTGTACCACCAAAGAAACTGTTCCCCCACTTCCAGGCTGCAGAGGGGTGATGTGGGCTTCATCTGCACAGCACTGTCACATGGAACATCAGGAAAACAGGTGCACTTTCTTCTGAGCTTTCTCTCTCCCCACTGGCATCAGTGAGTTCCTCCCCTGCATGTTTCCTGGTCACCATTGGTTGGACTTGTGTTCCTGCACTCTTCACCATGCTGGATGAAGGATTGAGAACTGCTTTGGGGGTTGATGGGGGGCAGGGGTGGCTTTTTAAATGGCAGGAACTCTGCAATGTATCTTAGGTTTTCTTAAGATTTTTCAGGGCTAAAATGTGACCCAGGGCTAAGATGTCTGCCCTGATTGAAGTGGGTAAACATTGAAACTTAACAAATGTATTTCCTTCTTCAAGTGCACTGGAGATAATACAGAAACAAGCCTTTTCAAGTTCATAGCACAGCCTTAAGGCTAGGCTGACTCTTGAACAACTTAGCATGTTATCTGGTCTGCAGTGTGCTCACATTTCCTGGAATTACTCACTTCAAGGGCAGAGCTGAGAGGATTTTTCTGAAATAGCTGTGTTACAGCTCTTAAAAGTTTTGGTTCATCATCTGTTTGTATATGGAGTAATCTGTAGCTTGAGCTATGAAACACAACCACCACAGAGGCAGCAGTGAGGGAGGTGAATTGTATAATACAATACAGAGAATGTGTTTACAATATTCTGTGTCATGACATACTGCATTCACAATTTACTGCAAATCGGTATCAAGTTGCTACTTTAAATTGTGACCAAAAATATATCCAAGTTCAGTAGGAATAAAAGGACGTAAAATCAAGTTGAAAGCAGAATTTGGCTCAAGTTAGAGCCCTCCCATGCAGTGTTACATAAATGTGAGCATGGGAGACCTTGACTGTCTTGGAAGAGGGGGGTTTTGGTGCCAGTTGTGGTATCTGCTGATAGATCCAAGGCAGCTTTGCTGTGGCACCAAGTGAGGGAGCTGAGACAGCAGGTGTAATGGAAGGGGTTTGAGGCTTGTGAAGCTGGTTCTGGTTAGTCTTTGGAACAGAAAGGCAAATCCACTTACACCATTCCCTGTCAGCAAGTGACTTCTCTTAGGGTTGGAGGAATTTGTTCACCAATCACTACTTAGGTTGGGAGTCTCTGGGCACCCTGATGCAGAAGCAGCTTCTGAAAACAGGAGGCAAATATGTATTAGGGCAGGAAAACTACCCTGTGTTCATGGTCTGTTTCCTGTGATCTAATTGGGACTTCAAAAGGAGGGAGGAAATCCTTTTGTGTGCTTTACCAGAAGGTTACCCCTGCACTTAATAAATTCTAGATAGGAAACTGGAATGTTTTAAGTGGAGCTTTGTGCACTCTGTGGGTATTGGTCTGTGCTGTTCAATACCAGCCAGTGCAGGGACACCAGAGGCTACCCCAGCCCTTTTTGGGACTTCCCCAGCATGGGTAATGCCTGCTCTGTGTTCCTCACAGGTATTTCCCCCTCTGTCAGCCCCGCTCCCTCCCTGCCCTGTGGGAACAGCTGCCCCACTGACTCCATGGGTGCTCTGAGGACAAGGAGTTGAAGGGGCTGATGCCCCAGGAGCCTGTGGCACCCTGCTTCAGGGAGGTGTGGGAGGGAAGGAAACATTCCTCAGTACAGGGTATCAATCCCATAGCTCACCTTGTTCAAAGAAAGGTCTCCAGCCGGTTGAGAATCCACGAATAGCATTCACTTCCTGCTACTAAGTCCTTCTTGCTTTGGGATCATTTTGAAGTACTTTTTCCCTGCCTTTGAAAGCTCAACATTCAGGATACACATTCAGGAGTTCTGCATGTGACTAGTTCTAACAAAGAACTTCCAGTCCACTTCAAAAAAAAGGTGTGTGTGCACATCCCCACATGAAATTTAAGGTATGGTGGCTCAAAGGCTGCCAGGCCCAGCTGTAAACGTTCTCCTAATGAACAATGAGCAGTGCAGGCTGCAGTTAAATACTGGACAATACTCAGTGGAGGAACCAGTCGTGCAGGGAGGCTGATGCTCAAACACCACAGAGACAGAAGAACTCAATTCCAATTGCACAGATGTTCTTCAGCCATGGGAGAAGAGGACCAAATGCTACTAAAATCCAAGAATCCTCACTAAGTATTCAAGAGTGCTAAGAAGCAAATGGGTCATTTTGTCCAAGTCTGTTTCTTCCAACAGCTGAGCAAAGCCCGGGTGACTCAGACACACCAGCTGCATGCCCAGGGGGTCACACTGCAAGGAGCTGACAGGAGCTTCCCACTCAGTGTTCTCGAGTGTGCCAGCTCCCAGAGTTTCCCTGCTCAGGAGCTCAGTGCAGCTCCAGGCAGTGGAGAATGAACTAAAGCATGTGAATCCCATCTGCATGGAAGCATAACCGTAGCAGCTTCCAGACAGAGCAAGCTGGACAGGTGCCACAGCAGTTTTTGTTGACCATCTTGTAAATGAGACATAATACACACTTTGGTTGCAGTTATTTTTTAATGGAAAAGACTAATCAATGTTTCACATAAATATCAATTAGTGACAAGTCAGTTGAGTAAAGGAATACATACCCCCAAGTTTAAAGGCTCATAATGAACTGAGACAAAGCACACAATGACGACTACGTGGAATTCATTGGAAGAGGTGGGCTGCACGTCGCTCCCATTCATTAAGTTCAGCTGCTGCTCACATCTGTTGCTGGAGTTAGTCACAGTGCAGTCTTCCCATGGAGCAACAAGGACATGTGAAGGGGAAAGTGAACTCCTAAAACACTTCTCTGCCTCCAGCAGAAAGCCCTGGCTATGAAAGTACAAAAGCCTCAAGTGTTTTGCTGATGTTAAGCCCTTTCAGGGTCTGGTTTCAGATGTGCAGTCTCCCCTTCTCAGACTAAAAACTTACTTTGAAATGAATGCACAGGATTGATCAGACAGGAATGTGTTCACACTGCAAAGTGACACCAAGGTTGGATCTTAATAATAATTTCTTTTCTCTGGGTTGTGAGGAACTCAAATCACTTTTATTCCCAGGCAGGCTGCAGGGATGGGGAGAAGGGGGACCTATTTTCATAGTCATCAAGAGCAATTTGTTAAGTGAGTAGAAGCTGCACCAGAAGCTATGGAGCTTCACAGTTTTCCATGGAGCCTGACAGGCATGATCCACGTTTCCGCAGAACGTCTTTGCACTCGTTCCTACAGGCTCAAAAGGCTAAATATCTGAAGAGGTATTGCTCATATTATGTCCACAGCTTCAGGAAGATCCACTTTCACACACATAATCACATGGAAACCACAGATTAAATACCTTTAAACTGCATCAGTGGGAGCCACAGTTTGCCAAGTCAGTGTTTCCCAATTAAACAGCAGGTCATCAATCTGCTGAAGGCATCTAATTCCCCAAATATTACCTTTAAATATTATGTGGCTAAGATGCCTGCTTTCCAGTGGTTTAGTCAGTAAGAATTCATTATGAATTATCTAGAACTAACAGAAACCCACATTTCATTTTCCAGCTTTTTCAGTGACATTCAAATTGTTTGTAAATGCTGGGGACACAGTAGGGTCTGATCTACTGGTGCATGAAAATTAACACCCTACCCTGTTCTCTGAAAGGCTCAAAATTCACAACAAGAGTTTTGATTTAAAACTAAGTTACCAATTCTCCTGTCACATGTTTAGGTCCCATAAATCCATGTCTTTTTCCAAGTCTGGATTTCACACATTTAGCTGGGAAATGCACCAACACAAGATGCAAATGAAACCTCCAAAGTGAGCAACTGCTCCATAAACAAATTGCTTGCAAGTACAGCCTAAGTAAGCTGGAACCCAACGCATGACAGTTGTAGCAGCTGAAAGAACAGCAGCACTTGTAAAGTCACTGTCAAAGGTGGATGTTCCACAGCACCAGGAAGATTCTGCTTTATACCTGCACTGGCCTCAACATACTTGGAGTGTCAACCCATTAAAGATCCTTGGATTCCCATAACAGATAGAAATTGCCTAACACCTCTAAAGCATCAGATTGCTAATGGTCAGTGGGTTTACATTTCAGAATTAATGACAACAAAAAGGGATCTTCTGCACCAGAACTCTGTTAGATAAGGAATCTTTCTTTTTGTTATAATTTTAGAAGAGAAAGCAGATGGCCAAACACAAAACACAAGCACTCAGCTGGCTGCAGTCACTCAGTGTGATGTGCGACTGATAGCAGGAAGGGGATGGTTTCAACACATCCAGTTCTTCACATCTAAACAAATTTAAAACAGGGTTATTATTCTCTTTGATAAAAAGCAACACTTTGGAAAAAAAAAAACAACTATAAGATAATAAAAAAAGTTATATTAACATTCCTCCTAGAATTGAGGATCCTGCCTTTAAGGGTTTGAAGTACTCCTGCTAAGGACTATTTTCATTAATTGCAAAAACAATGACAAAGAGTTATCATCAGAAAGGAAAGACATTATGTCAGCTGTAAATACATTACAAAGGTAAGAAAGAAGCTGCCTGGAGATTGATACACTAATTCCATATCTTAGTTACAGTCGGAGTTACCAAGTGTCAATCAGTTGAGAGATTTACACAAGAACAGAAGTGATTCCCTCCCTGGCCTGTGATCAGAAGAGGAGGATTAATAACAAAGAGGAACGGTCCAAACTGTTTAAAAGGTGTAATGGGGAGGAAATTACTACACTGTTAAACTTAAGGTTTAAAGAATTTAAGGTGACCATTAGCTGCCAGTGTGTGTGTTCTGTACCCCCAAGTTCTGATTAGGCTCAGCTGTTCTAATACATTCTGTATCCTACCTGTAAAGGAGACCGATACAGCCATTTTTCGTTATCTCCACTGAGCTTCATGCAGGCAAAAAGGTCACAAACTGTAGGAAGGCCAAAGTCCTGAAAGAGAAGTCACCTTCATTACCAACCCCAAACATAAATACAATCTGATACATCTTCAAATTCTGTAAAGTGTTCAAAACCAAAACTGACTTTTGAGTCTTTGAGATTAATACTTTCTTCATTTAGTATAACATATTAACTTGTTTAGTGCTAAGTAACTAATAATTGCAAGAACATTAAAAGAGTCAAGAAACCTAAAAACTTTCAGTCAGTATTATCTAGAAGAGCTATGACTTTGGAAGAGAATGAAGCCATGAAATTCAGTAAAGCAATAAACCTGGCACATAAGACACAAAATATCAAGAACTTATGCTCACTTGTGCTTTCTTACGCAGAAGCCATTTATCTTCCACTGGAGGCAGGTTTGCATTTTCTAGGTCATTTGAAGCCAACACCCAACTGTTTACATTTAAGGGGAGGTGGAATGGAGCCAAGAGGTCTAGGAAAGGACTCTTGAAACTCTTGTCTGCTTTCTCCCGACTCTCCTTTTCTTCTGTGCTTTCTGCTTTGTGCTCAGCCTTGGCCAGCCAACTTGTCAGAGGCCTCTCGAGCAAAGCTTTCCAGGGCTCTGCAATCTCTGCTGAATAATCTGCTTTCTCTGCACTCACGGGTTCCCCTGGGAGCTGCTGGGTGGGGCTAAGCCAGGAACTGGCAGCAAACTTGGTCTTCTCATGCTGAGGGTCTGGAACATCTCTCTGGCTGACTGGAACTCCATTTTTGTCCTTCCCATCTTTCTTCAGAAGCCATTTGCAAAGAGCCTCTTTTCCACAGTTTTCATCACACACACATTCTGAAAAGCTGGCACAGAGATCATTAGCTTTGCACACATCTTCCACTTTAAAGGGGGCCTGAGGATGCTGAAGAAGCCAAGCATTTACAGCAGATGTAGTGGGTGATTTCTTTCCATCAAGATGCTCATTCAGGCACTTCAGATTTCCCAGGTTCTCAATTTCCACACTTTTGCTCTGGCTGCCAGGACAACTGGTACATGTTTCAGCTTTGAGGAGCCAATCATTCAAATTGCATTCTTCCCTAAAAGGTTTAAATTCATTCTTCCATTTCTCATCTGAAGCAATACTTCCATTTTCTGTGTCAGGAGTAAGCAGCCAGTCAGAAAGGTCCATGTCTTCTTGTCCAAGGGACTCTAATTCCTCCACGTTTTCAACAGTGGAAAAGGATGAGTTAAGAGTAGCGGTGGAGTCCCTGCAACCAGGGGAATCTGTCTTCCCAGCAAGATCACGCTGCTGATTGTGCAGAAGCCAGTTCTCCAAAGCCTTCAGATTTCCCCAGGCTTGCTCAAAATAGCAGACTTTGGAAGAATTCAAATTCTAGAAAAGACACATTGAAATACATCTATTAAAAGTAAAAGGCAATGTTCTGTTTGTATAGTTAGAGCTCAGAGCATTCAGCTAGCGAGTGCCAAAGCATCAGGGGAACACGAGGCAGAAGGAAGAATACTACAGAAGGTTTCATTCCCACCACATTGTGCTTGCAATCAGGTACTGTGTTTTCCCCTCTGTTCAAAACTAGGTTAGCACACAAGAGGTTTACCTGGCTGGGCTCTGGCACACACTTTTGGGTGACCCACTCCTCAAGGTTGGTGCTGGGAACGTAGGGAGCCTGGCGCACGGGCACGGGCCTGCTTCCGAGTAACCAGCCAGCCAGCGAGGCGCTCACTGCCCCACACTGCGCCTGCTGCCGAGAGACAAGGCCTGCTTAGGGAAGGACTGGCTGCTGAGCAGCTGTGCTGAGCACCAACACAGGCAGGCAGCAGGACTTCTGCACCAGAAGGAAAAACAGTCCCCTCTAATTACAAAACATCCCATAGGAATTGGATAGTTCCAACATAATGAACATTCCATTAAAAAATCCTGTCAGCCACACCCCACACGCACTTTCATACTCTGCTCCTGGAGCAGCTGCGGTATCAGATCACTCTGCTCACCACAGCCACTGTCACTGGCTACCCAAGCATCTTAAACACACACAAGCCACTACTCAAGCTCACATAACGTGCTTGAGTTCTCCTCTTTCCTCTAATGCAATTAAACACACACACACAGGTCAGTCTTACCTGCTCACAGTTCATTAGGGCAACGCTCTGCCCTGGGAACAAGGAAGAAATATTCTCTCTCTCTGAGGTTTGCTGAAAGAAAAGTAAAAATGAATTTAAATCTCCATTTTGTCCAGTTTCTAGGACAAATTCTACAATAAAGCAGAAGTAAAGCACAGTTACAAATTCTCAGTGCTTTATGGCTAACAATGTTCTCAACATATACAGAGAAAAATTTACTATAAAAATACTACCTTGAGTCTGCTTCCTTTAACAGAATTGTCTCCAACAACACAGGAAACACGCCGCTTACATCAGAATCCCAAAATACTTTTATCACAGAAAATATCTACTATGTTTTAACTATTGCTATCTAAAGAAAGCAGTAATGAACTTTCATCTGCTGGAATAGAGTAAAAATGCAGTAGTCATTCCCTCAGCCTCTGCCAAAATACATTAAAATAACATGTGCATAACTAAACTCAGTTGAAAACTACATGCAATAATTAATAAACCACTGTGTATTTATTATACAGCTAAAATTATATGACTCACACACAGAAGCCCTTCAAGCTGTCACTAAAAGCAAAAATATCACTTGGAATATATTGCTCTACTGAAAAAAAAAATCTTTGAGGCAAATATTCCAAGGGAAGGGAAGTCCTGGTGCTTACCATCGTTTTAATGGAACCAAATGAGGTAATAGCTTGGCGAAGGTAAGATGTGTCAGCCTCAAAATTCAGGATGGAAGACTCTTCAGGTTTGAGTGTAAGACTTTCCAGTCTGAAAGAGAAAGGTGATTGTTACAGAAAGGAAAAAAATTTACAATCTTCTTCATCTGTCTTGTTTCAGAAGTCAGTCCATTATTTCATAAAAAGGCTTTCAAGTTACTTGGCACTAACTAGGTAACAAAGAAGACTTTTGATACAGCATACAAGAAAGGAATGGCTATCTACAAACGAAGAACAGAATAAATTGTCAGCAGAACACAAGTTCCACCTTCTTACTTCAACTGCCGTCAATATTTGAAATAATCTGCATAAATGAGTACCTCTCCTGCTCATTATAGCCCTGGTTTATCACCTCAGACTGCTGTTCTTATTTCTAGGAACAGGAAAATGTAGGAACAGTGAGATCTATTACTTCTATTAGAATAAAAAAATCAGATTAAATTCCTAAGTTAAAATAAACCCAACTGTGTTAACTTGCATCACAAAACAGATTTACCTCTCCAGGCAAATTGAAATCTGGTTTGCCAGTTCGTTACTGTAGGAGTGTTCCAGCTGATGAATAAGGCAATTGAACTGTCCCAAGTACTGCATGGAAGACAAAACACACGTTATTGTTTCAGCTCCCAGGATTAAAATTGAGCCAATGCTTGCAAGAAAAAAGTTTGCTGGAAAATGGCAGCGCAGCTACCAAGCTTACCCAGTAGAGCTGCTGTGCCTGCTGCTGCAAGGCCTCCTCTTTGAGCTGCTGGATGAGATCCACCTGCTCGAAGAGCCACACCTCCCGGCTGCGCAGGCACTCCAGCTGCCGGCTGATGTGGCTGTGGATCTTGGCCTTCACCTGCCAGGAGACACACACCATTTCCACATCTGTCAAGCACAGTGCACATACATGTGCTGCACTGACTGCAAACTCCTGTCTGTCAGTGGCAAAAGGCATTTTTGGAGTGATTTATTTCTCAGAAACTCAGCACAGTGACCCACGTGACTCAGGTCAGTAACAGTTCCGAGGCTACCTTTAAAGAGGTAGTAAAGAATAATGTCATTAGTAATCTCTCCCTGTTCTGATGTTTCAGTCATCAGCTTTTGGAAATGCTGCATGCCTAAGCTTGCAGAATTGGTAAAGAAAATAAAGGTATACAGGAATACCTTTATCAAGAGTGTTGGCAAAATGACACAGCAATGTGTTTGCAAACTGCTAGGAAAATTTCAGACCACTATGATAATAGTAAATATTCTGGAATAATAAAAACTTTAATTGGAATTATGTTAGTTATTAAAAAATTCTTAAGAAGTAATTTAAAATTACCTCCTGCCAGTTTTCTTTAATCTGCTGTTCAGCTTTGACAATTCCAGATATAGCTGTTTCCAAGTCCTTCTTTGCTTGAAGGCACTTCGCCAGAGTCTCACTGCTGCAGGAATTTCTATTTCTATCTTGTGGTGGACTCATTCTTGAAGTGTTCCTAAAACACAATGGAAAAACAATTTCTTAACAGTTTCTATTCCTCTTTAAAAGAAGAGGAAGGGCATCATATGAAGAACCATCTGCTCTACTTCACTTTAAAGGTGAACAAAAAAGCCCCTAAGACCCTACACAGATGCAAGTTTTCTAAACACACATAAAGCTCTCCTCCAGGAGCAACAACGGTCTCTGAAACACCTCAGCCCACGGAATTTGCACAATCACAGGAAAACCAACAGATATTTGACAACAGCTTCAGCCACAGGAGTTTAGGCAATCCTCCCCTGCCAGGCACCTTCCTCCAGCTTTTATGCCTAGCCAGCAAACTCCAGAGCTGAGGGTGGATTCAGGGAAGGTTCAGCAGCAATGTTGGAGCTGGGGGAGAATGGCCTGACCAGGAGCAGGAAATATTTCAGTCACCCTTCTTTCCTCTGCAGGCAGTGAGCTTGCTCCCATAAGTGAGAAAATTCCAATACAGTTCCTGTAAAGAACTGAAAACCCACATGTTGCTACAAAGATCATTCTTTACTAAGCTGCAGAGGCCAGAATTTCCACAGCTACCCATTCTGTCCTGGGCACAGCTCTGGTCACTTAGCTTCAGCACAGCCTCAAGTAGAAGGGGCTCAAATACAAAATTTCTGCAGAAGTGATACTGGCAAGGATTCTGCAAGTAAGGGAAAAGACAGTATGGATTTTCAGTAAAAACAGGAAGGATCACTGCAAGCACTTTTCCTAACCAGTGGGTTATTTTGTTACCAAAGAGTTTGAATTCTCCTGTCAGTTTCATGAGATTCCTGAAGCACTAAACATTCATAGTATTTATTCTATTTAAACGAGTCTTCAGCAATGACAACTATGGAAATTTCCAGCAGATTTAAAGTATACACATGTGCCAATCTAAAATGTCACAAATTTTACCACAGCTCTGGAGGGAACTGAAAGTAGTTTTGAATTTAACAAGACAACCAAGAACTTGCTTCCTGAGCAGCTATTTAGTCTGCAATTTCCAAGCCCCGTGATGATATAAACTGCAACCCAAAAGTCCTTCTACAGGAAGATATAAAACTGTGTGTGTGTCACACAGGAGAGGGCTAAGAGTGGCTTGCCAGTGGAAGGTGACAGAAAAAGCAATGTTCATGGTGGGGCAGGAGCAGAGGCTGCAGCTCCCTCAGTTCCCTCAGCACCACGGGCTCCCTGTCCCTGGGACACAAGACACAGAGTAGGCACAGAAGCCACCCCAAGGCCCTGCACACAACTCAATCCCATCCTCACCATAACACCTCATCCTCTAGGAACTGCAGAGCACAAACACAAGAGAACTCAAATGTAATATTGATGTTATTTTGCACCAAATCAGACGGTGCAGAAGTCCAAATACATCATTCTCCATGCTGTGCTGTGAGCACCAGTATTTGCACCCCCTAGCTTGTTCACAGGTTCACTTCTATAAGGTTTCATGATCTTCACCATGCTAGCAAAATGCAATAAAAGGTAAGCTAAGCTTTTTCTCACAACACTCCCCAGACTTTATCTTGCTTTGCAACTCTCATGTACAACCTACAGCAAGTAGGAGCCAACAATGTAAGTGGGAGCCCTAAGTTCTCAGATGTAATCTAACAAGTTGATGACAGCAATACACCCAGCCAAGAAAACAAGGATATTAGGTACCTTAAAAACTATCATGTACCCAAAAGTAAATTTAAAACATCATATTGGTTATTATTTCATTTTTATAGTCTTACATAACAATGTCAAAGTCTGAAAGGCTAAATAAAACTACCATATTTGCTCACACAAAAGATAATGTGTTTAACTCTTGTGAAAATTATGCTAACCTACTTTATCACACTCTGTATTAGCAACTTTGTGTGGCACAATTAAATTTAAGAAGCTTACACACTCTTCTCTAATGATCTCTGAAACTACTGTTAGCTGCTTTTCCTTCTTTTCAATGATTGCAAGGGAC
Source organism: Melospiza melodia melodia (assembly GCF_035770615.1). Classification (NCBI taxonomy): domain Eukaryota; kingdom Metazoa; phylum Chordata; class Aves; order Passeriformes; family Passerellidae; genus Melospiza; species Melospiza melodia. The sequence continues at coordinate 26,484,718 of NC_086202.1, forward strand.
TCACTCCAGAACGTATGGAGAGAATGAATGCTGCCTTCCTCCAGCCAGCCAGCCCCTGCTAAAATGGCTGTTCTGAGGCTTTGTTGCAAATAAGCCAGTAAAACTCATATGTGGAGCATGAGAGCCAATCCACTCCTCTTTTTCATTTCCACAAGCCTCTAACAAAACCAAGTGGGGCAAGCACCTATTTCATTGCTTCCCAGTTACTCCCAAATAGCACTGAGAATTTAAGAGGTTTTCAGGTCACATGCTCTGATACACCCGCGATCACACAATTCGGCTCAAGAGTAACAAAACACAGGAAGGCACGGGGCTGCCACACTCGGTGAGCTGCCCTGGCCATTCCCGTGCCACCAGGCGGTTTCCAGGCGCACGGGGGTCCCCGGCAGCCCCCGCCCCGTGCGCCACGGCACGCACACCCCACCGATGAGCTCGCACTCACTTTCCGCGCTCAGGAAGCAGCCCCGCAATGTCCTGTTTATAACGCGGCCTCCATTCCCCGGCGCGGCCTCCGGAACGCTCCCAACGCCGCAAATATCCGCTCCGAGCCCCGGCTGGCTGGAGCGGGCCCTCGCCTTATCGGGGCGGCCCAGCCCTCGCCCCGCCCCGGCCACCGCGCCCGGCCGAGCCGCACGTCCGCAGCGCGGGGCGGGACCGAGCCGGGCCGCGACCACCGGCACCGGGCCGGGCCGCTCTGCCCCGGCCTGGCTCCGTCAGCCACAGCACCGAGCGCCTCCCAACGTCCTACCAGCAGTTGAAACCGCGGAACCTCAACGTTTTGCAACAAAACCGCTATTTCTTGCAACTTGCTAAGTGTGGCAATGTATCTTCTTCATGCAACGACAAAGCAGAGCCGAGCGCTGAGGCATGCAGCGCGGACGGAGCAGCAAGGTCCAAAGAGCTGCGATCCAGCCGCCGAGCTCAGCCCTCCGGCCCCGGCCATGCACAGCCCCGCACTGAGGCTCCCCATGCAGCACTGAGCCTGCAGCGTGCCAGAATCCTGACACTGAGCAGCTCGGATGCGAGTTAGCTCCGGGAAGGACCAAAATGACACCCACACATACACAATTCTTGTCACATCTACTCTTGCTTCCACAATTTCACACACTCAGCCGAGGAAAGCACCCAGAATGGCCTCGGTTGGAAAGGACCTTGAAGATCCCGTTGTTCCAATGCCTCTGCCATAGGCAGGGACGCCTCTCACTAGACCAGGGTGCCCAGCGCCCCATCCAGCCTGGCCTTGAATACTCCCAGGGATGGGCCCTGCACGTGTCCTCGTCTGCATACAAGCAGTAAAAATGTCATAGCACGAAACCAAAAGAACTGCCTGAATGATAAGCATTATTATATTATTGTTTCTAAATAGTAAAATAACTCCCAGTTTTTACAGAAGACTTTTGGCTCCTTGGAGAAGTGCCACCACAAGACCCTGCAGCTACAACTCCTGGTCACAGGTGCTCTGTGCAACCTCCTGGCTGCCTGCACTCCACCCCTGGGATGTTACTTCCCACAGGTCAGAAACCGCTGGACAAAAATAACTTGAAGCTTTTAATTAAGTATGTGGCTGCTGGTGAGCAGAGGAGGAGGAGACAACCCTTCCTCTTCTGCAAACAGGCTGGCAGGAAACTGGTTCTACCAGCTTTTCACTCTCAGCACAACCATCCCCGCTGCCCTTGGGAACAGCATTGTTTTCCATTTCAAATGGGTGTGGAAAAATCACCTCAAAACCAGGGCTGTGCAGAGCCTTTGTTGGGGAAAAGCTGCTGAAGGGAATGAAGCCTCCCATTGAACAGGCTCTATTTATAAACGTGGAATGATTTCTTCCATTTGGCAGGACAAGACTGCTCCAGAGGTCTCTCTGACCTGTCTTTATGTGGCTTTAAACCAGCAGCCTTGTTTGAACTGAAATCCCCACTGACTTCCATCTAACCCTACCAAAAAACAGAAGTTCCTCTTAAGAAGCTCTCCCAAATTAGACAGGCAGGAGTTGTGGTCAGGGAGTGAAGTACTCTAGGTACAACAGCTGAATCTGGGAACTTCCCATTTACATCCAAGCATAACAAGCACTTTGTACAGCGCAGCATCAGCATTATGTACCAGTATCTGCATGCAGCTCCTGCTAGGGGGATAATTTTACTCCAAAACAAGTATGTCACACCCTATTTTTTAAGTCACAAGCCATGTGAAGCAAAGAAATAACCTTTAACAATTTCAAGCCAGAGAAAAAGTGAAATAAACACCTTGAGAAATAGTAACAGAAGTTTCAGGAATTACATTTTCTAAAATTCAGGTAGTTTTCATCTGTCTGCACAGTATATGAGACCTGAACACCTGTGACTACGTTTTCTGCCTGTTTTAGCTCTGAAACAGCCCGGCCAGTGCACAGAGCACTTGTACTGAGACAATCTCACAAGAGCTGGGCTCTGAACAGTCACAAGTCACTAATGCAGCTGTGAAGAAGTCTGATCACTACTTTATTCCATCTATCATAAATGTTTTATGCACAACAAGCAAATAACTGAAATCACAAAGTATCTGAATATGAAGGCCTGATATCTCTATGCTATAATTACTGAAAATACCAAAGAAGATACCCCAGAGTGGGGAAGACACACATTTACCTTAACTCAGATTGCACATTACAACACATCTTCCAGACTCCTGCACTTATAAACTCTTCGGAAAACAAGTGACAAGCCCCCGGTTGTACCTGCAGCACCTGGCCCCAAAGGCAGCACTGCCATGCTCCCTGCACATCCAGCTACCCAAGGTTAGGCACTTGCAGCGTGACGAGCTGTGGTTTTTACATGGCTGCCGGCTTTTTTCCGCTCCCCTGACTGCACACCTTATCGAAAGGCTCGGGGGAAGGCACCTTGTTCCTCTATCATCTTTTCTCTTTAATCCCAGCCACAAGCACGGAGTTAAAGCTGTCAGAATGCTCGGCAAACCCCCCAAGCTCCGGTTCACATCACTTACCAGCAACGAACAACACACGTCTGACAAACTTTAACAAACGCGATGCGGCACAACCCCGACCATTGCTAACCCAGACATTTACTGCTTATATAACCTCCGAGAAGCGCAGCTACTAACAAAAGACTTGGCCTTTGCAGTTAGAAACGTGGCTTTAGGAGCGCTCCCGGCACAACCTCCCCGGCACACGGAGAGCGAGATCAGTACAAAACCCCGTCTCCGTCTTCCGAGCGAGCCCTGCGCCGCGGAGCGTCCATTTCCCCAGCGACCTGCCCGACCCAGGCCGGCGGCCTGGGCACTTCCCGCAGGGCGGCACGAAATGCCGCACGGGATGCCTTACCGGGTGCCTTACGGGATTCCTTACGGGATTTCTTACGGGATTCCTCACGGGATGGCTCCCGGCTCCCCCCCGGATGTCTGCCCCGCCCTGCCGGCCCCGCCGCCCCCTCACCGCTGCCCGCGCGCCGCTCCCTCAGCCCCGCGCCGTCCGCCCGCCCACCGGCCCCGCGCGCTCTCGCGAGACCGCCGGCCGCGCGCCCCCTGCCGGAGCGGCGGAGCGGCTGAGGGAGCGCTGGGGGCGGCGCTGCTGCTGCTCCTCACGGCAACCAAAATCCGGGAATCGCGGCAAAATCCTCGGAGCACAGAACGTGTATCACGGGGCGAGCCACCGCTGTGGGTCTTTATGGTGTCCACCGGAAATTTCCCAGAGTACGTGCCTTGGTGTGGCTTTCCGCAAGTGTGAAGCATGGCAGAACGCCTCCCAGTACAGCCGCCCTGCTTTCCAGCTGGGAACAGGACCCAGTTCTGCTCCCAAAATACCTCCCAGTACTGCCGCCCCGCTTTCCAGCTGGGATCAGGACCCCGTTCTGCTCCCAAAATACCTCCCAGTACTGCCGCCCCGCTTTCCAGCTGGGAACAGGACCCAGTCACTGCTCCCTGCCCGCACACTTCAGCCGGTCAGGAGCGAGATCAGCTCAGCTCAGCTGGCCAGAGCGCGGCGCCAATAAACGCCGAGGGCTCGATCCCTGTGGGGACCATCCAGGAGCTGGACTCGATGGTCCTCCTGGATCCTTTCCAAAACAGACTATTCTGTGATTCCGTGACGTTTCAGCCTTTACGGCCAGCACATTTGTGAAGTGCTGCCTTTTGTAAGTTTATGCACAGCATTTAAAGCTTAACAAAGAACGTAGGGGGGCTTCAATCAGAAAGGACTTCAAATGGAAATCTAAGTAGATGATGTGGTAGCTGAGTCACAATTTCCCACACATTTCCTCCTCTGAGCACAGTCCAAGGAGCCATTCTTCTGATCAGGACATTACTCGCGGTTACAAATTATTCATTGCTGACATAAGACAAAGTATAAATCAGCCGCCTAATCCCAGATGTGCTGTTACCCTAGGAACAAGCATTTTAAGTATTTGGCTTCCTTGTCTAAACATGTAAGAGACACAGGGTGTGTTATATAATCCTCCTCTGTGTACTTGGATTTAAGAGGAAAAATAATACCAACCCTGCCTGACCTTGGAAAACCAGGAGTGCTCATGCACCACGTGTCCCCCCATGCAGCTACCCAGCAGGACTCTCCCAAGGAAAGAAAGCTGCCTCTCCTGGGCAAGCAGGCACAGTGAACAATGACAAGTTTCTGTCATGTCCTCCACAGGCTTGACGAAGGCAATATCACAATCCAGATGGTCTGAGAGGTTTTTGTTGATAAAGTTGCTTCACACAGTACACCTTCTGTGTGGATTCATTGTGGTCAAGGTCATGCTTTCCTAAGAGGATTTGCTCTTTGGACACATCTTCCATTTAACCTCTAAAGGAATATCAAGGTTAAGGAACCACATGCATCTTTTAATGGTCTCTTTCCTCCCACTCCTCATGGCAGAACACACTGCTCCTCCCTCAGCCATACCCTTTGCCATGCCAGATGCGCCTTTTTATACAAACCTGCATAGTGGATCAAAAAAAGAAACTTAAAATTGCATCAGCTTAAGCAAAAGGCAAACTGGTGATCTACTAAAATAGAGGCAAAAGGTTGTGTAGAGATGCAACTTTCTGGGAAAATAAACAGGATAATCCGCTTATGTTAAAACAGGAGCAAAGATGGGGATGTAGTGGGCAGTTCCTCAGCATTGGATAAAAATGTATCAGTGTTCACAATAAGCCTCCAACCACAGCATGAAGAAAAGCATTTTGGATGCATAAAAGGGATCTAAATACACATCAATAATAGTTAATCAGGATAAAAGCCTGCAGCTTTTCCCTTCAGAAGTTTGTGACACCAGGTAATATATCCCCATACCCAAGATTCAGTGCTATTTCTTGCTGAATGGGAATCCCACTTACAGCAGCATAAAGCATAGGTTCTGTGGCATAAAGCCCATCCTTCCTTGATTTGGCAAAAGTGTCGCTCTAAGACATTTTTCCTTGCTTGTCTGCAGTGTGGGAATGAATACCAGGGAGAGATTCATCCCTTCCCATCCCCTGGAAACATGAGGTTAGATAGAAAACTTGAAGCTTATTCTCCATTTCTTTGGTATGGGCCTGCAAAACTACTACTGGGCAGCACTCAAACCACAAAGAACTTGAAGAATATTCTCTGGTGCAATGGCTCTAGAGCAAATTTTGTGGGGTTTAAAGAATGTTTGTTTTCTGTTCAGACTGTTCCTCTTTCAACAACTGCAGTGATGCAGTTGAAGGGCATCAGCTGTGTTAACTTCTCTGTTAAATGCTCTGGAATGTGAGTTCCCTGTTCTGCAGCGCTGCCACCCAGCTGAGCAGTCCATCCCGGCGTCGGAAACGCGGAATGAGGAAGCTCAGCCAGCCCGGCAAGGCTGCGGGTGCAGCGGGACACGGAGGCTGAGTATGAAATTCTAGAAAAGTCCTCATTGTGGCCGTCAGGGAACCTCACGCAGGCTCCCGCGGGAATCGCCAGTTTCCTCAAGCTCTGCCGCTGGAAAGGGACGGTTTTCCCTCGTCCCTGCCAGCCCGGGTGCATGACCGTCCCTGCACGGATCTGTCTGACGTGTGTCCTTGGTCCCCTTCCAGGCCGGCCGTGACCTGGCACTGGGTCCCACAGCTGTGCGCCAGATCCAGGCCCAGCCTCCCGCGGGGCCCGCGGCCCCAGGGCGAGCTCGGCCCCAGCCCGCGCCGGGGGCAGAGCGAGCAGCGCCGCTTGTGCTGAACTCCAAAGGCTTCGCTGCCCCCGGGGCACTGTCAAAGCTATCTGCGGTGTATTTACTCACCTTGAATCTTTGTGCTTGTGTCGAGCTACCTCAGTGCCAGAGAGGAATGAAATGTTTTAGAACTCCCACACAAAGGGTTTCATATATAGACTGTAAACAGATGTTTCAATGGCCTTTTCCTGCACACCACACACAGCCTTTTTCCTTTCCCTAGTTTAGGGATTTCTCATTTCTGCAACTTTTTACTTACTGTCTATTCTTCTATCCCACTTCACATTGAACAAAAGTACCACCTATACCTAACTCCACACTCACTTTTCATTTAAAGAGATTCTCAGGAAGGTCTTCTGTAGCTTCTCCAGACAGCCTAACCAAAGGCAGAGCTTCTGGAAGCAATGGGCTGCTTTTGTGAATTAGGGTCCCACCACAGACATGAACAAATTTCTTACTTGTTGTGGCCCAAACCTATCAATGCAAAAATTAACGGGCACAGCACCAAAGGACTCACACTAGATGGAGGGAGGCATGTAAACAGCGTATAAACAATTTTAACTAAACTAAAACTGTTTTTACAAACCTTCAACCTGCTTCAGAAAAGCTGATCTATCACAAACATAGATTGAGCCTGTAGCAAAATATCAGTGTGATTTTGGTCAATAAACATTTTGCAGTCCCCCCAGTGTGTGTATATATATATATATATATATATATATATACACACACACATTCCAGTCAAAACTGGAGCAGGAAAGGACTCCCAGTGCAGACTTGGAACACAAGGGCTGTGTTACAGCTCCAGGGTTTGCTCTTATTTGAGTGGGGGAGCAGGTTGTTGAACAACATCCATCACACAATCAAAACAGGTCTCTTCTGCTTTCTCAGAAGCACTTGTCTCATCTTTTCCCAAGATCCTTCTTTAAGAAAACAGTTATGGCAGCACAACAGTAAATTAACTCCTTATTCTACTGTTAGAGTGAGGCTGATGCTGAAAAACAACATGGAATTTAGAAAACAGAGACCACTATGTGAACAAGGAAGAAATTATAACAAAACAAATTATAACATCATATCGTGCATTTAAATCAATGTAAAAGCTTTTCTAAAATTGGATTCTCTGAGGCAGTGGCATTTGTAGGATTTCCCAGACAATGTGAACACAAGACAGCATTCAAATAACCTGCACACAGGAATTTCTGCCAGTCCCAGTCTGGAATGCATCAGTTTGCACTAAAACCAACACCAGAAGCAGTGTAAGCAAATTACCTACAAGCCTGCAGAGGAGGGAAAAGGCCTGACTTTTATGCATGTGTCATCACTGAGGGTGCTGTGTCTGTGTCAGGACCTCAAGCTCCAGCAGTACAGCACAGGTCAGGTGCTGGCACCCGGGCCCGGACAGTTCTGTGTGCTGCCTGCAGCACAGAAAGCTGCCTGGCAGCAGGCCTGCTGGAGAGCACCAACAAAAGGGGGTTTGGGCAGGATCCACTGCACCCCAAGCTGTGAGCCCATCTCTGCTGTACAGTAAAAATTGCCGGAGGTGAGCAGGGACCAGAAGATGCCGGGGAAGAGCGGGTGTGTCCTGCGGAGTGTGCGCCGGCCCTGAGCACCAGGTGGAGCTCGGAGATGTAATCCTGGCCAGCAGGAGTGCAGGGAGCGCCTGACCCACATTCTTTAAGTCCCACTACCTTTAACACCTCGGGGGGGGGGGGACAACATCTCCCCTTCATCACACCTGTGATACCACAAATGATACCTGTCTTTAGTGCCTGTAGGCAAGCAGAAGGTGCCTGGAAGGGGATGGAAGTCAGCAGCATCGTTTCCTTGCCTGTGTCCCTCCCCTTTGCTTTCTAAGCTTCCTTCACATGCCATCTGAGAGGCATGGCCTGTAGTATACTGAAAGCCTGATAATAAGACAGATGACATCTGTTGAGGTCACATATCTGAAAGGATTAATGCTCCCAAAGACTTACAAGCTACAGCTTAGTACTCTGCTATCTGAACACATTGGCCCTGGTACATGTGATGGCTGTCAGCTCCAGGCTCAGCACTTCTACACCTCCAGAAAGATGGAAGCTGGACATCCAAGCAACCATGGCAAAGGACATGTACCATTCCCTTCAAGGATACAGTAAAATCCACATGCAATTGTGTGCCAAGGCTGGTGAAAGAGTTCCGGGGGAAAGAAACAATTTTCTGGAACTGGTTTTGCCTGTGGCAGGGTGCTGCCCCACAGAAAATGGACACGGACATGCTCATTCCAGCTGGCAGAGCTGGAAAGGGAGCACAACCATTTTTAGGGGCAGAACTGCTGTGTGCATGTTGCTTTCTCAACAAGAAAAGGAACAACATTTGCACTAACCCACATCACCCACAAAGCTTACCCATCTCTTTTCCTTTAAAACCACATGGCTCTGTAGAATTGCTCCTGTGGAGGGGCAGGGGAGTGGGATGACCTGGACTACAGCATCAACAGAAAGCACCACAGCTCCCTTCCTCAGCAGGCACGAGGGGCTTGCAGGACACACAGTACCTGTGGACAGGCAGAACCTGCAGACACCAGCAGCCCAGGGCTCTGCACACAGGCTCACAGGCTCAGATTCCCCTGCTTTGATGAGGGTCAGCTGGATCTTGTGGCCTGTGTAAAAAACAGTGCTTTGGAAGGAAGCTGAACAGAACATTATATTCTCCATTTCAGATCCATAGTTCTGTATGGAGGGAAAAGAAACAGAATTTAGAAATCAGTCCTGGACCCTAAAGTCCCCTGAAGGGGGAGGACACAAGAGACTGACACAGCAAGTTCCACTAAGTTATTTAACTGGTAGAATGAGAGTTGATTAGAATGATTTATTTCCAGCTCATAAACCCACATGCTGCCTCTTTCTCTCTTGCCAATTAACAGTATTACTTAGCACTAATAAACTGCTTTCATTTTCAAGGGGCTTAAGAAGACAAATTAATCACCTCAACATGTCTGAAAGGAACAGATGGCAATGAAGTATTAACATTGCAATTTCCCAGCTGGAAAAGCTCCTGAGAGAGGGGGCAGCAGCAGTGTCTGGAGGATACCCAGTCCTGTTCCCTCTGTGGAGCTGGGGTCCCTTGATCTCACCTCCACTCTCAGCTTCTGATTACCCCAACCTCAGCACACATTACTGTTCCTAGAGCAAAGCTACACTGTTTTTCTTACTCATTCTTTAATAGTGACTTACATCCTTCTAGAAGGCCTCTTACCTCAGCACATCTCCAGACAGGTCGCTCCTGCTTTGGATTTAAAAGACTAAATGTCTATCCAATAATGCAATTAGTGCAGCCTGTCATTATTCTTACTGCCTACAAGCAGAGAAGTGATCAGGAAGAAACACATTGCTCTGTCCATACAGTGGAGATGCTCTTTTTTCCCTGAAACATCTCAGTTACATTTCAGCACACAACAGCTGACTGCCTTTTCCTCTTCTCACTGGCCCCGTCCCAGAGGACTGTGCAAATGTGCTGCTCTGTGGGGCCTTTGGCTCAGCTGTACAACAAAAGCTTTCTTAAGCTACATCTGGAAGGAAGATAGGCTTTCTGTGGAACAGGACTTCCTTCCTAAAGCAAAACATGTTCAGGTGAGGACCAAACAAACAAATAATTTTATTTTAATAGTAACTGATGTGACAATGACTAAGCAACTGTTTAGTGTGCTGCTTTGGCTTTTTTAAAGACCTGATTTAACTATGGATGATTTTTATTTAAAGCATTGAGATAATACCCTCTATTTCAGTATTTAACCCCAGTCAAAGATTATCTCAAATTGAAACTGCAATTATAATAGTCAGTGCCAAATGTCTGACAGGTTTTGGTCTCTCCTCTAAGAATGGTAACAGTAAATACTACTTCAGAATGAAATGAATTATTCTAACACATTTTCAGAACTATTTAGCACATACTGATATTAGTATCAATTGCCTTCAATCTCTGCTGAGCCACTGAGCTAAGCATCTCAGCCCATGATCAATCTCAGCCCTCATGTATCAATGTACAATATACAATTAAATCCTTCTAGAGACGTTAGTTAGTGTCTAGGGACAACATAACAAATAAAGCATAACATATCCCAAATACTGCATCACCTGGGGCTGTTCCTGCATGTTAAGGTAAAGAAGGCACACTGAGACAAAAGCATCAAGCAGCCACTGTGCCAGAGCATCCCTCCCTGAGGATTCCTGGGAAAGGCAGCCCCAGTCTGCTCAGCTGGAACTGTACCTGAGCACTCAGGCTGGGCAGCAGAGGCAGCATGGTGCAATGCACACTGCTCTTCAAATGGCTTGAGAAATAATACACCCCATTTCACCCCAGCTTGACAAGCATCTGTGCTCAGCATTGACCCACCCAATTATAAATCTAGTGTGACTTTTCCTGCTACTATATGTACATTTAAGAGTAGAAGGTAGTGGATGTGGATTTTCTTAAGTTAAAAAACATTAAAAGCAGAGTTCTCACATTTACAAGAGTAACACTTCAGTGGAGAATACTTAATATACAAAATGGCTGCATTTGATTTTTTTAAAAAGCTGAACCCAAATGCAAAATTAATTCAAATTAAGGCTTCGATTGTACAAACAAAACAACTTGTTTTATCCCTGTAGCTAATAATCAGATTAATGTTATTGGGTTTTTTCTCAGATTTCCATTATATTCTTGTACTTTAAACCTTTCCAAAAGTGTAGGAAGAATTCAAGCATAAACACTATATTTTGTAAATAATGGCAATGCTGATTAATAACATGAAGATTCAGAATGTCTGTAATGAGTGAGCATCTTTTTCTGAACTCACAAATCATTGGCATCCTTTGCCTTTACTTGTAATTTATTTTTCTCTTTCAGGAATCATAATTGTATTTAGGGCTGTAGTAGCAAGTCATACTAATGCATAAACCATAAGTAATTGACACCAGAACTGCAAGAAATAAAACAATTCTTTCAGGTTTTATAGCACAACAGACAAAGAATTCAAGGGACTTTGCTGTATTAGTCCATCCCTTCTGCAAACTCTCTCTTTCTGACCAGTTTGATACTGGTCTTATTATATCATATTCCTACAGCTGGGGGCTTTATTTTGGAGAGGTGCTTGGAACAGCAGGGGTGGGAAGGAGAATACAGTTTTTCCACATGGCAAATAAAGTATAGATTACAATGGCCATGGAAGGAAGGTACTCTTGCTTTCTTAAAGCTTTAGTTTGACTCTTCAAATCTTGAATTCTCCTGCACACCTGAGGAGAAGCTAACAGACAGCACAAGGTTTTATACCACCATAAAGCTTACAATTCTCAAAGTGTAATGTTTGAAGAAAGGAAAAAAAATCAACATTCAATATTCTGGACCATAAAATAAACCTGTATAGAAACTGCTTAGCTAAACTATAAATAACAGCAGAGTAATTTTATTTAGTTAATCATTACTTCCTTACTCCTATTAAAGCTTCAATAAAAGGAATTTTAACATTCAGAATCATTAGCAGAATTTAGATGCTCACAGCTATAGAGGCATCCTGAGTAAGGCATTGTATTCCAGTGGCTTCACACTTGGTTTGTCTAAAACTCATTTTGAGCTCAGACTTATTTGAGGCCAAAGTCCCAGGGTGTAAACAAAGCCTCCTGAACACCAAGTGCATTTCACAGGAGCCAGCTCTTTGCCCAGGAGTGAAAATTTGATCTTGAACAACTCCACACCATTAAATTAATGCATCACAGGACATTCCAACTAGGAAGTCCTACATTAAGGATTTTATAGATGAAGGTTTAAAGCTGTCCTAATCACCACGAGTTCCTCTTGATATGCAAATGTCAGGTGAACATTATGATGTCAGTCTGCTAACTTACTGGAACAAAAACCAAACCAAACCAACAAACCACAACCCCACACATTTAAAGTAAGATCCGGTAATTCCACAGCAGTAAGTTCTCAGACACTGCAAATTTTCTTTTGAGACAGAAATGAATGTTTCTCTTCTGTCTCATAAAACAAATATTGCACATCTCATTTCCCCAAGAATCTTAGGCATTCACCAAAGGCACATATGACCCTAGAAATATCATTCTCAGCTTCCTTGACAAACCTTTTACTTCAAACAGGCCCTGCACTACAGCTGGATTACACTATCATAACAGCTTTCCACTGAAAACTTGTTTGTGAAGTTGTTTCTAGAAGAAAATAAATCTTTAAGCTGCCCAAGTGACCAAGGCACTCAGAATAACCTTAGGACTGTCCTCTGGGGAAGACACAAGGTCTCACTTTCAGCAGATCCTGACGTCAGACCAGAGAGGGAACACAAGCCAGGCAAAGGTTACATGGAAACTGTCCCCTGGGCTTATGCAAGAGCCAAACAAGCACTGCTCAGGATACATGCACATAAAGAGAACTCACTGGAAATTACTTTTAATGGAAGCAAACCAAAACTGCTTGTGAGTTGTGGGGTATGGTGGTGCCACAGACTAATCTGAACAGCTTCTGTTTCGGGTCTCTAAAACAAGCACTCAGTAATTCACATTACACCAGCCATCTTTGGTAACACTGTACATTTGTGCCAACCACCTGGTAAACATGAGTTCTGGATATTTAGAGCGTAATTCATCATAACTACAAACTAATTGGAAAGTTGATGGAGTGTCCTCCAACTGTACATGAGCTTGCTAAGGGAAGAGTTCAGACTAGCAACACTGAAATTACTTCACAGTTATGTAGAAAAAAGTTACAATTCTTTGTCATAGATCATTACACAAGTTTGTTATTTTGTCTACAGTTAAAGTGAGTTTATAGTCAGGATTATTAAATTAACAGCAAAACAGCTGCCAAAACAATTTAAGGGAATGTGATTTAAAGCTAAGAACTTTGATTAAAGCATTTTTTTCTAACCCTAAATTATTAAAATACAGAAAAAAGTCATCATTATTTCAAAAATATGTATCATTAAAAAAGAAGTTCCATTCCTTACAATACAGTTTAAAACTAATGTAGAAGGAAACAGTGCTACATTAAATACAGTCAAGAGCATTTGGATGGCATTATTTAAGTATAATCTTATGTTTTCTGTGAGATGGTCCAGCCATGGACTTCTCCTTGCTTTAACATGTATTTGATGATCACTGAACTTTCCCCACTCATCCTGGTGGGGGCTGTTCACATCTACTGTGTTCACACTTAAGAGTCAGCATTTATGTACAAATGAAAGCAGCACAGCTTTCCTACAGCCTGCAGCTGTGCTCACTCCACTGCAGTACTGGAGCGAGCACAACAGCTCGGATATCTCAGGGAATGCATCATTGTCCTGAAAGGCCTTTTTTTCCCAGCTTTTCCAGGGGGTGGCTCCTCATTACATTTCTCAGCTGCCTCAGCAGGCACTGTCTGGAACTGTTCTATTTGAAACTCAAGATGTTTTTGAATGGCCACCCCGAGGACTTCTGGGTCCACAGAGGCCCCATACACTTCCCACGTCATTCCTTCATCATCCCACCTCACTTCACGAACTGGAGATTTGGGGGCCTCCAAGCCCTGCTCCAGGTTCACCTCTGGGAACACGTGTGAGTGACCTTCTGCTGCAGCTGCTGGGCTCGTTGCCACTGATTTGCATTCCATGGTTGGAAGAGTTTGTACCTCGGCATCTCTGCGCTCCAGAGCCGGTTTCAGGCCCTTGGTTATGTCATTCATAGAGGTCATAGTCCACATATCCTTAGTTGTCACTGCCATGTCTGCACCCTGCTGGCTGCTCAGAGCAACCTGGGCAGCCTCAGCTTCTGGAGGAGCTCTCTCCTGTGGAGCAGGTTGCAGTTGTTCTTCAGGAACATTACAGCACTTCAGGATTTTCTTGGCATCCAGGCCCGATTCACTCACTGAAGACACCAGCTTAGGGTATGTCAGAATGTCAGAAGCAGAAAAGGAATGGAAGTAGCCAGGTGCTGCCTGCTCTTTTCCTGTCTCACTGACAGAGCACACCAACCGTGGGATGAGCTGGATGGATGGGATGGGCAAGGAGTGGCAATAGGCCGGGATGGTGGCGTCTGCCTTCAAGGTGTCCTGCCTCAGACTGCAGGGCCCTGCTGAGTTGTTGTGAACTGTCATCACCATGGGGGAGTAGGCAGAGTTTGGAATACTACCATAAGTCAGACCACCATGAATAATCCCAGGGGCTTGACTGAACGTTGTCCTGTTTGGGAAAGCATTTCCAGGCACGTGGGGTCCTAGAACAGCAGCTTGAAACGTGCCAGGATCTGTGTAAACAGTGGTGTTACGTGGAATATTGCCACTGTCAAAGGTATTTGTGGGTACCTGTTGGTCCCTAGGTAGGACTGGAAGATGAGTCACAAGGTTTTGATAGTGAGATGCATTTTGATTTGTTTCTGATCCATATCTCTGAGTTTGGAAAGACATCCTAGCCTCTGGTGGACCATGCCTGCAGCCAGAAGAGCTGAGGCTGGAGTGAGTAGCACTGGTTTCTGTGTGAGTCACATGAGTCTGCTGTTTGCAGCTGCAGGTTAGGTCTGAGTGGCTTCTCTGAAGGGCAATTCCTGATTCTTCCATTTTACACATGCCTTGCTGGTGAACAAAGCAGGCTGAAGAAACATTCTCAGCAGTGCTGCTCTTCACACACATCTTAGTGTCCCCCACTCCCCAGGATGCTGAGGATTGTTCAGTGACAAGAACATGGTTTGTGTTCTTAGTTCCTCCCTCTGAATGGTCATTGGCTGACTGGTCATTTATGGTTTGGACCTCTGATCCAAGTCCCACCATCCCAGGCTGTGAGGAGGACCATTCAGGACTCTGCACACTCCTTGCATCACTCCTGTTTTCCAGGACATGGCAGATGGTGCTACTATGGCTTTTCTTCAGCTCCTGCTTGTTTTGCCTTTCCTCAAAACTCCTTGAGTGCCCAATACAGGCCAGATTTGAGGAGCTCTTGGACAGGGGGTGACTGTTGACATTCAAGAGACAGTGACAAGTAGAACTTAGTGAGTCCTGGTAGCAATGGGTGTGGAGCTGGTGGCTGTCAGATGACATGGCAAAAAACAGAGACCTGCAAGAAGTGGTGGAAAAGAAAAGGACACAATTTAAGTAGGAAATAAATGTACTGGAAACTATAATCTCTACTGACCTTCTGCTTGGGCTTCTTGCCTTCCACAATTCACAAGTACTTTCTAAAATACACAGTACTCTAGTCTAAGTGTACTCAGACCAGTCAGTTTCCATTTTTGCTTTCTCCAAAGAGTTTTTCTCTAAATTAGATTTTTTTAAAATTCTGGTGAGTTTTTTTTCAATTCATAAAACACAAAAGGAAAAAAATCCTCCTTGGTTTCTATCTTTTAACAATAACTATCTCAACACTACCAAGTATCATCTCCCCTCAATCACTGGAGCCATTTTTGGGACATCCAGAGATGTCATGTAACTTAGGCAAAGACAGAAGTATTTTACAACCAGATAGCTTTTCACCACAGTGGCCATTAAGCCAATGATATTAACTGTATCATCAAAACAACAACAACAACAAGTTTAGCTTTTAGTCTCTTGACATCATAATTTCAGAAGTGATCCAGTCACTGATGGAGCTTTTAAACCTTGAAGCTGCAACAACTGAACAAGTTCTCCTTTTCCCCACACCTTTCCTAACAAGCTTTCTGATATTTCATGTTACAAGAAGATCACTGTTTCAGTCCACTGTTTTCCCTGAGCCCACACAAGGGTACAGCAGGTATGGACAAAGTTGTTCTGACCCCCTGTGACAGAGATGACATAAAACCCAAGGAAATGACCTCTACCAAGCCAGTGAGGGGTCACTGCCAGTGTCCCCAGAACAAATAGTGCTGGGCAGCACTCCAGCTTGTGCTCACCTCTGGCACCACAGGAGCTGGCTGCAAAGAGGGACCCAGTGAAGGGCTGGAGGTGAAATTCCCCTCTCTCTGTAAGGAGGATCTGCACCTCAGCACTGCCTCTGGTAAGGGTGCATGCTCTGGGCTCTCAGGCTGCTCACCTTTGCAAATCCACAAGTCCATGCTGGCTGTGGAAGGTGTGCACTCGTGACACCAGAGGCAGGGTAAAAATGAAACAAGAAAATCTTTAGCCAAAGCCTTGCAGATATTCTGTCCTTTTTTATAGTGCACTCAGTCATTTCTATTTTTAGCAAACCCTTATTTCTACCAGGGAGCAGTACCCTAGACATTATTAACATTTATCTTAGCAGTTTTACATCTGAGGGGAGTTGTGATTGAAGATTTTGAATCTCACCAGATTTAGAGATCCATTTTTTCTGATTGAATCAGATCTTCCACTGATTGACTACACATATTGCCTTGCTGTCACAGAGGTGTTTCAACATTTGTACAACTAAAGGTATTTTAATATTCTTATATATATCTATATCTACTCACACAAATACATATATGTCTTTTCCACAAGAACTCACTGTGTTGAACAGAAATATCCAGAGTATTTGTGCATTGCTTCCAGGCCAAGTTTGTTGTGCAGATGTAGAGTGAAAGCCAGAATTTCTCATTTTAGACAACTTTTCCTCAGACATACTCTATGCACTCTACCTCCTTAGCAGGTCTCTGACAGAAACCTGCATAATTTCCTGTGCACTGTATCACTAAAATAAAAATGAATGTGTGGAACAGGAAAGGTACATACCCATGGTGAACAAAAGCACGCTGCAAATGTCACAGGGAAGTTCACTCCTACCATCAAGGACACAGTGGCTGCAAGGGCTCACATTCAGCTCCCTCAGATGTGATCCTTTTAAAGTGATATTGACAGGCTCCAAGAGTCACATACCAGGCTCCAAGAGTCACATACCGGTGTTAAGAGATAAGAACATGCCTTTTGCTCCCTCTGCCAACCAAGAACTCTACAGCTGATCCAGGCAGATATCAGAGCTTGTAATTAATTCCATTTCCATTGTAAATGTTGGCAAGCTAACAGACTGCAATTTTCCCATCACCTGAAATCCACTGGTGTTGGCTGTTTTCCATCATGAATTAAATCGAGCATGACAACATTAAAAAATATTAATATTAGTATTTGCAATCACATTCTTACAAAAAATCTCATTGAGGGTTGTGTATCAGGGCCTTGTGACCAGCAGCAATATCCTCTAGCACAGGGTTGCTCCAATTTGGACTGTGGACAGAAAAAAGGTGAATTCCCATTCTTCATATTTGTTACCTCTCCTGCAGTCACTTCTGCACATGAGTATAGTCTGCACAGGGTTCAAAGGAGTCAAGAGGATTAAACACCAGAGTAATAGCTGCCTACAAGGTGAAAACCTTACATTTAATCTCTTTAAAAGATAACACCTGCAAAGGCTCTCACACACACCTGGATGAAACAACACTTACTAATGGCAATCCTCAGACACAAATATTGAGTCTCAGATGAAAGGAAGCCTCAAACATATCCTGTTACAAATGATACAAGGCTGTAGGAAGCTTGAAGGGCTCTCTTACAAAGTTTACAGCACTCAAATACCTACATGTACACAGAAACCAAGGCTCTCTTTGCTTTCTTTATGTAGCAATGGGCATTGCTGCAGAAGCCTCTGTAAGTGAAAGAAGTGATAACTGATTTGTCACCTCACACCAAACACATTCAGATGGATGAAACAGACCAAACATCACTGAAAGCAACAGCCAGGGTGATGCTGGCAAGGAAACCTCCAAAGAAAACTCAGAATAAATTTATTTTTGCCCCACTGCAGGTGAAATCATGACTGAACATGGGCCAATGTGACACATATTACACATGTACATGTAGAATATTCTAACCAGCTACTCCCAACAACATCTGAACATTGTTGCTCAGACAGAGCAGTGTTCCATGCTAGCATAATTGTAATAATTCTCCTTTGGCCTTGGGCCTTCCCAAACTCTGCATTTCACATGTGCACTGCTGGCACTGATTGCTCAGGGTGCACAAAGCCCCCTGAGAAGAGGCCCAACACTGCACACACACCTCCCAGGGCGCCAGAGCTCCCACTGGGCCCAGGGTCCAGCCCGTGGCTTCTGGGAAAGGTTGGGAAGCAGAAGGGTCTGGATGGATGGGCCTTCCCACACCTCTGCCAGCAAGGGGTGGGTCATGTTCAGAGAATGAGGTGCCAAACCTTTCAAAAATCCAACCCAAAACATGGAACATCTTCAATGACACAGCCACGCAACTCCTTTGTGTTTTGTGAATCAGCTAATCAGGAATGGATTACCCACATGAAACATGGATAGAAGAACACTGATTTTGTGGGTACACAGGCACCCAAACCAACTTATTCTGTGTGTCCTGGGCAGAGCAGAGTGCTTGGTTTAACTTTCATTTTTTAAATGTAAAAATATAACTTATAGAAAAGGAATTTTACTCAAAAGTATCTACTTTAAGTTCTGAGTCTGTCTGAAAGATTTTGTTTTAAAATTGCAAAGGAAATTCACACCTGAATACACAAATAACAAAGTATGAATTTTTGAGGCAGATACTCTGCTATGAATATATAGAAAATTGTTAGACAAGCAGAGAAAGGATTAGGATAGAAATGGAATTAACATCCACTATTTTTGGCTTAGCTTCAGATAGCTTATGAGGGGATCTAGGCTGCTTTCACTAATTCCACTGAACTACTTTAAAGCAACAAATGTGTATTTTGCTATGACTTATGATTAAAGTTTTGACCTATTTAATGCACCAGTAAATTTAGTCTCAAAATATTAAATACAATGTATGTTATCAATTGAAAGACATTCACTGTAAATTAATTATGATTCTAAAATCCTTCGGTATTTTTGTACTCCACACACGTACTTTAATTGAAATTTTGACAGCACTCTCATCTTTTAGTTTGAAACTGTTTCCCCTTGTCCTATCTGCCCATGAAAAAGTCCTTTTCCCTCTTTTTTAAGAACCCTCATTCAGTACTTTGTTACTATAGGAAGTCAACAGTGAGGCAGTGAGAATCACCTGACACGCTGAACAACACAAGTTAGCTGCAGAATTTGGGAAGAGTCAGAGAAATGTAATACCATTTACTAGAAATATGCATGCAATGCCAGGCACTTCTCTAAATCTTCCACAGTTATTTTTTCTCTATATAACTCTGATGGTCAACCCACAAGTCAAGAAGATTTGTAATAATAACTGCAGCTGTTTCACCCATCTTCACTTGGCTGATCATACAAGAAAAAAAAATTTTTCTTAATTTTATGCTTTCAAAAACAGCATCTGACTGCAAAATAAGTCATAAAATCCAAGCCAGTTTCAGGGCTGAGAGCACTAATATGCAAATGTGGAATTTGAAAAAGCTAAACAATCTGACCCATACCACATTTTTGGATGATGATTTATTTTTGGATGCTGAGCAGGACCCTCCATGGCAGGACTAGCCCTTTCAGAGAAGACAACCTCTGAGAAGTGTTAGAGGGTTGCAAGGTCTTTATCCTGAATTTGCTCCATCATTTGCATCATTCTGGCCCTGCTGTGCAATAATCAGCTGCACAAAGCAAGCACAGAATTTCTGTAACACCAAACTCCAAGACAAACACAATTATATTTTATACAAGAAGAATAGTGTCATTTAAATTAACTTAAGGAATATACTTCAATAGAAAGCTGCTAGATACAGGTCCTTACCTTTATTTAATCTTATTACGAACACCATAAATAAATTAGAAATTAAAAATTTATAAATTTGAAATGAAGAGCAGTTTATGGCTAAAATGATGTAACTTTAATTACACCCTAAGGGCCAGCAGTCACTTAGCCATAAACACTGCTGGCCCCTGCCTGGGGCACAAGAGAGCACATTGAGGAAAAGCTGCATTTCTGCCCAAACAAACAGCAAAGCTCCCTCAGGTACCAGAAGCAATCCAGTATATTCACTCTGGGTTCTCTTCAGGCCTGGTATTTTACAAGCAATGTGGCTTCCTTACTGCAATCCATGACTAAACTTCTAAGATACATGCTTCATGTGGTAAAATAACATAAAAAGGAACATCATCTAATATGATACTCATTTCTTTTAGAGCTGTACTAATTTTAAGAAACTTATACCATCAAAGTAAAAAATTAGAGTGTGCTTATGTCTAAAAATTGTCCTTGCTTGCTCACATGGAAAACTACTTGCACAAGATAAGAAAGATCTGTTTTGCTTTAGACAAAGATTGGCATGATAGCATTATGAGATCTGATGGCCTCTCCCTAACTGCTACTACTGAAGGAAATAGTTCATTAACAGTAATCACTAACATTTACATTGGGGGGGAGTCAAACCACTCGAGAGGCATTGGCAAAACAGGATTAACCACAGTAAAAAGCTTAGAGATTCAAGTGTCTGGGATTAGGAGTTTTGTTGTTGCTGTTTTTAATTGTTATTTTATTTTGGTGAGGTGTAAGTGAAAGGAATAAACAGAGGAGTTACAGTAGGGGAAAAAATATCACTTGTCAGGGAACATAAAAAAAATTTCTCTAAATTCTGTCAATACAAAAAAAAATCTCTAAATTCTGTCAGCTAGATTAATAAAGACTCAGGTTGAGACCCCAATCACTTAACCTTTAATCCATCATCTTTCTGTAGGCTTTCCATTTTGGAATAGCATTATAAACAAACCATGCCTTGTTCAGTTTAATCTGCTAATGCCCTTTTGTAAATATTTTCTATCATCCTAAGTATTTCCAAGTATCATCCAGACCTACAGGACAGGCTGGCTTGGGCATCCAGAGATACCAAGAGACAAGTGCACACTGCATGCAAAGGAATGGGGTTGTTTCCAGTTCTGCACTGCAAGAGGCACTGGGGACACTGGGGCCATGGCACTGGGACCATAACTCACAGGGAGGAGGGGGAGGGCACTTGGCAGGCTGGAACACATGAGAGCAGGAGAGCTGTGCCCCTCCGTGCCCAGCACTGCCACAGCAGAGCCCTTGTGCCCGATGCCCTCACAAGGCCACTGGTCACAGCCTCGTTAGGGTCTGCTAATTACTGCTTTGGCTGCCAGGCTTTCCTGAAACACTTGTGTCTTCTGCCCACCCTGTGCTGAGCACACTGGGCAGGTATCTCTGCAGTGACTGTGACAAGACTCAGAGAGAAGAGCCCCCTTTACCCTGAGTGTTAGTGAACCTCAGCTCTCTCCTTCCTGAGGCACAGCAGAGATCTCTTCCCCAAACACTGAGGGTGCCATGGGTGCCCTGGTTCTTGCCAGTGGCCTCAGCAGGAGATAACAGATGAGTTACCACATCAGAAAATGAACAGATTCTAACATTTACCCATGCATTCACCTCAGTGTGGAACAACAAGGCCACAGTGCCCACAGTTACCCCAGCAGCTCGGAAGAGCCATGCAGGAAGGTCAGCATTCTCTTTTAAGGAGCAGGGACAGCCTCAGCCCCAGCACAGCCTGAGCAGAGCTGACAACTCTGAATTCTAAAGATGAAAGTGCCACGAGAGAGGAGCCTGATAGGGATGAAACAAAGGAGACAACTTCGGTGGCACCTTCAGCTGAATTCCCAGGAGGGACAATTCACAGGGCTGTAAATGTATTACTGGAAAATCAGAGAGAGAAGCACTCTGTCACAAGGGAGGCATGTGTTGGGACATTGTCCTGACATCACCACATGATTTAGTACTGCAACATGTGGCATCTTCTTTGCCAGCTTTTTAATTTAATCATCTATCCCAGAAACAACTTCAAAAATCTCTTGGACTTAATATATTTTTAGCAGAAGTTTATGAGCAAAACATTACTCCCACTATATCTCCACGTGGAGATCTGCCTCAGCATACAAACTACCCTACAATATACCCAAGAGAGATATTGATTAGTCATGTTTTGATGCTCACTTTTGCTGTCTGACAGCTCACTGCTTTAAAGCTCATCTCTTCAGTTAGAAGACTTAAAATTTTAATTACAAATTAAATATGATGACGTGGTCATTTAATCAGCTGTTTTCACCAGCTGGGGCTTAAAAAAATCAAATATAATGACAGCAGGCAACATTGACCTAGAATCATGCTTCCAGTGAATAGTGCATGCCTAAAGAAGTGGTATATTAATATAACTGTCTTTCTGGCTTAAGCAGAACAGAATTAAGCAAAATGAAACTGTTAATTCAGATGCCAGGATTATGCTGCTAAGAATTCATGGCTACTGATATCCACTGGTATTGCAGAAGTCCTGTGACAACAAAATTTGATAGTTTCTTTAAGAATTCATCTTTAATGTAGAAAATATGCAGTGGCCTAGCCACATTTGGATTTATTTCAGAGACAGACATTAGTGAGCCTTTTCCTCTTCACAGCAGGGGATCAAATCCTATTCCTTCACGTGTTCCAGCTTGGAGGAGACAGAATTGGTCTGGGGTTGAACAACTCATGCTCTTCAGAGCTCCACTTCTGTACCCTCTCTTCAGCCCTGAGCAGACCAGCTTCAAAGCAACCCCACTGACCTGGAACTCTGCAGAAACACATGGCCACAGCTTTGCTCAGTAAGCCCCTGCTGTCAGAGGCCCAAGCCTGCCAATGTGTGAATACAGAAAGCCAGAAGCATGCTTACAGCTCCTTCCAATCTCAGAGTACAGCTGGATACCACTACAACCTGCACAAGAGGCCAGCAGTTTGCACATCCATCAAACTCCACCCAAACTGGCTAAGTGATTTATCTACTTGCAAATTCATGTGTTTTAGTGGCAAATATTCAAGTAACAATTTTTGCTGTTTTTTGAAAGCTTAGCAGTGACAGTTAGAGGGAAGGCACAAACTCAGCTTATCCCCCCTGCCCTATGGACATGCCAGCTTTGATGGCACTGCACTTCTGTGTGAGGGCAGTGGGACACCTTCCTGCCGGGTGAACACACCTGTGACAGCCAAAGCTGTGTCCCAGCCTGTGTCAGAGGGTGCACAGTCTGTGTGTGTGCTCTGGGCTGCCTGCAAGGAGGCAGAAAAGCACAGAGCTGAGCCTGTCTAACATGCCCAGCCTCCCCATAAAGCTCACTGCCTCGCCTCAGTGTTGTGCCAACAGAGATAAAAGCTTTACAAGCAGCTGCAGTGGCAGACAAAGGAAGCTCAAATCTGCCTTAAGAATTCTGAATATACAAACACAGCCACAAGCACAGCAGCTTTTCATGTTCACACATCATCCTTAATTGAAGGATGGCAATTCCTAAAGCAGCATTAAACAGCAATAATGGTGATATAAACAAAGGTCTCCAAACATCTCCATCAGGATAAAGACAATAGATTTACACAATTAGATTGAAGGATGCTTCACCAAAATAATTAAAGAAGGCACATTATTCTTCCACATGTGATAGCTGAATCTCTTTCCTACCTAGAAAAACCTGGCTACTTACCTAGCAAAACCTAGAAATTTGCCTTATTGCTTGTTCCCCTGTTTTCCCCTGTGACTGAACACCATTCAAGGGCCACAAAATCCCCTTCAATTCTTTATTTAAATAAGAGCATTTATGAACTGTATGGAAAACCTTGGAGAAAAAAAGAATGCAAAACCACAATCCATCTACCTCTAGAAGCTGCTCTCAGTGGTGGCAGAGAAAAGACTGACTTTGACATTGTGGACTGATGGAAAACTGACTTCCCGAACTTAAAAACAAATTGCTCAGTAATTAGAAAGAGGAAACAATTGCTTTCTAATTCTGTCTGTGCTCACTGACATAGTGTATGACCTTCAGCAAGTCATTCCCTTTGTGACTCAGTTTACTCATCTGTGACTCACAGATTAGATGCAGAAGCCCCTGATGTAGGTATTTAAAGGCTTAATTCATGATTGCAGAACACTCTCAAATCCTAGAATAAAAGATATTAAATATAAGATGCTGAAGATAATGTATTCTGGGCCTTCTTTTGTAATATTTGGATTGGAAGAAATAAATAGTGCATCTCTACAGGAAATTCTTGTTGCACTTAGAGAAAACTCAACTTACTAGTAAAGGTCAGACACTATCTGTGCTTCAGAAGCATAAGTTTAAAGCATCTCCTGAAACTTTCCAGCACCATGAGCACAAGCAACCTCAAGGATTTCAAATACTCAAATCCAGCAGAGTTTCTCAGATTAGGTGTTGCATGTATAAACCCTCTATACAATATGCATGCTGACAACACGTATATTGTATTTGCATGGTATGTTAAGTAGCAATGATTAATTATTATAAGCAGCTTCATTAAACTTTCTAAGCAGAGTTGTCACAACTGCAGACCATGTTGTCTTGCAGTGCTACAGGCACTTGTAGGCTTTTATTTACTAGGGTGAATTTCTCATGAACAAGAGATTCTGTGACTAATTTATGCCTTCAGTTCACACTGCAAGCTTTTATATATCCTTAGGCTGGAAAAGAGCTGGCAACCTCTATCCAAGGGGCTGAGTGTTGAAAAGAACTAAAAAGGGGACAAGCTAATCATGTTTCATAGCAATTAAAGGTGCCATTATAGTATGTGGTAGCTTTGAAACTATTTAAACAAGGAATATGGCAAGAGGAAGTTTTCATTTCAAACTTGGTGTTTTGTCATAAAAAACATTATGTCAAAGCGCAATTTCTGTCTCTCTGAAAAGAAACTGTCCCAATTCATCTGTGGTCAAATCAGACCCATGTGGGGAACTATTATCTGTAGTTTTCAGAGAACATCTGAAAGGGATGAAAGGGAACACTTCCCTACTCTCTCAAGACTGAGAGAAGAAAAACATTAGAGCTTGGTTAGAAGAGAGCCTCTGCCTCCCAAGGCTTGATACCAGAGACTGCAAGGAGAAAAAACCCAAGTAACAGCCCAAAGCAGCAGAATAAAGTTTGCAAACACTTTGTCAAATCCAAGTATGTGAAGGAGTTCCTCTAGAACTAATGTTTACACCCTACTCTGTGTAAACAAAAAAATTTCCCCTTCTCTTGGTTAATCTCAATCATAAACCAAGCTGCAGAAGTCTCCACTTCCTTATTAACATGTAATAATGACAGAATCACAAAGTTTTGAGGTATAAATTTGAAACAAATCAAGAACCACAAGACAATTCAGTTCCTGCCATCATTCAGGTCTATGAAGATCCCACCTGTGTGCCATGGACAACTAGAGAATAACTCCTCAGGCATCTGCTGCTAACTGCTAGCAACAAGATACTGATTATAAAGAATAAAGGCTCTGCTACAGGAATACTTTGCTTTTCAAACATTGGTTTGACCATATTCAAGACTCACACAGAACCCTAAGAAATCTGCTCTGACCTCACAGCTGTCTCTGCTTTGAACAGGAGACTGGAATAGATGAATTCACAAGGTCCCTTCAAAAATGACTTTTTTTTATTCTTTTCATAAATAGGTGCTTTTATCCATCAGTGCCAATGAATGTCATGTACCTTCTCAACCCGAGAAGCTGAAATGTGCAGTCATTTTGCATTACTGAACCACTTTTAATTGATTAGAGGAATCTGAACATTTTACTGAAACCTGAGTACCTTTTACTGAGACAGGAATGACTTTGGAGAGGAAGCACAAAGGTGATCTATAGGAAAGAGGCAGTGACTCCAAAAGTTTCTTTCCAATCCATTAGCACCTCTGTTGGTACTAAATAAACAAAATCACTCCTCCCTTTCACAGTTTAGAGGCCATTGAGAACCAAATAAAACTGCTATAACCAGATGTATGTTTTTCCTAGATGTTTCAAGAAGCACTGATCTACCCTGCTCAGTCATAAACACTGAACTTTCCCAGAAGATTCTTAAAAAAAAAAAAAATTCAGTTTATGAGAGCTAGGGTGGCTTTGTGCATTCATCATCTCTCCAATTTCCACAGCAGGTTTGCTTAGCTTGAGCTAGAAAGGAGTTGGATCTTTCACTTCAGCTCAGATGAACTGGTCTCTGTCAGTCTCCTGCACTGGTGACTGGGGTAAAGCTCTGCAAGTCAAATGAAGGTCTTACAACTGCTCAATCCCATTACCCTTCATTTGCACACTCAGGTGTGCCCTTGCTAAAGCTTAATTAGCAAATATTCTGCAGATGGAGAAAGACTCCTGCTCCTTTCTGTGCTTTGTATGAAATCCACACTGGGCACAGGTCAAGCCATCATTTTGCAGGAACTTCCCCACACAGGGACAAGTCAGTTTAAAGCTGAACTTTCTTTTGAAGCTTTTTTTGGTGCAGAATGATGCTTGGCTATAACTCACATGCTTAATGCCCACACACAAATCTAGGAAAGGCCTGGCTAATGTCAACTTCATTTAGCTGGCCTAACCCAATTCCCATGCTCTGAGTGCATCTACCTAAGCAGCCCCAAAGTGATTTTTTTGTGGTTCCTGTTACTAAAGATAATTTCTCAGAATTTTGACAGCTTTTCTAAATGGAAGAGGCCATCTTCTTCCCAACAATCTCTTAAGCAATCAGAGAATAGTCCTAAAGGAGAGCTCTTAACACACAGATGGACTACAAGCTGCACAGCTATAGATTAATTCAATTGTGACAAGGCATCCATAGGAAATATTGCATCAAATTACCTTAAGCAGAGAAAAGCTCAGCAGTATCTTTCAGTTCACTGCCTTCTCATTGTATCCCTCATGCAGATAATCCTGACCACTGTACTCCAACATTTATTTTCATTTTGCTTTTTCAGAAAAGATCTCTCACACAACTAAAATACTGCCCCCAGCCCCAACAGAAAAAAAAATAAAAAAGGCTATTCAAAGTTTGTTTAATTTACATCTTCCAGAATCTTAATATCCCAGAGAGATACAGTGTATGCATACAGCTTTACTGTTTACACGAGTTAAAAACCTCTTATTTCTGTACAAGGAAGCTGCAAGAATTAACTAAAAGGCCAGTGCCTGCAGTTCCTATGGTGTGACTCATGGCCATGGAAATTGATTTAAGAAAAAAAAAAACAACAGAGTTCCAGGCTGTCCAGGAAAGTAAAGTGCAACATCACCTGCAGCCTATGACTCCTGCTGGACTGTTGCTCTTGGGCCAAAATGGTTTGAGACTGGAAGCAATGAAATATCACACACACCTGTCAAAGATACTTGCTTAACAAAAAATATTGGTATGATAACAAAAATAAGATTTTTTTCCCTGATTAATTGGAAAAAAATACTTGCAGAACAAATACCATTAACAGGTATCTTTCAAGCCCCTAGCCTTGGAAAGCATCATTCCTAGGTTGCATTCTCCTGCAAAATGTGTAACAGCTGGCAATATTCAAATACAAGGGACCAGAGTGAAGCACACTCCATCCTCATCTAAAAACATGAACTCCAGAGCTAAGGAATGAGCAATTTAGTCTCTCTAACCTCCAGAAGAGTCCACTGGAGAAGAAACAGGATTTGGTTGCTGTTCTGTTCAGGAATAACCTGCCTGCAGTCAGGTGTAACAGTACCTCACTGGTACAAGCAAATACCTCTGCTCATCTGCAGTGGCTAAAAGCTGCCTCCAATTTACCCTTTGTCATCGCCCTAAGAGAAAGAAAATCAAACTTTTGAAGTCCAGTGATGCTCAATAACAATTTTCCTCTGTTTTACCCTCCCTCATACATTTTTATTTTCCAAGTGCAGTTTGAATATGTGTAGTTTACTATGGAAGGAAAAATGTGGACTTGACATGGTTATCTGATGGAAATGTATCACATTTTGTATTATAAACTAACTCTGACACTACAAGGCCATATACAATTTACTGCTCTTGTTTAAGCAGCCCAAAATAACTGTCAGATAAACTAAATTGCAATTCCAGCTTTCCCTGGAGTACAGTTAAGATAAAATGTCTGGACAATAAAAATCAACAAAACCTAATAAGTGGAGAAGTGTTTATGGAGTAACCAAGACATGGCATGAAAACACAAAGCCCTCATCTAATCCACCCTCCTGAATGAAAACTTCTCCAAACCTAATTGTTTTGCACAGAGACTCCATGCAGAGGTCTCTAAACTCAGATCTTACTACAGCTGATGTCCTGCAAACATTCAAATATGCACTAAAACATGCAAACAACCATCTGCAAGCTTTCATCAATCTCTTGGGGCAGGAAAACCACTGATACTTTTGTATTTTGTATGAGATTATTACTTAGAAACATGAGTCAATGGAAGAGAGGCAGATTTTGATTTATATAAGGTCCATCTCACTTATGCCTGAGATCAACATCTTGCAAAATCTATTTATTTTATCTTTTCTTTCCCATCACCTTTCATGCTTAGAGTTCTCTAAATGGAAATAACTGCTTGCTCCCCCCTCCCTTTTCCCTCTTCCCCTAAAATCCAGGAGTGCATCAGCACAGACTCTTGCTTTTAATCACAACATATACAGAAAACAGTCTTCTACTTCTAAGGATTCTGATATAAAATATTAATCTACTGACAATAAAAAGCCAAAGCAAATCAAATTTGTGACTTTGGGAAAAACATATTTTGGTTTAAGAGAAAAATGTCACTTGCCATTTTAAATAGCAATTGACCATTTATCTAGGAAGGTAAAGTGCAAAACAAAGCTGATCTGCAGAAAGCACTGAAATATTCCTCAGGTTTTTCCAGTGTTGGATACTCCTAGGAATTTAAAAAACACATGGTACACATGGTGGAAAGCAGTAAGGTAGATGATTCTCTGGCACATTAGTACTAAAAGGCAGAAATTTAAAGCAATAAAATCTACACTTTTCTCTTATTTTTAGTATTCAAACACTAACATGCACACAAGAGATAATCAAAAAGCATCTTCATAAAGTCACAGATGTGCAGAGGAATAAGATGAACAAGCTTATGAGGTTTTTCTCCCCCAAAGAAACAGTGACATGTATACTCTGGAAATAATTACTACAAGACAAACACATACACATGAAAGTGAAAGACATCAGCACAAAAAACCCACCTTCTACAGAACTGCATTAAATTCAATTAAAGCTGAGAGTCATAGTCCCCATCATTTCAGAAAAAGCTACCATTTCCTGGGATTTTCCGTGCAGCTATCAACCCCCTGCTGCCAAGACAGCACTTACAGAAGCCTGGCTCTGGCTCTGTGCAGCTCCTCTCCCTTCCCTTCCCTTCCCCTCATCTGCTTTGTTGCTCTCCTGGCAAAGCGGAGAGGGCTCGGTGTCCTCACAGGAGACAGAAAACTGCTGCGGTCCTTACCTTCCCCCCACTCAGAGACTGCACATCCAGCTCCCCTGCACAAGTTACTTGGAGGGCATTTAAAAACAGATGCTCAGAAATCTGAGGAGAACAAAAGCCCAAGGAGTTCAGATTTCCTCTCCTTGATCCGCCTGATGCTGTTGACACTAAGGTGAGCACATGAGAAGGGAAGGAGGTGGGATTGTCAGAGAGCATCCAAGGCAGGAGATTGGGAGATGGGGTTCCCTCTGCCTCGACGTGGCTCCCCCTTGGCTGGAGAGGAAATAAAATGGAGCCTAGGAGGGAGGGAGGGAGAGAGATAATCCTGCAGCTTCATCTGATTAGAGAAACTGGGCCTGTGCAGAGCTGGCAATGCCGCCGGGGAAGCACGGGGAGGGGAGGCACACAGGGCAGGAAGAGGAGGAGCAGAGGGGGAGGAATAAAATTGTAAGGGTTAAAGGAAAATTATAAAAGGTATACAAAGGAGCTAACTCCTGGGCCAAGGGATCTTGGTATGTGTTCAATATCAACTTTCATATAAAGGTGAAATCACCAGTAGGAAGCACCCATTGCTTCTGATAATGTGGAACAATTAGGAAGAAAACAAAACAAACCCCAAGCCCAGAATGCATCCATCCTCTGGGCACAGACTGGGAACAAGGATGCACCCATGGACTGCAAAGAGTGAGATTGATTGTGCTGAGCAGGGAGAAATGGAAAGAGCAGTATCCTACAGATAATTATTTAGATTGTGCCAAACGGGACACAATTTAGAAACCATTTTCTACTGCAAGCCATTTTCCAGAACCTGTTTCCATTTACTTACACACGTCTTAGTTGAACCAAAGTGACTTCCAAGGAGCTTGTGCCAACACACACATGGAGGAGCTCGCAGCTGAGGCTGCCCTCCCACAAGGCTCTCACTTGTGCCATCCCCTCTCCCACAGCTGGCACAGCCATTTCTGGGCTCACAGGTGCCCACAGAGCGTGGCCATCCCCACCCCTGCAGTGCTGCAGCCCTCAGGGGATCCCAGCCTGCCCTCCATGCAGCACTGTGTCCTCACCCTCAGCCTGACACAGGAGCTCAGCCAGGCACGGGCAGGGTCCTGGAGGTGCTGCCTTTGAGTATCCCCCACCCCATCCTCACCCAACAGGAATGTCCTGCCTTGAGGAGACAGGCACACAGCCCCCAAGCTGCCAGCTGTGACCTGTGGTGCACCAGGGAACATCAAGGACAGATGTGACCAGAGGAGTCTCATCCCCAACCACAGTGGCCCATTCTTGTATAGAATTTCCTCTTTTGCTCACCTTTATGAGGGGCTACACTCAGTTCTTTCCCAAAGACCACTCCAAGTTTCCACATTGTGAGCTGCTTTTATTCCTTTCTGGCATATTCCCTCCAGTTAGAACTTGACACTAGGGAGGGTGGTTGGATCTCTAATGGAACAAGGAGAAGGATGCCAAAACATCAGAAGAGAACCCTTTCAAGTCCTCTTTCTTTCTGTTCAGGAAGCAGTTAAAAATTTTTGTAAACCACTTCCAGCAGTTTTCAGTTTGCTCCTAAGCCTTTATCAATACCCTCCTATCAGGCCTAGCTCAGCTGAGACAGGGGGATCAACGCCCCTCCCCAGTGCTTTTAGGAATGTACAGTTGCTCCCTGAGACTTCAGAATGGGCTCAAACCCAGTAATTTCCTGTGTGCTCCCAGGCTTTGTTGCCAAGATGCACACCCCACAGAGTCACTGAGCAATCCCACCCTGGGGCTGCAGGTCAGCAAGCATTTGGGGGGTTGAGAGCCATGCACGGGTCAGCAGCAGCTTTCTGGCTGCATTATTGCACCTGCCATGTGTCACAGCACTGAAGCAGAGCAGGCACTTGCAGCTCTTGTGCTGACCTTGACATCCTTCCTGCCAGGCTGGAAACAGAAGTTCCTTGAACCTGCTCCTTCTAGCACCTCCTCACAGCATTCCTGCTGGCCCAGGATCATGGCCAGTGACTCTTCCCATCCCATGGTGTGGGACTGCAGTGGTGCTGCAGGGAGAGGGCAGCTCTACATCTTCCTCTTTTATTCCAGCAAAAGACCTTTGGCTGACATGGTGAGACACACCTCTGGCACCTGTAGCTACTCCAGCATTGTTCCAGTGCCAGTGGCCAGCCATGGAACAACTCAGTACGACCCTTCCACTCCAAGGCATCTTCCAAATGAGTGCCAGGTTGCCCAAATGACATCCCAAGAACATAGAAAAGATAAAATGAGAGGACAGTACAGCACTTAGCTTTTCCCCTAAACCCTTTACAGAATGGACTTGCAGGGCTTTCTTGTCCCAGATCTTCTCTGTCCAGCAAGGTTGACTACTTTCATGGAAAGCATCAAAATGTGCTTACTGGAAGATACTGGTGACCAACTTTTACTTCAACAGGTCACAAATCTGAGCATCCACAATGAAATTGGCATACAGCTTTCTCATTCTACATTTGATGAGAAAAGGTTAAAACTGCCTCAAATTCAGATCTGGAGAATTCATTCTTGTATCTTTCTTTAAGAAAGTTGATAATTAAAGGAAGCTGAGAAAACAGTAGCCTGCAGATCCATTAGGCAAAATCCAGACAATGCTGAAGAATTTCTTTTGAGGAGAAGGACAGCATTATTTTTCAAGAGAACGATTTCAGAACAGTTCTGCCACTGTGGCTCAGCCTGACTAGCATTCATGTTTTCCTGAGAACTCCACCCAGGGCTTAGATATGTGTAATTTGAGAATATGTATAATTTAATGAAATTAAAGTCCTATGCCCAGCCATGGAAGAAAGCTTTCAAAATTACTGTTTGCTGATTTGGGTGCTTGAGGGTCATATGAAAGCAAGCCACCAGCCCCCTGACTTTGAGTCACCTGGTGTGAGGAGAGGCACTGAGCTCTGCTTGCCTGCTGAAGGGCAGCACCCAGGCAGAGCTTTGGACCTGCAGGCCAGCTTTTGTCACTCTCCATCCAGGCAACCAGGGCTTCTACATTCAAGAGAGGAGAAGTCCAGTCCTAAAAGTCCTTTATCTAATCTAAAATCCACTGGCACTTTGGCCATCTACTCCTCTTCAGAAGAGGAAATGGGGTAGGAAAACCATGCTGATTGCTTGGTGTCTCCTAAAACCAGGTACTGAAGCCCTTCTCTCACTCCTTCCCATTTATAACCCACAGTATTTTCCTGCACTGCCTTGTCTGCTGTCATTTAGAGCAACTTTGTCCTGCCAGGTGTGTGACCTGAACCCACCCAGACTGTGCCTTCTGAACTCCTCCATCAGCCCTGACCCTGCCCAGCTCTGCTGCTCTTTGTGGGGCAGGTTGCAGTGCCCACAAACACTGAAATTTGTTTACATCTCTGTCAGGAGGCTCTGCATGGAAACCCTGCAAGGCTGATATTTGTTGTCTGTTGATTCAAAGCCACTTAAGCCAGTGAAACTGCACCTTCCACCAGGCAGATTTTATCTTAATGCATTTCTGGGATATATTCTGGTCTTCCACAATAAGGCAGCCCTCCAGGAACAATATGCTGTCTTGTGGGTAACACTGCTCATTTGCCTGAATGTCATCTGCCACAGACAATTTGGATCAGGTTTTGGATTTCTCCATTGTAAAGTATTTTTGAGTGTTTCTGAAGAATAACAGCCCCTTAGCACAGTCTGGGAGAGCCTTCAAGACAATAACTAATGCACCATGGGCAAATTTAACTTTTTCTATGCCTATAACCAGTCAGAAGCTCTCCATTCTGTATGCTACTTTTCCCTTATTGAAATTGGCATCCTGTATGCAGTGCTAGTTTTCAGTTTTTGCTTATATTGAGACACCCAAAATAATTCCAGTCAGTCAGGTGTAGGAGCTAGCACAGCAAGTGTTCCCACACACACTCAAGGCAACTGAAATGCACTGAGATTGTTTAAAAACATGAAACTGAGCATCACCTTCCATTTGACATAAGCAGCAGGGTTATTTCTAACAGAGTTCTATAAAGAAAGCAATTCTATCAGGTAAGTGATATCACATTAACTTCAAACTTTCCAGCACACCCCAATTAATCACCACAAACATCATTCCACGAGGCTATGTGCCACATTTCTAACATATCTAATTTGTTTATAAACACTCTATATAGAGTTTTGGGTGTAAATATAAACACTATATAGAGTGTTTCTGTCCAGCAAGCATCATGACAAGTTCTGCTTCTTGTATCTAGGAGAAGACAACTGCTGGTTAGACATCCCAATTATAGCAGGCATGGTCTCTGAATAAGCCTCCATTCTGCAATTTTATTTTTCTCTGAAAAGGAAGATGATTTGTGTGGGTTTATCTCATAAAGTTTCCATGAAAACTGCCAGGTCACCTACATTTATCTTCATTGGGAATAATGCTGTAACACTACTGACATGACTTTTTTCAAGGAGCAACATAGATGCACTTCTCTTCTTTGCAGAATTAATCTTTTTGAAAGCTGTCAGAATTTTTAGACCTGTGTTAGCTGGTGGTTTTGAGCTCTGTCATCTCCTTTCTTTTTCATCTTGGATATAAGAGCAGCTTTCTCAACAAAGCAGGCCAGTTCTTTTGCCTTTATTTTACCTTGGCAGTTAGTGAGGCAGCCCACTGATAACAAACAATGTACTTCAAAGACTTAGCAAATCTCTACAAAGCACTATTTTTAGTTTGGTTATCAAACAAATAGAACAGTAGCTTATGGAGAATGAAAACAAGCTCCCTTTTCAAAGCATATTTTGCAATAAGCCAAAGAAGATATTGCACAAAACCTTACATCTCCTCTTAAATCAGGGGACTATCACATGGACACTCTGCTGCCCTGCTTCTCCCAGCTGTCATTTCCTCCTATGCACAGCCACTGGAATGTCTTCCCTACACTTCTTTAATATCCATTAGCAGAAAGCAATAAATAATTGCATCAAAAAAAAACAACCCTTCAAGCCAGTTTTGGGGTAGCTTTAAGCTGCCTTTCATGCAATAAGGGCTTTGGCCTTTTGATAATTTAATCACATCTCTTCACCCTGCATTTGATTGCTAGTCTTCCATCTGTTCTGTACTCTCAGCTGAAAAGGAGGGAAGCCAGGACCACATAAGCAGGCAGGGCTTCCAGGGCTTGCTTCCAGAAAAAAATCCCACTACAGAACACCACACTTCGAGAAGTCACCACTAATTCTCTCCTTATGTCTCTTGCCCACCAGAACACTCTTGCAAGTTTGAATCCAACTTTTTTTTCCAAAACTACATTCATGTAGATACTAAAGTGTCCTTGGTTTACTTCTGCAAATAGTGTCATTAAAAAAAAATACTTGGTCTTTGAACAACAAAGCATGAAAGTCTGTTCTAGATGTTAACTGGTGCCCAAGGCTGAGGGCTATGAACAAAGCCTGCTGTGCAGAGAGTTTGCTTTACTCAGTGGGAGTTAAGCAAATAAAGACTTGAACTCTGATGCCTCAATTCCCACATGTAAAATGGTGAAATGGGATCAGCAAGAAGCTGGAGAAAGTGCAAAGGAAAACACTACACAAGAGGAAAGTTCTGCAGCCTGGGAGCATAATTTGCCCTCGTGCACTTTGAAAAAACACAGCACTGCAGCTCCAAGAAAGGCTTTGTTTGCACACGTGACCTGCAATATTCCCAAACAACTCTGACCACAGCCATCCTAATGTCTCATGGCCTGTGAATCAGCTCCAGTCCACTCAAAATTCCTGATCCAGGCTCCCTTTCCCTGGACAACAGGCCTGGGTAACATATCCATCCTCATTTCTTCCCCAAGCAGCAGGAGTTGCTTATCCTGGTCTCCCTGACTTCATCCAGGATATTCTCAGGAGAGAATATCATGGAAGGAAGAGGGACTTAGGAAAGTTGGGGGGAAATTTGAAGAGGGTCTGGATCTGGGGCTTCCTATAGAGAACCAGTCACCTAAGAGGCACAATGATCCTTGGTTAAATGAAACAGAATTATTGTACAACCAATACACCAGAGTGACATCCCAAATTAGACAGGAGCTGAGAGCAACCCCACTGTATATTAAATAAGGCTTGCTGCACTAAGCCCTAGATTTCAGAGCAGCCCCACAGCAAGAGAACAATGCTATTTCAAATGTATCCAGTGTCAGAGGCACTCCAGCAATTTGGAGTGTAAGCCCCAGGCTAGCTCTGCCTGCAATAATCTGCAGGCTTGACTCTGTGACAGATTGAAATGCAGTAATAGTGTTTATGCAACTAATTCTTGTTCTAATCTATTAGTTTATGTAACCTTTGCTCATGGACATACTGACTCATAGGTCTCAGGAATCTAAGGAAAATCTCCTTTAACTCTCTCCCATCCTTCAACCCATGTTGCCCAATAAACAGGTTGTCAGAGATATTGTTCATTCTCTTTGAGGAAAAATTATGTAGGCAAGAGGAAAAAAGGTATCAGTTAAATTTCTCAAAACCTGTGTACTTCTCCATGCATACCAATGAAGTCATGTAATAAGCTCACCTGTGATGTGCAGGTGTCCTTCAGGTTAGCATTTCCAGCCACAGCATATACCATTTGAGCTGGGAAAGGCACAGCAATTGTTTGCTTAGCTCCTACAGAGAAAAATTACTACTTTCTAGCATTTAGACTTTTTTTTTCCTAAGTAAAACAAGGCAACAATATCTGTGTCAGTGACACTTATTCTTCCTAGCTTGAAAGATTTATTTTCATCCTTCTCATATTTCTTGTATTTCCTAGAACATTCTCACATCTATTTTAAGTGAAGAGCTGACCACAGGAACAGTGTGCAGAATTCCTTCTGCAGCAGTCACAACTTGAGTGATTACCACACAAAACATGCCCACATCAGCTTATTTTATCCCTTTCTGCCTAGGCTCTAATACAGATTTTTGAAAGGACTGGAGTCAGATCAACCCTTTTTGAGTTTTTTGAGTTGTGAAGTTTTTATGTTTGGTTGGTTGTTGGATTTTTTTTTGGGGGGGTGGATTGTTTTGTTTTGGTTTTTGGTTTGTTTTTTGTTGTTGTTGTTTTGCCTAGGGGTATTTTCAGTTCTTTTTTTTTTTGCCTAGGGTTTTTGGGTTTTTTGTTGCCACTGGAATAGTTCACACAGCTGCTGCACTGTTGTTCTCATGATACCTGTCAAGTACCCTACACCTGATTTAATTTCTAACCCTTTGCATCGAGGATTTCTACACAGACCAAACCTGATTGACATCAACTGGAATCAAACATATTTGGAGCCAAATCCTATGGTGTTGGGTGTATTTAGGACACATCATCATGTATTTTTGATGCATGCTGGACACTACCAGTACTAGATAAATGCTCTGTAAATGGAGCAGGCATTCCTCGTTACTTGTCACAAAAGCAGTGTAAGAATGGGCAGAGTGGCTCTTTCTAGTAAATTCCTCTGCAGGTGGGATGGTGGCCCAGCGGGTTCCTGTCACACTGCAGCGTTTGCTCGGGCAGAGCCAGGAGCTGGGTCCCAGGGAGGTTCCAGCACGGCCCTGTGGGACCCTTGCCAAGGAAACCCAGCAGGGACAGCCCCAGGACGGCGCCCGCTGGCCCCCTCCTGGCCACCGCGCAAGGACAGAGGCATCGCCCACCCACGTCAAAGGACCACTGCATTATATGGAAGGTTTGCTCTTTTTTGCCTACAATCAGCATTTCAATTTTTTATTCTTACATCTTTGACCCTCAAGATCTCCCTAGAGTCTTTCCCAGGATTTTGAGCAACACTTAAT
Organism: Melospiza melodia melodia; assembly: GCF_035770615.1. NCBI lineage: Eukaryota > Metazoa > Chordata > Aves > Passeriformes > Passerellidae > Melospiza > Melospiza melodia. Next base: position 26,521,700 of record NC_086202.1, read on the forward strand.
TCTTTTTAAACATGAAAATGTATGGGATGACAATATAAATCTGTTGCTGCTATACAGAGAGCAGTTTTAGATGCACTGCAGAAACACCTTTAAATTAGAGCACACAGATCTACAGCTTTCAGTATCTGATTCCAGATGTAAATGCTTCCAAAAAGAAACATCACCTTTTGCCTCAGTTAAAAGTTTGCATCCCCTAAGGCTGTGCCAGCTAGGGCTGTATTACAAAAGGTGTGATTGCTATGCCACATACACGATTTTGCGCTTCCCTGCAAACCTTAAGATGGATTAGCGTTTACAGATTCACCTGCCTGCTCAGCAATCCCTCCCCATTTGTCTAATTCACATTATGTCTGGCTTAAATTCATTATCCCTCACTCAGAGAATGAGGCTTAGGAAAAACAGTCTAAAATAAACACCAGTCTTGCCTTAGAGCAACTTCTGTTGTTCACTACAGCTGTGTGAACAGCTCATTTTTCATGTGTACACATACAATCTTGCAAGGTCCTGCCAAAGTTTTGGAGTTTAGATTACTCTTATCAAGGCTGGGAAGTGTACAAAACTGGAACAAAAAGTCAGATATTGCCCCCAAAAATCTTTAAAACCACACAAGCCAGAGCTACACAAGTAGTTTTCTCTGTGGAAGTGTCTACTTGTGCATATTATCTCTGAACTTGGAGTTTATTAACAAAGTAATTTTTAAAGGAACATTTTGTATTCATATTTTCTTAAAACATCAACAGCCAGCTAACTTTCTTAATGCAGTTTACATTAAAAAAAAAAACCCTTGCAACCATAAGAACACATTTTAGTAAAAGCAAACCTGAAACTCCTATTAGAAAACACAGAAAAGTCATTAGAAAGGAATTAAAGTTCATATTTTTCCATTTTGCTTCATACATTCAAAACAAAGTCACCTTTAAAGAACTTTTGCTTTGCTCTATTATGTGCACCAAAGCCCAGCTTTGGACAGGAGGTGGTGCTATAGTCTGTGTAAATTTTCTTCTTAGGCAACACCAACAGCTAAAGCTCACTAAAAGCAAAAGGAAAACGTAAAAAAAAGAGAAACATTCTAAATCCTGTAGAAGTGCTGGCATGCAGACTTTACCTACAGATGCTTTCATATCAGTAGGTATTCTGTAACAGTGCTAGAAAGTTTTGTAAGAAGGCACTAAAATATTTGTGTCTGTCAAGGCAAGGATTTCAAATACCTAGCAAAGCAAGATTATCAAAGCATGGAAAAAAAACCTGTCATGCACAGCTCTGGGAAAGCTGTAACAGTTTTTATGTGGCCAAGGCTCTGCTGAGCAGCTCTGGGCCATGAGGAAACTGATGGAACAGTGGAAGATTTTTGCAGCTCCAGTGAGAGCATTCTGCCTGCCTCTCCCTGAAGAATGCCAGGGTTAGCTGCAGGGTCAGATTTACTGGGCCAAGATGAAATGCCCAAGCAGGAATCCAAACCCCATGCCTAGGTTAATGCTCTTTCCCCCTCTCTCCTTTTGCTGTCTTTTTCCTCATGCCCATCTAGAAGTAGCAAACATGGCATCTTCTGAAGATTTTTTTCTTGCTGTCCATGTTACCCTGTCTCTATGCCCATTTTCCACCTGTAACTTTACTGGGAGAGCTGTTCTGGATTGCAGTCTGTTTGACAGTGACTACCATCAGCAGCCAAGCTGAGAGAAAACAATTGTGGAAGACTGGTTCCCTTCTGGCTGCACTTCCTCTCCCATTCTCATCTTTTCTTTGGAAAGGAAGCTAACAAATGACTCCCAGAATGGATCCAAGGGGGATTTTCTAAGAGAGTAGATCTTTCTTTCACATATTCCTTTCTGAAACTATAAATTATCCATAGCCTGCTAATGCCAAGAACTAGGTGTCAGACCAAGGCCAACAGCAGATTGTGGGAGAAATTCTTATCTCAGTTACACAAGTCTAGATCTGGAGGAACTCCAGTTATTAAACAATCTATAAAATTAGGATAACAATAAGTATTATTTCAAAAAGGTTTGTGATGGCTAACTAGCAGTAATTAATGGTGGTATAGAAATCAGCCAATGGTTGCCTGGAAATGAAAGGCACTATAGAAATTCTAAGTACTCATTATTTCTGCCATTTGCAATTATACTTTTCAATGTAATCTATTTGTTGTAGTCAGGGTGCCCATCAATACTCCCTGCAGATCTCAATCTATTGTTCCTGAATAATTCACTGGTCTCAATAACATTAGATCACATTTAATTGGGGAAAAAAAAAGTTTACCTCTTTCTAGATGCAATTACAGATGAAGGTACCACTAACATGAAAGTCAAAATTCCCAAACACAAGGGAGTGGGAGTGAAGGCAGAAGAACTTGAACATATTTCACTTGACATGGATGGACTTGAAGATCATTCTATGGCTGCAAAATGGGATTAAAAAAAATAAATTAAAACCCTTTTATTGAATAGGATCTGTTGAAGCTTTAAGGTTATTAATAAATAATAGTAGGAGTTAGACTTCAGTGTAAAATTATGCTACAATTACTCACCTTTCTAAAGACCTATTGATGCTTGTGATCCTACAGCTATATTTTCCTTAAATACTTCTCTGTCCTTTATCAAGTGATGTTCCTATACACAGCTTTAAGTAATTACATGCAATCAAATTAATTGTAAATCAGAAGTGAATAAAAAGGTTTATATGTCAAGTAAATTCCTATTTTTTCAAAGACATCCAACTTAAAAAATACATATATTGAATTTCATCCAGTCTAGTGGGAATTACATGAATGCATGATAAATTATTTGCTGTTACTTAGATAGGTGTCAAATGAGCACTGTGACGTCCCTGTTTTTAAGGTAAGACACTTTGGAACATTGTTTTGCGGCAGATTTTTTAAGTAGTCTTTTAAAGCTCAAGGTTTGACACCTAAAAATGTGTATGTTACAAAATATGCACCAGAAATATTGAATATTTGTAGTACAATATCTAAGTCCACAAAACAGGAAACTCTTAGCTGTTCAGGGATTTAGGCTAAGAAGGAGGCTGCACTCAGAGATAAAGGAGGGAATAGTTGTGTTTCGTGTCCTGTATGTATTCTGATTTCCAGCTGTGGCAAGAACTCAGCACAGAAAGACTGAAACAGGGAACTTCACGGTGGAGCAGAAAATCCAAATGAAAGCTCCCTGCTCATCAGCTTTGCTATTGCCTCCTGCCACAGGAACTTGGGCAGGGTAGGATCTGCCCCTCCAGGACATGCTGCCCCATCCAGGGCTCACTGGAACAGGAGCTGAATCAGCAGATGGTTCTTGGCTGTGGCTCCCCAGATGTCCAAGCTCCCACAGCTCCAGGCAGGCAGCACGGCTTGTGTGGGAGCCAGAGCATCTGGCCTGGATCACTTCACTGGGCAGCAGGGCTCTGAAAGCCATCAGGTGTTCACAGCAACTTCAGCACTCCTCACACAGCCACAAAAGTGAGCTCAAGCAAGAATACTGCAAGAGAAAGCAGGCAGTTGTCTTGCCACAGAACTCAAAGTTTTTTGTTGCCTCAGACATGCTTATAGATATTATCCTGACAGGAGTAAAACTGCAGAGAAAAAAACTCTACTTCAGTGTTTGCACTAATTCAATGGAAAAATAAGAGTAACAAAAGCACTGACTCTGCAACATTTATTTAATAATTAACTATCTTACAGGCATAAAACTAAAATATATGAAGCTTCTTCTTTTTTGGGTAAAAATTATCTAAATACTTTCTTCCAGAGGACTCAAAAATTAATAGAAAAAGCTTAACCATGCTGCATATACAGCAGAACATTTTAAATGAAATGAATTCTAAGATTCTACAAACCAGAATCTTAGAACAGAGGATTCATTAGGAGGATTCAGAGGATTCATTTCATTAGGATCCTACTGCTTTTAATTCCTTTGCACATCTCTGGCTTTTAGATTAAACAACACTATGCACTACACAAGCAGTTGTGAAGAGAACATGTAATACAAACAGCTGTTAAATTTAAGGTATAGGTTCTTGTTATATACTGGCTGCGAAAGAAGCATTAGGAAACAAAAGGTGATGGCAAATACTTTGTTTCTGAACTATACGTAAGTAATTTGGCTGGTTAACATCTGGTTGGTTGTATCCATTACATACTCAGAGGTTAAACACCATTACGTTCACAAATACAAATAGGAAGGGCTGTAATTGCAATTGTCTAAGGAGATATGCGTTTCTTTGTGCTTACTTATTTTGTTAAAGATATAAAAGAAACACATGCTATTTCTGGCCCACACGAATATTCAGAATTAAGCTACTAATATATAAGAATTTTTCTGAGTGTAAATGTAGCTTTTGGAGCTCTCTCACACCAGTAGTGTCGCACAGGTGCCTTTTTAGGGCTGCCAGAGGATTTATGCAGCCCAATGCTCAGCACCATTCCTGCCCGATTCCAGCCCTCCCTCGGGAAGATGGCAATGTCTGTTCTCGGGGAGCCTGGGACGGCGCGGGATCGTTCCCGAGCGGGTCCCTTTGCTTTTCTTGGCCAGCGATGCCTCTCCTCGAGCTGCGGCTGCCGGGCTCTGCCGTGTGCGAGGCGGGGGCGGGCCGGGGAGGGGCTGCGGCGCTCGGACACCGGGACAGCGGCGGGCACTCGGCCGGAGCAGCGGCACCATGGCCGGTAAGTGCGGGCGTGCAGCGAGGGAGGCAGGGAGGGGGTGCCCGGCTCCTCCCGCAGCCCCGGGCGGCAGGAGCTGGGGAGGGCTCGCTAAAGCATCAGCCCAAAGCTGCCCCTGCACCGCCCGGCCGCGCTCCGCAGGGCTGGGACAGCCGGGCTGCCAGCACCGGACAGGGGAGAGCTCGGCCTGGAGACGGGCACAGCACATGGGCTGTCTTGCCTCCACTACCCCCAGTGATTTAATTCATACTGACTGCGTTTTATATGGGGATTAAAACTCGTGGTGGAGGACGAGCTGCTGGTAAACTTGCCAAAAAGCTTACTGCAAAGTTTAAGTAAAGCTTATTAAAAGCATGTAATCACACAGTAAGCAAAAAGGGATGCAATCCCAGAGAGAGAGGATGCCTGTCAGCACCTGCTCTATGCTAGGATAAACCTGGTACCTATCAGCAGGAGACAGTCCCCTGGCTCAGGTAGGGGGAGATGAAGTGGTCCAACAGGTCTCTTCCATCTCTCTGCCATAATCCTGTACCACAGCAGGATACAATACATCAGTTTCTCATGATGCCAGGTAAAACATGTATATTTTAAATATACAGATTTTCTCCCTGCATACAATGGATGCAACTTATCTCAGTGGTTGATTTGTGACTAGTGCTACATCCTGCCCTAAGCCCCTGGTTCTGTTGCTGATCCAATCAGATAAGATGGTGTAAAAGTGAGACAAATTCTCCTTACTCTCATTAAAGTACAGGTAACTTCTGGAATGAGTAAAACTTTGCCTTATATTTACAGCTGTGTAAAGTTAAAAAAAAACCAGAATTTGAGTCTATGCCTATGGGTGTGTCATGAATACTTAACATCATTCTGCAGTGAACAAATTCAGTACATACAAACTCATTCTCTTACTCCAAAAATCAATGCACACCTCATCATACTGTCTTTAATGGCAAATGGTGACAAACTTGCTATAAGGGAACACAGGACTGCTGCTGAGAACAGAGACTTATGAATGAACAGGACAAGTTAAAAAAGACCTGTACAACTTACTTGAAATGTTAACCTTTCAGATCAGGCAGCAAAACTACCAGGCATATAAAGATTTTTTGTTTATAGTGCACCTACATGAAGGAAACCATTAATTTCTATTATGTTCATGGGCATTAAACTGAAGCATTTTTTCTGCATCTGGCCTTCTGAGATGCAATAAAATACGAGCCTGACTGAAGATACATTTGAGCATGCCCTGCAAAACTAAAAGGAACAAACACACAAAATTCCCATGCTCATATGCATTTCCTCATACTGTGCATTCTTATCAAGGAAAACCAATTTACCCACATGGCACAGTCAGACTTGTCTCTGTATTAATATTAACCCACACCAAGTAGGTGCTTGTTTCCTGTTGCTCAGAATAAGGATTGCACTAACAGTCTGGCTGAATGCTGGAACCCACTCAGTTCACCCACCAGCTGCAAGGCCAGCAAAGTGCTGTTGCTGTGGTACAGCCATGAGCAGGGTGGCTGCTCGTGGTGCTGCTGGGAGACAGGAGTGACTGTGACTCAGGGAAGCAGCCAGCCAATTCCTGCAGAGGCCTAAGGCAACACACCTGGAGGGGAGCTGCAAAACCACCTTGGCCCCAGTGACTCCACCAAATGCAGGAAAATGAGTCAGGATCAGATTAAGGCCTTTGTGGTGCTATGGGCAGGTTAATTTTATAGCACAAGGTAATTACTTAAGTGTTCTGTAGCTGAAGGACATTTCGTGTCACTTACTGCAACACAGCAACACTGAAAAAGATCAGCAATATATGTACTTGCAACTCACCTCCCATACTCTTTATAGCTCTAATGAATAAACTAAATCAAATGAAAATAGTTTGGAATTATTCAAAACTATTATTATTTGATAGTCAAAACTATCAGTAGTGTTGACTGATGATTTTGTGCTTGTATTGTCTTTATTTTACTTGTACCATTGTAAAGAGATGGCAAACTGCAAGGTACCTACCAAGCACAGACAGATAAAAAGAAAAAGGAATAAAACATAATTAAGTTAACTCTACCTAAAAACAGAGAAGAAGAAAAAAATTCAGTACCAGTTGTGAGAAAATGCTAGGTCACTTCACCACTTCAGTTTCAGGGGAGACCTTGAGAACTGTCAGCACCCAGTACTGAGCTGCTCCTGAGCTGTCTCCCATGGCTGCAGACTGGAAGATAATTCTAGAGTTTAGGTACAGGGCAAAATAATCTTTGCAGCCTATCACTCCAGCCATATCAGCAAATGTGA